>NC_137889.1:656286-1256286 GCF_963455335.1 Martes martes | reverse complement strand
ACATCTTTGTGGCCTCGCTCTCCCCTGCCCCTCTGGTCACGGAAGGGCAGAGGGTGAAGTCCTGGGGAGGGAACTACTGAGCAGATGGCCACACGCTTGACCATGCCTGCCAACGGGGATGTCTGAGCACTAGCCTCCGAGTCATGCCCTCGGACTCACTGTTGCAGCTCTGTCCCCTCACGTCGGCCCTACAACACAGTAGAAGCAATGTATTTTTATTGAAATAAGGGCCCTGCACGTAATCAATGCACACTAAGAAGAAATTATCTAACTTTAAGTGAATGATCTTCAGAATGCCCCAGACTGGGTAATGACATAAGACCTGCACCATTTCTAAATACCGAGCTCCCTAACCCTCGACGTCCAAACGTCAGGACACCTTCAGCAAGTGAACCGACCGACATCGAACAAGCTGCTCTATCCCTGGGGGAAGTTCAGTGGCAGAAATTCTCTGCTCCCCGGGGCTTGCCTCAAAATCTCTCACAGAAGCATCACAACAACGTCTTTCATCTTGCGTCTCCCGCCGGCGTCCACACTGCTCGCAAGCTGCTTACAGGCAGTGTCTCCAATGTGGCCCTGGGCACAGAGGGGGCTCTCAGAAGGAGACTTGGTTTCAGAACTGGCCACACACTCAGCTCTGCATACTGGGATCTCCGCACGACACACAATCTCTCCCTGTTCCCTTCCCGCTGCTGTGAAGCTCTGCAAGCCGCTCACAGAAACTTCCGGAAGCGCTCCGGGAGAACGCACGGCAGCTACTACAAGGGTCTGAAAAGAAAGAACAAATCTAATGAAAATTTCAAGGCACATAAGAGCTTTAGAAAGCTAGATACCAGGAATGTTAACAGTGCTGAGAACTTTTTTAACTTTCTTCCTTCAAAGAATTTCTTTAAAAATGTCATAATAATAGTGCTTTCTACAATGCACACTAGCCGCAGAGGAAATAGTCACGAAGTGCTCCCTTATGCCCCCGAACGAGCTGTTAACCGCAGGCCTCACCCACCTGCCAGGAGCCACTCAGCACACTCAGTAAACAGTAATCCACTAGACTCGCACTGGTGATACCTACGATGTCTGGAGCAAGAGAAGAAAACGCCCATCTGCAGGGCCTCGTGGCAGGTCCCAGCAGGGGCAGGGGGCTGTCTCCGCACACTGAGGCCGTTCTGCATCGCGGCCAGCACACAGCTTGGCAGCGCCCACTGTTTCTGGGCCTCAGCAAATGTTCTCAAATCCCTCCACAAAGCTGAGAAAGTGCATCCCTGTGTGAGATGCCCGTTGAAGAAGGAAGGGCATGCCCCGAGGGCACCCAGACACGCCCCAGTGTTCCACAGGTCCGTTCCAGGGCCAGAGGCCAGCGAACACCGTGCTGGCACCTAGTTTCCTGTTTCACACCTGAGATGACTGACTTCCACGTTAGTCTCCTAAATCTTCCAAATGTTGCTGGAAACACACTGGTGTGGGTACGTTTCCCTGAGGCAAGTACAGCAGAGCCGGGCAGCTGGGCCGGACTCCAGGGCCTGTGTGCTCCAAGGAGAGAGGTGCACCCAGATTGTTGCACACATGTGTGTTACTCTAAGAGAGAGAGAGACCCCTGTTCCAAAACGAATGTGACCCACTGCGGTGGGGTTTTCCGATGAAAACCAGGGAGGACGGCAAGAGAAGAGGCAGGCGTGCAGAGGCAGAGAACCTGAGCCATTAGCCCAGTGTAGAAACCCGTGGCCGCAAATGCTCGCTCAGGTACCTGGCTCCACTCGGAGCATCACGTAGGCTTTGCCGCGGCAGGAGGACATTTTCCAAAGCACAGCAGGTGGGTGTCTCTGCTTCACCTTTTGGGTTCTGTAACACAGCGATCCCCCCAGTTCCTGACAACACACATGACCCAGAAGGCGCTGTAAACCTGGCGCTGCTGAGTCGGAACCCGGTGTCCAGGGAAGGAGCCCGAGTAGAATCTCTTAATCTGGTAGTAAGTGTCCCAGGTGTTTCCCATGATGGGAGCTGGGGAAGTAATCAATCTAGTGGTCTGAAGCAGACAAGAAAAGCCAGCCAGAGGCAGAATGCAAACACACGCCCAAAGACACCCCGAACCCAAGTGTCCACCGTACTTTCCACATCTTAGGGAAAAGATTCAGGGTGACATCATTTCCAAACAAACCCGTTTTTAAAAAAACGTTTCATGAAGCACTTTCTTCATTTAACTTGCAGATCTTGACTGCAGAAAAATAAACTCTGAAGTCGTCAGGCATTCCTGGCACCACATTCCGATGGAAGCAGTCTCTGTGGAAAGGCGAGAAAACATTCTCCCCACAGACATTGCTTAGACATCTCGGGCTTACGATCCATCAGGAAAAATGAGTTAACTCTTATTAACATGTGCAATTACTTTATTATGCTTTTACTCTCACTTCTAGAATTATAAGGTTTTTTGTTTTGTTTTATTTTGTTTTAATATTGAAAGGGAAAAGACTATCTAAGAATGTAGCCTTTCGAGTTTTCTTCCTTAGCACGGGACGATCCTGCCCGGATGGCTGCTGAAGCGGACAATGACAGTAGCAATCCCAGATGCTATGCACCTGCTCCGAATGCCCTCTGACATGCTGAACATCTGACCTGCACAGCTACCTTCAAAGGTGGGTATTCAGACCCGTTAACACAATATGTGAGACTCACGGAAGTAAGCAACCAAGAAATAAGCTCCAAATTGCTTTCTACTCAGTAACCGCTGTGCCGACAGCAAGAACTGTCCCACCAGGCACTGCTGCCCTGGCAGACGACCAGGCTGACCCCCAACCACGTGGGATGCAATGTAAGGAGTGGGCGCGGTGGGGCACGCGTGGGCAGTGGGCGGCGTGTGCGGGCAGTGGGCATGGTGGAAGGGCGGGCGCAGGCAATGGGTGCGGTGTGGGGCGCGCGGGCAGTGGGCACGGTGGGGGGCGGCGTGCACGGCCAGGGGTGGCGTCCTCAGCTTTGACACAGCGCACGTGTCAGTGAGTCCACACAGATGGACTCCGGCCACACAGGAGGACTGTTCCTTCCTGAAGTTGGTCCAAACTCAGTCGGCCTCCATTCACAGGCTTTGGGGCCCATCACCTATAAAACACCAAGCAAAGGAGGACAGAGGAACCCATGTCCCTCCTCTGAAGGAATGTCAAGGTTATTGCTCTAGACAGCATATCTGTGTCCCCAAAATCCGTATGTTGGACTCTAGCCCCCAGCGTGGTAGTGCCATGAAGGGGCCTTCGGGAAGTGCGGAGCTCATAAGGGTGGAGCCCCTGGGAGTCGGGTAGTGTCCCTGTCAACGAGATGCCATGGAGCTCCCAGCCCCACCCCCACCCGAGGACCCAGCACAAATGTGCCACTGGAGAGGAGGGCAGCAGAACTCGTCTGCGCCGGCACCTGACTTTCAACCTCCAGCCTCCAGCATGGCGAGAAGAACGTGGTGATGAAAAGCCCCTGCCTGGGGTGTCCATGGTCACCTCAACAGACTAGGACAGCAGTCTACAGATATGTCCTTACATGGTGGCTCCAAATCAGGGCCGACCGGCCCGCGGAATCCCTGGGGTGTCACATGGGAACAGTGATTCTGTCTTCCTGTCCCCTCCTGCATCAGCTCTCCCCACTCAGAACAACGACCACACTCACACAGCAATGACCGCAAAAAGCACCCCAGAAACCCTCGCCGGAGGGTCAGAGACTGTGCTCAGAAGACACTCTGTACACTGTGTGTCACGATCTACCGTCCTCAAAGAAGCCCTCTGTGCCCAGTGTCCGCTGCACAGAGGGGGCCGTGGCAGCTCTGTTGGGGAGGGTACGTGCAGGTGGGGTGCCCAGCCTCCAGGGTCCCCAGTGCCCCAGAAACACACATGGCTGAGCACATTCCGAAGGCTACGGAGATACCCCTCCAGGAGCCTTCTGTGACGAGCCACGGAGCCTGGCTACAGTTCACTAGTGTCTCCATAGAAACAAGCCTTACTGGAAGATGGGATAGCGTCAAAGGAATGAAAAATTTAAGCCTCAGCAAAAAAACAAAGAAAAGCATTTGAAATATATATATATTTTTTTAACCCAGAAAACAAGATGAATTATTCATTCTCTGTACCGGAAGTGTTTGGCTCCACCATCCCCGATTCATCACGGACCCACCTTCAACTTCCAAGCATCGTTAGCGGCCTGGGAAGAAATCCTTCCTCGGCATAATTCAAGGGAAAATGCCTGAAATTATTCAGCCTTCAGCTGCACACAGTCTCAATCATGTTGAAAAGGTCCACCCTTCCCGCTGGCCCGGAGACCAGTAGATCACAACTATCTCCCCACACGGGGACAAGAGACTCAGCCAAGCTCCGCAATGCTCAGGTGTGTCCACTCAGGGGCTCAAACCGCAGTTCCCCACCCTCCTGTCCATGGGGCCTCAGACACCACTGGGCCTCAAGCCTCATTGTAACTGTCAGCACTCCAAGCCCCAGAGCACATGCCTGCCTATGATGACGCATTTTCTGTGTCTCTGTGGCTGGGAACCAGAGCCAGACACTCCCTCGAGCACCAGTCTACACTTGCTAAGAACGTTACTTGTTAGAGGGGACTCACATTTAAATCCGTAGACTTGGGTAAGGCGGCTCCCCTCCCCCGATGCAGGGGGGCCTCACCCAGTCGGTTGAAGGCTGGGGCGGAGGAAAGGCTGAGATCCCCCAGGAAGAGAGAATCCTGCCTCTGGACGGCCTTTAGACTCCAGCGGCCACACCAGTTCTTCTGTGGAAGGGCTCCCAGGCTGGCCTGCACACTGAGCACTGGCCACTCCATGATTCCCTAAAATAACCCTGTCCTCCATACACACACCTGTTGGTCTGTTCCATGCCCCAAGCTGCACAGTGAGGGACTGAGCGGGATTGGTTGAGCAGGGCCAGGACCCACTGAGTGGGGCCAAGACCTTTATGAAGATGTGCTCAGAGCCCAGCTGCCTTCCTCTACAACATCCACATCCCGTGACTGCAGCCCGCCCTGAGTCCACTACAGGGGAGTGACCCGAGACTCTCACACTCTGGGCCTTCAATCCGTCTGCTCCAGCTCTATCTCCAGACCTGGCCCCCGTGTAAGCTGGGGTGACACCAGCATTAAGATTTAAGCAGCGGCTTAGATGGGCGTGGCCTCCACAGTGGGGTCCCTAGAAGGGTCCTGACCTCCTCCTCCCTTCAAGGACTTGTCCACCTACGCGTGGGGCATAGCTAGCACAGGTGGCCGGCCACAAAGCCCTCCTTCTGAAGGGAACCCCCTCGCCAGAGCCAGAGCCCTGGGTTCCCCATACTTCTGGCTTTTCAACTCTTTTTTCAACCCCATAGTTCTTTCTTTTCAACCTCTGTAAGACCACAGCTGGACAGACGGGTGAAGCCTGGTCAGCCGCCAGGCAGGCCAATTCCAAAGTCACTGATAGGCCTCAGAGGGTCAGGCCAGCTCACAGTCCACACAGGGACACCAAACAGCACTTCCGCAAAATAAAAACATGATGTGGGAGACCTGGGAAATATGAAAATGCAGGAGCTCCTTGTGCGGAAAGCTGCTAGGAGGTCTAAGGTGGTGACAGCAGAGCCCCAGGGTGACACGAGCCAGGCAGAATCAGCATCACGTGACAGGGGCCCGCAGGCAGACCAGGCCGCCACATGTGGCTAGTCTGATGAAGCTGGCTGTGCGTGTCTCAAAGGAAACAGGACACACAGAGGGCTGCACCCCAGGCATGGGAATGCGTGCACCGCTCCCCGATGCCACGAGAGAGCACACACGGAGGGCCGGACCGCGGGCGTGGGAATGCGCGCACCGCTCCCTGATGCCACGTACGTTCTGTCATCCCAGCTGAACAACTGGAAGATGAAACTCAGCAGGGGAGCGAGGGGTGGAAAGAGGCACCCAGGAGCATCTCGTGTGAGGCCTGGGGTTTCAGGCATCAGAGGAGGAGAAGGAAGAGAAGGGGGAGGAGGAAAAACAAGGGGAGGACATGGAAATGAGGAGGATGGAGAGGACGGGGCCCTGGCACAAGACAGCAACTGCTCCAGGAAAGATGCACATGGAGCCGTGACCTCACACCCCACGAGGACAGCAGGCTCGACAACCATGATTTCCCTCTGGTCTCAATGTTGACGCAGAGCCCACGTAACAGGGCAAGCGATGACATGGACAAGAAAAAACCCTACAGGGGCACCTGGGGTCTCAGTCTTTAAGCCTCTGCCTTTGGCTCAGGTCACAGTCCCAGGGTCCTGGGATCAGGCCCCACATCAGGCTCCCTGCTCAGCGTGGAGCCTGCTTCTCCCCCCACCTGCTGCTCCCCCTGCTTGTGCTGTCTCTCTCTTACTTGCTCTCAAATAAATAAATAAAATCTTAAGAAAAAGAGAGAGAGAGAGAAAATGAGAGAGAGGAAGGAAGGAGGAAGGGAGGGAAGGAGGGAGAAAGGAACGAAAGAGGAAGGAAGGAAGGGGGAAGGGAGGAAGGGAGGGGAACCCTCAAACATGGTTTGACAAATTTTCAAAATTTCTGTTGAAAAACAAGTGTTCGCATGTGTATGCACACACAGCAAGACTGGACATCTGAGAGCTAGTGGTCTGGGCAGCAGAATGACAGATGAGTTTCCTTGTCTTTCCCGATGACTTTATTGGTTATAGTTTGTAATAATTAGCTGTGATTACAGTCAAGAAAGGAAATAAACTCTGTGCCCAGGAACCCTCTCCTGGCTTCAGATTCAATGCTACTCTGGAGAATCTGTGTGTGCTTATCACTAACATGTGTCCCCAAGCTTGACCCTCACAATTCCACTGTCCAAGCCTTCTTTCTGGAATTCCAGCGATCCAGCTGCCCCAGTATTTCCCAACGAGATGCTTACAAGCCCGGATGCAGATGCGCTGGCTCTGAGACTGTCCACATGGGCTCCAGCCTCTCTGCTCACCGTCCGTCAGGATGGTCTGGCTCCCACGTTTGCCCAGAGCCCCAGCTCTGCAAGTCCCAGGATGAGTGGGAGACCCTAAGGGAAGTCTGGTCCATATCCAGCCCTTGAAGCTACCACCTCGGTGTTGGCAAAGGGAGCCTGGGACTCCAAAGGACGGAAAATATCCTTCTGAGGCACATCGTTTAGATCTGTACCCTGGTCACTGGGATGACTAATTTTAAACCAAATTCAGTAGGAGTATGAACAGACTTTCACACAGAATTCCATTAACAGGAGCCCTCAATAAAGAGAGAATTATTTTCTCTACATTCAGCTTTTGTACAAAACTAAAAACACCAATCAAGAGAACAAAACTAAAAGAACCAGCTTCCAGGATGCCCGGGAGTCAACACATGTTTTGCCAAAGCTCCCAGCCTCGGTCTCCACAGCTGCCAAGTGCTCCAGCAAAGGGCCACGCTGCGCCTGGCCTGCAGACCCCCAAACCCTCCACTCTATCTGTTTGGGGACTGCCCTGCACCTGCTGCTGCGGACCCTGCCTGGAAGGAGACACCTGAGGGCAGAGAGGCAGCCCGTGTGCGCCCCAGGCCCAGCCCACCCCCTCCCGCGCCCCTCCTCTACCCCCCAAATCACCCCAGGGAAGTGTGCAAAGACACTGGGTCTGAGCAGAGGGTCCACAGGGCCTCTGCTCCTGAAGGGAGAGCCTTCATCATACCCATCTTCAGCCCCCATGCCTTTTGGAAGGTCGCAGATCAACGCAAGGCAGGAAATCATGGGACAAGAATCAGCAGGGATATTCTCCAGCAGCTCCAGACAAATGCTCTGGCCTCTGTCCGTATGTGCGTGTACACACACACACACACACACACACCCCACATACTTACATGCACGGGCACACACACGTACATGCACGCACACACGTGTGCACACATGCACCTGTGCGTGTGCACACATATATGTATACATACGTGCACATATAAATGCACACACACATACACATATGCATACATACACATACACATATATACACATGCATATACATACAGCCATGCCACACGTACACATGTGCATGCATACACACCTGTGCACATGAATACACATATACATACAGATACACACATATACATATGCATACACAAATACATGCATACACATACACACACAAATACCTGTGCACATACATACACATATACACATGCACACAGGCATACACATGCACATATACATACACATGCATACACATATACACACATACATACACAGATACACATACGCATACACATATATACACATATGCATACATACACATTACACGTATACACCTGTGCACATGCATACACATATACATACAGAGATACACATAAACATATGCACATACATGTGTACATACACATATACACATACACTCATGGGTACCACAGGCACGTGTACATGTATGTATATATTTACTTATTTGTAATTGGCCATGAAAAGCAGCAAGTCCTAAACACAGCGCGGCTGTTTCTCTCTGGGCCCTCCCTCCTCTTCCTCATTCCGCTAACTCAGCATGAATAGGATCGGCATTTGTGGGCCTGGAATCAGTACAAATCCTCAATCTTTCGACACATTTCTAACCCCACAAGTGTGCAAAGGCCACGAGGGCTCCCCGCCAGGACAGCCAGGACAGCCAGTGGCGGGTGCTACAGAACCGGCCACAGAGGTCTGGGTGAGCGGGTGAGAAGGGGATGCCATGGAAGGCAGGTAAGGCCGGTGGAAATGCGCCCCAGTTCTCCCAGGGCCCACGGTTATCATGAAGGGCAACCTCCCTCCGGGCGACGGCACCCTAGAGGGGCTCACAAGAGAAAAAAAGACATTTGTTTCCATAATGAGACCCGACGGAGCCCCAGACCCACAGCCAAAGGAGGCTGGGGCGGCTCAGAGACTGCGGGTTTTATGTTCTCCCTGGCTAGGGTGTCCATGGCCCCTGAGCGGGCAGTGTCCATGGAGGAGGGCTGCGTGGAACCAGCAGGTGTCCGCAGCTGTCTGTCCCAGAGACTGGGGAGGAGACGGGACTGAGTGCTCCCAGTCCACAAGGATGCACGCACGCCAGAGCGCTCGCCCCTTCACTGTATTTTCAGGCACAGAACACAGTCACATAATCACTTCACATCCAGCTACCGTGTGACCGCCCAGCGGGGTCGCTGGCCAGCTACCGTGAAGTGGAAATAAGCCCATGTAACACAGATGAGGAGAAAACAAGCTTTCACATCGGGGCGGAGGGTTCTCCCTGGCATGGCCCCTCCTGGCCCGTGTGCCATCCCGAAGCACGCCCCCCTCCACCCCCGCGCCCTGCACAAAGACAGACAGGCAGACGGATGCTGAACATCAGGGTGAGCCCACAGCAGGGGAAGGAGTGCTGGAAGGCTGGGGCCACAGCTACCTCCCTGTCATCCCCATGCCTCCTGCTGCTGACAAGGAACCAGGGAAGCCTCGCAGCAGGTCCTGACGGGGTAACATCCCCAGTTCTGGAGCAGCATGGGGAGGGCTGGACTGGGGGGCGGGCGCTGAGGGGTGTCCACACACCAGTGGCTCTTTCCAGGCTGGGTAACACGGTCGCCAAGGAGCAGAGACAAGAGACAGACCGCAGGCAGAGGTCACGGGATGGGCAAGGTGGGAGGCACAGTGGCAGAGGACAGGGGGATGGACTATGTGGGGGGCACGGTGGCAGAGGGCAGGGAAAAGGGCAAGACAGGGGGCACGGAGGCAGAGGGCAGGGCGACAGGTGAGGTGGGGGCATGGTGGCTGAGGGCAAGGGGATAGGCGATGCAGGGGGCACAGTAGCAGAGGAAAGGCAGGGTTTTGGGCTTCAGGGTCTGAAGATGATGGAGCCACGAACAGAAGACCAGAAGATGGGGGTCAGAAGACAGGATGTGACAGTTCACACTATGAGCACACTGTGCCCAGGAGCCAACGTGACAATGTCCAGGTCTGGGAGTGAAGCTCTGGCCAGCTGGACACACACAAGGCTAGCATTGCCCCTTGGGGTCCAGCTTGTTGAGGTGACAGTGGGAGAAATTAGCTCAGATGGAAGAGTCAGAGCGAGAAGATCGAAGAGGAAGAGGAGCGAGAGAGGACGGCGAGAAATGCCTCCGTCCCGAACACACAGCTTCAGAAGAGGGGCCGGGCACACAGCGGACCGAGGAAGCCACAGAAGGCCCCGCTGCGCCGGCCTTGGAGCGGGGAGCTGCAGCCAGGGAGGCAGGCTCATCGGAGAAGGAGAAGCGTGCAGGGTCCACACCCCACCAGCGGGGAAGGGAAGGAAGGCCAAGTTCGTAGCAGAAGTCAGCAGATCAGAGGAGAGAATCAAGGAGCTGGTGCATGTGAGGGCAGAGTGCTCTTCAGCGGTGGAGAAGGAAGGAAGGAAGGAAGCCAACACGGAGTCTCTGAGGCTCATGATCCCGATGCTGCAGGGGAGAAGGGCTACCCAGCAGACAACAGGGCACGGTGCTCTAAGGGGAATGCGTGCAGTCTTTCCAGCACTTTCCTACTCACGGCATGAACACACAGGCAAGCACCACTGGTTAACCAGGGAGTCAAGTCCTTACTGATTCCAAGGAGACCTCCAAGTAGAAATGCTGCATGATTTCACAACCAAATACAATCCTTTACCCCCCTACTAAAACCAGACCAGTAGGGTGGAGAAGAGACTTGCAGCATTAGGATTTTGCATTTTGCCTGGAGCAGGCTTCTTTATTAGCCACTGAGACGCATGAGTCACTTTCTATTTTAGGAAAAAACTCATTGTGGTACAAAATAAGACTTTCTTTTTTTTGTTAAGGTACATTCATAGTTCTGATTTCTAACTTTCAGAACTCGGGGTAATTGCGAAGTCGTGCACTGATGCTTGTATGAGATTAATGCTCCAAAATTCTCTCTTTAATGATCTACTCTAGAAATGTGTGCCCCAACAAAATACTAATAAACATCACATAAATTGCCCCAGTTCAGTCAACCACGAAAATCTGATCCTCAATGATTCGTGATGTCAGTATAATTACGAGGGAAATGGCCATTTCTAAATTCATACTTAAGATATTCATAAGACACTAATAGAGGCATACTTTTTGGAACAAATGAGTTCAATTCAAAATATTCAGAGGATAAATTTGAGTAATGAAGTCAAGACAAAAATGAAACTTTATACAAGAGCTAAAAGGACTTCAAAACCCCATCATATCTGGTAGTTCCTAAAATGGAGCACAGCAGAGTCAGAGCTACAGGACGCTGCTGCCCCTGCCACAGGCTTTCCACAGCGGCTGGGCTTCAGCGTCCCACTGGGGGATGTTCCTCCTTCACCGAAGGAGGAACTGCGTGGCCCCCACCAGCCTTTGCCGAGGGTCCTAGAAGTCATGGGTCTGAGAACATGGCCTCTGCCCTTGTCTATGGTACCTGAAGTCCCTGATACAGCTCCCTTGTGGAATATTTCTTTTAAAATTTAGCATACTCCCCTCCAAAAGCGACTCTCTTTGAGGAAGAGAGAATTCTCTAACTGACTACATTTCCACTAGTAAACCTGCAGTCAAATCTTGTAACTAAGTAATCAATTATGGTCGAGATAGTTTCATTTTTTTAATGCATTTTGATATGTATTTTAACATTTTAATATAATATACCATAAGCCCATAACAGAGTCTTTAAAAAATAAGTTTTATTTTTAAAAAAGTCTACATGAAGAAGACCAGGAAAGACCATCTGATTCTACCCTACCCTCATTTCAAATGGCTCTGGGAACTGTCTACTTTCGATTCTGCTTTTCCCAAATCAAATCAGTCACCACTGATTATCTCCCCAAAGTGGCATTTTGTTACTGCCAGTTTTGTTGTTTTTTTTTTTTTTTCATCTAGGTACTATCTTACAAAAAGGAAACAGACTATGAACCTAAGTCCTCTCTCATGACGAATGTCTCTGGTTACCTGGCAGTCCTTAAATAAGCCATCTGAATCTTTTCCTAGGAGACAGCCCATGGATAGAGACAGATTGACACAGCATGGAGCCGACACTGGGCCGAGCCTCGCATGTGCCAAATGTTGATTCTTTGGCAAGTGTGTTCCAGAGGCATGTGCTTCTCCTTCTGAGTGTAATCATCCATGAGTTATTAGCTTGCCCCTGAGAGCCACACTGCCCCTCAATGAAGATACAATATTTTCTCCACTACTATCCCAGACTACTGCTCCCACCCTTAACCAGATCCAGAAAATACTATTACCACCCCCTGCAAAGATACTTTTTTAAAATAAAGATAATGTAGAAATGTGAAGACGAAAAAGAGTCAAAGAACGGAAAGAAAAAAATTAGTTTAAAAATATTTTTTCTTATTTTGGGAAAACATCTATGAAACCGTTTTTGAATTATGAACATAACACACTTCAAGTATGGTTTTTCAATCTACTAGTTGAGTTCTATCTCCTAAGGATTAAAATAAAAAGCAACAGGATCACGTTTATGTAAAAGGCACGCCGCATGCACTGTAGCCGACTCCTGACGTGGGACGCCTCTGCACCTGCCTGCCAGGCATCCTGCCCCTCCACAAGGGGGAAGCAAGTCCCAGTTTGTCTTCTGACACAATCTAGAGGTCAGTGGGCATTTTCCTGTCATCCTGATTAGGACTGGAGAGCTCAGCAGTGTCTCTGGGATCATTCATTCTTGCTGAGGCCAGAACGTCTTTGCTCACTATTCTTTCTCTCTTTGACACCGTGGATGACATCCACTTTAGGACATGTGGCTGCATTTCCAGTTTTACAAAGTTCCTAGTGCAGTGGGCAGCCTGCACACAGAAAATATTCAACAAGGCATGAATGAATAGAATGGAATCAGTAAGGAAAGAAACACACTATTAGTAATTTTCTCTTGAAATATTAATTTATCCTATCATGAATCGGAAATTTCATAACAAGTAGCAATGGCTAACACGATTACTGAGCTTTTACTATGTGAGGGAACCTGTGAGGGGTACCCATGGATTAACATTAATATTATCTATATCCCTATGAGATGTATGTTATTGCTATTATTAATATGGTCATCATAATTATTTCAAGAGCTAGCAAACACTAAAAAATGAAGCAGGTTCAAACCTTATTATTCCAATTGAGAAAACAAGTGCTATAATATATTAATGCAAGTTTAATTAAATTTTATAATCATCTCCTGAACAAAGTTTTATTTATTTGACAGAGAGAAATCACGTAGGCAGAGAGGCAGGCAGAGAGAGGGGGAAGCAAGATCCCCGCTGAGCGGAGAGCCCGATGCGGGGCTTGATCCCAGGACCCCGGGATCATGACCTGAGCCGAAGGCTGAGGCTTTAACCCACTGAGCCACCCAGGCACCCCCATATAGTATTTTTAAAAACTTATATGAAATTGTCAGAATACGCAAATCTAGAGAGACAATAAACAGATTAGTAACTGCTTAGGGTTAGGGATACGATAGGGAGTTGGGGGTGGTGAAATTGTTCTGAAACTGACTGTGGTAATGGTTTCACAACTCTGTGAATACGGTAACCACTAATGTACACTTTAAATGGGTGAATTGTATGTGAATTATGTTTCAGTAGAGCTGTTATCACCCCCGCTCAGACAAAAACCAATCCATCTGGGCTTGGTGCTCTTTTGTAATGGTAAGTTCCTATATAACTTTCTATGTTGGTTTGCAGTGATACTCTATTTCTAGGTTTTTTGTTTTTTGTTTTTTTTAGCTTGATATATATTATTGTTTCGTTTTTCAGGGTATAAGCGTTTAAGAATATAAAAAAAATTTTTAATATAGCAAACATAATACCTACGTATACGAACTGAAGTAATATGATTTCATATTGCTAAATTATCAAGATATAAACAAAAACATTCTTGATCTAGGTATTTAGAATTTCAGTCATACATTATCCCCTTAAGGTAATACTTAACACAATATACATCCAGTAAATATAAAACACCGGTCCATCCTTCAGAGTGCTGCATAAATGGACATGACCTAACATAAATTTGCCACTTAGGAGTTATATTTTTCAAACTGGATGATATCACCATCTGTGATTGGTCACTGGAACTGTGGATCCCTGATGCAGGGCGAGCTAGACAAGCAGCCACGTCCAGGGGCCTTCATCAAGCAACCAGGATGCGATCAGCACCAAGGACAGAGCTCAGTGGACCGGGCCTCTCTCTCCAGCCTTAGGTTTCATAGGCAACGAGGAGTTACCACCTCCTTAGTATTTACCTCACTCTGAGCACGCTGCTCCGCAACTGATGGTGATTTCCCAAGCATGACGAGTCCACCTTCCTAAACACATCCTTCATGAGAGCCCTACATGGATAGCGGCCATATGAGCTTTACAGGGCACTTGAGGAAGGAGGTAGCCCCAGGAGAGGGCAGCTCTGCTTCCCTCAGATCAGGCATTTACCTCAATAGTTGACGGACTTTAAGAAGTATCCGCCACATGCCTAACGGCAAGCTCAGCATCTGGTGGAAAACAAAGCTACAAGAAGCTCGAACACGGACATCCACACCTACAACATCCAGGTGCCAGGCGGCCATAAGGAACTGCTCAAGGCCACATGGTAATAAGGTGCAGAAGCTGAATCCTGCTCTGGCCATTGTCATGCACTCAAGTTGAAAACCCATGTTCTTAACCAGTATCTCTCTCCCATAGACCCCGTTTATCCACCTATAAAACCTGAATGATAACAATAACGCAGCACAAACAGTATTAACAATAATGCCCGCCCACACTAACATGAGGTAAGAGAGGACACACACACATGCATATGTTAAACTGTCGTTTAACCACCTCCCGGACCTTCACGGCACCAGCCAGCAGTGAACGCCTTCCCCGTTGTCTTTCAGCTTCAAATGACTTCTCTCAACTCTGGTATAAAAATGCCAACTGGACTTGAAAGTCCAATCGAAAACTATTCCTTGTGTGAAACTGTCACCGATCCTTCAGACCCAGATGAAACTCACTTCATGTCCCATGTCTCCGCTGCACTGTGTTTGGACCTTGTTAGGAACACTTTCTTGCTTGCTGTGTATGGCTACTTATGTCTATGACTATCTTCCCAACTGGATTATAACCTCATTCAACATATGAATCATATTTTAATTGTCTCTGTATCTCCATCACCTAGGAGGATCCCAAATTCAGACTCATAGTCAGTAAATGTTCAAAAAATAAATGCAGGGAACCTGGGTGGCTCAGTGGGTTAAAGCCTCTGCTTTCGGCTCAGGTCATGATCCCAGGGTCCTGGGATCGAGTCCCACATCGGGCTCTCTGCTCAACAGGGAGCCTGCTCCCTCCTCTCTCTCTGCCTGCCTCTCTGCCTACTTGTGATCTCTGTCTGTCAAATAAATAAATACAATCTTTAAAAATAAATAAATAAATAAATGCATAACTATTAGAACTTATACCCTTGTCAGGAATTCTAGCTATATGAATAAAATCACAAATAATGGAATACAGTAGATTATAAAGGACAAATGAGGGTTTAACACACCGTCTGTTACTCAGCAGGTGATTGATAACTTTTGCTAACCTGATTTTATGTCTTTTGAAACAGTTTCAATAATCTAGAAGAAACTGAAGCGTTACTACTTCTTTGATTTATATATATGTAGATATATTAAAATAGTACTTGAGAGAATTAAAAAAAGAAGTCACAAACTCAGAAAAAATATTTGCAAAACATGAATCTCATGAAGGACTGATATCAAAAGAATTCTTAAAACTCAACGAGAAACGAAAAACCCAATTCAGAAATGTACAAAAGACCTGAACAGACACCTCACCAAAGAATGCATACAGATGGCAAATAAGCATATGAAAAGATGCCAACATCAGACATACAGCTACTTTGGAAGACGGCCTGGTAGTTTCTTGCAAAGCTAAGCATACTCTTACCACAGGATCCAGCAATTACACTCCTTGGTATTTACCCAAACGAGCTAAAAACTTATGTCCACAAAAAAACCGGCACACAAATGTTTGTAGCAGCTTTATTTACAATTGCCAAAACCTGGAAACAACTAAGATGTCCTTCAGTAGGTGACTGTAAATAACTGTGGTCCTTCCAGACAACGGATATTATTCAACACTGAAGAGAAATGAGCTATCAGGCCACGAAAAGAGATGGAGGAAATATAAATGCACATCACAAAGTGAAAGAAGCCAGTCTGAAAAGGCTACACACGGTGTGATTCCAACTCTATGGCATTCTGGAAAAGGCAAAATACGCAGGCAGAAAAAGATCTATCGGTGGTTGTAGGGTTGGGGGAAGGGAGGGGTGCACAGGCAGAGCATGGAGGGTTTTTCGGGCAGTGAGACTGCTCTGTGATACTGCAGTGGTGGGTATGTGTCTTCATATATTTGTCCAAACCCACGGAATGAGGGACACCAAGAGTGACCCTGATGTAAACTATGGACTTTAGTCAGTAATAACATAGCGGTGTTGCTTCACCAATTGTAACAAAACATACCCCCCCAACGCCAGATGTTAAAACAGGGAAAACGGGGGGTGGGTGGAGACAGGTGGAAACGTAGCTCTTTCTGCTCAGTCTTTCCATAAACTTAAAACTGCTCTTGAAAATACTCTATTAATTTTAAAAAACAAGGCTGGCTGCTGTTCTTATTATCATTATTAATAGTATTCTAGAGGAAAGATGTTCGGGAGCAGGAGAAATTCCCTGGTGAGCCAGTGTGCGGAGGGGGCTGGCAAGGTGGGAACCGAGAATTGTCCCCATTTCAAAGTCCAGGAGAAGATGCACAGAGGATCGCCTTCCCAAGGACCCAGTGGATTCAAATCCGGCCCCTGGAGCGGAGAGCAGCCAGGAAGAAGGCTACTGGACTTGTGAATGAGTCTGCTGGGCGGGGACCTGGGGAAGCAGTCACGGGCCTGCTTTCATTATGTGGGAAGAAGTGCCCACGAGGGTGCACCCCGTGCTCGCCCTTCGTGGACAAGGCTGCTTTGATCCAGTAAATCCTGTGGAGACAGCTAAGTAGCCACTGTGTGAGGCCAACGTCTCCACAGAACAGTTGGACAAATAACTTAAAGGTTCCATGAGGCCAATTTTAGTACAAAACTTAGATGTGGAATGCTGGCAGATTTCCCCATAAAGGTTGCACCACAACTGTCAGTTTAAAAACTCCTGAGTGTGCACCCTCGTGAGCCTCGTGTGAGCGTGCAACCCCATATCACTGTTATGGTCACACCCTGGAGAACTGGAAGGGGGCCTGAGAGGGAGGACGTGTGTATCAGATACTGCAAGCCTGGGAAAAAGTGGAGCCAAGGGTTGAACTTGGACCCAATGACCTTCTGCCAAAGGTGTCATATCACAGTGACCCTCAGAATCCACAGTGTGACTCTCTGTAACAGCAAAGGCTGGCCCCGCCCCACACAACCACTCAGCTCCTAAAAGCCATGGAGGTAGCATCAGGACTGCGTCCTAAGACCAGTTCTTACTGAGTGTGATGGGCAGGACATGCCCCCCAAATTCATGTGAGGTCTGAACCCCCTAGTACCCTATAACGTGCCCTTACCTGCAGACAGGTGTTTGCAGACAGAACGGTTAAGACGAGTTCACACTGCAGTCAGGTGGACCCCCGCCAGCCACCGGTGTCCTCATAGAAAGGGGCAATTCGGACACTGATGCACAGAGTAAAAGTGAAGGCAGGGGTGAGGCGATGCCTCACACACCAAGGATGCCAGCAAACCCCCAGAAGCTGGGAACCAGCCTTCACAAGGAGCTCACCACCCCCCCCAACACCCTGATCTTGGCCTTCGAGTCTCTGGAATCGGAGATGAGAGAGTCTGTTGTTCAAGCCCGGGACAGCGGGGCTTTGCCACGGCCACCCTGGGAGAAGAGCACGCGAAGGATTGAGGCCTCTCACAGTGAAGATGAGCTACATTTCCCCAAATCTATAAATTGCTAGGAAGGAGGCAACAAAGTTTCTAACGTGCATGGAGCCTGAAAACTGCAGACAGGAGCATGCGTGGCTCTTGACTCCCTCCCCGGCGGGGAAGGCTTGCTGGCCTGCCGGAGGCACGGGCATCAGTTCCCCTTCCCAGGACGGCCGGGCGGCTGCTCTCCCCTCACGGACCAGCAACCCTGGGTTCTCCAGGCCGCTCGCACATTTTCGAGAGAGCGCTTCTGTTTGCAGGAAGCACTTTCCTGTTGGTGAGGCACTCTTCGGGCCCGCCCTCAAACCGTACTCTCTCTGGGTGACCCCTCCACAGACGTGATTCGGGACTCAGGACTCGGCCCCAGACCCTCGTTGTGGGCACTGTGCAAAGGACGGCTCTTCGCCGTGGGGCCAGGGATGAGCCTTCCATAGGTGCTCAGGCGCTGCCTCCGGAAAGCACTGGCAAAATTCGGCTGCAGGTAAACTGAGGTGTTCCGCGGCCAATGTGCGTGAAGAGCTCGGGCAGGAGCCCACCAGCTCTGCTACATCTCACACGGCCCTCTGACTCGCTTGTGTGCAGACCTTCTGGTGTCCAAACCCCACCAGAGGTGAGCCGGCAACAGGAGGACGACGGGCAGGAGACCACATGGCTGGGTCGCAGGTGCAGCAAAACCCACAGGACCGTGGCTCCACAGGAGTCGCTGCCTGGAAACCGGCCCACGGCCTCCAACACGTGCCAGGGGGTGGCTCCACACACACCGGCCACACCGACATCGCCTGGGCCTCCCTCCCACACACACCCAGCCGAGATGGCCCAAACTTTCAAAGCAACCTGACTGATAAACAAGGCTGGAGACCCTCCCAACGCTCTGCATGGCCCACTCATTGGAGAAAGGGTCTCGTCTCTTTGCCATGCCCACCAGGACCCATGGCCTTTGCAGAAAGCAGCGCCATGTGAAACCCTGGGTGTTGTCCTAACAGAACGATGTGGTTCAGCAGTGAGGGCATTGCCAGGGAGAGATGGTCAGGGAGAGGCAGAGGATGACAGCTGCTCTCTGACACAGACAAGGATGTGCTTGGTCTCCGGGTGCCCCAATGCCCAGCTGCAGGGTGAGGGCTCCCGGGGCATCGAGCACAAGCTGCAACTTGCCCTTCTGAGTCCACGCAGGACCCCAGTGACCACCCAGCGGTTCACCAGAGGCCGTGGTCCCTTCGCTCTAGGGAACTGATTTCTCTCGGATGCAACTATACCGAGTCAATGTAATCCCAGCAAATAAACCAGAGGCCATGTCAAAACTCACCCCATGCCTTAATCATCTGATTACCAGAAAAAGAGATGCTGGGAACCTCCCTCCTTTCCCAAAAGCAGGAGGCTTGCTGCCCATTTCCCACAGGGTCACCAGCACGTCCAATATGCCGCTCCACACGGCGGCTCATTCCAGCAAAGGGAGTCAGGGGCAGGCACCCACCAGGCTTCCTCGTGGCAAGAGAGCCAAGACAGACGGACCAGGGGCCAGGAACTGCAGCCTGGCCCACCCTGGGAGGATCTCATCCACCTCACCACCACCCCACGTTTCTGAAGTTCAGCCGGCAGATCGTAGTCAAACAGTGAACACGCTGTGCCCCCAGCAATGCCGCGCTGCACACTGTCTGTGATGGTAAACCCTGACCATGCATCTACTGTGGTCTGTCCCCTGAAGAGTGTGTGTAAAACACGAGAACTGGGTGTGGCCGACGGAAAGGATGTTCTATGTGCTTGGATGGAAAACGGCCTCGGGAAACAGGAGTGGGTCTCAGAATTTGTAATGCTGTGCACTGAGCCCGTGTCTGCAGACTATGGGAGCCACTCATCCAGAGAAATTTCAAAGTCTGGGGTCTACAGACTGCATGGCGGCCTCACCCAGTGCGCCAACCATGTCCTCCACACACCCAGCCTGGGGCCTACCATCTCCTTCACAGAAGTAAGACACAAAAGCTGTTTGTGGGGAGGGCAACAAACAACAAGATCTTCTGGACAGTGAGAGAAAGAACTCGTGGTACTAACTGAGAGTCAGGGTGTCATTCCCTTAAATTCTGAGCACAGGAGCTGGTCTTCACTCGTCCTTCAGTCACATATCCAGATCTATGTTTTTTAACACTGGCAGGAAAATTTCTTTATCCTAGTAATTTCTATAAACAAAGGTCTCATAACCTCAGTGCTCATTACGGAGAAATACCCTTTAACATGATGCTTCCTCTATTGCACTGGCTACAAAACTGTACAATTCCACACAATTCAATAAAGCAGATAATTTGGCTATTTTTTAAACTATCCAGCATGGCTTTTAAACATTTCAAAATTTATGCTAACTTTAAAAAGGGAATGTGAATTCATACATCCCAAAGGCAGGAGAGAAAAATGATCTCAGGTATTTTTCTAGGGTTTCTGTTAGAGAACTGTTTGGGGAAGGTTGAAAACCCATCTTGAACTGGATATCATATTACTTAATTCAAAATCATGCGTTTGTAACTGGCTTCAACTGTGGACTTCTTCCTCCATAGGTGAAGAGCCTTTCTGCGATGACGATCGTGATGATATGAACTCAGAGGTCCAAGAGGAGAGTGGTAAGCAGTGGGACAGAATGAAAAACCCTAAGGTGCCACACAGACACTCCCTAATTAAATTAGTAGCGTGACAGCACATTTCCCTGGAGATGATCACAACTCAGCCAGTGGAGGACACCTCCAGAGAGCACACCGTGCGCCAGTGCGCACACGGCTTCTGAGCCTGCTGCCAGGAGAAGCACACGGGTTTGCACTTCCGGCACACGCCTAGCACACAGAAGTCCCCCTACGTGTGTGAGAAGAGAAGCCACGATTATCTGCCCTCGGGGAACCTGCTGGTGTGGATGGTGTGTTCTGAGCACTTTCAGTGAGAATCCTGCCTGTCCAAGATGGCACAAGGATTAGAGTATTTGTTGGCTGTGAGAGGTCACTAGGAGGAGAGCAAGGAGAAGTGACATTGCACACCTGCCTGTCACACACTGGGTGTCCAGCTGACAGAGGCAGGAGTGAGCAGGGCTGGGGCCACCCTGGCACAGTCCTCGGGAAGTCCCGCAGGGAGCAGAGCAAACGTCCCAATCCCAGGAGCAGTGCTAGTGAAGGTTCTGCAGTTCAGCTCTGGAGTGTCCCTACGTTTGAGGACATACACGCAGAGATTTCAGGATGTCAGGCGGACACTGAGCGAACTGGCATGGGATGCTCACGGCAACAAACACTTAGCAATTACGTGGATGGAGACTGCAGGAACCGTGAGCTGTTTCCTCTCAACAGGGGCCCCACACCTGCCAGGCTCTCATCCAGGGAAGGGAGAGGAGGACAGAGCGAGTGGAGGCACACGCATAGCACCATCCCCTCGACCCCATCACAGATGACTCTTCAGTCGGAACCCCTGCGCCACCTCCCTGGGCTACAGGTCCTGAACGGCAAAGATGGGGCCTTGAGAACCCAGCCTCTGGTCCATGTGGCTCACAGCAGCCACTCCTGCCACCAGCACTCACACAGCATGGACAGGTGGGCGTCCCACAGGCCAGCGATGACACACCTCCCCGCTGGGTCTGCCCGAGGTCCCCGTGCCCACACGCCTGTCACCCCATCAGGCTTCTGGAACCACATCAGAGGACACTCTGCAAGGGGCGCCTGGGGGGCTCCGTGGGTGAAGCCCCTGCCTTCAGCTCAGATCACGATCCCGGGGTCCTGGGATCGAGCCCCACACTGGGCTCCCTGCTCAGCGGGGAGCCTGCTTCTCCTTCGCCCTCTGCTGCTTCCCCTGCTTGTGTTTCCGCCCCATGAAATAAATAAAACCTTAAACAAGAAAAGAAGAGAAGAGCACACTGCTTCCTTGAAGAGTCCCTCCCTTGGCTAAACAAGTGGGTGAGGAAGGACAGGCACTGTGCTGCTCAGGCATGAGTATGGACGGCGAGTAAGGAAACACACCCACGTCACAGACGCACGCACACACTCGCCTGCAGCCTGTGTAGCCCGCGCCATCCCAGCAAGCCGGGCGGTAGGCCGAGATGCATCAAAGAAGGATGAAGTTTACAACTGGAGGAGGTGGGAAGGCCGCGAGATGAGGGACGTGGGAAGCGAGGCGAGGTGAGGAGAGAACGGGAGGCGTGTGGCTCTATTTGCAGGAAGAATGGAACGAGGAAGAGGGTCCAGAGAGCCCCTGCCGCTGGGCCATCCAGGGGCACATGTTTTGCTGGGCTGAATCCTGGGCACCCTGCGCCCAGCCCAAGCGACACCTCTCAGTCTCCAAGAGCAGCTGCAAGTGGGTCAGAGCAGCTGTGACAGGGCCCTGCCCACTTCCAGAGGAAGGGGTGTCACCAGAGAAGCCGCCCGTGGAGGTCAAGAGCAGCAGAGCGAGCAGAAGTGGTTACTCGTGTTAGATTTCTTCAGGCTCCAAGCAGAGTGGTGGTTACTTCTCTCTCCCGCGAGGAAAAGCTACCGGGAGGACGCAGCTCGGTGATGGGGAGCTCAACAAGACAACGGCAGTGTAACCACACCAAAGCTAGCGGCAGAGCGCCGCTCGCCACCCTCCCCACCCCTGCTCTGCAGCCGGCCCGGAGAGTGGGAAAGCCGGGCCACGCACTGCCAGCCGAAGGCACCCAGGGGGCGGCGCGGTGCCTCACTCTCGGGCCCGCGGTGGAGCTCACAGTGGGAACAACATCCCCGCCTGGGGTCCCGGCTGCAAGGCACTGTCTGTCAAAGGGGCTGGATTTTCCAGGCATCCCTCCGAGTATCGGCCAAAGCAGAAACGGGCATGCACGGGGCCTCTTGGTGCCAGGCCACCGCAGCTCAACAGCACCCGCAGGTCCTGGCCTTGGCAGCGATGACACACGGACACCCATCCTGGCCTGTGAGGAGCAGCAGAGCGTCCCCCCAGCCTTCCCCAGATGGACAAACTCCTTCACCCAACTTCAGCTGGGGGTGGTTAAAGGCCAACCTTCCCCCAACTCGCCGTGTCCTTTTCTGCGAATGAAGGGAAATTAAAAGAAGAAGAAGAAACCTGTGCCTTTCTCACCAGCTCTGTGTTGGGAATGTGAGGAACCACAGGACAGACCAGGGTCAGCCACCCCTCCCGCCGCCTCCATAGCTCTGCAGGGACACACGCCCCAAAGCCATGTCTTCCCTGCAGATTTCCGGGGTGCTCGGGGGCAGTGGACAGCCCAGGAGGGGTCGCTGCCGACACTGGTGTGGGACATCTGCACGCCTCCTGTGCTCCATGGAACTTCTAGGGCCCCCGGGGCTGGGCCAGGCCATCTATTGCTGGGACGTCTCCGCTTACAGGCTCATTTCGGCAGTGTCCTTCCTCGTGCCCATCATCTACCGCCAGCGGATGAGGAAGGAGAAAGCTCTGTCCCCACGAGCCCTGACACCACCTCCTCCCCCAGAGCAAGGGACAAGCTGCCAGAGGGACCAGGGAAGGACTGTGCCCAGCTACAAACCAGCGTAGGTGCAAACAGCAGGGCCAGGGAACGGGAAAGAAGTCCCAACACACTTCCCTCCAGCGGCTTCGGGGAGCAGCTTTATGGTTTGTGAACAGCATCGGAGGACACGCAGTATCAGGAAGGTATTTTCAAGCACAAGAAGAAAACATGTGCAAAACTCAATGTGTTTATTGTACTTTGACTGGAAACCCTTGCTTCCCTCCTGTGGCTACAACTGTGTGTGTGTCTCTGTGTGTCTGTGTGTCTCTGCATGTCTGTGCATCCGTGTGCGTGTCCGCGTGGTGGGGTCTTTCTGGCAGCAGCCACTCGCCCGAGGCCACGTCCTCCCTCAACACACGTCCCGGCTCCCACTGATCCTACATGAGAACTGCAGACAGGGTCGTGGGCGGCGCCTCAGGGCAGCACTTGGCACTAACCAAGCATGGACTATGGGAGAGCTGGTCACTCTCGTGTTTATTATATTTACAAGACGCAGAAACCTCTTAAACGTCATGCTCCCCGTACACCGTATCGCCACATGAACGGTGCTATGTCTAACAACAGACAAGCCCTCAGTGGAGGTAAAATAAATCCATGTGGAGAGAACAGGGCTCTGAGTCTCACCAATATGTCGATCCCATCATTCTCTCCAGAAAAGGAGAGTCAAAATAACAAAACTCCCAGTCCTCGGCTCTCACAGGTGGCGGTAGTGGCTGACAGAAGAATGGACCATGTTCTTCTCCAGAACCCTCCTTCTTGGGGCCACCGTCTTGAAAGATAAGCTCGGGGTGGGAAAAGGGTGTGGAATGTGTGTGGGCAGCCACGGCCCTAGCAGGATCCCTGCAGGCCCCACTGTCTTGTCTGTGCCCCCCAGCCATCTGCTCACGCTCACCTCCTGCCCTTCCCAGCCGGCCAGCGCCTCCTCGAGGAGCAGGGCTGAGCCAGCATGTGGTCCGGAGACAGGAGTGAGGCTCTCTCATCAGCACAAAGCACCGGGGAGTGTGCAGAGCCCAAGTACTAGCCGCCGGGGGACAGCACGGCACGTGCGGCTTCACTGGCCTGGCCACGAGAGGCAGCATCCCCGTAGAGGGACCCCACAGGCTCTCACCCGTGCAGCCAAGGAGCACCAGTTTACTGGAAAGCCTGAGCTGAAGGGGATGGAACTGGACTCAGCAACCACGTGCTCACAGCCAGTGTCCTGTCCTCAGCCCCTACTTGTCCTTGTCTGTCGTGAGAATACTGAGGGGCAGCGTCTGGGTGGCCTGGGTCAAGATATGTAGGCAGGACACCCGGAAGGACAGGGAGGCCACGTCAGAGCCATCCACCCACTGTGGATGGGACAGATGGTAAGGGGAAGACACGACAAGCTCACCTTCGCGACCTCACAGTGAGACGCTGGCGTGAGGCATGACACGGACGTGTGGAGCCCACGGCCAGGACGCTAGTGCAGGTGAGGCAAGGGACAGGTGCACGTCTCACAGATTACCCGAGAAGAGCAAAACAGATGCGGCAGGTGGGGTCAGAGCTCAGCGCGGCCCCAGCAGGACTTGCTGGGGACAGTCTCCTTCCTCCGCCTCCTGCTGCTGTGGACAGCAGCTATGTCAAGCCAGTGGGGCGACAGCCGTCCTGGCTGTAGGCACGCCGCACAACCCATGTGCAGCCTGGAGACGAAGGGGCACACAGGCAGGGTGTGTGTCCTTCTCCACTCGATCCTCAGTGGGAGCCAACCAACAGATCAGGCCCTGAGCAACCACGGCACCAGACACCACCTGCACACGACACCCCATGGGAACCTCCGAGGCAGCTGGGAGACCTCTGCTGAGCCGGCCTGCCCGCCCCTCTGGGGTCTCGGGAAGGAACTCTGCAAAGTGCCACCCTGCCCTCGGATGGGCCAGAAGGACGGCTGGTGAGCTGCAAAAGCACAGAACTCAGGAGGGCTCCCCAGGGATGCTGGGAACCCACACTCTGGACTCACAGCCCTGCAGAGTGCTCAGGAGCTCGGATGCCAAGTCTCAGCACGCGGAGAGCCAGCGTGGAGGCCGAGGGACGGGACGAATCTGCACATGGCCGTGCATGTCCGTGAGGCCATCCGATGGGAGAAGGCAGACACAGAGTCTTCCGTGACCCCACGAGCCCTCAAGAGCAGACGAAGCGGCTCCAGGTCATCCCTCAGGCCCGAAGCACAGCCTTCAGGAGCCCCGCTCCCCTCCAACCAAACTCAGAAGCAAACTGCTTCGTGCACTCTGATAAATGGCAGAAACACACGATTCCGCCAAAATATGTCGCTTCTGGTCCCTGCTGAATGCGGTGCCTTTTTTTACAAGTCTACGTGGACCAGAAGGCCATTTCACAATAACTTGCCTCTAAATAGAAATGTTGACTTTTCTCCTGATGCTAGTCAGATGAAGAATGCTAATTTTACTACCAGTTATTATCTTGAAATAATCATAAATAAGATAATGAACCCGTGACCAAATTTCTGGCAACTGCAGGCTTTTGAAAATAACTTACTGAGTCAGAGTTTCAGACACAAGCCCTGCTGAATGCTGGGTAGGGGCACAGATGCTGAGAGGTGAGGAACTCTGTATTTTAAATGCAGACAGTGAATAAAGGAAGCCCCAGCTAGTGTATGGAGGGTGTTTATTCAGAAACACCCTGTACGTGCTGGACACCGGGTCAGAAAGGCATGCCGTGGGGAGGTGTCTGGCTTTATCTCCAGACCCACACCCCGAGGAAACTGTGAACGCACAGCACCCTTGGGACCCTGCTTTCTGTAGCTCCCATGCTACGTGCATCGCTCCCCAGGCCCTCCCCCTCCGCGGCCCCGGGGGCGGAGTCTCCGCATCAGCTGTGTGTGTGAGTGTATGTGCACGCGCACGCACGTGCGTGGTCATTTCGTTCCTCCTAACAAGCACCGTGCCGCTGCAGCACACGGGGGCCGACGGGAGCGAGGAGACGCTCTCTCGGAATTGGCTCCATAGTGGCAGAGCTCAGTGTCCATGTGGGGAGAGCGCGCTGAGAGTTCCCACTTGGGCTGCATCAACACTGTACTTTTTGGAGAATGTCAGCAAAAGCCACTAATGTAAAGACTCACTCGTTTAAGAAAAAGCTGGTATCATTTAAACAAAAATGACATTGCTTCAGAAAAGCAACACAGCGCTCTGACGTTACAAGCGCTGGTTCCGTAGAACGAGCGCGGGCAAGTAAAGCCTGTCTGCCGGACGCACCAGAGCCCCACCCGGCTCCCCGGGCTGACCGGCGACGAGCAGGTGCTGTCGGCCCAGAGAGCCGTGTGTTCATCTCGCAGTGACAGGTTTCCAATCTGAACACTGCCTGACCACTTATTTTCAGGTTATTCACTTTGGCTTTAGCCATAAATAAATTGAAGGAAGTTGTTTAAAAATGCAGGATTCATTGCTTGCAAACAGCTCTCAGATTCAGTGCTGCGGGTGGAAGAGAATGAGGCTGCCACCCAGGCAGGCGTCTGCTCTCCCCGGCCTGAGACCTCCCCACACGTGCTGGCTCTCTCCGGGAGACCCCGGTGGTGGGGGCACGCCTGGCCGTGTCTGGGGGAGCATGCCACGCTGTGTACAAAGCCCCCGTGTAGGGAATGGCATTCGTGATGAATGGTCCTGGGTGAGCACCTGTTGCTAAGTACAGCGTGAGTCACAAAAGACAGGAAAGTCCCACTGACTTGTTCTATTTTCTGATCAAATTAAAGGCCACAAAATATTCCACTGTAAGGCTAAGACCGTCTGTGGAGATGCAGCTGAGCTCTGGGGACAGAATTATGAATGAAACAGTCAATATTCGCCTATATATGGGCAAACCAATAAATCCTGATGGATCCATAGAACACCCACATCTAAGGCGTCTTGGGCATTTTTAACAGGAACTTTTAAAACCAGCTACTACGCAGATGCCTGAGTTAATGCTAAAACCCCTTTACTGACATTCCTGCTCATCAGAACGGGGCTAGCCCCTACTCTCCAGAAGCGTGCACATTTTTGCACAAGGTAAAGCAAATTTAAAAAAAAAAAAAAAAAAAAAAAGAACGAAAGAAATGCCGGCAAAGCAAGACAAGCAGCCTGAGAAGCGGCCCCCGAGGAACGGCTCGTGCCCCCGTTCAATGCACCTCGTCCCTGGCTACAAAGTTCCTTCCCATAAAGCCCCCATGGGGGTCAGAGCTGGAGGCCCCAGGCTCCCGGGGCACCTCCACTAGAATGTGTGCTGCACAACCTCATGGAGACCCTGCACCTCTGTCAGCCCCGATGGAGCAGAGGACAGCGACGTGCCCGGCACGAAGCGCTGGAGTCTCCTGCCTTTGAAGAGGCTTCGGTTTTCATGGCACCCAGGGCAGCCACCTAGCACCTCCGCCAGAAGCTTCCTCCTTGCCTTCCAGCCCCTCCAGTGTAGCTGATCAGCAGCACTAAACACCCTGCGCTCGGCATCACAAAGGAAGCTCCCCCACGGGCTTCTCCCTCTCCCTGGCTTGCATATCAGAACATGGATTTTGATAACTGCGGTCCCTGGATTTCCTCGTTCCCACTGCGATGCTGGCGGCAGCAGCCTTGCTGCTGCGTCTTTGCTGAAATAAATGGGAGCGACCAGAATAGTTCCTGCATTACAAGCCGCTCCGGTATTCAGTCATGATCGGAATAATGGTTAAGTGGCGACTGAACTCGTGCTCGCAGAGTCACGGCAGTGGAGCTGTGCACTGCGAGGGGAGACGGGTCCCCCCAGTCCTCCACAGCAATTCAGATGCCCCCCGGATGGCAGTGACTCTGCCCCCAGCTGCTGCCCCAGCGTCCATCAAGGGAGGAGTATTGGACTTAGAAAGGCAGTGCAGCCCATGGCTGGGAGGGAGGGCAGCGCAGCCCACGGTGCAAAGTACGGAGAGGCAAGCTGCTCCCAGAGGTGGGCCGGGGGGGGGCTCATCGCCGCGGCTATCCACTGACGCCACCACATCCGTGCAAGCACACACCGAGGCAGGAAAAGTCAGAAATGAGTCACTCTGCACTTACCGAGGCGGCAGTCCGGCTGCCCTGCAGGCAGCATCCAGAGGCGGAGAGCAGGCGGCTTCCCAGCCGACAGGGAGCCGTGCGCTCGGAGACACGTCCGAAATCGCTGCCCCAGGAGAAGGCCAGGGGCGACGGAGCGCGCGCCTGAGGAGCCGGCCGGCCACAGAGCCCTGGCACACAAGTGCACTGCAGCGCGCTAGCAGAGGCTCGCGATGCATGTCCCATATATTCAAGCACACCGGAAAACATGGATCTGGAGTGCACTCCGTGTGGACGTGGGGGCCGCCTGGCACCGAGCGGGAGAGGGAGGCTCTCTCCCCGTAATGGAATTAGCCATGGAGACGGATGCCTTAATTCCATGCACTGCTGTCCCCTAGGACATCAATTACAGAAAGCAGGTGCCTCTACCTCCTGTTTCTTCAGATAAATGTCTATAATCTCATTTCACAAATGATCCCTATTTAGACAGGAGCCACCTATTGTGATGATATCATTTGCTCTAGTAGCCATAAATGGACAACTTCCTAGGGAGCGTCACCGCTCTAGCGACACGGGTCTTTATAAACGTGAGTGTGCGTGGCGTTCGGAGGCCCGTCCGCCAGGCAGCCTCTACTCCTGATGCAGAGAAGCTCCCCAGCGTCTGAAAACTTACAGCAGGACAGGAGAGCCCTCCCCTCAGACAGCTCGTGTGGCTTCCAGGCACCTCCTCCCAGGGGACAGTGCCAGCCCCAGCAGGTACAGGAGGGGTCAGCATGGCAGGGGACCCATAGGCAACTGTCATGAGACCCCTGCACCTGCCTCCGTGACAGCCCCTGACAGAGAGGAACGGGGCGCTCCCTGCTGCCGTGAAGGTCTGGGCTTCAGGGCTGCTGCTCTTTAAGGTACTGGGACGGCATCCTGCCTGGACACACCACAGCCCAACTCTCCAGTCAGAGGCGGGACCACAGCCCAGCGATGAGGTGTCCAGGGACACGGACATCCCTCCTAGACCCATGAATAGCGATGATGTCTCCACAGCCGGGTTGCCATCCCGCTGAGCAGCTGTCTTTAAGGGAACGTCTGGAATCGCCCCTGAGCTGAGACTATTTATAAACACCTTTGGCTCCATCATCGTGTGTGCCCACGAAGAAAGAGGATGGCAAGAATCCAGTGCAAGGAAGACGCCCGAAGCAGAGTCTCCACGTGGAGATAGTAAGGGCAGATTTCATAACAAAATCTCCCGAAACTCCTCCTGCGCTGCTCCAGAGACCTGAACAGGTCACTTGGAAAATGCAGGGTTTCCGCACACTGTTCACCAAAGACGACTGATGAGTGAATGAAGACCTCAGGTTTCCCACATTATACCAGCATATTACTGCAAAATGTGCCCTGGGGGTCAGCCGTGCATGCACTGGGGAGTCGGGGGCTTCTGTCCAATTCCTGGCCAAGGTCTGCAGTGGTGGAGGTGGGGCGAGCCTGCAGTGGGTTCGCCCGTGTCCCCAGGAGGCACCGCTGAGGATCCCAGAACACGGGGTCTGTGGGCTGGAATACACGCCCAGTCCATGAGGTCCAGCAGGACGATCCAGGGAGATCAGGACTCGGACTCTCCTTCCCAGCACAAGCGAACCCAGAGTGAGTGAACCTGCTGGAGTCCACACCAACATCATGTTGGAACACCTCGAGGTCGGCACCGGGCCTGAACTCTGGGGCTGTATGGAGACGGAGGCCCGGAGTGGGCAGAGCCCTCAAAGACAGACAGAGGGCGGCCTAGCACTGCTTACGTAAGTGTTAGGGGTCTCCTTCTGGGGGGCTGTCCCCTTCACCAGCAGGTGGGGTGGACAGTGTTCTCCAGATGTACGCCCACTTGAACTCTCAGAAGACGCATCTTGAGATGCAGTCACTGTGTATTCAAATCCACAGAGCACAACATCCAACAGCAGGCATCCTTGTTAGGGAAGAGGCCAGAGAGCCCCGGAGAAGAAGGCCAGGTGGCAGGAATGATGGGACAGGCCGTGGAAGGCCACGGAGTGCTATCTGTGCAGAAGCTGGGATGGCCTAGCTCAGAGTCCCTCCGGGACCCACAGGGTGACTCCCATCTTCAGAGGCGCCAACAATAAATGTCTGTTTTATGGCCCACATCTCAGGGCTCTGTTAGCACAGCCCAAGAAACCTCTTATGTGCTGAAGCATCTCAGGGTCTATCCAGGGCTCAGGTCCCTGACCCAGAGCATGGGTCACAGATGTCCCAGGGGACTCTCCAGGCCCAGATCCAGTCCCTGAGGTCTTGCCTCTTAGGTCCCCAGTCATCCCAGCAGCTCTGCAGGTGTCTTCCCTGCATTTTCCTGACATCCCAGAGTCTGTAAGCACATCGGAACCTCCCACTGTTCATGAGGGTTATGTTCCTAATGCCAGCAGAATCACGATGACCAGCGGTCACTGCTCATGAGTCCACCCAACCTGTGGCCCCCGCCAGGCATTTCGCCTTATAGAGGCAGGTCCACGGCTCCCACACCAACACGGGGAAGCATGTGGCACTTGGGCAAGGGTCTGCCGCCATGCCCCACAACATGCATTTATGGAGGGCATCTGGTATGCTGGGACAGGTGTGGACGAGGAGGGAGCAGCCAGGACCAAGAGGACAAACAGTGTGGATCCGTGGACAGCACAGGCGTGGGCTGCATGGGCTTGTGCACAGACGTTCTACAGTTCTCTGTGAACGTGTCTTCTCTTCCTCAAAATTGTGTAAGGTGTTTTCCCTAGCTCACTTTATCGTAAGACAACAGAACAGACATACAACACATACGTGGTAATGGACCGTTCTCGGCCAGACTTCAGGTCAGCGGTGGACACTGGGGGTTAAATGCTAGGGAGTCAGAGTTGCGCACAGAGCTTGACTGCACGGGGATGTTGTGTCCCAGGCCATGCACTGTTCAAGGATCAGCGGCACAGACACCCTGCCCTGGGAAGCCTGTAGATGGACAGCAGGACAGACGTGCATCATTAGCTCAGGTGACCCCCCCCCCACCGTGAGGCTGGCGCTCCCTGTGCCCCCACATCACAGAGGAAACAGAGACATGGGAAATAGGGTGAGAACCAAGCAGTGAGCCCATGCGGTCTGCTGGGGCGCAGCTCCAGAGCACACGCAGGCAGAAGGGCAGTCGTGTCCCCCGCGAGCAAGTAGGCCGGTGGGAGCAGACACGGGACAACGCTGGGACCAAAGGAAGCAGGTGTGTGGAGGGAGCAGCGCAGCGTGACACATCGTCCCCAGAAACAGGCACAGACAGGGTTGAGGCTGGGAGGGGAGAGTTCTGGGGCCTCGGGGCAGGTAAAGGCTGCATCGGGGTGCCGGTAGCCGGGTCCCTCCCCAGAATAGGAGTTCCGTGTGTGTCCTCAGAAGGAAAGGTACAGCCCTTAAACGCTCTGTAAAGGTTCACTGAACTGAATTTATACTTCCTGACTTTATTAGGTCCCTTGAGGTAGACACAGGTGGGTGCTCTTATCATCAGAAACTGACCTTCGAAGGTGTCAGGTCACCCACCCGAGTCACGCACACAGTGCCTCTTGCTTCCCAAGCCTGTGACGCGAGGGCTGGCCCCTAACTGCCACTTCTCGACCGCTCCACCTTCTACCTGTTATCTGAACCCCAGGCGTCATTAGAAGCAATTAGGAGCTGTAGTGAGGAACCATGGCACAGACAGGTCAAGTCGGCCCATGAGGACTACAAACCTGGATGCCAATCTTTCTATTGGACCTTGTCTCTGCCAACACAGATTCATCTTGTGGAACCACACGGCCACCTCGGTTGTCCCAGAGCCCCCCAGGATTTGAGGAGGGCCGTCCAGGCAGACACAACGAGAACTGTGGCCACGGGTCCCCCTGCAGGCTGTAGACCTCAGAGCATGGAGTCTCGTGGTGCTGGGTGGCTCCGTCTCGGCCACAGGAGCCAAGCCGCCAGGCAGCAGCACGTGGCTAGGCGTGAGGTCCTCTGTCAGCCGGCGTTCTCCAGAAACGGAGGCAGCAGGGAGAGACGGAGGCAGACAAGAGCAGGCTTATCACGGGAAGGGCTCGGGTGCTTTGGGAGGCCAGGAAGTCCCAGCATCTGCCGGTGGCGGCATTCAGCCTGAGTCCAAAGGCCCCGGACCCTGCAGCCACACTGTGGGAGAGCAAGAGAAGGTGGGTGTCTCAGCCTGAGAGAGATGGAGACACCCCGTTCCTCTGTGCACCCCACACCACCAGCCTCTGCAGACCCTTCCCAGCTCACCCCCAGAAACAGTGTCTCACCAGCTCCCCGGGCCTCCCAGTGACACAGAAATTCGCCTTCACGGGTCCATGTGGGCATCCAGGCCGACTCTCATAGCACCGGGTCAGCAAGAACCTCTCTGGGAAGCACCGTCTCAGTTCCAAACAGGAAACATGAGATCCAGTATTAGTAAATCAGGCCAAATGCCCCAGGGCAGTGCTGCCCTGACACGCTCCTCTGGCTCCTCAGGACCATCACCAGGGGACACAGCAAAGCCCCGTGCACAGCATCTGTCCCCACAAACTGCTGCATTTGCCCGAGGCATGCCATCGCTGGGGTGCCCTTCCACGATCACAGACACCTGCAGAGCCACAGGACAAGAGAACACACGTGCATGGTCCTGCAGCTTTTCATCCGGTCCCCACGCCACGCGGAGGAGGTCGGAACTGGGAAATCTGTGAGCCTGGACCCCTCTGCCCTTTCTGTGTCTCCAGTCTTCGGCAGCAAAGAGTCACCGGGACCGTATTTCACTCCATCAGATGACAGTGTGTCTTTCCTTCTGTTCTCAGCCTGCGCTGCTGGTGTCAAAGGAACAGTCACAACCCTTACAGATGAATGGCCACCAACTGTCTGCTAACCAGTCTGAGAGGGTGACGCAGAGGCTGTCCTGCGTGTGGTCCCTGTTGCAGCCCCAAGAGGATTCTGCTGGGTTGAGAACAAACACTCCCATCTTCTCTCAGACGGAGACATCAGACACCCAGAGACAGTCCAACTGGCCAGTGATAGAGACAGCAAGTAAACCATGGGGTTTTAGGGGCAATGTCACTTCTACCTATAGAAGGGAAGAGCGGCCGATCCCTCATTTATGCTGTCACAACGGATGAGAGTTCAGCAAAGCCGAAAATGCGGGCAGCCTCGGAGCGCCCAGATGAACACGAACGAACTGCTGCGCACAGTGACCGGGGAGGATGAGGACTGCAACGTCCTCACGGTACCCTGTGACCTAGGCTTACGCACGCCGCCATCCTCCAGGTCCCCGGCGACGGACTGTGGCCCCAGGGTCGAAGCTGCCCTCGGGCTGAAGGCTCGCGCGGGCTTGAGGGACGGCACTCCGCGGTACCGGGGTCGCAGTGTGAAGCCGGCCTCGTGGAGCGGCGCAGCCTCCGGCGGCCCTGCACATCTCTGGACTAGCCTCCCGGGGCCTGGACTCTCGGGCTGAACAAACGTATCTCCAGCTTCGGCACGGGGATTTCAGCTCCACACTACGGCCGCTCTCAGTGGAACACGAAGGCAGGGAGGGTGAGCTGGGGGTTGACCTCCCATCCCAGGTGCTGCCGGGCTCAGGGACGTGGCGGCACGCGCGCCCAGCAGCCACCCCTGGAGGTGCACCTGTCCCGGAGCTGCAGCTACGCAGACCCAGCTTGGTCGACCGGTGGCTCCCGCGGCTCCTGCCCATCTGGGTCAGAACCCAAGCGCCACTCCGCTGGCCGCCAGCAGAAGGCTCCTGGCACTCCCACAGGGGAACCCCGCATGTGCACAGCAGTCAGATCTCCTGGGGTAGCACCCAGGGTCCTGGTGGCTGCTGGAAATGCAATGCTTTTCTCCCGCCCTGGAAACAGAGTTTACTTTCCACTGTTCACATAATTGGGAAGTGATCATCTTCACAGCACAGACAAAACACATTTTGTTTATCTGGGGAAAACATACACACAATCATCCTCACAACATGGTTATTTCTTCTGTGGTTAAAATCACCACCAAGTTCTCTGCACTAGCTCTGTAGCAAACAGAGAACAAAGAATAACTCCTTGGAATACATATCAAAACATGAAACAATCCTCAAATTTAAACCAAAAAGATAAATACAAATAAATTTTAAAAATAAGTTAAAAAAAAAAAAAAGAGGAGAGGGTAAGGGGAGAGCTGGAGCGGACAGAACAGAGAAGGCCGGATGAGGCTCTGGGGCCAGTCCCCCGTGGGCACCAGGCGGCTCAGTGAAGCTAACACCCGAAACATACTTGCAGGAGTGACTGTGGGGCCTCCAGCAAAATGACCCCGCACGGCACATCTGACTGAGGCTACTTCAACCAAAGTTACAACGCAGAACAGTATGCGCAGGTTCCCTTAAAACACCAATTAGAGGGTTTGGGTTTGTGGGTTTTTTCTTTTTTTTAACAAAAAACAAAAAACCTCTAACACTGTACTGAGCAGCCTGAGGAAGCAATCTAACAGCTCGCGAGGCCCGCGCAGCCTCCCTGGCCCTCAGCGCCCTGACCCCAGCTCACAGCTCCCCAGCCCAGTACCACGCAGTCTTTTCCGCACAATGACAGGCACTCTTGCCCTTTCCGTGCAAACACGAAGGAGCTGAGGTCTATACACAGTAAATCCATGAGGTCAGAATCCGGGTTCAAACCCAGTTCTGCCAGACCCTGGTGTCCTTCCCTCCGTGCCGAGCCCTGGGTTGGCCTGGTGAGACTGCCTGTCCTTCATGTTCCACACAGGAGCACGCTGGAGTGGGGCTCATGGAGCTGCTGGACGGTGGCCAGCCAAAGGTGCCAGCAGGAGAGGCGATCTCTGAGGGCTGCAGGGGCACATTTGGTGTGGGCGGGGGAAAGGCACTCGGCTTCAGAGTTTTGACAGGAAAGGTCCACCAACAGGACGAGTAAATTATGCATTATGGAATCTTAGCAATAAACAGAGCATAAGTGGGAAGATACATTGTCTCACCCAAAGACGAAATCAGATAAAGCCCTAACATACTACGGTAGAGGACGCGGATCATGTCGTTCGACGCACGGGGAGGAAGAGGAGGCTGAGAGTTTGGAGGACGTGACGTCCGTGCCCTCACAGCGTGAAACGGAAGACAGGCACCGGTTTGCCAGTTGAGGGGGCTGACCTAAAGTCCTCGATGAGCTCACCCTCCTCTGCCTCCCCTCAGACAGACCTCGTCAGTCCCAGACCGCGAGGAAAACGACCACAGGATCTGAGACAGCGGCCACGTGCACGCGCCCCGTAACAAATTCCACCAGCAGCCCCGTCACACATTCTGCAGATCAGATTCTTGGTGACATGTTTTGGGAAGTCACACACGCGCAACTGTGTCTCCGAGAGCGAGATGCCCAGCCGTTCGTGGCCGTGGGTGCCCGCTACCCATTCCATGTGCCCTGGTTAATGCTCAGGGAGGGAGAGCTCTGTCTGTGCGCCATGCGCTAAGAAGGCAGTTGTTACGCGGTTCTCGTGCTCCCTAGAAAACAAGAAACATTACTGAAAACATCTGATAATGAAAGAATCCTTCTAGGGAAGTTATGGCATTTCTTTACAATTATTTGGGAGGAGTTTGGTCTCAATTTCCAGAAGAGTTTTAAAATCTTGACCATAAATAGAATAGTGCTAAATGAACACGGCACAAAACTATAAATCCAAGTGCTCTAAACAATTTTAGTGCCTGAGGAGAAATTAGTCAATTTCTGCCATTTTATTTAAAGTAAGCAGTCATCATCTGGTCATTCCTGGGCGTGCAGCCCAAGAGGGGAAGGGCAAAATATCGTGTGTGTTTTGTGTTTTATTTTGTGAAGGAATCCCATGGAAAAACATAAATACTTGCAGAACTACATCTCCTAGTCCACAGCGACTTGGGCCACCTAATGATGCTGTTGATCAAACCTCACGAGTACTTGGTGGTAAGACAACCCCTGAGGACTTGCAGTGACACACCCGAGCTGCTCGAACGAAACTTGGTCACTGACTAGAGACCTGACGACAGCGGCAGGATCGTGACGCCCTGCCTAGGAACACGTGCGCAGAGCCTGGGGAGCTGAGCACGGGTTTCTGTGTCTCTCCACCTGCTTGTGTGTGCTCTCAATCCGCGAAAAGAAAAAAATTAATAAATAAAGGAACCTTCCAAGAAACACTTTGCCGCAAACTGTTAGCTTCCAGCTCGGCACTTCTGATGATGAACAGCTCCCCACAGTCGGATGTTAAACCTGAAACCAGGAACACAACCGAGTCTAACACCAAATTTGTTGTAGCACTAACCACAGATTTCTTTGCACAGAAAACCCCAAATAAAAGTTAAATTCCGCAAAAGGACCCTTTTCATCTTTCAGAAACTACCACCCCAAAAGTGCCTGCTCTGAAAGGCCACGGAGCAGGTCCCATAAACAGAACGAGGAGCCGTTCTGCCGAGGAGGAGAAATGACAGGAACAATAACCCAAATAAATTATGAAAGTTTTGTTTCTCAAATATTGTAATGATTTTTTGCTGTTTGCCAGCCTGCTAGGGCAATTCACTTGGTTGCCATGGTGACGTCCTGCTTGGTTCCAGTCGGTCCGCAGTGAGACTCTGCGCCCTTTCCAGCTTGATCCAGAAGCTGCCCTGTGTCCTGATGCACCGGCCTCAATCAGGTGCTCCCCTCACCCTGGGCCATCGAGGCTCCGTTGACTGGTTTTCTGAGACAGTCTCCATCCCTCCCAGGAGGGGCCTGCAGGACAGAGTTTAGGGCTCACACCCACCCTACCAGACTGTCCCCACGCAGGTCAGACTTGCACAAGTTCCCTCCTCCCCAAGATAATGTGCTCGCTTGTACGGAGGACACAAGAGTCCCACATGTCAGCTCAACCCTCACGAGACGTGTTGGAGGAAGGCAGTTTGTCGATGAGGAACCTGAGATCAGAAAACACGAAGTAGTTTGCCCAAAGTGATTAGCTGGTCAACACGGAGACAGAAGATCCCACACCACAGGTGATGTGATCCCACATCATCCACACTTCTGTTCTGACTTTTTTGAATAACCCCAAATTACAAACAAAACCTAGAGCATCACTTTGCTGTTACAAAAATGCAAACAGCAACATACATTATGTACGTTTCCTTGTGTCTGTAAATACACACACGGAGGAGGCTGAGGTCTGATCAAATAATCACTCTACAATGAAATGTCAATTTACATTTCTCCTAATAGGTCCGCATATTTGCCTAACCCGGGCATTCCTTGCTTTGCCGCACAGACGAGGAGTCTGAACAGTGACACTGGATGGATTACAGCATTTCCCGTCTCTGGGTGGACTGTCACCACTCAGGGTTTTAGAGGACGCCTCTTGGAAACAGCATTCCAACACCACGACGACGAAGCCCGTTACACGTAAGCCAGCCCCAGGGACCCCCCAGAGCGAACCAGGTAAACTACTCACGTTACTAGGCCGGTCACAACAGGCAAACCTCCCCAGCTAAGCCAATTAATTACCCAACAGTGGTTTCCGGGTGACCACAATCTCTGCCCCTTTGCGGCCCTGCCTCATGGCCCTGGCCCTCCTTCCAGGGAAAATCAGAATACTGCCTCCCCCAGGAGATGCCCCCGCCCGAACAACTCCTTCTGCACAACACCCGGGGCAGAGTAACCACGGCCAGCAATGCTCCTCTCTCTCTGCGCTGTCCTCCGGATCCTCACGCAAAGTCTCCACGAACACGTCACCCTGCACGAACTCGCACCACGGTCGCCTGACACACGCACGATCCCCCTCCGATTATCTTTGAGGTCAGGGCTTACGAGTCATTGGACTGTGACGATCCCACCACACCAGACATGCCCCCTCCATCACGTAAGTCCTTGTGTTTGTGGAAAGGACATAAAGAGAGGAGAGGAAGGAGGAGGGAAGCAGAGAAGAGCAATTCCTCGGGAGTGAAGGGCCCATCGGACACACCGTACTACCTCACCTACAAATGTGGGGGTGGGGCAAAGAGCCCGTCACAACAGGTGCAGCGGGTCGGGAGCCCCTCGCTCCCCATGTCCCTGGCCAGGACTCCCCAGGGGCTCAGTGCCCTCCACGAGGACTCCAGAGCTGCGGCACCAGGCACGAGGCCGGGGGCCCTGCAGGGATCTGCGTGATGTATGTGTGGGGGGTGGGGTGGCTTCACCCTTTGCCTCCTCGGGGGAGACCATGGTGGGCAGGATGTGAGCCGCTGGCACCCCACGGTGCACGATGAACATGATAAACACGTGTGGGGGCGGCTCGCCGAAGCTCACTTGCTCTCAGACGCACAGCACCTCAGAATCAGACAACAAGAAAACGTCCAAGCGCTCCCGGCGGGCTCCGCTCAGCTCAGCAGCTCCAGAGAGGCGCCGGCTTGCGCAGGGGGCACAGGCAGTGGCTGGGCGAGGTGCGCCTGGGCCCCTTCCCCCCCCAACGGCGCTCTGAATCCCGGCTGTGTCTTGTCAGTGCCTCTTCTCGGCGCGCCGTCCTTCAGCGGTGCCGTTACGGTCAGCAGAACCTGCCTCTGCACTTTGGAAATCACACGGCTCCTCCGCGGCACGCCTGTGGCACTCGACCACCTTCAGGTCAAGAGCAAGAGGATCTCGTGTGGAGAGAGAACGAGGCCACATCCACAACGACACTGGCAAGTGCTTCTTTCAGCTCCAAGTACCACTCGGAAGAGCTGTCTCAACTGCACCCAGAGAAGCCCGCCCTCCCCCGGGGGGAAGAGAGCTCCAGGAGAGCCAGGCGTCCTGTGTGCTGCGCGGGGGGCCCGGACGCCCTCACGACCACGGGCCCCGCGCGGCCCTCGCCCGTCCTGGGACACTTTCCGACATCTGTCCTCTTCCAGTAAAGCCAGAGGTGCCGCCGTCCTCTCAGGCTGTCACAGAAACTGTCAGAAGCACATGAAAAATGCATCTTCTTTCCATACCCTCCACCAACTTACTGAGAAGTCCCCAAGAACTTGCACGTGAAAGGAATTTCTGAGAAAAGAATGAGGATTTCAGCACAAACATGTTCTTAGATGTTGTTACACAGAACAAGGAAAAATGGAAAACAATTTAAATATCAAGAACAGGGGCTGGGTTGAAAAAATACTGTCTGTACGTGAAATGCTATGCCTTTATTAAAGAGCACTTAAAACATCTGCATGTGCACATTTATAATTTATGATTCACGTTTAAAAGGTGGTTAATACCACATGCATTCTAGAAACTCAAGTCTGCTTTCTGAAAGTGTGTAGACAAGGTCAGCACGCTCACATCTGTGTCCACTCATTCCTGTATCCAGGCCGGTCTATGTCCACACATGCTTGTGGCTATGTACACGTGTGTCTATGTCCACGCACTCCAGTACTGACGTGTGTCTCTGTCCACACTTGTCTGTGTCCACATGTGGCTGTGTCCACATGAATCTGTGACAGTGTCCATGCATGTCTGTGTCCAGGCGGGTCTGTGACAGTGTCCACACGGGTCTGTGTCCATGTATGTCTGTGTCCATGTGTGGCTGTGACTGTGTCCACCCGTGTCTGTGTCCACGCACACCTGTGTCCATGTGTGTCTGTGTCCACGTGGGTCTATGTCCATGTGAGTCTGTGTCCATTCAGGTCTGTGTTCATATGGCCTCTGGCTGTGTTGCACATCTGTGTCCATGCACACCTCTATCCACGCACATCTGTGTCCACGTGTGGCCGTGGCTATGTGTGGGTCTGAGTCCAGCCATGGCTGTGGCTATGCCCGTGCACATTTGTGTCCATGTGTGGCCGTAGCTGTGTGCACCGAGGAAGCAGACACAGCAAAGTACAGACAATCTTAGTTTCAGAATGGCCAGACAGGGGATGCCAGACTCACTTCTCTCTAAATATCCCACATTTCCCAAAGGAAACGCTATTGACATAACCAGAGAGACAAACACAATTAACTTAACTTTGACTACCAAAAGCAAAAAGGTAAGTTCCATTGTCCTGTGGCATTAGCTAGGGCAATGGACTCTGACTTGGGGCCCCTGTGCAGCAGGCCAGGGGGCAGGGGGCCGGACGGGCATGCCTGCCTCTGTGAGGGACTGGAGCCACAGAAGCAGAAAAGGCTTTCACAGGCCACGTTTACATTTGTAATATTACCCATGGTGTCACAAATTTTGTCTCAGTAATTTAAGAGATAATGAATATAAAATCCTTACAGTATAAAAACTCAGACGCTCAGTCTTTTAACAAATTATTGATGACATCCTCCTCAAAATCATTCCCCTGGGATATACTCATGGGAACTCAACCTCAAATGGGAAATGTCTTCACAATGACCGATGGAGAGCTTTGTCAATCTCTTATCAATCTCATTTGAAACATTCTATAATTTACTGTATTTTCTGAAAAACTGAGTTCCAGTTGTGACTCCAACAGTAACAGCATTGCTATCTTTCTAGCCTTCAGTCTGCTCATGGCATTTTAATACAGTCGTGAAAATCACTTACTCATATTTATGGGCACATTGAATTTTAACGTCAGAGATCCCTAGGAGAAGATATAATTTGAGATACTCACTTTGTAGAGAAAGAGAGAGAGACCAAGAGGGGAGGGGGTGTGTGCCAGGGCTGCCAGCTTCAGGGGCAGGGCACCAGCACCACCAGGCAGCCCGGACCTGGGCCCTCACCTCCCTGCTGCTCTGACAGCAGCTGGGTCCCAGCTCACAGGGCCCGGGGAAGCACAACACATCCATCTCTGACTCCTGCTGGTCCGTGTCACTTCCAGCAGAGCGGGCGGGCCCCTGTGTGGGAGCAGCCCAGTGATCTCACGGGGATAACTGTGGCTCTTCCTTTGTGCTCAAAGGGTAACTAAGGGGACACATGGCTTATGAACTGGAGGTTTCAGAATCAGGGGCCCCTCTAACAAGAAGAGGCCCAGGGCAGAACAGAAAGGATAACGTGGAAGTAGGTTCAAATTCTACCTGCTTTACTTACTTCCTGCAAGATCCAGGATGGCGGCTGAATTTCTGTGAGCCTCTGAGTCCTGCTTGGTAAACAGAGAAAAAGACCTGATGCGGCCAAGGATAATGAGAACGTGTACTGGGCACCTGCTGAGCAACCTGCACATGCTACGTACAATTTCACTCAAACGTCAAGCTGACACCATTCAGTGCACCTTACTTTGTAGGTTGAGAACTTGAGCCTTAGGAAGCAGGATAATTTCCCCAGGCCCCGACAGTTCTAACAGAAACATAACGCACGTGTGTGGCCCCGACCCTACACTGTACACAGTCTTTGTCACTATATGGAGCCCACCCCAAGCACCATAAGGGTCTACAATTCTCAAGCACAAAGGAAACGTTAAATGACATCTCCTTACTCAGGAGAAAAATGTCGATCAATGGAATAAAACTGAGAGTCCAAAAATAAACCATTATAAGTGATTTTCAACAAGAATGCCAAGACAGTCCTCTGGGGAAAGAAATCTTTTCAGCACATGGTGCTCACACAACTGAAAACCCACATGCACAAAAATGAAGCTAGATCCGTACCTCACACCCTGTGCAAAACGGACTTAAGACGGATCACAGGCCTAGCATAAAACAATCAGAATAGAGTGTGGGAATAGTCTTTGTGACCACAGATTTGGCAATGTTTTCTTAGATATGAAACAAGAAGCTCAAGTGATTAAACAGAAAAATAGGTCAGCTGGGCTTTGTCAAAATTCACAACTCCTATGCTGCAAATATACCATCAAGAAAGTCAAAGTCAATCCACAAAATGAGAGCAAATATTTACCAGTAAGAAATCAGTACGAAACTTGTATCCAGAATATATCAATCATTCTTACTACTCAATAACAAAAAGACAAAATAACCCCATATTTTGAGTGGGCAAAGAATCTGAATAGACATTTCTCCAAAGGAGAAGGCAGTTGGGAGAATTGGAGGGGGAGATGAACCGTGAGAGACTGTGGACTCTGAGAAACAAACTGAGGGTCTTGGAGGGGCGGGGGTGGGAGGGTGGGGGAGCCTGGTGGTGGGTATTGTGGAGGGCACGGGTTGCATGGAGCACTGGGTGTGGTGCATAAACAATGAATTCTACTACACTGAAAAGAAATTTAAAAAATAAAAAAAATTTAAAAATTAAAAAAAAAAAGAAAGAAAAAAGATCTACAAATGTCCAGTAGGCACATGAAAAGATGCTCAACCTGACAACCATCAGGGAAGTGCAAATCAGAACTACAAAAAGATGTCTCTTTGCACTCATAGGATAAAAACAGACAGATAGTAGCAAGCACTGGCGAAGATGTGGAGGAATCAGAATGCGCTTCTGTTGCTGGCGGGAATGTAAAATGGTAGGAAGCGCTTCAGGGGGTTCCACAATACGGGAGTCATTCTAAAACCCAGCCGTCACATGCCCCTCGCACCACCCAAGAGAACTGAAATCACATGTCCACACACATACTGTTCATAGGAGCACTGTCTAAAATATATAAAATAGCAAAAAGCTGGAAACACAATGTCCTTCAGTCAATAAATGGATAAATAAAACATGGCATTATCTATACAATATAATTTTACTTGACAATAAAGAAGTACTACTATGTCTTAAAATACAGATGTCCCTTGAGGCCCTACTAAGTGAAAGAGGGCATACCAAAGACCACATGCTGTATGATGCCTTCTGGATCAAATGCCCAAAATAGGCTCTATTATGGGGACAGTAGGTAGGTTCGCAGCGGCTGGGTCTGGGGGAGGGGAGAGTGGGCAACCACTACTGGTCCAGAACTTCTTTCGTGAGCGATGAATGTTTTAGAATTAAAGAGGGGATGGCTGCCAGCTCTGTGGATACACTAAAAGCCAGTGAACCGTGGATGTGAAATGTGTGACGTTTACGGTATGTGAATTATACCTCAGTAGGGCTTTAATAAAGAGGGAAGCAGATGCAGACCAGGGTCTCCCATCTGTGCACAGCACTGCACCCTCGCTGTGCAGATGAGGCACTGACAGAAATGGTTGGAGGAAACCGATGGGGGGCTGCAGGTGCACCCCAAACCTGGCAGGAAACTTGGCAAGCCACACATCCCACATTCCACAAGCCTCTCTGCTCATCAGGAGCTGGATGGAGATGAGAACGCATTTCCATCCGTAAACCTGCTTCAGGCAAGATTTTAAGGGGAGGTGTAGAGGGAGCAGCCCGCTTACACGTCTGTTCACACCACGCACACTAGCACATGCCTCGCGGGCCTCCGCACAGAGCAGGCGCAGTGGTGTCCAGTGCCCGCAGGTCACTGTGCCATTATGTGGGGCCTCTCCAAGACGTACTGTTTCCTTCAGCAGAGGACGAGACAGTGAGCGGGTGCTACGTCCATGCACACCGAGAGTGCTCAGTGCACAGCAGCTGGGAAACTGGGTGGGGGGTTAGGTCACAAACCCAAACCAAAGAAACTACTTCCAGCCTAGATGCCAAATAGAGAGTGCACCATGTTAAGATACAAATTTTGACATTTTTACAGAAACAGCAAAGCAAGTGTTTTTATAATGTACAGATTCCACTGCACCCGAATTAGAGATTGCATTAAAGGCAGAACAGAAACGCAAGTGGTAGGAAAATAAAGGTAATTAAACTCACATTATGTATCAAAACTAATGTGTCTGTTAATAAATTCCTGGCTTTATTCTACTTGCCACTAATTTACAAGTAACCGGAGAGCTTTCATACTGCTGGGCTGCTTTTCATTATTTCTAATAAAAAGTCCTCAATAAAACTGAATGCATGTGTCTTGCATACTCTCATCTACCCCCTCCTTTACCAATTAAAGCCAAAAAAGGGTTGACCTCCTGCCTCCCCCCACCCCGACAACCTGGGTGGAACCCAGCCCTGTGGCACTTGGGCCACAGACACAGGCCCGACAGTGGCCGCGTGGCCCTCCACAGAATCCTGGGTGGGCAAGCTCTCTCCGAGGGCCTCAGAGTGTCCTGTGCCCCATCTTTCGACAGTCTTCCGGGTGCTGGACAGAAGAGGGAGCCCGACGGAGAAGCCCTGTCCCCTGGAGCTGGCATTCAGTTGAACAGAATAAGGAACACCACCAGTATGTTCACATCCTTGCGGGCAGATAAGAGGGAGAAAGAGATAGCAGTGCTGGGCCCGTGACCCACGAGATGATACGTCCAACGGCAGCAGCAGAATCAGGCCGGGGGAAGTGGGAAGAGGCAGTGAGCAGCATGCAGGGCTGGGCTGAGCCCGGTGCCGACCAGGAAGGCCTGCAGGGCCGGGCTGAGCCAGGCGGACGCCTACAGGAACCCCGGAGTGAGGGACCGGCTAAGCGCACCATGTTGAGGAAGCGACTCGGAAACCAGGGTGCCTGGAGCCCAATGAGGAGAGAAAGAGGCGCCTGGGCCAGGGCGTCGGTCCATGCAAACCTCACGGGCCCTTGGGGACTTTGGTTCCTCCAGGAGTGAGATGGGAAGCCACTGGGGTTCTATTCAAAGGCATGTTTAACCTGTCACATCACTGAAGGATCCCTGGAGCCCTGGGTTACCCGATGGAAGCAGAGAAGCCCGGGGACGGAGGACAGCAGCGGGGACCTGGATCCCCGGGAGGCCAGCGGCACAAAGACCGAGGGCGGAATTAGATCAAACAGGGTGGAGGCATCAGACCCCCAGGCTGTCCTTGCTTGCTAACCTTAATTAGCTAACTTTAGTTAACCTTAGCTAGTCAACCTTAGTTAGCCTTGGTTGGTTCACCTTAGTTAACCTTGGTTAGTTACCCTTAGTTTACCACTTGACCGTGGCTAACCAGAGTTGATCCTAGTTAAACTTCGTCATGGCTAGTTAGCTGTGGTTCACTGACTTAGTTAGAGTTGATTAGTTAACATCAGTTAACCACAGTAGATGGCCTAGACAGAGGAGTGGCAGCTTTGCCCCAAGCCAGTCTAGGCTGGGGCTCCACATCGTGTGTGGAGGGCACGTGCCGGGCAGATGCTGGGCTCTCCCAGACGTAATGGGAGACTCGTCTCCGATTAGCACTAAAGGTGCACAGCTGGGCCCACCCGACAGGGGAAGGTGGGTAGAAAGGGGAGAAGGGAGAGTCGGCTGCTGAAGCAGAGCCCCGAAAAGGGAGCCACTAGCAAGGACACACCAGCAAAGGAGGAGAAGGGCAGGAGGAGCTGGAGCCCAGGGCGCGAAGGAGCAGCAGGACACCCCCCTGAGCGTCAGAGGGTGATGACAGGAACATGCGGTGGGAACCACTGGGGTTCACACTGAATTTAACAGGGAGACCACGGCGACCCCACGGGGGAGGTGATGCAGCAGCCTGAAAAACAGAGAGGCGGCGGCTGGGGCTGTGTGGTGCAGAGAGGTCCTGGGGGACTGAGGGCACGGCGGGGGCGGGGGTGGGGAGCTGAGGCACCGACGCAGATCCATGCTTCACAAGCAGAGACCTGCCGGGGCTCCGACATTCGGGATCTGGGGCAGGGATGTGCCCTCCGAAGGGCCAGGGAAGCACAGTGTCGGGCCAGGCTCTGTGCCCCTCCCCAGCCGTGTGCAGCAGTGTGGTGCAGGGGCAGATGAGAGGCCACACTGGCAGGGCCGAGGCTGTGCGAATATGACAAAGTCAGAGATGGGTAGGCTTGCCGGGGCACATTTGCAATCATGGACACTTCTGACCTTCCACAATCTTAGCTACTCGGGATGACACAAAGTGACCAGGCATCACAGTTTGCTGTGTTTCAAGTTGTAGCATTACTGGTCCATCCCCACAAAATCACACTGAGCCTCTACTCTGCATGAAGTACCCGTGGGAAAGGGACAGGCAATGCACAGGATCAAGTCCGACCCTCCGAGGCTAAAACCCTACGGGGACAGAGCCCATGAGGTATGAGACTTGACAGCACAAGCACACGGCACTGCCCACAGGTTAGCCCTGCGTTCTCAAAGTTTCTAAGAACCGGAACAAACAGCCAAGTCACGTCACCGCCCGCAGAGCCCCTCCAGCTGAGGGGATGCATCCCCCGTCCTCCCAACAGCTCTGAGCCCCATTACAGGCATGTGTCTTGCTGTACGTGGCTTCATTTGCGGGCTCCGGCCTCACCGCCTATCACTCCCTAAGGGCAGGAACACGCGGGACGCAGGAGGGGCCAGACCTGCTCAGCACCTGAAACCCGAGACTGATTCATCCAGCTCACAGGCATATGCATGTCTCACAAATGGTCATGGGACAGGCTTCTGCTCTGTCCCCTGCACATCTGCTGACGCCCACCAGGACCAGTCAGCCCATCCCAGAGAGGAACCCGCATCAGTTCCATCACTTTCCTGCTGGCCAAGCATCATCCCTCAGCACCAGCTGCTAGGGCTCCGCTAGCAGTCACGTCCTGAGGATGCTCCCTGCATGGCAACTGGAAATATCTTCCATTGGGGTCCCAGAAGCCCCAGGTGCCCCATTGCGCATTTGTCCATAATGCTGTCCCCGCCCATCAGTCAGGGAACTCTCACGCATCTTTGAAGATCACAGAAAAATGGCGCATCTTTGTGCTTTTCTCTGACTTTGCTGGCAGAACTGCTGGCTTTCCTGTCCTGAGCAGGAGGCTCTAACACCCTGTCCACTCTTGTGAGAGCGGGACCCAGTCACCGTCTGCAGGTGCACCTGCCAGCGTGGACGCAGGGCTCACCTGCCTCATGTCCCAGGGCCACACCTGAGGCTCCCTCCCAAGTGCTCCCTAAATGCCAGCTGTCCATCGCTGAGTGGCACTCTGTGCTTTCCTCTGCCATCTCCACGAGCATGGCACACAGAACACCCAGCCAGGTGCATCACTGTCCTTTGAAGCTCGCTTTGACAAGATAATAAGTGATGTGACAAGGATTCAAGGTCAGAAATTAAATCCAGTGCGGCCAAGAAGAGCCTTTCCTAAAACCCCCAAGGAACCCAGCCGAGATCTGGTTTTTCAGGAGTCACGTGGCTGGTTTGCTACCAAATGCATCCCGACCTTGGCGGCATCACGATGCACAGGGTGGACACTGATTTCCCCGCTGGCCATGCTCTGGGGCAATGGCAGCTGACATCCGTAGCCCCCGTCAGATAAGCGGTCAGCCCCAGGTGGCAGATGGGGACAAACCAGCCCGTGTGGGGGACGCACATCTGGGAAACCCTGGATTCCTCACAGCAAGTGTGTGCAGAGTCACACTGGTCAGTCTACCCACTCAGTCTGCCCAGAGCCCCCCTCTGAAGACACCCAGGCCACAGGACCCTGCCTGACATGCGTGGGTCCCCGTGCTCACAAGACAGGGGGACGGCTCCATCTAGGGGACACAAAGACTCTTCAGCAGCTAATTCTCAGAGGATCTGTTTTCCACCCCTAAACTCCCACAGACTATGCTCACTCTGAGGACGGGCGCTGACATCACCGAGAGTCTCCCTTATTTGTGAGGATCCTGCCATATCTACAGCAAAGTCTTGGGGTATCCTGCCCCTTGGGAGGATCCACATGATAGCCGAAAATGCACTCAGCCCTCCCCCGAGGGAGGAAGAACCCCCTCCAGGAGGTCCCTCCTGCCGGCAAGTTCTTTCCAACAACATCACGTGAAGGCACCTCAGACAAGCAGGTGCACCTGCCGCTCAGGCCATGGCTCCCGGCTCAAAGACAAGCCAGCAGCCATGGGCAGGCCCATCTCTGTTTAGCCGTGGTCTTCATGAGTTCAACAGCGAAGTTATAATCAGCACTGCTGTCGGCTCTCTGGTCCACAGCACACGAAACGTGGCACATTGTTTGAAGGAGTAGATCCCTCAGCACACTGATGGCAACAAGAAGGAATATGAAGTGTGAGCTGGAAGCCAGAAAGCCAGGGCACGCGAGGTCCCCACGTGCGGTGATCAGACGCACTTTCGCAGCCAACGCGAGCTATTTACTCCCTTAGTAAAACAGGGAAAAAATCTGTGTGTCAGGACAGGAGCGAGTCATGAGCCGGCCAGCCTCAGGGGTGTGCAGGGACGGCGCCATGTGGGGGCAGCTCCAGCTGAACCCCCACAAGCAGGTCCAGGGGGCCTGGCTGCTCCCCACGCTAAGCCACTTGCTGCGGGTCTGGAGATTAACAACAAGGCGGCTCTTAGATGAAGCCCACGGGAGTCAGGCAGGACAGGAAGCAGTGCTCCCCGTGGGTTTCATGTCTCTCCTGACCCAGGCTGACATCCCAGACGCACGGTACCTCCAAGCCGCGCTGGCTGGTGTCCACGCGGAGATCCCCACAGGTTTCGTCCAAGGAAAGCACCACGGTGAGAGCACCTCGCAGGCCGGGACAGGTTCCTGGAAGATCACAGGTCCTCCGCCCGAAGCCCGCTCTGCCAGGCCGGGTCCCCGGGGTCAGAGCTGGATAGAACCTGCAGGGACGCAGCACGTCCCGTTCTGACAGAGGGGTGTGTGAGCCACCGTGAACACAGGGGCCACAGGACGTGGACTCGTCATGTTCTCATGGAATCGCAGGATTTGGGGCCGAGAAGCTGCTGACATGAATGAGCACACACAGTCCCCCCTCTGCCCGCACGGACGCTGACCCCCTGCGGCTTACAGGCTTCCTTCCGAGGCCCAACTTCACACACTCTTCAGAGCAGAAACCAGAGGCAAGACGGGGGTGAAATTAAACCATGGAGCACAGAGGACTTTCAGTTTCTCCAAATTAGTGAACTCAGAATAGGATTACTTTTTGAGAATTAATATTTATTTATTGCCTATAAAATGCTGTTGAATAATTCTCTCGTTCTGCCACTTGATTTCCGAACTGGTATCTAACAAGGGCCCCGGGGATGTCGCTGGAGGCAGTGGGCCGCTTTCCTGGCTCTCTCCCTCAACATTAGGGAGCGGTCCTCAGCTCCCAGCTTCCTGGCCCGGCAAACCCCACCCAGAGATCCAAGGCCATTCGTGAAGACAAGCCCCAGAACAGAGCTGGGGGGGTTCTTAGACAATATTATCTGGCAAAATCATCCAGTTACAACAGCCACAACAAAAAAGGGCCCTCGAGCCTCTGACTTGGGCCCCCTGCTGCGCGGCACCCTCACGCACAGGGGCTGGCCCCGCGTCCTCAGAGACAGGAGGAGCCCAGGGCCGCGCATGTGAGCATTTCCGTGTGGTGGACACACTATGATGACAGAGCCAAGTGGCCTAGCCCAGGCCCACCCGGGACTTCCTGGTTTCTGAAGCAACTTGACTGAAGACTGCATATGTTGGAAACAGGCCTCCGGCCCAGCTGCGAACTCCACTCAGACCCGTGGCTCTCGATCGTGGTCACCAGCGATGTCAGTGTTTTCAGGGAACTCACTGGAAACAAAATCCATCACCTGCCGCCACGGCCCCCCAAACCCGTGGAATCAGAAATGCAGGGTAGGGTGGGGGGAGCAGCAATGTGTGGAGAAGCACATCAGTGTCAGTCAGGCCGGCAGAGAGCCCACAGCTTGGTCATTTTAACAAGCAGCAACAAAGGTGCCCCGGCTGCATGCCCCTCCCCTACTTTGGCTAAACTATAGATCAAGGGCTCTTCAGGGAAGACCTGCTCCTTGCTAAGAACTGGAGCAACTTCCAGCCCAGCAGGTGTTGCAGACGAGGAACTGGAGCGCAGGAGGGCACCAAGGGATGAACGCTTCGAGCACGGCCTTTCCCAGCCTGCACGACAGGGAGCTGACAGTGACATCGCTGGCGTCCCTCCATGCACCGGCCACACGAGGACGTGGGTGCTGCTGGCCAGGGGCACCTGCAGAAGGCTAGCACCCACTCTGGTTCCCACAGAGGGAAAGTATTCTTCAACAGATAATTAGGAGCAAATAATCTGTTATTTTGACGGCATTGAAATTCTGAACAGTCACAGAATTATTCTGCTTTGTGGCAATTACTCCATTTACACGTCCTTAGCAACCTCCAGGCTAACGCCCCGGTCCCCCACACAGGCCTCTCCAATTCATGGCCTCCTCTCAGCCTGGATGATCCTTCCAAAACAGAAGGCCACCCTCCCTTCCCATGGAAGACGACCAGTCAATGGCTCCTTATGGCACTGAGCACCATGGCCTCCCCGAGCCCACCAGGCCTGGCTTCCTACCCTCCCAGGAAGAGCCACTACAGACAGGCCTGTCAGTCCCCAAACGTAAGACCCTCATGCACATCCACATGCCTTGTAGTACCATCTCCCCTCCACCAAGGGTGAATGTTCCCCCACGAGCCCACAGATGCAGGATCCCAGGGCGCCAAGCATATGGCCTTCGTACACCCCTGCCCACAGCGGAGGGCGGCATCTTCGCTTCCCTAGCTGCCCCCAGAGTGTCCAGGAACTCTCGTAACAAAGGCAGGGCTGTGAGGGCAACAGGAGCGTGGCGTCCGAGCCCCAGGCACAGTCTGGCCCCCGACCTCAGGTGACCGCCAGACCTGCCTCCCATTCCCGTGATCAGTGGATGCCAACCCCACAATGGCCATGGGAGAACTTGAGGTCCCAGAGATGTACCGGCGCCATCCCTGCATGGGCTCACTGGCATTATCTGCCCCCGTGTGCATGCAGGGCCCTCCCTGGGACGGCGAGCTCCACGATTCACTCTGGCTCCTGCAACACAAAACCAACAGGCCACTGCCAATCCTGGCACCACCGTCGCCCGCTACCAGTGCGGGCCCCAGACGCATGCTGTCGGAGCACAACATGGGGCAGCCGATGGAGGCATAACCATGCTCTAATCATGGGCAACATTGCTGGCCTCAAACACGACATGGTGAGCAATGCTCGTCTACTCTCCGCACCCGAGCTGTCAATCGGTGTGACTCCCAGGACCGTGACGCTTCCAAGAAAGGTATACAGAAATGCCACCCTCCACGGACCAGGTGCCACCCGCCACCTTGCAGAGCTGAGAGCACCCCTGCAGCCCATGTGGTGGCCGTGCACAGGCCACAGCCTGGACATGCGTGGGCCATCCACCGCCAGCACTGCCCTTCGTGGGTACTGTGAAAACCTTCAGCACACACGGGCCTAAAAGAGAAATGGATCAGAACATATTTCCATCAATAGAATAAAGCCGTGCTGCGTGTTCACGCTCAGTCAGCCTTCTAATGTGCGTGTCAGTGTCAGCACGTTAGGGCCACTGCGCCTCGTCTGGCTCGGAGTCCCTCGCAGGTGCACAAACTCATCTGCCTGGGGCCTTTGCTAGGCATGGAAGTAAGTCTACCTGCCAGGACCATGGATCACGAGCTCCTGCAAGGACTTATCCGCGCACAGACAACGCCTGTCCCTGTTTGCTGGAACAGCGCGGCCCATGCTGACCATGGGGGCCGAGCCCGGCAGCTGGCCAAGCACCCACCAGGCTGGGGTGACCCGGGAGACCAACGCCATCCCCATCTGCACGGACGGGACATGCATAAGAAGCCCTGACACATGGGGGATTCATTACCAAGGGCACAAACTTGAAGCGGGCGGGCCACTGTGGGTTGAAGGGTCAGATCTGGGAAAGAGCCGCCATGTCTGACAAATCGCAGCCACCCAGAATTCATTCCTCATTGTCACAGGCTCTTTTATAAAAGGATTGGTTTTAACTCTGGTGGAGGAATGTAGGAATCGTGACGATTTTTATTTCTGGTGCAATTACTCTTCATAATAACATACTAACCGAAGCATTTCTAACCTAGTCCCGCCGCTCCTTCCAAGTGCAGAGGGTCTGCACGCCGGTGCACAGTGCTGGCACGCCGCTGCCACGGGTCAGCCTCGGTCAGCCCGGCTGTGAGGGACCAGCGGCGCGAGCAGGAGCAGACAGCCCAGAGCGCCCGGGGGCAGCCTCCAGGCCGCCCAAGCGGACGCGCAGGAACAGGAGTTCTCCCTGTCTTGATATCCTCAGACTCTTCTCTGAAGGACACTGAATGTCACACGGTGAGGAAGGCTGGTAAACACAGAGCGGGACATACAGGGTCACTCGGAAGGGGGAACTCTTGATGCTGTAGAAGCATCCACGCAGAAAACACATGGGCCCCTCCAGCACGTGCCCGGAGGAACTTGAGAGACCAGGCGCTGAACACCGAGACCGTGGGCTGAGTAACTTTTTCCAAATTTAAACAACAGAAACAACTTAAATTTTCCTGGGTGCCATGGGGTTCTCAGACCACGGGCCCTTTCTTGGACATGTCTTCAGAGCCTCCCACGCCCAAGGGCTCAATTTGGTTCTGTTTGGACTTCTGCCCTCCAAGGGAGCCTGGACACGCGTCACGCAGCAGCACTGCTACTGCTAACAGCTCTGGTCAACGTCAGGTCCATGAACAAAACCTTAACAACACAGCCTGTCTAAGAGCATCTTGCCTTCGGCCACTTGGAGGACGTCGGCAGGAAGCTGAGTCCATAAACTGGAAGAGCAAAGCCACCCAAACGGACGGAAGCCAGAATACGCGTTCCGAATTATTCTAGGGACATACTCGATCCCATGTAAATGAATTCACTCAAAGTACACAGTCTACAGATTAAAAATTAAAAATATTCTTGGAAGAACATTTTAGGTCCCATGCTTTAAAAATAGTGCTTCTCGTCTAGAGTTTAAGGAACGACAGGACACACAGTGTGTCATGAGTGCGGAAGCCTGAGGATCCCGCCCAGGAGCGCCAGCCGCCTGCGTGCAGGCGCCCTCTTTCCTGCAGCCAGCACGAGAGTTTCAAAAGCCTCGATAGATTTTGCTCCATCTACTTAATTCTGAATAGAATCACTTTGAAAAATACATATAAATACTTTCATAACACGTCGGGAAAAAGCTACAACAGAACTAAAGCATTTTAGAGACTGAGCTATGGAAAACATAACCGTCACCTGTTGCCTCTGGAAAGGGCTGAAATGAGCCGAGGATGTGGGGCAACAAGATGTAAGAGGGGTCAGGGGAAGCTGGTGCCCCAGCCCTTGGCACCCGAGCAGTTTGTGTGTGTAAAACTCTAAGAAGGACGATGAACCATAATGCAGACAACCCTTTCATGCTCTTAAAGTATCCCTCTTAGGGGAAAAAAAAAGTGGCCCCGGCGATGGTGCACCCTGAAGCTTCCCATGGCGTCTTCTCGGGACTCCACCAACTACCCCTGTGGCTCCCGGCCACGCTGTCTTCCTGGCGGCCTCCATCAGACTCAAACAAGCGCCTGCTCATCCAGCCCTGAAACACATTCCCAGCCCCACTCACCCTGCACCAACCTTAAGAGTTTCCTCGCCTTACAGACAAAGCAGTGTGTGCAGAGGGGACACTGAGCACCCGCCTCCCATCCCCTCCAGTCCATTCTCAGTGGCATCCGTGAAGCCACCGGTGCTGGGGTCTCCTGCCGCCTCCCCCAGCCCGGCATTAGCCTCCGGCCACAGAGGAGGACCGGCCCCCTCCGCAGTGGGACGTGCTGACCGCAGCATCCTGTTCCCACCAGCGGCTTCCATGACATCCCGCTGCCCCGTGTCCTCTAAATCCCAACTCCTTCTCAGATTCCCTCCTTCCACCTGTCCCCTCCCCTAAACCTTGGTCTTTGTAGAGCTCGGCTCTGGGTTCTCCTTTTCACCAGAGGGCTTTCCAGGAAAATCGCAGCCACCCTCGCATCCCGGTTAACACCCTGATGCTCCTGCCCACCACGGCTCCCGCCCAGACTCGGCCGATGCCCCACCACGTCATAAGACTGCCTCCTGGACTGAGACAGGCCATAAGCACGACGCCAGCACCAGACCCTGGTCACCTGTGCACCTGCCCCCCCCCCCCCGCCCGGCTCTCGGCTGGGGTCCTGTCAGCACGTGAAGGCAACACAAACCTCCAATGGCCCAAGCCAGACCCGGGAGCCACCCTGGATCCCTCCTACTGCCCACCCGCCCACCATTGGCAGCCCACCTTCCCATGACCTCCTGCCACCTGCTCTTTGCTCCCCAATGCTAGCCACCGCCAGGATCCTGGGGGGGTCCCAGAACACTTCCCCATCCCTGGTCCTCCACACACACCTCTTGCCCAGCCTCTTCACAGTGGCCTCAGGAGCTTCCAAAAGTATAGATCTCACCAGAGGACATCATATAAATGACCCACCAGGGCCTTCCTGTGCCTTTCAGATCCCAAGCTCCCTACAGTGGCTGACAAGGTGACCCGGCCCACCCCAGCCTCGGGCACTGCTCTTCTCACCTGCCTTGGGAGGCTCTCAGCCTCGCCCCTTCCTGTGGGTGTGGGAGCACACTGTGCTGTCCCAAGCCACATCACTTCCTGAGACTTGCCGCACTGAGAACCCTGCCCATCCCCGAACCGGCACTCCACCAGAATTACTGCACAACTCCCAGCATGCTGGTCTGTGGTCATTCTGTTGTCCAGCGTGTCATAGCACGGTAACATACGGCCACGTCCCATGTCCTCCTGCCTTCGTACCTTCCCTGAGAAGTAGCTCACACTTCACAAACCATAACTAAATTCTGGAAATAAGGAGTCCTGACCATCACAGACACACCAGCCCCATAAACCAATGTGGCAGAGAATCATGTCCAGCTTTTCCAGTACGATCCTTGCTTGGGTAACGTTTAAGCACAAACATGGATGATTTTTAATCATTTATACAAAGGACATACCAAAGAGAGAAGAGAGTCGCGACGTGGAGTGATAACCTTTAGAATTTCAAACACAAGAAACAATAAGAATATATTTGTTGGGGGGCGGTAGTCACAATGTCATTTTAAAACTCGTGATTAATCTTGTGCGCATTTTCATAAATAAAATACCTAAAGAATAAATATACACGATTAACACTGAAATGTTAATTTATACATACAGATTTTTTATATATGAAGATTTATTCATAAATGTGCTGTTTTGCTTGAATAAGAAATCTGCGCCATTAGGAAAACAACCTAAGTGTCCACCAACAGATGAATAAAGAAGAGGGGTGCAGGTAGATACGTACACAAATATGCATATGTCTATTTACACACACACACTGGGATGTTACCCTCCGTGAGATGTAAGGAAATCCTGCCACTACCAACAACACGGATGGACCCTGAGGGCCTCCCCCTCAGTGAGATAAGCCAGACAGAAAAAGACAAATACCGCGTATGGCCTGTATGAGAAATCTAAAAGCAAAACAGAACAACACAGGTCAAGTCCTCAATGCGGGCAGGGAAAGCGGCAGTGGGGAGGAGGGAGTGAGCACAGGTTGGCAGAAGGCCACAAACCTTCAGCTATAGGATGAGCACGGCCCACAGATCTCACTGAAACGCGGTGACCCCAGTCAGGAACACTAATGCGTAATGAAATTCGCTGAGAGACAAGATCTTAACCGTCCTCACCGCCAACAAGGGAACCGTGTGGAAGCCGACCAACTAGACAGTGGGGGCCCCGTCACAATGTGTACGCACGTTAGGTCACCGCAATGTGCACGGATATTTCTTACAATTTTATGTCACTTATACCTTCACAAAGCTAAAGTTTAAAAAAAAAAAAAGAGAGAAACCTGAGTCACACCAAATATTTCATAAGGTTTAATTTCAGTTTTCAATATCCTGATACAATAGCTCAACAGCAACAGAACTTCCCATGTTCTCCTGCTCCTGCTGTAATGCTTCTCAGTGCGCTGAAGTGGAGATGGGTGCAGTGGCGACTGAAGAAAACGGGGCTCGTGTGGGTAACCTGCAAAGAAAAGAAAACCATCAGAAAGATCTGTGGCAGAACCAGTGGCTCCAACCGCAGGCAGAGGGACGAGAGTGCACTTACCGCTGGGGTCCCAGGTGACCTCACCCCGAGGGCGCATCAGGGAAACTGAACCGTCTTCTGCAAACCCAAACGGCAAAACATTAGCAGAGTAGCCGCGCTTCGGGGTCCCAGCGGCTGACATCACTCGCGGGGCTGGGGAGGGATGTGAACAGCAGGGCTGCCGGGACGACAGACGGAGGCTCACACTGGCGCGGGGCCGGTCTGACTGCACACACCATGTCCTTCCACCCTGCAGCCCCCCGAGCCCCTGGCCTGGCCACTGCCTCCCAGCAGCCTCCAGGCCGCACCCCTCCCCTTCCTGTGGCCCCAGCCCAGGCCGCAAGCTACTGCACCCGCTGCGGCTGCTCGCTGTTATCATGAAAGACGCCCACTCTCAGAACAGCTGCACCCCGTGTCTCCTGTGTCCCTCTTCCCTCTTCCCAACAGCATCAGCTGAAGCAGCAGTCAGAACCCAGGAAGTGCGGCTCTAGTGTTAGCGGCAGGAGGGGTGGCTGTGCTCCAGGCAGGATCCAAATGTCAGGGAGGATCCTCCACGCTCCCCGTGTGAGCACGCCAGAGCCAGGATTCCACACTTGGGGCTGCCCGCCTCTCCTGACACACTGACCATGTCCACCGGAGGGTCCATCGCTGAGTCATCAGGACAGCTCTCTGTTCCCAGACTCGCTTATGTCACAGTAGCCTTACTGTCTAGGTGTCCCTCCTCCAACTAGAAAATGCGCTCCTTTGGAAAGGACCATATGTTAGGAATCTCTGCCATCCCAGGGCCTGGCACGCAGCAAGTTTAGAGTGAAGGTTTGCTAAACAGACAGGGACCCGAGAGAAAAGCATCACAAACAGCCTGGAGGCTGGGTCTGCTGCAGCTCAAGTAGCACAGGATGCGGTGGAGACGGGCAGTGAGGCGGGGCTGGGAGCAGAGGACAGGGGGCAGGGGGGCTGCTCCTTAGAAAGCCACGTGCCACGACGTGAGAATGTTCTTCGAGAAGCCAGTTAGGGCTGACAAGCTGATGAAGACAGGTTTTCCCCTGGAGACAGAGCCCACAAAATGGAGATACCGCCTCAGGCCTATTTCTGGGTTCAGGTCATTATAACCACGGCTGCACATGTGTACCCACACGCAGACACGTAAGTACACACACACGTGCATGTAAACACACGAGATGCATAAACACGAGATGCGTAAAGTGACTGCATTTCTGCATGTGTGTGCACGTGCGTGCACGTGTAAGTGCACACAGAGAGAGGCGGAAGCACTGCAGATCTGGAAAGAAACAGAACCTTAGAAAACGTGGATGCCTACATCACATGCCTCCTGAATTCAGTCAGCCTGGTCACCCAGACTGCATCCCAGGACTGCACCCCTGCCTTCTCTCTCAGCACAAGGACCCACACTGTAGGTCGGGAAGGTCAGTCCTTAATCTCAACAGCGGGGGTGCTAGGGATCAGTGGTCTAATCCCCTGAGATGCGGGACACTGTACGAGGCTCATCTTGCACAGGTGAGCTCTGGAAAATTGCATGGTGACCTCTACCCCTCCTGCATGGGCATAGAAAACAAACCCACAGCACCGCTCCTGTCCCCATCAGCGTTCAAGAGCATGGGTCACCTTGTCACTCGGTTCTGCCTCCAACCCCACCATACCAGCAGGAGAAAGTGATTTGTTCAAAGGCCACAGGGCCCCCTGAGGCACCCATGTCTCTGTGGTACGATGGGAAAGACCAATGCCCACAGCTGCTGTTGCCAAGGGGACCTGGTAACGCACGAGAGAAGTTCAAGCATCTCCCATGGAGGAGTCATCGTCCACTGAGAGCTCAAGCCACAAGGACCTCATCCCACCCAGGCTGAACACATGCTGTCCCTGCCTTGCCCCACGGCGGCTAGATGGAGGTAAATAAAGACCAGTGGCTGGAGGTCAAGAGAAAGAGAGACAATAGCCCACGGCCATCCCCATTCATAATAAGGAGCAGGCAGCCAAGAATTTGCTGAGCACTTTGACAGCAACCTGTTTATGAAAACAGTAAAGTTTGAGCCCTTGCAGATGAGGGACTAAGCAGTATCTGAAAACAGGAATGCACACACGCAGCCACGGGAGGAGGACATCCCCCCCCCCCCCCGTCAGGGGAGAACCCGCGTTATGGCAGGCAAGTGGCTGGGTGCAGCAGAGACGGTGCAGACGGGGATCCTGCTGGCAACAAAACCACAGTGCACATTGGGGGGCCTTGGCCAGGCCCGTGTGGACGGACGGGAACCTGCCATGTGCATGCTTATAGTCAATGCACGGAAACAACCCCACTGAGAATGTGGGTCAGTCATTTCCAGTGATCATCCTGTCGGGTCTGAACGGGTCTGCGACCCATGACTGCAGATAGGAAAGCACGCCCAGCCCGGACACCCCCCCACGCCAGCCAGTAACAGCCACAGAGCCCGGCAGGTGCGAAGGAACACCTTCCACCAAACCCTCCCAGATGAGATTCTACTTTGTATCTTCAAATACCCTGACCTTTCTGGAAGTGATTCAGGACACACTTTCTGGAAAGAATCATCCAGAATTTAAGAGAACTCCTTATTTGTAGAAGCTAACATCCAGACGTGACCATTGCACTTTGGAAGTGCCCCCCCCCCCGATGCTCTCATCTCCTCAGAGGGTGTCTGTCCCTCGTCCCCTGGTATCCACACTAAACGGTGCATCTCTCAGTGGCACTGTGTCCTTGGAAAGCGGGAAAGCTAGTGTCACACGGACAGCTGGGAAGGAGCACCTGGTGCCTCGGTCCCTCAGTCATGATGCCGGCGTGTGAGGCCCCTTCTCTGTGCACAGCAACCATGCGCCAGTCACAAGCCTGCTCACAGGGACAGCCCCCGATACCCCCTCCATGTGGGCAACACCTGACCACTCGATCAGGTCTGTGGATTTCAGTGGGAACAGACAAGCCTTCTTGAAGACCTTCACTGCCAGTGGGGAAAGAGTGTCTACGTTTGCATCGGATTCTCTGCCTCCGAGGGTGAGGGAACCTCGCGGGGGGGGGGGGGCAGGTAGGACAGGGCTCAGGCACCTCACACCTTGTTCTGGACTCACCCCTGCACCTCCCGGCCACCAGAAACCAGTTCAGTCACGGGGACTGCATGGCTTCCCCCAACACATGCAACCCTGCCACACCAGCAGGGACTCAGGGAGGAAGGCGTCCCAGGAGGCTGCTGGAGACAGGCACAACAGGCTGGACAGGGATGGGCCCACACGGTCCACCACAAGGAGAGGACGCCGCACGCGCCCCAGGCCCCACGATGGCCGGGCTGTTACAGGCACACAGTCGAGAGACTCCCCGGGGCCCACAGCCTCTCCCACAGGAAACGAACGCTCAGAAAAGTCATCTAAACTTAAGTCTTATGAACTCGGTGGTTGAGTTCTCACCACTTTACGGTATTATTTGTCTTGTTATCTCTCCTTATCTTATCAGTTTTCCCAGGCCTCTGGCTGCCTGAGGTCGAGACAGCCAAGACAGGTTTCTGCCTGCCCACCATCTATGGGTCTGTAAAAAGGGGAAAGTCACTCTGAAAACTAGCCCAGGGGTGCGAGCTGCACTGGGCAGGCTATTCCCCGCTGCCAGCAATAACGTCTCTGCTGTCAGACAGGCGCCCCGACCGTGCCACACACCCAAGACCGTTCCCGCCATCAGGAAGCAAAGTGGGCCATTTCAACTGTTCTTCCCTGAACAAACGCAAGATACAAGAGAATCTGTATTCTGTGCCTGGTGGCTTACTGATCTCTCTTTGCCTGAGAAAAATCAGCAATTCCACACATCAGGACCCTTCCTATGAAGCCTCTTCCCACTAAAGGAAGTCCTTAGACAGTGCACACTGGCCACCACTACCTGTTCCCAGAGCAGTGAATACAGACTCTAGAAACCTAAGGCCATCATGGGGGAGGAATTCTAGGATAAACCAATATGGATTTTCACTCTAGATCAAACACTTCCTTACCAGCTGACTTTTGGTAAACTTTTTCCTACCTGTGCCTTGCAGCCTCTCCATCTAGGAAAGGTGTAGACTAGCCGTGTGCCCTCCTGCAGTAGGTTCTGGTGATCACTCGGCCTGCTCTCAGGGACCCTGACCAGCCAGCATGTGAGTGAGGGTGAGGCGGCTGGACGCTGGCCCCGTGGAGCCACACGGACTCACTCCTCCAGCAATCCCGAGTCTGCAGACAACATTCTGCGCCTCAAGTGTGGACCCTCCGGTCCTGCAAACGCAGAGCTGGATGCAAGGGCTCTCCTCCGCGCTTTGTGAGTTCTGGAAGGATGGTCAGAGAACCAGCCTCATTTTTGCCTAAGACAGTTTGATTGGGTTTTGGTTCCTCTGAACTCGAGGACTCCTAAGATCAGGGTATGAGCAGTACGACCCCGGTGAAGGCCTACTGTGCAGGTGACACTGGAACTAGCACTCCCAAGTCTCAGACACACGCCAATGGAGTTAACCCGTCACACGGTCACAAGTCCTAAGACCCCCACCCGTTCTCTGACTCAGTGCAAAATGAGGGGAGACCGTGTGTGTGAAGCTTTCCCAAAACTGTGGCTGGCCACGTGGAAGTTCTTGCTCCTAAGAGGATGGACCAGAGCGCTGTGCTCAGACAAAGAAATCAGCGAACAAATACTTGCTGATGGAGAGAAGCCGGCCTTTAGGCCAGGCGGGACCTCGGGGAGTCTGAGCACCTGACAACACAGGCTCTTCCGGGCTCTGCTAACAATTCCCGGCCACGCTGCAGCATGCCTCCTCGCCTCCCATCACAACTGGCTACTCTGGAGGCCAGAACCTTCTTCGTAATGGGATGGCCTCCCTGTATTTCTAAAGCAGACAAATGAACAAGTACAACTACTTGCAAGACCATCCACAGAAGCTGTTCCACTATTCAAATGCTTGAATAATTGTATCATTTACTTTTTACTGGAAAACGATGCATGGACGCTACAGAAGTAGTTCCATAGCCCTCTCTCATTCATATCTGTGTCTGTGTCCTGGTCAATGTCTTACGTGTTGACAAGAGAAATACTGTGTTTCCATCCCCTTCCAAGCAGGCACACAGGCTGTCCTGGAAGGAGAACCTGTGGGAGAGTCTGTCCCCTGCAAGGCGTCAGCGCTCATGACCCAAGGCCCAGACGTCATTGGCTGGAATTGCCAATCCTACCTCTGTCCCTAGCTCGGCAGGAGCAGCAGCTGAGAGAGTACAGCCAAAACATAAATCCCACTCATTCCTACAACCTCACCGAAGCAAACTCTACAGTCATCAGGATCCGAAGTAAAATAAGCCACATCCCCTGCAGATGTGGGGGTTACTAACTCACCTTCACGCCCAGAAGCGGCCTCCACCAGCAGATGAGGACGGCAAGCTGCTCTTGAACCCTGTCCACAGAGGGCAAACGTTACACTCAAGACACAGAGAGAATTCTCTTTTATATAAGATTCTGGGCGAAAATCTTACTTTGTGGAGTTGTCCTGGGTGGTGATACTTTGCAGGGGAGACACGCTGGCCTGGGGACCATCACCTCAAATCTTGGCACACGAGGGAGAGAGGTTTCTGTGTTCCAACACCAAGCTGCCACCCGTAAGCACATGTGAGAAGGCAACATGACGTGGCGTTTCTCAGGGAGGAAACGTGGTTCCTATTCACTATAAAAGAATAACTCCTGCATGATAGTAAGCAGTCAGAACAGGGACGACGGGACCTGCACACACTCAAGCGACTCTTCCAAACAGGACAGGCCAAGAGCATGTGTAATTGGACTGACCTGCTCAGCGGCTTCCTCCTGGGTTTCGAGAATATCCAACACCCACGAGCACCGTGTCCATCTCCCCGCCAGGAGTGTGGGACCCGCCTTCCCACTGTTCTTCACACCAGCTACTGCAGCTGTGCCAGCGTGCCGGGGTTCGCGCGGCACTTCAAGGTTTGGAAAGTAAATCACACACAACAAGGCGCCAAACAGTTCTTTAATGGGCAAGAAAATGAAATCTCAAATGGTGCTGTTTTAGCTGAAGTGACAGTTGAAATGTGTCTCCTTTGAAGTAACAAAATACTTCCAAGAATAATGTCTGGAATAAAGTAGCCAATTAATATAAAATTTATAAATTTTGGTTAAATATCATGCATTACTTGATGTAGAAGTCTTCAACTTGATTGTGAGGATGAATTCACCTTAATTTCTGCCAAGAGAAACGTGTGCCTACAGCCCAGTTTGTGCAGAGCAAGGCAGGACGAGAACCACGGTCTCTGGGTTCTCTGGCTGCTGGGGCTGCCGGTCAACCCCAGCATGGGAGTGTGCACATGCTTACACAGCATCCAAGAGCTGGCGAGCTGACCAGCAGCACATTAATGTGATGTCTTTACAGGAGAACTTCCCAACCTGATGCAAAACAGAACCACAGGCAGATACCAGTGGTCACATGAAATGCTCAGGTTTCCCCCTTCGTAGCCCGGCTCACTTACACACTCGCAACCACCTGTATCAGTGAGAGGAGAGAGCCCTAACCATGTGAGCGCATGAACCAGAGCAAAGCATGGCTGCACAGAGGGGCAGTGAGGACAGGGTCAGGCATTTGCTGAAAGAGCCCTCGAGAGAACGTTCTCTGCTCCAACTATCCCTGCAGCAGGAAAACAGCCCCGGGCAACACGAAGCAATGGGTGTAGCCGAGCCCTGGTAAAACTTTCTTCACAGAACAGGCAGGGGGACACAGACTGCAGTTCACCGGCCCTGAACTCGGGCCATCTGAGGGTTGGGACAGGATGTGCCTATGCTGTGCAGAGACGGAGGAGGACACATGCCCAGCAGAGGTGGGTGCAGGGACGCTCTCCAAAGCCCTGGTGTATGGACACCCTATGAGACACAGCGAGACAAGTCACCACCGGCGCCTAGACATAGCAGAGAAGGACAGCACCATCATCTGTTTTCTTGGCAAGGATATCCCAGCATGTCCCATGTCAGGGCCACTCGTGACTGGCGTGACCACTGCGTGGGAGTAATGCAAGGGACCCCTGCAACAGAGACATCAAACACCTACCTGCTCCCACCCCTTCTGATGCTTCTGCCCTCTTGGAAAGTCCTGTACCTTCCCTCACGTGCTCATCTCCAGCTGCATTCAAGATCAAGGTCCCACCCCAGCCCCAGGGATCACTCTGTGAGCTCTTGCTAGCTGGGACTCGGCAGGATCCTGGTCTCAGCTCCACCAGCCGGCCCACCAGCCTCTGCGATCCTCTTTGGCTCCTTCGTCTGTGCATATGCTTTTTCTCATCAGTTTACAAGAGGCTAAAAAGCTCTGCTATATTCTGCACGCAGGACTATCCAGTAGGCATTTTTAACAAATGCTTAACTTTATCACACCGATGACTTAGTTCCAAATATATACAGTGAGCTCCTCACCCCTCACAGGAAGAGGATTAGTAGCATGGGACTTTCAACAAGCCAGCAGTAAATCCCAGCATACCAGACAGAACCAGCGTCTAGGGGCAGGCGGGACGGGGGCATCATGACTCAGCATTTATTAGCTGTGCCAAGATGGAAAACACCCTCCCTGCCCAGGCTTCTTCCTGCATAAAGTGGGAATGGCACTGGCAGGGGCCTCACACAGTGTCAGGAGGTTAAACAAGGTACAAATTTTAAATCATCAGGCATTTAACAAGCACCTATTAACAAGCTATTGTCCTGACCTGCACCATGACGCGGCAGAGGGAGACTGCGGTCACCCACCACAGACAGGAGCTCCCAAGGACACGGAGACAGAGCTCCTGGGGGCGCCGGCCTCCGGAGCCAGGGGCACTTTTGATCCCAAAGATACATGAGTTTTTAAAACAGGTTCCCATCAGTGTTTTCTGTTTAATTCCAGAAACAGAGGGAACTATAAGAAGAAAGCGGGCAGGTGTTTAAGCTCATTGGGGACAGAAGGCAAACAGCTGTCAGAGGAGCAGGTCACAGGGCAGCAGTTCCAGATTCAGCGCCAAGAGGGTGCCACAGAGCCCAGCTCCAAGCCCATCTGAGAAACCCGGGACAGCCTGCACGAGGCAGTCCAGCTTGCAGAGGCTCGCCATGCACCTGGCCCTCCTTCACAGAGTCCGTACAGCGGCCCCAAGGGGGCCTCTGAAAGCCGTACTTCCTGCTCTGAGCCACTCCTGGAACCACTCTCGAATTTATTTCAAAAGATTTTATTTATTTGAGAGAGAGAGAGAAAGCACAAGAAGGGGAGGGTCAAAGGGAGAAGCAGACTCCCCACTGAGCAGAGATGCCGACGCCGAACTCAATCCCAGGACCCCGGGATCACAACCCAAGCCGAAGGCAGTCGCTTAACCGAGCCCCCCAGGCGCCCCCACTCTCGAATTCAGAATGTGTTCCCACGTCCATCTACACACGATGAGCTAAAGAACAAGAGAAACACCCTTGACAAAATTCACACAAACCCGTATGTGAAATCGTGTGTCACCAGCTCCCAGCTCCTCGTCAGTGACTCCAACCCCCAGGGCCACCTGTCTGAGCCCCGTGCTTGCTGTCCCGCCTGTATTTATACCCCAAGGGAAATCACACCCAAGTGCTTTCCAGTTGAGATTTCTGAGGTTTTAGTCAAGTGTCACTGGGGGCTATTAGAACAAAAAGTCCTCAAGACCATCAGGAGCTCATTCAGCAGGGAAAGGCAGTGAGTAAGGCAGGGAACTGGGGAGATATTTTTCTGAGGTCCCGCAAATCAAACCCCTGAGGTGCTTGCCTCCTAGCTAAGCCCTCCCACTCACAATTTCTGTAAAAATCTCATTAAGCTCCACTGAACATCTTTACCAGAATAGGAGCTGTCGGCTACCTGTGTGTGCGTGCACGCGTACATGGGTGTTTATACCCAAACAGCTGGTGCTTAACCAAATAAAAGATACTTAATAGTCTGTGGAATATAATTCTTCAGCTCATGGATACGAACCGCAGGAAGAACTGCGGTGAAGCCACAATCCTTTTTTTTTTTTAATTTTTTATTTACTTATTTGACAGACAGATCACAAGTAGGCAGAGAGGCAGGCAGAGAGAGAGGAGGAAGCAGGCTCCCCGCTGAGCAGAGAGCCCGACGTGGGGCTCGATCCCAGGATGCTGGGATCATGACCCAAGCCAAAGGCAGAGGCCTAACCCACTGAGCCACCCAGGCGCCCCCACAACACTCCTTTTTTAATGTAAAGCAGTACCTGGAAACTTGCTTTGAAAGACAAATTCCACGTTTATCCTTCAGTTGCGTGAAATCAAGTGTGCAGAAACGCAAGCATCCTAAGGGCTTGTTAGTGACAAACCCACGTCCAGCACAGTCTCCTATAAAGCTCCTGAGAAGAGAGATGGGCCTTTGCTATTGATTATTCTCTAGTTTAGAGAACAATCTCTAAAATGAGTCTCACTTTCCCTTGCTAGTGCCAGGGTTCTGTAAGCAAGGACTACACACCTCAAGACACAGGAAACGTGGCCTATTTTGCACGCGGGGCAGGCTGGAATGAATGGGGAGCAGGGAGCTCGGGCTCTTTACAGTGCGAATTCCTAGCAGAATAAAACAAACCCCTGAGTTAAATCGGGGTCATGACTCTGCTTGACGCTGACACGGGCTGTGACTGTCCCGCTCTATCCACTTCCTGTGCGGCAGACTCCAGCTGGGGGAACACCCGGCACAGACAGCTCATGCCCTCCCTCCAATTTAGACATTCCCCCCCATCATTCATCCTTACAAAAAACCTCAGCGCTTCCGTCCAGGTCTGCTTCAGGTATTAACTCTGGATGGCAGTCACATTTTCAACAGTTAAATCCTCCTTCAGAACACCAACTCTGTGCTCCTTGGGTCAAGTGAGCCATTACAGAAACAGCCGGTCCTGCTCATCACCCAGGGAGCTCCCATGATGATAAAACAGAAACCGGGTGTGTTCTCGATACTCACGTAGACTGGGCCTTAACTAACTGGAGGTGAATCTATTTCATGAAGGCAGGAGGAGTGAGCGTGGGGTACAACAGGGCCGGGCAGGCAAGGAATTTGGGGGCATAGGCCCCTTGAGGAGGCAGCACATGCTACAGTGAGGACAGCCGCTGGGCTGAAATGAAGAAGAGGATGCAATGCTCGGCTTTGCGAGTCTGCAGCTGCAGCAGGGCGCCCGCTGCCAACAACGCATACCCCCTCAAACCTCACAGAAACAAAGGAGGTGAGATTACAGCCACATCCCCCTGAGGGTCTCTGGGGGGTCCAGGGACGGAATGTGAGCAGCCCTCCTGCCTCGCGCCCTGGGGCCCTCGGCTCCTTGCCCTCTCGTGCTCCTCGCTGGCATCTGACGGGGTTGTGATGGTTGTGAGGCCTGTGCTCTCACTCATACCTTCTCAAAGTGTAGCTGAGTGTTCGCTTACTCAAGATGTACAACCAAAGGGGAAAGGAGAGCTGTTCCCACTAACAAAGGCACACCGCATTAAGCATTTGGTAGGATTTCGAGTTATGTTTTTATGTGTTATGCTTTGTCTCACGTGGGAACAGTGAGCCATCTAAATTACAATGAATCAGTAAGAAAATATGATTTTACATACAAATATTCACACTGTTCCCTTTTCAAGAGTTCTTATTAAAAGTTGTTACAAATTACTATAATACGATCATAATTATGTTAAAATCACACAATATAATTAGTAAAAGTCTTCAATATCTCAGGGCTTTGTACACACTAATACATACAAGTTGAAATATAAATGTGCAAAAAAAAGCTAAAATAGTTCATCGTCCTCACAGAAACTAATGGCAATCCATTTTGCAAATGACCTTCTTAAATTTTTGCAATAGTTCTAAGTGGTAACTGGAATTTACATCTTGATCAAAATCTTGACCCTCAATTTTAAAAATACCTCCTAATTTCAGAAGTAAAAAGTCTGATGGTGAGAAAGATCAGAATCTGGCTTCGCTTAACCAATTTGGATGAAAAATAGATAATACTTAAAAGTTTATTCTAGCCTGGAGAATATATGTTGTTTTCAACTAATTACGTGAAAGCATGTGCTCACGGCTTCCCTAACCCATCCCACTGCAGGGAACACATCAGCTCCCATACATGGCGCACCTGATTACCAGAGAGACAAGGCTTCTTCAAAAACCAAACACCGGGCGCCTGGGTGGCTCAGTGGGTTAAAGCCTCTGCCTTCAGCTCAGGTCACGATCCCAGGGTCCTGGGATCGAGCCCCATGTCTGGCTCTCTGCTCAGCGAGGAGCCTGCTTCCCTTCCTCTCTCTCTGCCTGCCTCTCTGCCTACTTGTGATCTCTGTCTATCAAATAAATAAATAAAATCTTTAAAAAAAAGAAAAGAAAAATGAAAAAAAAAAACCAAGCACCAGAAAATGTGTACCCCACCATTACAACACATTTTCTCTTTTAAAATGCCTTTGCTAAAAAGATATCTGAGAAACACAAATTCTCTTAATTCAGAGCTCAAAATAAACCAAAACCCTGTTCCTAAAATCACAACTTCAGTTAAGACACAAAATAAATTTCATGACGTGCCCAAATCAGCCGCCTTCCTATACGGGGTTCTTCGTAAGGCTGCTGGGCATTCCTACTGCTGACACCCACAGAGGATGTTGGAGCCAGCGAACCAGCCTGCCCACAGGTTTTGCCCCCCACCCCAAAGCACCCACGAGAAAGACCCCCACGAGCACCTTCATCTTCAAAGGGAACCCCATAACGTGAGGCAGCCACCCTGACCAAGACAAGGGGAACCACACAGACACTGTCCCTGCTGGCGTGTAAATAAGTCTCCCGACTCTGTCCATGACCAAGATGTCTAGTAAGACGCATCAGGAGCTATCAGTATTAAAAGACAACGTAGCGCAAACCTGTGGAATCACTATGTTGCACGCCAGAAACACACGTATCATGTGTCAACTACCTCAACCAAAAAAAAAAAAAAAAAAAAGAATTGTCTGTAAAAAAAAAAAAAAAAAAAAAAAAGGCAGCATGAAAATGCTGGTTCTTTCTCTTCACCTGCTACCTTGCGGCACAAGGCATTGAGCAGGAGGAGGTACTCAAGGCAGCCACTAGGGTGTCCTCTCCGGAAGGCCCCTCTAGAAACGGCCTGGCACGGGACACAGGAAGTAAGAGCCATACACACCTGGGGTCACCTGGTCCTGGGCCGCACACACGGTGTGGCCACTGCTGGCCTGCAGCCCCTTGACCTCCTCTATAACTCGAGCTCTAATCCTGCCGGTCGCAGGACATCTGGAGCATTCTCTCAGGAAATACCATTTGGGGACTAAACTCCGTGAGGGGTGAGCATATGACCAGACAGATCATCGAAGCTGTGGGGTCTGGAATTCCTGGGGCAGAGGCACCATGTAAATGTTCGGATGTGTGCCCTGCTCAGGCGACGACGCAGGCATCCTTAGGATGGCATCCTGGCCTTCTTGGAAGATACAACTTTCTCAGTGGGAGTCACAGAAAGAAACTTCACGACGACAAAATCACAGTCAACAACTGTCCCCAGGGAGCGCAAGCAAACACTCTGTTAGGGAATTGGCAGAAGGCCTTCCTCCCAGCACACGATGTCAGCAATTCTCATCCAACGTGCTATGAACTCTTCACAGACTGCCAATAAGATGTTTTTCAACTTATTTTGAAATAATTACAGATGCCCATGAAGACCGAATGCAGAGGAAGATAGATGCAGAGGAGTACAGAACGGCCCTGTGTACACCTCCCCGGTGTGGACATCTTAGTCCCCACACCCAGGAGACTGGCACGGGCACACTGTGTGTACGGTGGTACCGCCTGAGTTTGTGTGTGTATTTCCGTAACCAGCCCCGCAGTCAAGGTGTGGAGCCACTCCCTACGGTGTTACTCCACGGTGCTGGAGTAATACTATGTGATACTTGTGTTTTCACACAGTTGGAGGATATAAAACAGGACAGCATTTTGAAATGGACAATTCATATCATGCCAAGTGGATCTTACAAAGTAGGGTAGAGAACAATGCTGAATAGGGTTCAGTTTGCTGGTATACTGTCTCCCTGGCACCAAAGAAAACTTCTGCATTTGTCGGAACATGGTCATAAATCCATCTGATGGTCAAACTGGGTGGATAGTTAGTTCCACTCCACGACAGACCCAGAGGGTTGGCAGGACGGCTGTGGACAGACTTCGATTCCTTCACATGTGCCACCTCAAACTCACAGGTGTCACGAGGCAAAAAAGGCTGAACACATGCATCCAGATTCCAGAATATCACTTAAATGCCTTCCAGTTCAACCTCAGCTAGTCCTAGAGCTAGCTAGCACATCACATGCCAAGTCCGTACCAGAACCGCATGGGTGCTCGGAAACCCAGAGCCCACCTACTGTGTGCTGCGAGCAACAACAATCTCGAAACACAACTCAAAGGAATAACAGGGTGCTGCTTTTAGCCTACCCCGTTTAGGAAGACAGGAGACACGTTAAAACGGGCAGACGCAGGGGAAGCTGCTGTGAAGGGCTCACATTTGCTGGTGTCGACGCAGATCCGTGCCTCCCCAAGGGGAACAAAGACTGGAAATATGCAGCAAGAGATACAAACATGCAGACACTTTCAGCCCGTATTTCCACTTCCAGGGACAACGCTAAGGAAACGTTCATTAGCACAGGCAGGTTAGAAATGATGGTTTTAATATTATAGAAGCCAAAAATTTAAAAACAACTTAAATGTCAGTTCTGTTCTCACGTGCATTGGGCGTTGGCCTCATGCCAGGCACCACCATGGGGATAAAACATGGGTTTAAGAGATTTAAAATATATTCCTGGTATTAAAAACATTATAATCTGGGGGGGGGGGGCACTAAGTAAAAAGATAATTTCCATTAAAAAATGACAAAAATACAACTAAGAAAAGCTTCTGTGTCTGTCTATCGTCCCCGAGACAGCACTGTGTCCTCATTCACTCAGTGGATCCCACTTGGAGCCCAGCTGCCATGCTGGTGAACCCAGGCCATGCTCCCTCGACAAGCCAAGGGGCCAGGGCCAATGGACCTGGGTGAGGACAGGCTGCAGGCCTCACGAGTGAGCATCTGGGCCATCCCATGCCAACAAAGTTCCAGCGGACCACAACCTGGTCACACACCAGGGCCGAGAACCGCCCCAGCAAACCCACTTCTCCCTCAGCCACCTGCAGACATGTCAGAGTCGCCCCGCCAGCAGCCCGCCCGTTGTGACAGCTATAACAGGACCCAAGCCTGGGTCTCCTCGATAGCATGGGCGATAAAGCTTCTGCACTTTTCTCCAGGCACCTACCCAAACCAAGCAGCGACAAAAGCCACCTGAAGGGGAGGTCACAGCAGGGACACAGTAGGAGGAGCAGATAATGAGGGCATGTGTCAGGCACATGGGTCCCACACATACACAGCTACCATGTGCCTGCACAGCCGTGATCCCGTGTGGGGTGAGCAAGACCCCGAGAGCCTCCCACCCCAGCCTGGCAGGGGAGAGCCCCCTTGGGAGGGAGGCAGGACCTCCAGGGAGTATGCGGACACCCCCGCCCCGTGGGATGAACACCAGCTCAGGCCTGGGTCTGCCCACCCGCGTGGCCGCGTCCCTGGCCAGCACGTGCCTCCAGAGCGTAAGGCCACGTTGAGCCCACGCTGGGCTGCAGGGTACTATAAAAGTGTACGTGGGAGCACAGGACACACGCCACCTACCGGCACACCAGCTCTAGATACCAGCCCTGGCGACACAGACGTGGGTGTGTGCGTCCCTGGCAGGAGCCACAACAAATCCACCCCATCACCTGTCATGAGCTCCTTGAGGCTATACCTTCCTCTCAACCTCTCGGCATTTCCCTGTATCCTGCATGACCCCTCATTTTACTTTGGACTGTCCCCTTTTTAGGTCCCTTTTAAAAAGGTAATGGAGGGGCGCCTGGGTGGCTCAGTGGGTTAAAGCCTCTGCCTTCGGCTCAGGTCATGATCCCAGGGTCCTGGGATCGAGCCCCACGTCGGGCTCTCTGCTCAGCGGGGAACCTGCTTCCCTTCCTCTCTCTCTGCCTGCCTTTCTGCCTAATTGTGATCTCCGTCTGTCAAATAAATAAATAAAATCTTTAAAAAAATTTAAAAAAATAAGATAAAAAGGTAATGGACTTGGGAATCAGGGGACATTACCAGGTGCAATTGGACTCAAGCTTTAAACCCCACATCACAGCCCCCCACGGGAGACACACCCCCTCCAGGATACATGGTCCTCTCCCACAAAACACATGTTCCCCCCTACTGCGGGGTGCCCGGGGTCCCCCTCCTGGGGCACATGTCCCTCCACCCTGGGAACTATGGGGCCCCAACTGTGGGGCACCCAGACCCCCTCACAAGGTACACAGGTCCCCCCTCCCTGAGGCATCCAAGCCCCGCCCCGCACAGGGCACCCGACCCTCCCTGAGCTGACACTGCTGACCACATCCCTCCCATGTCCAGAAAGGGAAAGCAGACACGCTCCCCGTTACTGACCTTGCCTACCTTCCAGTACTGCTCCTAAGGAGCTGATGAATATTGTGCCCTACTAAAATCCGATCTTCTTTTAAAGCTTGGCTCTTTTTAATGCAAACCATTCATTTCTTGCAGACAGTTTTCTCAGCATGGGTTTAGTTAAACATGCTCACTGTGACTGTCTCACTGAGACCTCGTTCCCCTTAATTATAGCATGAGGTCATGAGACCATAAAGAAGTACTGAGAATGCTCTTTGAAAGTCAGCTAGAAAAGTCGTATTTGTGTAGCACTCTTTTTTAAGTGTGGCAACAAAGAGCTCTGGTTCTGACCACCAAGGAACAAACCCTGTCCTCACGCCTCATTAACTGTGCTCGGCACTTGAGACACCTCATCTGTAAAGTGGGGTGATGGCGGGAGCAGAGACAGGTGCACGGAAGCCGAGGAAGTCTCATGTGGGCTCAGCGCAGTCCCCAGAATGAAGGTTACAGATATTATTGACCACCCAGGGAAATGAGCACCTTTCAGAGAGGAGTCAATTTACTGGGTTCTTCCTGTCCTGCTTCAAGCTCAAACACGTTCTTACACTGACTGCTTTCCCAGCCAAGCCCGCTGTTGAACCTGAGGGCATCAGCAGTCACCGCCTAGCCTTCAGATCTGCTTCTGCGAGGTTTTCAATCACAGATTTCTTCCTTGCTTCTTGGTCTTGAAACACTCGCAGAAATTCTGGGGGAGAGTTACACTTGCGTATACTCTAGAGGAATACAGAAAGAGATGGCTTGCTTGCTTCCTGCCAAGCTCATGACCGCTAGTAACTCGTAGAGCCTCTACATTGTTCTGAAAGCTGAAACGGCACAGCAGTGCTTAAATCCATTCTAAGATATTGCTTGTTCTACCTTTAAGACAAGTTCAGCTTTTTTCCTTTTTTGTCTCTAGAACTCAGAGATTTCAAGATACTTTATATTATGTCAGAGCACCTCATAAACAAAAGAACTCTGATAAATAATGGTATGTCATAAAAGCGTTTTTACAGATGAAATATTTGAAAAACTATAATTATTATTTAAATATTTTATTGCCAAAGATTGGGCTAAAAATTATAAACATGAAAAAGAAACCCGTGGAAATAACATGAAATTATGTTTTTTGTTCAAAAATCGCTCAGCAGGCTTCTGGTTGGCACAATGTCAAGTATGAGGCTTCTGGATACAGACGGTGGAGAGAAGCTGCATCTGGCATTATCCCTCTCCTGATCATCATAAAATGAGAAGTGAATAGTAACATCAACTCCTTTCTCCAAAAGGAATCAGAGATGTAAATAACGAAGTTGGGACTTGGAGGAACAGCATCCCGGGACCCAGGAGTCAGTTGGGAGGAACAAGCGTCAGAAGAGATACCTGCTGAAGCCACGTTCTCGACACAGAAGATTCAAGAGAAGCACACGGACATCAGAAGGAGGAAATGAGATCAGAAGAGCCAGAGAGATGATAACAAATAGGATGGAAATCATCCATGACCCGGGGAAGTGTCATGGCTGGGAGGAGACGCGACAGACATCCTTACGTGAAAACAGAACAGGAGACGGAATAAGCCGAGGGAGAACAGATGAGGCACCTCAGACAAGAAGCAAGGACTAAGAACCACGGCAGGAGCAGCCCCCGCGTTTGCTCCATACACCTGTACCAAACACTGATGACGAGAAAACACCCTGTGTAACTGAGACCCAAGTAAACATGTTTAAAATGGTACCCCCCCACGCAGACGTGATCAGCTGGAGAGCCACGTTTAATTCCAGCAGGGCTCGAGGTAAATGGGCTCCAGGGATGCCACGGCAGCCACGTGACCCTCAAAACAGAAACCAGGCTGTCCGTGGCCCCATTCACACACGCACAATGCAGGAGAAACAGCACCTGTGGACCTCCGTGTTTGGGGAAATCCACATCACAGAATCAAGTCATGGAAAGGCAAGCGTGGGATGAGCTCTAAAGAGGAGGAAGTGTGTGTCCCAGGACCATAATATCAGCCAAGTTTTCCTTTGAAAAGAAGAGCAAGACAGGCATTCTCAACTGGGAAGAAAACCACAAAGACCCATGGCCCATGTGAAAAAGAACCCCTTGATAATAAAATCAACTGACTGAGAGGTCAAAACACATCAGGCAAGATGGTGAGGCCACAGTAAAAGGGGTGGCAGCCAGCATGGGACCCACGCTGAAGGGTGAAGTCTCGCGGGGGCTGGTTTGATGGTGTAGACACTGCAGACCTCAGCCGTGAGACACACGTACATGCTCATGTGTGCATGGTCCACTTCTCACACGCAGGCACATGTGCATGCACAGGGCCCACTTCCCACACACGTGTGCACATGCATGCACATGGTCCGTGCCTCTCACATGCATGTGCATTCACACACAGTCCATGTCTCGCACGTATGCATGTGTATGCACATGGTCCACTTCTCACACATGGGGGGTAAGTGCACACACATGGTCTCATGGAGGGATAAATCTCATGCACGGGGGACAGTTGCATACACAGTCCATATCTCATACATGTGTGTGCAAGTGCACGTCCACATCTCATCCATGGGGAATACGTGCATGTGCACAGTCCCCTTGTCACATACCCATATGCACATGCATGCACACGGTCCACTTCTCACACACATGTGTGCATGCACACACAGGGGCCACATTTCACACACATGTGCATCCACACACATGGTCTACAACTCAGACGGGGGTGCATGTGCACACACACGGCCCACTTTTCATGGTAAAGGAAAGAATATAAGAACACTATTCTAATTTTTTCTAAGCTTCCCCGTATTGTTTCAACTTTTTTCTTTTTTCTTTTTTTAATACTTAGAAGGGCTTTTAGGAGATTAAATCCATTGGGATGAAGAGACATTTATGTCAAGAACAACAGTGTCTTCAGCTTTATCTCAGCTTACTGCTTCTATTAAGACTGAATAGTTGTAATTTTATATTTTTAAAAAATAGACCATATAGAATACATCCCATTTACTCAAAGTATTTCTGAAGTCTGCACAATTTGGATTTGGAGTTTAGTGACGGTTATTCCGGAGTGGTAGGAGTTCGGAGGAACATCTCCTCCACAGTGGTTGGATGTCTCATAACCTGTATCACTTTGCCTTTTTTAAAAACAAGATAAACTAAAATTTTAGGAAAAGGAAAAATATCCAGATATTCCAGGACTGCCTTGTCATTTTCATAAACTAATTTCCATATCTGAGTTCACTTTCCATGTGAATTGATGACAACTGATCCTTCAATCTGAAAAATACAGCTCCTAGAACATGATGCCTCTAAGTGCGCCTCCCTCAGAAACAGCAGAAGCAGCACCAGCAGTCAAGAGAGATTTTTACAGATCAGGATCAGACGATTCTGATTCTCATTTTTGCTCAGATGACTATTAGGCAATGGAGAGAATGGTCCATCACATGTATACTGCCTGCCACCTAGCCATTCCCCACAGCTGAAGAACATGAACTCCTGCCCTCATCAAATGTTACTCTCTCTGCATAGGTTCTGGGTCTGTGAAGGGTCCCAGAGAGACGTAACGGGAATGATGTAAATTGGTATAACTTTATTTTATTTACTTATTTAGCATTTAGCTAATCGTGATCAACCTTTTTTATTTTATTATGTCATGTTAGTCACCAGACAGTCCATCATGAGTTTTTGATGTAGTGTTCCATGATTCATTGTGTATAGCACCCAGTGCTCCATGCAGGCCATGCCCTCCTTAATACCCACCACCAAGCTCACCCAACCCCCACTCCCTGCCCTCTAAAACCCTCAGTCTGTTTCCCAGACTCCATAGCCTCTCACGGTTCGTCTCCCTCTCTGACTTCTGTATTCATCCTTTCTGACGGTGAAGTCATATTCCATTCTGTATATGGACCACATCTTCTTTATCCATTCGTCTGGTAAAGGGCATCTCAGCTCCTTCCACAGTTTGGCTATTGTGGCCATTGCTACTATGAACATTGGGATGCAGGTGCCCCTTCTTTTTCACTACATTTGTATCTTTGGGGTAAATACCCAGTAGTGTAATTACTGGGTCATAGGGTAGCTCTAATTTCAACTTTTTGAGGAACCTCCACACTGTCTTCCAGAGTGGCTGCAGCAGCTTGCATTCCCACCAACAGCGTTAGGACTACGACTTTATACCTCTAACTTCCGGGATGCACGTTTCAAAGAAAACCAGACACAGTGCTGTCTAGACACCTGATAAATGTACTTGACCTGCACTTCCGATTTTCTTCATCTCACTGTAAATATGCTGACAGTCAGCAGGGGGAAGACCCGACATCACAGTGAATGCTGCTCCCCTGCGGGTACGATCAGCTTGTGGAGATCAGGTTCGAGGGGTCCTCATGGAACGCTACCAAATGCACACCACCTTCTGCGAAAATCTGTCTCTACTTAGCGGTTATAAAAAGCTTGTCTTTCCATCATTCTGAGAGCAGGCAGCTGTGTTCACAGAAGGCATTTCGTGGATGTGGACGCAGCCGATGACGGTGTGAAGCGTCCTTCCCAACACACCAATTCTATGGAGCATCCCTGCAGCGCCAAAGCCAGCGCACCCGGAAGTCCAGTCTTCACGGAGACAGGACTCCGAACCTCGGCCCGAGCCTGCTGCCTTTCTGTTCCCATGGTGACACTGGCCCAGCCAAGAAGAGCTCTGCGTTCAAAGAACAGCAGGAATGAGCCCCTGAAGCGGCTGGGCACTCTGGGGAGACCCTGGCCAACCAGGGGCAGAGCAGCAGGATGCAGTGGTTCAGAAGGCACAGGCCAGGGAGCTCCCACCAACAGGTGTATATGTGGCTCATTTCCCAAGAGCAAGGCAGAGGAGGGGAGACCGTCAGTGCTGAACAACAGTAAGAGAAAGCAAATTCCGTCCTGCCACCGTCTCAGCTGTCCCAGGGCCCCAGAGGAAGTAACAGCTTTGACTCACAATTGTCTGTCATTTTTCAAGGTATTTCTATTCGACTGTTACCACCCTGAAAAGTAAAGGCCTTGGAAATTCTCATCACCACATCATCAAACCATGAGTCTCGTTTACAACAAATCACTCAGACTTTTCATAAAAGTGCTTCAAGTTATTTTAGTATTTTTCTGAAATAGGTACTGTTCGTAAATAGCTAATCCTGAAACACAGTATTGGTTTCTGCTATATCTGCCATCTAGATGTTCAACAGAAATAGGTATAAGCCATTTCCTTTGGGGAGCACCTGGGGATTCCTTCTATAATTCAAGCAGTGCATGGCTGGCATTTCTGTTATGAATTCTATTGGAAAAAACTATGTATATATGAAGTAGAAATACCAAAATCCCCAATGCAAACCAGAAAAGATGAACCACTAAACTCTAACGACTTGGGTTTCCATTGTGGGATGTATAAATCATCATTAAACACCTTTTAAGAGGTCAAAGTATTTAGTTACAAAATTACTAAGATTTGATACTCAGCAAGAAATGTTTCAAACAATTGGAGATGGGTCTTAACTTCTTAAATTAAAAAAAAAAAATCCTAATGTGTCACAGAAATACCAACATTTCAACACTTCAGTGCAATCCACTCCTCGATTCCAGCCCAACTCCCCCCAAACAGTTGTCTTCCATGGTTAAATCTGGTTTTCTACCAGATACAAGTGTGTCTAAGACAATAAAAACACTTTATTTTAACTGTGTGTAATCCTCTTCATTTATCCAATCATTTACAGACATGTTCATGGACGCGGATATGATGGCATTGAACAAAGCAGCATTAGAACTGCCCTCGGCACTGTGACAGGTAAGTTAACAGGTGTCCACTTCAGGTATAAACATATGACACACGCCATGTGAGACCAACTATCCCATCATCTGACTTGCTTTAGACATTCTATTTCCTAAGTGACTAAAGCAAAATGCACTCGAATGTACAAAACCTGACAGTCTATAAAGTGAAATAGGATGGCTTTTTTGGTCTGCCTATACCTGTCCCTTGAATACACATTCAGACTTGCTTCAGCGCACAGTGTCGCATTTGCATGATGACTGTCCTGGGCTCCCCAGTGCCCCAGCCCTCCCCGAATGCCGAAGGTGCTTGCTCCCCCGGAGACAGAGGTTCAGCATGTAAATGCGGCTAACGAGAAAATGGTACATCAGTCCGAAATTCACGCACACCTGCTCGGGACTACCAAGCGCCACAGGCGTCAGAATTAGGCAAGTTCCACTGGACCATGTCCTTAAAGAACTCGGTTTTTTAGAAAACTTCCCAAGACACACTTTTATTAAAAATTACAACAGGGAGGTTTAGCTAAAGTAATTTCTGCCGACTCCCGAGTCTCCAGTATAATTGCTGGCGACGCCGTAGCTCGGTGGTGACTTCCAGTAGAAACACGTCAGCTTTGCCCTATAACCACCAATGTATCCCCTGCTGGGGTCCAGCGTGCTGCTCTAGCCTGAACCCTGAACGTCATGCTGTATGCTAAGTCAACTCTGAGATTCCACATAACAGGGGAAAAACTACCAGGTGTGGTCTGTTGTTGGGAGCTGGGTCTCCAGGTAGTCACGCGATGAACTGTGTGTCCCGTCACCTAAGGCACAGAAAGTCAACATGGAAAACGGCTGATCAGCTTCCTGACCTGGTGTCTCAAGTTCATTTGTAAAGAACTGTTCCTTTGGTGATGGCCACGTTAAAACCTATATTCCCGGGAGGCTTAGGAGTACATCCTGCCGCCTCTGGGCAAGTTTCAGAAATGTTCCTGAAGAAGGTGCTCCGTTACTGAAGGGAAAAGGAGGGCAGGGGCTGGGAGGGGAAACGGGGAGAGGCTGGTCAGAGAGCACAGACTTCCAGGCGTAAGAGGAGTCATCCGGCACGTGACTCAGCGGCTCTGGAGAGCGCTACTGTGTTACCCCACCTGAAAGTGCCTAAGACAGCAGAGCGCACAGGCTCTCAGCACACACACAGAAAAGTGAACTCTGAGACATGAAGGATGTGTTAACTGACTTTTTGCATAGGCATGTCACAATAATGCATATCAGAACACTGTTACACACCTGAATGGTACATGTGCTGTATGTCAGGTATAGCCCCACGAAGCCAGAAGAAATAAAACGCAGCAAGAAATGACATATCAGGAATTAGCTATGAGACAAGAAACTATGAGCCAGAGAGGACCAGGAGAGACATAAACCAGGGGGAAACTCCTGGTGGGAGGCAGGCAGACAACGGGGACTCCCTGCATGTGGGATGGGGTGCTCAGGACCACGCAAAGTTCCTTGGGCCCCCAGGAGCCAACACTGTGATGCAGGCATCATGGGTGGCAGGGCCACCCCAGAGTCAACAGCAGTGACGCACAAATAGATGCGCCAACCAGTAAATCTCACACCACCACGAGGACAGAGAAGACCCTCATACATCACACAGGCCGATGATCCTACCAGAACATCTACGCCAACAGAATTCAACACTCACCTAGAAACAGGGCGCAGAGGCATGAGGAGTTTTCTAATGAAATGGTAAATACCTTCCTCAAAACTCGTCAACAAGTGATGGGCATTAAGGAGGGCACAGACTGCATGGAGCACTGGGTGTCACACACAAACAATGAATCATGGCACACTGCATCAAACACTAATGATGGACTATATGGTGACTAACACGACGTCATAAAAACTGATAATAATAATAACTCATTCACTGTGAATTTCCAGCTACATTTTATTACATGTAAATTATAATTCAGTTATTTAAGAGCATTAGAAAAAACTGATTGGTAAAAATCGCTTTTTAAAATGACAAGAGCACCTTGGGTGGTTGAAGGGTTTCCTCAAGACACTCTGCAGTGACGAGCAGGGTTTCTGAACCTCAAGACACAGTCACAGGATTACACATTTCATACGATTAACCTGCACTTGGAATCTTTGTCATATGATTACTCTGATTTTGAAATTTTAAACTAGGAGCAGTTTAAAATATTAACAATTATTCAGTTGTGGAATCCTTCTTCTGACACTCTGGGAAGTGGGCAATTATTGCGTGTTATGCTTCCGAGGATCATGGAGGTTTGAACACGGCCCTGAGCCTCACAGGGAGAGCTCGTGCCATCGTACTGGCCGCAGAATGCGCGGGGACAGCGGAGTCTTCAGCACATCTGGGAACGTGGCAGAAGAGGAGGACTCAGGTCCAGGCAGATATATGACCCCTGACACCAGAGGGACACATCAGGCTAGAGGGTCAGAGCTCAGGCTCAAGAGGTATCTGAAGGTCAAGAGGAGGCCAGCAGGTGACATCCAGGAGGGAAGGAGACATATGCAGCCCAGGGAACACCAGCTTCTGGAAGGACTGGGAGGTCAAATACTACAAAGGGGTCAAGTCAGGGCTGGAAAAACAGAGATGTGCGAGGAGTCTGCTGATGATATATTGTGCTGCCAACAAGGCTTTAAACGAAGAAGAAGAATTGCATCTTGAATCCTTCATGTGGAATGAACAGTGAGGAAGTAAGGTTAGGCAGTTAATAATTTGAGGCTGAATGTTAGCGAAAGCTTTGGAGAAAAGGGTGAACATTACCCTTTACCAACAGACTTCTGTGGACATGGTTATTTCCAGGTTTCACAGTGACCCTGAAGCTAAAATCTATATTCTCATTAAACACACACATTTATAAAATCCCCGTCACCCATCTGTGGGCAATCCAGTGCCACTTTCTGGTCTGAAAACAAAGGACCCTGAGCAGAAGAGAACACTCAGGGCAACAAAGTATTCCAAATAAAGTTCCACCACATGAGACTGCGAGGCTACAGAGTACAAGTCCGGGAGAGTCTGCGGGAGCCAGACGGGTGCAGGACTCTCTTCTTCCTAATACAATAGCTACGCGTGCTCACCTACTATAACCCACAATCCGAGACACCATATCAGGGGCCGAAAGTCCTTCGGAGGAACCTTGCTGCAGCTACAGCTGCTCAACTCCTGACTGTAACGTGTGCTAAGTAAGTACACTGTTACAGGGCCAACAGTACAGGTGAGATGGGAACGAGCACCTGAAAATTAAGGAGACCTGCTTATCCGTTCTTTATCACACTGGAAAGAAGGCAGCCTCGAGGAGCCACCTTAAAGTGCAACTGAGATCCACAGATATGGCAATGGCATTTGCAAGCAGAAATGGGGCCCCTGTGAACTTGGACTGATTTCAACCCCAACAGGAGAGCTGAGGGCAGCCTCTCAGGGAAGACAGCAAGATTCCCACGAGCTACAGGGAGACCAGGGAGCAAAACATCTGGACAAACGGGGGGTGTGTCCTTGCTGTCTGCTGGCTGCGTTTCCAGGGCAACCACCAAGCACCAAGGATTCGACAAGAGATGCTGGAAGGTGGGGGTCCAGCAGGTTTTCAAGCAGTGGGCCTTGCTTCTTGCTTGTGTGGTCACTGGATACTTGACCTGCATGGCACAAGGGGGGAGGGCAGTGGACATGCTCCCCCAGGGAGACCCTGCAGGTGTGCAGGGCACGACACCCCCTCACCTCCCTGTCCCTCAGGAAACACACCTGACACCTGGATACCTTCCTTCCTATGCCTGGGCCCCCATGTGATGCCATCGAAGCCAAGTGCCAGGACTGCACGTCAGCCCACCGCAGCCCACCTCCAGCAGCAGCCGCCCAGCAGGGAGAACAGCAGAGAAGACCCAGAAATGCCCCACGGAGCACAGGAAGCAGACACCAGGTATTTGCTCATATCTTAAACCTCCCCCTTTGGGGCATCGATGAAGCTCAACCACATGGTGCCAACAGGACGCAGGTGCCCGAGAGACACCGACTCCTTCTTCTGCCCTCCTTCCAAACTGGTCAGTGAGCAGCATCTCCTGACACTTGGGGGAGAATCTCCACTGTGACTTGTCCTTCAAGCAGGAAATCCTCAGTGCTGTGGCACGGCGGACGGAGAGTTGCAGGAAAGCCCCACGCGCTGTCCAAACACGGAACATGAAGAGCAGCTCACGCTCATGCCAGTCTGAAGGAGAGCTGCCATGAGAGGCATGGGACAGAAGGAGCCATGTATCCGGTCCCACATCACCGCGGGCCCAGCCGCTCCCAGCAGACGTCCCTGCCAGCCCCACACCCCCAACTACCATCCCCAGGGCTGGTTTTTACCCCGCCAGGAGCAGGGGTAAAAACACACAAGGGCAGGGTTTGGTCAAGGAGCTCAACATCTGGGGCTCGGGTCAGGACATCCATGGGGTCAGAGTAGGCTCAGGGACCCCCCTACGTGGTGCGTGGATGAGGCAATAGCTCCCCTCATCCACGCATGGAGGAGGGGGCAATAAAGCCAGCAGACGGAGACATGTCCAACGACCTTCCCTGGACAGAGGACCAATTTTCAGAGAAATGAACCCAATCCTCTGACTCAGGATACTCTGTTCACAGGTATGCCTTGGCTTATCAGGATTTCATTTTATGAAACATCATAAAAAGTCCTGTATAAACGTGATTGGTCTATTGTCCTTCAAAACATGATTTCTCTCTGCAAAATCTTCTGTGCATGAACCCCCAACTCCCTCCATGCCTGGGAACCAACGGGGAAGCCAATGTCTGTGAGACACACGTTACCCTGTGCTACGGCTGCCGTTTCTTACCCACACAAATGAAAGTTCTAAGGAATTAAGTAACTTGCCCACATAGCACTGGATCTGAGCAGAGACGCCAGTCAGATTCGGATGCTCATGTATCAGCCCTGCCAATAACCACCACTCAGCACCAAGAAGTCCTTAAGGGTCAGCTACTAAGGGTCGGGCTGGACGGTCAGGTAGGCCATCTCCTGAGCCGTTGCCAGAACCCCCCTCCCACGGGTCAGAACAAGCCCCACGTGATGCCGAGCTCTGCCAGGACCAGGGAGTCCAGACCGGCATCAGCACAGCCGTCGTGGCAGAGACATGGGACAACATTACAAACACGCTCTGAAGCACTTTATAGATACTTGCATTCACTTCCCTCCCAAGGTTTATCGGCAAGTGCCCGCCTCCACAGACATCCCAACACTGCTCATGGAAGCCACAGGCGGGAACCTCTCAAACGGGCACTGACAGGGGAACAACAAAGTGTCTGGACTGCCATGAAGGAGGTGAAGGAGGAAGACGTGCTGACACCTGCTCCGGCCAGGTGAGACCACACGGGTCAAACATCGCATGAGCCACCTACGTGAACTAATGATGATTTCCTAGAACGTGCAAACGCACAGAGACAGAAGGCAGAATGTGGTCACGGGGGCCAGGGAGCAGGGTCTGGTTTGGAATGATGCACAAGTTCCGGAGAGGACAGCGGGGATCTTCACACAACACCATAAACGTACTTCATGCCCCTGGATTTGTAGACTTAAGAATGGTGAAAATGATAAATTTTATGTTTATTATCCACCATAAAATCCCTGAAACTCTTCTATGTAGAATTAAACAGCCTCCCTGACCTTGCACACCTACCCCTCAGGCGTTCCTGCCACAGACTGCCCATCCCTCCGGGTGACCCACACGTGTACCTGCACCTGCACGAGCCCCCACCCCCACCCCGCCACGCTGTTCCCTCCATCCCTGCAGACCTGCTCCCTACCCCAGGCCTCCCCTGTTTGCTGGCGTTCTCCTCCCAGAATGCAGTGCAGGCGAGCCCGCAGGCGGCTTCAGACTGACTCTCCCCCCACCACCAGCCACCGCAGGCCAGAGCAGAGCGGATTCACCTGCACACAGACAGTGTCTGTGGTTTATAACCACTGACAGACTGCATCACGGGGAGAAACTGGAAGTAAGCCCCAGCATCACAAACCCCAGACTGTGGTCCAGGGCTTCCTGGGGTACAAGGGTAATGCCAGATAATTTAAAATTTCAGGGAAAACACAGCAATTACCAACATCTGTTAGGCCACAGAAACCACTACCTTAAGGGAGAGTTCAGAGTTTCATCCTTAAATCGTGCTGTGTTCCTTGCAATGGGTACTATTGTCATGTGGCTGGGATTCGGGTAGTTCTTCGTTCAAAGCAAATACAGAGAAACATTCAGTGTGGAAGAGGAAAGGAGAGCAGAGGGGTCCAACCGCACTCCACAGCTGGAGAAGCTGTGAGTGCCCATAGGGACACACGTCTCGTTATTAAGCAAATACAGCTGTTTAAGGACAAAATGTGCATATCTTTATTTTGATTTACATGTGTTCTTACTGAGGTACAACTGATAATGTAACATTAGTTTGAGGCGTACAACATAATAATTAGATAATTGTACATATTGCAAAATGTCACAATAATCCTCATCAATGTCCATCACCACATACAGTCACAATTTTTTTTCTTGTGATGAAAACTTTTAAGATTGACTCTCTCAGCCGCTTGCAAATATACGATTCAATGTTATTAACAATCGCCACCATACTTTATATCCCCAAAACTTACTTTATAACTGCAAGTTTGTATATGCATTTTCTAAACAGCCATGACCATATTAGGATTTAAATACTTATAGCAAACTGTTGAAACCTAACAACCTTGTAAAATGACCTGGTAGGTATTTATTTTGGCCAGGGGACTGTGAAAACCTTACTGAGACACTAGGAGGGGCTTCCAGCTTAAGGAATTCAATGAGGGTTGGCCCTACCAAGCAGGTGGATGGCTCACTGTTCCTGATAATAGAGAAGGACTGAATAGGGATCCCTGGATGGCTCAGTCGGTTAAGCCGCTGCCTTCAGCTCAGGTCATGATCCCAGGGTCTTGGGATTGAGCTCCGCATCGGGCTCCTTGCTCAGCAGGGAGCCTGCTTCTCTCTCCGCCTCTGCCTGCCACTCTGCCTGATTGTGCTCGCTCTTTCTCTCTCTCTCTGACAAATAAGTAAATAAATAAAATCTTAACAGAGAAGGACTGAATAAATCCGGTACAAAGACTTTAACCAATGCCATATGTCAATCAAGATGTGTAGACCAAAGTCCCCTCCTTTTCCTACGAAACACTTTTCTGTCAGTGTTGGGGTAATGTGGGTTTTCACTGTGCATTTGCTGATGGCATTCAGTGGAGCAGATGTGTGTAAGCGCACAATTCATGAGACACACTGAGGCTGAGCCCACTGCCCACGCAGTGCCCATGCACTGCCCATGCATGGCACCCTCTGCGTGGCAGCTGTCATGGGCTGTGGGGGTCACACCAGAACACCTGTATCAAGAGAGTGTCTGAAACATGCCAAGGAAGGTGCACACAACCTAAGAGAACGGCTGTGAGGAAAACGCTAGAACATCTTCATAGTCCTCATGCAAACAATCCCATTCCTCAACCCTACGATGTGATGACAGGTGACCTAAAACACTCATGCACAGTCTTTAAAGATCCTGAATATGCCACACAGACTTATGCAAATAAACATAAATTACTATAATAAGCATTTATACATACATGTTTTTCTTATAAAACAAACAGACAAGAAACCATCACATAAGATTTTTCTGCAAGTAGAAGCACTTGATTTCTTTATCATTTTGACTGGATTCCTAAATCTCTTGAACTTACTTCTTGGAATCTGGTTCATGAGGGGGAAAAAAAAAAAAAGGTCTGCAGATTCAACGAGAAAATCCAGCTCACAAAAGGGACACAAGGTTTGCGATGGCAATCCTGCTGCACTTTCATCCTCTGGGGGGCCCTGTGCCACAGCACCCAGGTCTTGTGGCACCATCGCCCTCCCTTCAGGGGCACAGGCTCACCTCACCCCAGAGATATAGCCGGTTCTGCTTCAACCACAGTAAAAGGAGTCAAATGAATTTCTGGTTTCCCAGTGCACAAAAAAGTAGGTTTATACTACACTACAGACCCATGAGTGTGCAACTGTGTTATGTCTAAAACACTTAAAAATATTTCATTGCTAAAAAATGCTAACATTGTAAGTCAGCTGCCAGCAAATTGTAACCCCTGAATGCAGATCATCATAACAAACATAGCAGTAATGAGAAAGTGTGAAATATTGGGAGAATTACCAAATGTGACACGGAGACGAAGTGAACAAAGGCTGTTGGAAAGACGGAACCCTCAATGTGTGAATGTGTCGCGTCTGCCAAGCAGGATGAAGCCCAGGGCACCCATCCTCGAGACAAGCACTGGCCCAGCCTATGGATGACCAGTCTGCTGGGTTGACTCACAGCAGCCACAGTGTCTGTGGATCCTGGTCCTTCCTGATGCCAAGAGGGCAGCCTCATTTCCCAGGAAAACACATGTAACCTGACACGGGAATGCCGCCATCACCAGGCGCAAGTACGTACGAGCCGCAGGGAAATCAGGAGCATCTTCTGCTCAAAGGACAGTTCCTTATAGCATCTTACTTCTGCCCCCATCACAAGTCAGATGCATGCCACTAAGAAAAACATGACGCCATCACCTGGTGACAGCATGTTTTAGGAAAAGAACCCAAACACAGACCATGACACCTGCTCCCTCGAGCCTCAAATACTCCATTTCTTTCCTTGTGGGGAGATGCTCTGTGGGGCTCTCGCCGCTCTTAGCAGCTGTTCTCCCAACTATTTGGAGATCAGTATGTTTAATGCTCTCTTCTCCATTTGCTTAATGCCTTTATTATTTTGTCATTATAATCCCATTAGAAGAGATTCTCATTGCCATTAGGATCCTTTATGGAGTTGTCATGACTGCTTTTGAAGGACTGTAATAAGGCTGAACCATCTAGATGAAGGAATGGCCATCACTACACCCAGATTCAAATTTCTTCTGCTTGCCTACAGTCCATACAGGGACTACACATCCGCTGACCCCTTCAGTGCCCAGAGAGTGAGCAGGAACGGTCTTTCACTAATCACACTGCTGTAAGGAGTGCCACGGATGCCAAAGACAACGTCAAGCCCACCAGATGGGGGGCAGGGACAGGCTGCAAAGTTATTTTTATAATAAGATATCTTGTATGCTTTTTGCAATTAGCATTTCAGAGCAGCATTATTTTCATCTTGGAATGTTTAAAGAAACCTGGTTCGATAAAACATACCAGAAGTTAAGTTGCTTTGCAAGTGCGTTTAGAGCTTAGGAAACAAATATCCCTTGGAAATGCCTTACCAGACAAAGAGTTTGCAAGGAATTAAGACCAAGCCAAGCCAAGAACCCAGCTGCTCCCTCTATCCCAGACCACCCTCCCCATGGCACCCAGACATAAAACCCTCTCAATCAACAATCCACAAAAAGGAGGACGTGTTCTCTAGACTCTATAAAGAATAAAAACAGTTTCACGGATTTTGTAAGGTATGAATGAAAACATATACTCTCCCACAATCACTCAGAATAACCCAACAGAGGCATGAGCTCAAAAGTAACACATGAAACTCACTGGCAGTCATTGAAAGCAGCAGCTTCAAGTGTCCCTTGCTGGGGAAAGAAATTCTACACTATCAGAATGTGTCACATCGTGGGAGTCAGAAACCACTGGCTGGGAGTCTTGACCGTGTTATGTTGCCATCGGCCATGTGGTAAGACCACCCACCTGTCCATCTGTACACAGACTCAGTTTCCTGCCAGTCAAGAAACAGGTGTGGACATCAGTTGTTACCAGAAACACTGAGGGTAGGAGGTATTTGCTAGGACCAATCTCTGGCCATAGAATGACTTCATTTTCTCAGCACCCAGAGGTGGGACAGAGAGGAGCCAAGCTAGGAAGCCTCCACCCACTCTGGTCCACAAAAAGTATCTACAAATCACTGGCAGGAGAGGAAGAGGAAGAGGTGAAGCTGCTTTCTTGTAAGGGAGGGAGCCTGGGTTTTCAGCAAGTCATAAATCACGGCTACCTGTTCAAGTCATAACTCATAAATTTTAATAGGTTTATTAAGAAACACTTCACTGACTGTAAAAAGATACTCATTAACACAATAGCCAAACTCTGGAAAGAGCCCAGATGTCCACCAACAGACGAATGGATAAAGATATGGTTCATATATACAATGGAATATTATGCAGCCATCAAGAAAATGAAATCTTACCACTCGCAATGACATGCATGGAATTAGAGGGTACTACGCTACGTGAAATAAGTCAATCAGAGAAAGACAAATACCATATGATCTCACTCATATCTGGAATTTAAGAAACAAAGCAAAGGATCACAGGGGAAGGGAAGGAAAGCAAGTAAGATGAAATCAGAGAGGGAGATAAACCATAAGAGACAAACTGAGGGTAGCTGGAGGGCAGGGGGTTGAGGGGTTGGGGTAATTGGGTGATAAGCATTAAGGAGGGAATATGATAGAATGAGCACTTGGTATTACAAGCAACTGATGAATTACTTAACTCTACCTCTGGAACTAATAATACACTCTATGTTAATTAAATTGAACTTAAATAAACATTTTTTAAAAAATAAGTAAAGTGCACACTGGGTTTTAGCATATTTACAGACATGAGCAACCATCAGCACAAGCAATTCTAGAACACTGACATCACTACAAAAGGAACACCCATCCCCGGGGGGGGGCATTCCCATTCTCCACCTTAGAGACCGGCACTTGGCTTTCTGCCTCAGTGCCCCGCCCACTCTGGACGTTCCCCATATATGCAATCACAACATGTGCTTCCTGCATCCAGTTGTCGAACATCGTGCTTTCAAGGTCCATCCACACTGGGGTGTGCCTTCTACTCCTTCTGATTCCTCATATCCCACTGTCCTGCAATACCACACTTCATTCATCCATTCATCTCTCACGGACATCTGGATCATTTGCTCTCTGGCTGTTAAGAATAATGCTTCTCTGAACATCTGCGTACACACTGGGCATGGCTGAGTGCTTTCACTCCTCTGCGCCCACACCTGCGGGTGGGACTGCTGGCCCACAGACAGTTCCAGGCTGCACATCCTGAGGGACGGCCGACCGTCCTCCACCGTGACTGAGCCATTTCACGTCCCCACCAGCAGCACACCAGAGCTCCACCTGCTCCACGCACGGAGGGCTCGCTGTGCTCCGTGGTTTCCCAATCTCTGTGGTCATCCTAGTGGGTGCAGAGTGGTATCTCACTGACGTTGGGACGTTCACTTCTCCAGTGTACAATGATGTGGGGCATCTTTTCCCAAGTTTATTTTATATCTCAATATCTTCCTCGGAGACATGTTTATTCAGAAACTTTGTCCACTTTACAGCAATTTTAGGCTCACAGAAAAACTGAGAAAATACAGCAACCCCATATACCCAATGACCCTGCTCGGACCACGCCCAGTTTTCCCAGGATCAATACTGTCAGCAGGGCGGTGCGTTTATGAAAATTAATGACCCAACACCAGCAAGCTATTATTAACCCAAGGGCATGACTTACTCTAGGGCTCACTTCATTGTGTGGCTCTACGATATCTGATACACGCATAAGGCCATGTGTCCACCATCACACACACACACACCTTTTGTGTCACCTCATGGGTCTAGAGTAGCTTGTCCCCTTATTCTTTGTTCTGTCTCCTCTTGCTTTCTAGTCGGGGAGTTTCCGTGGACATCTCCTCCAGACCGCGCACCCCTGTGCTGGCAGCATCCAGTCTGCAGTCCCATTCCCGTACTTCCATTCCCAGCATCTCCTTGCGTTCTTCCACCGAGCTCCCATCTCTCTGCCGACACCGTCCATGGCTGTTCACTTTTTCCGTCGCAGCCCTTGGCCGTCCCAGTGCGACAGTTCTGAAATCTTTGCTATAGCCAAGTCTGCTGCTTATCTCTTCACACTATGCTTTTGCCTTTCACCAAAAACTCCAGAACACCAGACATGGCACACCAGGCAAACGCCTTCAACGGCAGGGCTGAGATTCCTCTGCCCGGGACTTGGACAGTTTTGTGTTTACTGCAGCTGTAGGTCAAGATGTTAACATTCCTCCAGTGTTCCTGTGCTCTTATCATCTCTGGGTTTCCCTTAAGACTCCTTCTTGAGGAAGGCTGAGTCTGGGAGGAGTCACCTTAGAGGTAATCCTGTTATTGGGGAGCCCCACTGCCATTGCCATGGCAGGAAGGGTCCCCAGCACCATGCTTCTGTTTTGGCCTTGCACTCAGCCTGCATTCCTGGGTGTAACTGTCCACCATGTCCCCACACATGACAAAGGAAGGCAAGGCACGCCAGAGCCGGGCATTCTGCTCAACCCCATCATTCAGGCTCTGGGGAAACCCACATCCATCAGGCTTGGTAAAATAATTTTCCATTGATGGCAGGTCTTATTAAGAAGGACAGAAAGCTCGGGACATCCTTCGGAATGGTAACCTTCCCTCTTCTCCTAGCCAGTGAGTGGGGTATTCCTTTGGACCTCACCCTGAGAGCCTGAAAAGGCTCCTAGATGGAAAACTCACAGGTACAGAGAGGGTCCCCAGGAGTACAGGCCACTCTCAGGGTCCAGACATCTGTCAAGGTCAGGTGTCACCACCAGCTGTGCCGCTAGATGGGCCTGTGCTCCTTGTAAGCCGTGGGCTCCTGGACACACCTGTCCATCCATCTGTCCAGTTTCAGGAGTACAGATTTGCCCTCTGGCCACAATTCTCCAGTGTATCTAAGAAAAGTTGCGGGTTTTCAGTTTGATTAGCATCATTCTTGCTGAAAGTACAGAGTGATGACTTCAAGCTCCTTGTATAGTGAACTGGAAACGCTTGGTCCTTATCCCTTATCAAATACACAATTTGCAAATATTCCCCCCTACACTTCAGGTATATTTTCAGTTCCAAGATGGTGTCCTTGGAAGCCCAGATTTTCCAATCTCAATAAAGTCCAATCATCTAGGGAAGTCTTGAGTCTTGACGGACCCTGCCAGGTTCTGAAATCATCACTGAAGACCGCGCGGGGTCTTCTGATGGTTTACACCCTGATGTAAAAGGACAGACACACTACGAGCAGATAGCTCTAAAGTTTATGGTCAAACAGGCTAAATGCAGGCAAAAAGAAAAAACTTAACTTGTTTAAAAGAATATGGCATTGAAATTTTATATTTGCTTAGAATGTCTTAATTACGTTACAGTCAGGATGCTCTGGGGTCTGATATGCATTAGAGCAAATGCACTGAAAATCTCAGGTGTGTTAGTAAGTCTGAAATCAAGGCCACAGATTAGCGCAAGTCTATAACATCACTGACTTAACTGAATAATTAAAGCATTTTCCTATACTAAATTTTAAGAGCATTTTATAAAAGTAATTACATTTTTTAAGGACATAAAAATCATATATTCCCATTTCTTAGATAGTTACAAGGAGACAGCTCTTCTTGGTTTGGAAAAACAAACAATAACATGCTTTTCCTTGCAAAGATTTTCTGGTAAATATCCTTATAAAATCTAATCCAGGGGCGGGGTGGGAGGGTGGGGGAACCAGGTGGTGGGTATTAGAGAGGGCACAGATTGCATGGAGCACTGGGTGTGGTGAAAAAACAATGAATACTGTTACGCTGAAAATAAATAAAAAATTTAATTAAAAAAAAAAATCTAATCCAATCATGCATGTTTACTTCAATCCATAAAACAGTCCTGTTCCCTTCCTGCCACAAAACAAATCTAGCTAAGGTCAAGTAGATGGTGACACCAGAAGAGTATGTCTGACATCCTTAAGCAGTAGGTGCTGGTAAATGTTTATTAACTTTCTGATGTGGATCGAGCCCCCCATGAGGCTTGCAGTCAGCACAGAGTCTGCTTGGGACTCTCTCCCTCTGCTCCTCCCCTGCCCCAGTGTTGCGCATGCAAGTGCTCTCTAAAATAAACAAATAAATGTTTAGAAAAAAGAATCAATAGCTCATATTTTCTTAATAAAATGTTTTTCTTGGGGTGCCTGGGTGGCTCAGTGGGTTAAAGCCTCTGCCTTCAGCTCAGGTCATGATCCCAGGGTCTTGGGATCAAGTCCCGCATCGGGCTCTCTGCTCAGCAGGGAGCCTGCTTCCTCCTCTCTCTCCGCCTGCTTCTCTGCGTACTTGTGATCTCTCTCTGTCAAATAAATAAATAAATAAAAACTTTAAAAAAAAATAAAATAAAATAAAAAATAAAATGTTTTTCTCATTGTAAACTCAACAAAACCTACAACCTCAGTGCAACCCACTATTGCTCCAAACCCACCCCTGCAAAGTTTTATAAATCCATCATCAACCACCATCACCAAATTAAGACCACAAAGAAAGGCATGATTGTAGCCAGATCCAGCAAAGAGCCTCTTGGGTCAGCGACAAAGGAGTGCAGTTCTAACATGACTGCGGGTGGGTATTTCTGGGTAGTGAGCAAGACTGAAGCAAAAACGTTGAAGACTTGTCAGACCCTCACCCGCTCATCAATGATGGGAGCAGCTTCTCTGTTGAACCAGATAAAGTGTTTGAACATTAAAAGAATATTTCCTCGATCTCTACACTGTGTACAACCTGATGGTACAGACCCAACTGGTTTTCGAGTTTAATCCGCCCCAGTGACAGATCCTTCCCTGTCGTTGGCTCACACAGTAGCGGAAACCAACAATCAGGCCCTGCGAGGAAGCACGCCGGTTCCCGCAGCAGGGACCCCCGGCAGGGACCCCCAACATGCTGATCCCAGACCACGGAGAGGACATCACTGAACAGAAGCCCGCCCCGAGTGCAGGGCTCCCCACAGGCGTGACAGAGGCAGAGCTCCCACAGCTCAGATGATAGTGAAACACTCAGGGAAGACTCGATGTGTTCTGAGCCTTGGTTACTTTGTGATGTCATTCATAGTTCTGAGACTGTATCACACACATCTCTCCACAGACTTTATATTCTAGAGCAGGGTCAGGCCAGCAGCGAGGTAGCGCGGAAAGCACTGCCCGTGAGCCTTCCACCCTGCCATGTGCACAAGCCCCCGCCATCCGCAACTCCAGCGGAGGGACAGTCGTCATCACCCAGTGCACAGTGCACTTCAGGGTCACCCTTGGTGTTGGGCACTCTGTGGGTCCAGGCACATGTATAATGACATGTACCTACCATGACAGGGTCACACAGACCAGACCAGCTTCGTTGTCCCCAAATCCTCTGTGCTCCACCTACTCATCCCTCCCTCCCCAACCACTGTAGTATTTGATTTCCTTTTTTTTTAATTTTTTTTATTAAATTTTTTATTTATTTTCAGTGTAACAGTATTCATTGTTTTTTCACCACACCCAGTGCTCCATGCAATCCGTGCCCTCCCCAATACCCACCACCTGGTTCCCCCACCCTCCCACCCCCGCCCCTTCAAAACCCTCAGGTTGTTTTTCAGAGTCCATAGTCTCTCATGGTTCACCTCCCCTTCCAATTTCCCTCAACTCCCTTCTCCTCTCCATCTACCCTTGTCCTCTATATTATTTGTTATGCTCCACCAATAAGTGAAACCATATGATACTTGACTTTCTCTGTTTGACTTATCTCACTCAGCTAGTATTTGATTTCTAAGCTGACACCAAAATGCCTGCATGTGGCTCTCGCAGGCAGGAGTAGTCTGCGCCCACTCACGGCGGCCTCTGTTCCATGCCGCCGGCGGCAGCACCCAGTCTCCCGCTGGGCAACGCAAGTGTTCTCCACCGTCCTTACAAGGCTGGGCTTTCCTCTGTCCAGCACTTGACAGAAGCACACGACAGAGCAGAAAAGGAAGACGAGAGGGTCAGGCACTCGCCCGCTGCCTGGCTCTCTGGCATCTACCAGGGAAGGCCCTCACGCAGGAGCTCCAAGACGCAAAAGCAGGGGTGTGCATGGGGCAGAGGTGGGCCGTGGAGGCTGCCGTGTGAGTCTGTTGCAAACTCCGTCAGCTCCGAGTCGTTCGGGCCGTTCTGCTGTGCTCCTGTCCCATCACAGGGGAATCATTCCTAACCGCAAGTTTCCCATGGGATTAAGTGAGTCCACACATCACAGCCACTGGCCCAGTGCCTGGCAGGTGCTGAGCTCTCAGGAAGTGTAACTGGCATCATTATTCTATTATTTTTACTGCTATAACGGGGGCTGCATTCTATAAATACAATGTCAAGGAAGGTTGCAATTCAGATGCTGTCTGAAGTCACCAGATTAAGATTAGACACTCAGAGATTATCAGAGAGAGAGAGAGAGCGAGAATGAAACAAATGAATTTCAGTGTGTGTGCGCGCACAGGTGTGTGAGTGCAGAGACGAGTGTGACCACATGCATGTGTCTGCAAAGAGACGAACTCGGACAAAATGTGGAGAAGGAAGCTCACTAGAGGCAAGAAATAAACCACCAGCACCACCATCATCATACACCTCTATGCTGTATATACCTGTCCGGCTTCCTCAAGGTTTCATCAACCGGTAAAACAAACTTCTTTCTGAGATTCCTGTGAAGCAGATTCGCACAGACGTTCGTGCATCTCCTCAAAATACACAACCCACCCAAGAAAGAAATCCACAATTTGAGATGACTGTGCATTCAGATGCTAAAGCACCCTTGGCAGATTTCGAGTCTTTCCTCCTTTCAAACTGAGTTCTAGGCCGTCCTGCCGCGGTCTTTCCGCAGAGCGGCTTCGCACCGGGAAGCCAGAAGCTCACGACGGAGCCACGCGAAGACCTTCCTGAGCTTCAGCAAGCGGTGACTCCTCCTCAGCTCCAGTGAGTAAGAACAACCCACTTATTCTCACGACCGCAAAGACTCAGGACACAGCAGGCACAAATCTCTCGAGCCCACACGTCACCGGACCCTTCACACTAGAAGGGAACGGGTCTTGCGCTAAGCACACCCCATGTGCTCAAGGGCAGGGCGCACTTCAGGAAGCGCGAACCGCCGCCAAAACAGGTGCTGAGGCGGCCCAGGCACGGGCAGTGAGAACAAGGGCACGGACTCTGGGCCAGCAACCTCTCCTCAGCCCCGTGAGCACCTGCACGATGAAGAGCGGTGGGCATCCAGGGCCGTTTTTCTCAGCATCCCTGAAGAGGGAGAGATCTAAAAGCTTACAAGAAAACGCATCATGGTGCCTCACAACACATGTACTCCTCACTTCCGAAAGTTAATTTTCGTTATATTGCCTTATGAAATATGCATTTTCACGTACTGTTAAATATGTGAGGAGGCCACATGACATTCCCTGTCCTCTGACACTGATGTTCCTACTGTGATCAAGGGAGACGGTCCTGTGATATTTCCTTCCCCTGCTGTGGGCTGAAAGGGTGTGTCCCCCCAAATCCCTATGTTCAAACCCACCAACTCCCACCTTGGGAGTTGGTGGGTTGGGAGGGGAGGCTTAGGGAGGAGACAAGGTCGTGAGGGTGGAGCCCCCATGATGGGGTCAGTGCTCTTGTCAGAGACCCCACAGAGCCCGTGGCCCCTCCCCTCCAGGCAGGACACAGGGAGAAGACACCATCTGTGTACCAGAAAGAACTCTGACCACACCTGGATCTGCTGGGGCCTTGATCCCAGACATCCAGACCCCAGAACTATGAGAAATAAACACCTGCTGCTTATAAGCCCTCATCTGTCTGTAGTGTCCCATCACTGCTGCCCGATGGACTGGGACAGCTAGGGCCAGAGCCTGTGCTCAGAAACCAAAATTCACAGGTGTTTGCTTCAAATGGCTGCCGGAATCAACAGCCTGGTCATCATCCTGTAAAAGGTGGTGCTGGGGGTGTTAGAAATTATGTGTGGCCTCTTGTGACAGCCACCCTGTTCATCAAGCTTGAGAGCCACTAAAGCAAAAGGAAACCAACCTCCTCAAGGCCATGAACATGGGCCAGGTGTCTTACCCAACGTGTAGCTCAGCACACCTTTTGGGACAGATGGATGCACGTTTATAAAGTCTAGCATCAAGACTGCTGACACATGGACTCCAAAGAGTATTTCTAGGTTCACAAGACCTGTGGGCAGCAGTGGTTAAGTGCCCTATGCTGAACAGGATGGGGCTCTGGCTTGTCCATGACCACGCAGCTCAGGAGAACCACGGCCCAGCCTGTGACATCTTGATGGGATAGGTCTCCAGAGAGGACACTACTCTCCTCCAGCTGACATGGCCACAGGCTGTACCAATGTAAGAACCACACCATCCTGTCGTCAAGTGCTGGCTTCCACTTCCCCTCACAGTAGGTGCGAAGGCCTCCAGCATGAGCACAAGGTGGGAGGACATCCCAGCAAAGTCTGCAGCAGGAAGCCAAGGACGGGCCTGTGGACATGGGTTTCCAGTGCCGACTGGCAAGGCGTCTGGACCCACAGCCAGGTTCACAGTCACCTGCGTGGATGGCGTCCAGAAGCCTACTACAAACCCCAGGTCAGGCTGAACCAAAAGTAGGAGGCTAGACAGAACCTAGGTGAGCAGTTTAACTTCAGTTCATAATGTCCCTTCTTTTATTAGGGTATGATTGACATGTGAAAAGCTGTACATGTGTAACACATACAAATGAGTTTGGAACATATAAGTGAGTTCGGGAAAATATATCCATGAAACCATCACCACCCTCAAGGCACAATACGCGACCAGGATTTCCTGGCGGCCCCAGGACGACGATGACGAGTGCGTGCCTGTGTGGTAAGAACACTTGACGCAGATCTACTTTCTCAGCAGATCCCAAGCACGCAGCACAGTGGCGCTGTGAGCTGCACGAACCAGGTGCCGGAGCAGATCCCCAGACCGTGCTCATCTTCAGGACTTGGACTTCGTGTCCTGTGACCATGGCCACCACATCCCCCACCCCTGGCAACACTGGTCGGCTCTCCACTTGGACAGGACTATTCAGGACTCCTCACGTAAATGAAATCATGCTGCGTCTGTCTCTCCGAGTCTGGCCTAGCCATCAGCATGACCGCCCAGAGCCCGCTGCTCAGAAAAGGAAGCGGCTTCCACCCTGCTCCCCCTGTCCCCACCTGCTGTCCAGCCATAACGCTCCTAGCCAGAATGAAACACTCTTTCACTGATGTCTTGTTTAACAAATCCCTCAGAACTTAGTAAAAATATCCACAAGGAAATCTTCATGCAGACTGTAAAGTAATGAGCCATCAGGGAAGCAAAGTCTGGTGAGGGATGGGATAGTCAGAAGTGAAAGGAAGGCTCTTATAAGCACTAACCTCGGAAATCTCGTTAGCGCGCACCTTTCAATCTCCGTCATTCTGACTACCCATGTCTGTGAACACAGCAGCCTCTAGCAAGAGCCCTAGTGGCCCACGTGCGGGTCCAAAGGAGCTGTCACGTGCAGGATTGGCCTCGTCTGCACACCCATCCGTCACCCTGATCAAACAGCAGTTTCCTCACCCAGTCTCACCCATTTTCCTGACAATTTCGCTACACTCAGTTTCAATCAGAATCTGCCTTCTTCCCTCCCAGGATAAGCAGAAATATTGGGATAAACAAGCATTCATAAGGTTAACAATGCCAGAACCTGGAGACAAATTTCTCCTTTCAAATTTCCCATCATTTTGGGGTAGTTTAAGGTTGAAAACGTGAAAGAACAAGAGAATACACCATGCCCAGGACTGTGGGCAGCACAGGGACAGCTCCCAGCTCCGCCCCTCACTGGCACCCAGGCAGCACTGCACACCTGCGTCACACCTGCGTCTCACCCGCATATAAATCAGGTCAAACGTCAATGAACATGGCAGGCACTGGGAGCGTGCGTCCCTTCTGGACGGAAACGTTCTGCCCACCAGCAGCTTCCCAGGGTATCCCAAGGACACATGTAACGGGCAGAAACGTCCCTTCCGGTATTTTTCCTTAGGTTGTAGAGTATCAGAAACAAGACAGAAATCCTACAAATTAGTTGAATAATCCTTTAGGCACAGAATATTATAAATAATACATTAGAGAAAAGAACCATGGAAAATATTTACAGTACAATGTTCAGGCAAGAAAATTAAAAATAGTATACATATTCTTCTATTTACAAAATTCATGCACAGAAAACATGAAAAAAATAAGAACCCAAAAAATAACAGTGATTCTGTCTCAGAAGAAAACGTAGCTGAGATTTTCCTCTGGCTTAACTTAATTTCTTCATTTTCCCACAAGGTCCATGAAGAGTTTTGGTCCAACGTGCAAATTCAGTTTGGATTGACTTCTTGTTCTAGAATCACCTGCCATGCTCTAGGTCTCCACAGACATGTTTTCTCAACAATTTAACAGAGAAAATGCTCCTTTAGTCAAACTGTGCTGTGAGGTGATCTAACTGAAGTGCTCAAAAAACTGTGTTATTTTTATGTGTTATTTGTGTCATTTAAACACTGAAAGAAAACGATACTAAATGTTTTCCTCTGGAACGTGCTCCACTGTAGACCAGCGTCCCTGTCAAATTCTACCACATCAGACGAACAAGACAAAATCGGTCACGTTGTATTTCTTAGCGTCTGATAACACGGCACTGAAGAGCCACACCTTCAGATCACAACTCACTCCAGCCAGGCACGGGACAGAATGTCCGCATGGGATCTGTACCTGGGGCCAGCCCGCCGCCAGAGCCATCCTTATGCAGCCGCACAAGCCCTGCAGGACACATGGACCCTCACAGAAGCCTGGGGTCCTCTGGAGAACCCAGGTGGGAGGACGCTGCAGCCATCTGCCTTGTTTACAAAATGTTCAGTTCAACATGGCTGTGCCCAGAGGAATAATTCCCATGGCTCTGTCTTCCATTCTCGGAAAAGCCAGTTTTCACTACTCTGCAGCCGTGTGGCCGGATGGGTGGTCTGTAGGTCTGGAGCCCAGGAAGTCCGCGCATCCACCAGTGGGGGCTGTGTGCACTACCAAGCCCGGTGCTCAGGAGAGCACATCTCCCAGCTTGTCCTGACCTGGGGCCCCTTCCTCCCTACAGTCCACTCTGCAGCAGTGGTGCACAGCAGACCATCTATCCAGGTTCCCGAGGTCACCTGAAGCTGGTTTCGGACATGGGAGGTGGCTCTTTGGGGACACGGGAGAGGGTCGTAAGAGGCCAGGGGAGCAGAAAGCACACAGCTAGAGGAGGGTGAGCTCCACGACGAGAAACGCACAGATTCTGTCTGTGAGTGTGCGAGTACCTGTCTGCATACGTGTGCCCATGGCACACACATACTCCCGTGTTCTCCTACCCAGGGCTGGTGCTGGCCTTGGCATCCTCCCTTAGCCTCCTTTGCTGGATCTTGTCCATCCTTCTGAACTTTGGTCCAGGGCTCACTTTTTAGGCCCAGCTCTGTCCTCCTCCTCCCACACTCACCCACCGCCGTCACACAAGCCTTGGCTCCAGGTACCTCCATGCCCATAACTCCCCACGTCCTTCTCCAGACTCATACCCAATGGCCTGTGTGGGACTTGTCCCTGAACCCCAAGCAGGCCACACAAATGCAGCTAGGTCCAATGCTGAATTCTGGACTCCCACCGGACACCTGTTCCTCTTCCTCCTCTCAGTAAATGGCAAGTGCGTGCTGAGGACACCTGGGTCTGATGCCTGCCTTGTCCCCAAGCCTGTAACGTCCACAGACCACATGGCATTTCCAACAGGGGATCCTACCAGCATTTGTCCAAAGCATGTGCCACCCTCTTCAGCGCCACAACCCCAAACCGTCCACCATCTCTCCCCCAGATGACCGCCCACTCCACCCATGGGCCTCCCTGCTCCTTCGTGGTATACTGTGTGATTCAGGTCAAGACCTTGTCAGCTCAAGACCCCAGGGGCTCCCCTATGTCATTCACCCCAAAGGAAAGCCTGTGTCATGTCGGCGTGGCTCTGCCGCCCTCCCGGCCACTGGAGTCAGGCACTCTGTCCGTGAGTCTTCCTAGAGAGCTCTGTGCCCTCACCTGGGTCTGCACAGCCATCAGCATCACGTTGGACCCCTGCCAGTGTCACCTCCTCAAGGGGCCGATGCCACTTCCTTCCAGAACCGCTATCCCCTCTCTGAGCTCCTCCCCGCACCCCATCCTGAGGGGTTCCCTTCTTGTCACACATGACGCTGACACATTTTATATTCAGGGCTGACTTGCGTTTGGTTGCCCTGACCAGGAATGAGCTCCAGGAGAGGAGGGGGCTCACTGGGCCCAGCGTCCTTATCCCAGAGCCCCCGACAAGGCCTGGCACAAAGGCACTCCACGACTATCGGATAACAGTTCCAGGAGCCACAAAGCCAAAAAGACACCAGGTGGGACGCATGGGCCTATAAGCAAACAATACTCAAGTGCTTAATAAGAGCGGCAGCGGGGACTTGGATCTCATGGAGAACGTGCCCTGTTACATGGCATCGGGTAAGCTCTATGCTTCTCAGTCCTTGGTTCTGACCAGCAGCCAGCTGGACTGAGTCCCCTGTGGCCCCTCTTGCCTGAGACTGGCCGCAGTCCTCAGCAGGCCCCAGGTCTCTCCCTCCAGAAAGTGTCATCTCATTTCCAGCTCACAAGCGACTCTGTGGACTTTGTCACTTGGCCCAAAAGGAGCTGCCAGATCCTTGACCATTGCCAACATAACCCACTGATGCTATGCCCAGCTGTGCCTATAAGCAACCTCTGGGCCAGGCCTGGGACACCAGCTTCTCGCTGCTACCATGTCCTGGGTCGCTAGCCTGCCCACTGTCCCTGAGCCAGCTCTTGGCAGAAGCCAGGAGCTCTGCATTGGCTACAGGATGTCTTAACTTTGTCATCTCACAAGGGCCCAGAGAAGACGGTGCTCTCAGCACACACCTGTCAACAGGACAGCCTCCACAGGTTGGGGGCACAGTGCTACCTGCCGGCTCCTGGCCATCCCGCTGGTTCCTGCGTCTATGGTGGTGAATTGTACACTTACCACACTAACAATTCACCAAGTTCAGCTTCTGCTATGCTGCTATGTGCAGGTCTTACTCCAATTTTTAGAAATGGAGGCTATCCAAGCATGCAGCCTCAGATCCCTCCCTGGACACTGCCCTGCATGCTGACGCCCCCTACATGGGCACACAGCCTCAGATCCTGCCTTGCACACTGACACTCCCAGCCCCTCCTTTTCCCATTGTTCATTACGAGGGTCTTGGGAAATCAAGAAAACCACCACACTGGCCCTGATGGAGGCCGTGAGAGGCTTCTTCCTCCAGGCCAAGACCTGCCCCACCCACCAGGAGGGGCCCTTCAGGGAATGCGACCCTCGTTGGCATGGACGCCAGCCTACCCAGGACCCCAATGACCTGGAGCCAGTCCTTCATGGAGGACTGACCCCCGTCAGCATGGACACCTGCCTCCCCGGGACCCTATCAACCAGCTCACCCTTCAGGAAGTGTGACCCCCCACCTTGGTGTGGACCCTGGGACCCTGCTGACCTCCCTGGGACCCTGCTGACCAGGAGCTGGTCCTCAGTTGCTAGAGGCTGCCGAGACCCAGGTGTGTGGGGACACCCAATAACAGGTGTGGGGAGTCCTTGCACACTTAACAGCTGCTCCAACCCCTGCTAGTCCCATGTGCCCTGGTCATCCTAGAACAAGCCTCTCCCTCTAGCACCCAATGGATGCCTTCCTGGGGCACATGGCCATCTAATGCACCTGAACAAGGGTCCCCCTGTGACAGACCCGTCTCTCTGGGCCGACTGCAATCCCCATTCCCAGCCCCAGGCTTGGCACACAGCAGCAGGTAACATGTGTGATGAGTGGATAACAGCTCTTTCTAGGGTGACTCTGGACTGAGACCAAGACCCCACCATGCTGGATGTGTTGGTCCTTCCTCCATACCGAGCACCCAGAGCGGGTGTGAACACTTTCTCTCTTCCTCCACAGAGATCCTGTTTTCCCAGATGCACAGCACACACAGGACGCAACGAAGGGTTTGATCTTTAACTGCAGGTCAGGGATCTGCAAACTGCAGATGTCACCCGCTTTTATAAAGCTTTATTGGAAGGCCCTTGCGCTCTCTTCACTGCTCCAAGTGCAGGACCAATTGGACGAGAGGGGCAGGCCTGGTGCAGGCCTGGCAGGGCTGAGGTAAGCGGAGAACAGAGGACCCCTTCGCTGAGAATGAAGAATCTCAACGCAGCCACAGTAAAGCCTCCAGCCCGCAGCCTGTGTGACAAAGGCTGCAGTATTCGCACCTGGGCTCAGGCGGCCTGCTCTGGAGGACTGGGCCTGCATCTTCCTGCAGAACACCAGTGGGAATGCCCACTCCCGCCACAGCCTGTTGGGGGGTTTCTTCTTTTTAGGGAATGGGCTGCCTGCCAGCCACAGCCCCTCGATGCTGCCACACTGCAAAGACAGAAGCCTTCCATGCAGAGGTAGGAGCTCATGGCGGGCGAGGATGGCACTGTAGGGCAGGGGGTCTCTTCCGAGAGAGAGCAGGAGTGGCGCTGGGAGCCGAAGACCTCGGGCCAGGTACCTGCTCCTAGGCTTCCTGCGCCGCCAGGCCGCCCACACCCAGCAGGTGGCGCTGTGGTGTAGCCCTTCTGGAGGCGCTGCCTGGCAGGTGCTCAGGTCCCAACCCTCAAGCCATGCGGGGCTCCCGCCTCTCCTCTGCCTTCCAGCAAGCTGGACCGAGCCTCAGGACTTGGGGTGTCCCACTGCCCAGGGAGGGCAGTCCCTTAGAAAACAGTCGATGCAGAGCTGCTCGCCTGGAACCTCGCTTCTTCCCACGATGCTACCATCTCTCAAAGCAGACAAAACAGTCCAGACAGGGGAGGAGTTCCTCCCGCGAGGAGAAGCCCCCGCCACTGTCTGCTTTTGCTTGCATCCACTTCTGGTTTCTTAGGCTCCCAAACATAACTGAAGAAATGAACCAGAGATGTGGACAAGGGCCCATCTGGGAAACTCACAGAAACTGTCGGTGCCTTCAGATCCGACCTCCAGTGGTAGGGCCTCATCACGCGCTTCAGCTCAGCCACAGACGGAAGCTCACTGTCCCCACATCCCTCCTCCTCCTCTGACCCTCTGCACTCTGGTCAGTGGCTCTCTGCTGGTCCTCGTGCCTGATCCCTACGCAGGGATGTGCAGCAGCGGCTGGAGGCACCGACTGCGCGACTGCCGCTCTGAGCCCCACCACGCACATGGCTGCTACGGCCAGCATTGTCCCAAAACACCGACAAGGCCATGGCTGACGAACCTTCCTTCAGAACCTGCAACCCCCCATTCTTATTTATTTTCTTGAGGGTTACATTAAATAATATGCGCAAACCATTTAGGAAATTGCAGTGCAGCACATTTTGAAAACATCGGAGTTACCAATGGTGGTATAATATCCAAACCGCTGCTTGTCGTGCTCCCTGCATCTAGGAAGGTTGTGAGATCGCCAACACGAGGTGAATAAGGGACCAACACAGAGCTAACCTCCACCCATGACACTCACGCAGCTTATGAAGCTGTGACCACTTCAACCACCTGCCTTACTGATATTATGGTTTTAAAATTTCATTTAAACCGGAAACAAAAGCAGGAAAAATCCTATCTAGTCATTCGTTGTCTTCAACACTGTGTGAACATGAAACAAAAAATGCCACTTTTCTCAGAAAAGCATTAAATTATTCAAGCAAAGTGCAGTTTCAGGAGAGCGGACACACTGTCAGCTGGAGGAGGGCGTTCTGCAGGCCTCCCCTGAGGGCTCGGCTCAGGCACAGACCCCCAGTCCACAAAGGTCACACGCTCCAGCTGCATGGATCCCAAAGCCACGGTAGCCACGGGCCCAGCTGCATGGTGCTGAGACCTGCATTTCCACACTCTGCGTGGCCAGTCCCTACCCCCTGTGGAAGGGGCACTGGAGGCAGACAGGGACCCCGAGGTGGCAAGCGCACACCTACCCAAGGTGAAAGGGCAGAGACCACATGGGCATTATGGCATGTGGAGCACACTGATCACCCAATTTCCAACGAGATGAATGCACCCCTATGCCTCCCTGCAGACCTGCCGTGTTCTCCACGGAAACACGGAACTCCAACCCCACCATGACGGACGAGACAGACATCGTGACAGACGGATGTGGGCGCCTGCACAGCCACACCTAAGAGAGAGAAGCTGGGGAACATGAAAGCACCCTGTGTGCATTCCCATCAAAGACACCGCAATGCTGGATCCCTAAGCTCGTGACCCACACAGTGCTGCTGCAGCAGACTTTCCGGGAAGAAATCATTCTTCACATACACACACACACACACACACACAAAGAATGCACTAAACACAGACGCTCTTTGCTCCTTGGGAGAACAGAGCGAGAAAACAGCTCCATGCAGCCTTACCCTCACATTTCCTGACGTCAGTAGTCATGCCACTGGAAAACGAGGAAGTCTCTGGGGTGCAGCTCTAAACATGGAGATGCTACACAAGATGCTCGGGTCAAACGCGTCAAACTTACGCTTTCCCTGAGAAGATGTCTTTGAGGAATGTTCCCCAAGAGGGAGGGCGGTGGACGCCGCTCCATGGATGGGGCACGCGCAAGTGACACAGGAGGGGAGGGATGGTTTGTAAGGGAAGGTGTGTCTGCAGATGATGGCCTTGCTTTGAAGAACTGGTCATACTCCCATCAATTAGTCAGATAAAGGAAAAAGAAACACAAGCAGTCAGGTTTCTGAGGGGGCATTCTGTGCCCAAAATCCCAATTCTCCCCAGTACAGGTGTCTCAGGGAAACCCTCTGGAGAGAGTGGATGAGCTAACAGAATGGAGTATTCAGTCCCTGGATGTGTCATGCACAAGTTCAGAGCATGTCTGAGAAACTGGGGAAGATTAGCCCCAGCCCGCACCCCTCATACCAGCATCCAAGTCCCTTCTCATCAGGGGGCACCCAGGTCACCTTCCCGATTAGGGCAAACTAGGAAACTGAGTTCACTGCCAAATGGAATCTATGCCCAAATAAACCTACAAAAACAGAGTTGCATTTATGTCTGTGATCTCAAGATAGTCCTCTGCAGGGAGAGGTTGGAGTTTTCACTATGGACATTCAAGACAGAGAATCAGAGATGGACACTGAGATCCTGGAGTTTGAGGGCACAGACTTATGGACAGAGAGTTCTAATATCTTCACTGACTCTTGACCATTTTAATCCAATAATTCTTCACTAAATATCTTAAGGTGTAGTGTTAGCTCTCTCACGTGATCTGATCCGAAGAGGCCCTCCTGTGCGTAAAGGTTGTAAAGCCCAGCCATGAAGTACACCATCTCGGGTTGTCCACCCCACAGATGAGCCACAGCCACACAGCTACTGCTCATGGCACACGTGGCTGGTCCACATGGAGGTGTCCCGCAGCGCACACACACACACGTAACACCTCCTTAATCATGCTACTCCTGGTTACCTAATGTGCGGGAAACCATGCACACAGCCAGCTGGGGCTGCTGTCTTTAGAAAGGCTGTTTGCAGAGATGATCCTTGTTGGCATCCTGGACCATGACTGGTCAATGGTTCTCTACCCCAATATTGATGGAAACTTCCCTAAATGTTAAGACTCACACACTGTGTCTGAACTCTTTGGGTTTCTGTGGGGTTTTTTGTTTGTTTTGTTTTGTCTGAACTTTTGTACAAGCAGGGTTGTGTCTAGAAGGTGTGGACACCCTCCTCCCGGACTCTGGGACTTCTGTGTCTGTGATCAGCCCCCAAGCAAAGCCTGGACTCCTGGCTCAAGCGAGAACTTCTGACAGACCACACTCACGTGGGGAGAAGACTTGGAAAGTCAGTGTGGTATCTCCCAGGCTCTCCCCCCACGCGCCCTTCCCTTTGCTGAGGTTACTTCATACCATGTCTAGTACTAACCCTTCTCTGTAAGACTACCTACAGAGGCCTGCAAGTCTGCTGGAACAGCACCACACCTGAGCGGAGGAATGGGTTCTGGGGACCCCGGCATAACTGGTATCAGAAGTGGGATTTGCTAGCCGGCCACTGGCTCAGTGAAATACAACATGAGCTTGTTTTAAAGGGATGAAGGCGTGGGAGGTGTCAAATCTCAATGTCTGGGAGGCTCCTGAATCATCCCCAGCATCAAACAACAGCCCTGTTGTCAACTGAAAGGCAAACGTCATGCATACAATTCAACAATCACAGATCCAGACCCGGAAGAGAGGACCCACTGGGTCCTTGGATGGTTCTCAGGGTCTCTGGATAAGGCGGGCAGGAGAAAGCACAGCCCAGTGATCCCTCTGGGTTTCATGCTCTCCTCCAGGTCGGGGGAGAAAGACCTCACACATTCCGAAAGTGAGCCTGGATTGCCAAACAGTGTTACGTTTGTGTTACTCTCTCCTTTATGTGGGGAGAATAAAGGTTAAATCAGGTCACAGGAGTGGAACTGCGGTTTAGAGAAACCAGGAAAACAGGAAAGAAAATACTCCCACAGCTGCTGTGGCCTCCCCCTGCTTTCCAGCCTTGCCCCAACCCCACCCCCAGGCAGCTAAGATGCTGGCCTGGGAGAGACTAAATTTCATGTTAAGGATTTGAGGAAACTTTCACAGAATGTTCTGGATGTCAGAAACAGACCCAGTCTGCATTACTCACAACAGTCCCTATTATTCTGTCCCACTGGAGGGGAGACAGGAGGCGAGAGAACATCCAGTTGGGGACACACTTTTGGAGTTCTGACAAACAGTTTCTAGTTTGCTAACAAGCTCTCATTAAATCAGAAGTCTGCCCTGAGAACCTGGTGACTTTCCAGGCTGATGTGCATACTCTTGAGTGGTAATTTAGACCCTCAAATGCACAAAACAAAGGGCTTAAAAGAGGTCTGCTTGTCACTGGGCTAGGACACAGCCATCCAGCCACCACAGCTTTGTGGCTTACAGAGAAAAACCACTTTTTTTTTTTTTTTTTTTTTTTTTTGGTAAATCCTAGAGTCACAGATTCTGGCTGTCAAACCTCGTGCTAAGCTAAACCCACAGTGTCTGCTGTGAGATGTTTTGTTCTCAAAACTCATGGTACTGGGCTGAAATCCAGCAAAATCACTGCTAATAGACACAATTCAGACTCAGGGATGGGCAGACAGAAGACCTAGTCCAGAGGGGCCCCTGCACCAAAAACCCAGAGGCTGGCTAGATGGCCAGTGTCCCATCTGGTGCCCATAGGAAAGGGCTTGTTCTCTGTGGGGGCCATATGGTCAACTCCACATTTCTCATACAGAGAAAAACCACATCCCCAAGGTGTGATTCCTGCAAAATCAGAAAGCCGGGGGGCCGGAGGCCCTATCACAAGAACGATGCCTTCTACCCACTCCTGACCCCTAGGCCCCAAAGTCGCCAGGACCTGTGTTTGGTCTGACTCTCCTTCCCTTGCCTCCCCTGATGTCGACCCCACCCAAGCAGCTTGATGATGAAAAGGAAGTGATAAAGAAAAAATGGTCCATACATACAGTGGACTATTACTCAGCCATCAAAAGGATGAAATCTTGTATTTGCAAGGAAGTGGACAGAACTTGAGAGTATTATGCTAAGTGAAGTAAGTCAATCAGAGAAAGACAATTATCATATGATCTCACTCATATGTGGAATTTAAAAAACAAAACAGAAGATCATATGGGGCAAGAGGAAAAAATAAGGTAAGATGAAATCGGAGAGGGAGACAAACCATAAGAGACTCTTAACTCTAGGAAACAAACTGAGGGCTGCTGGAGGGGAGGGGGCAGGGGGATGGCGTAACTGGGTGATGGGCATTAAGGAGGGCACATGATGGAATGAGCACTGATATGCACACGATATGCAACTGATCAACCACTAAATTCTACCCCTGAAACTAATAATGCACTACAGGTTAACTAAATTGAATTTAAATTAAAAAAAAAATTTAAAAGGCAGTGGTCTTTCCTAGCATTCTCACTGTATCAGCACAATAAGAAGGATCAGGGTATACAACACTATGTTAAACTTCCCTGAAAATTCAGGATTTCACCCTGACCAAAACCCGAAAGAGATGTCCTTGCTGTTAATGTTGTAGAGGACATGATGTCAACAAGCACTTGTCCCTCTCTTGCTCCCAACCCATTCTGACAGAAAGTCTGCATGAGAATAACAAACAACAGGAAATATGCAGAGTTAGTTACCAAATGGGTCACACTGATTTTGTAATGGGGAAAATCCCAAACCCAGCCACTGGAGACACATGGGGTTGGGGGAGGACATTAAGTACCACGCTGTCTTTCCAAGCCACTCCCTGGAACTGCCCAGGGACACCACACACACCCAGCCCTGCCCATGACCACGACCTCTGAAGTTGCCCATACTCAGAGGTGAATACATGTGCACCACAGACAAGGAACACAGGAGCTGACCTCGGGGCAGCCCCTGAATCCAAGCACCAAGCTCAACGATGAGGGCTGCACAAAGTGGAGAAGTGGACAGGGTGGGGTCTGGGAGAGATCATGCAGGGCTGCTGCCCCGACCCCAGGCATCAACAGCATGGGGAGCATGTGGCATCCTCCTGGGACCCTGGGAGCAGAGGGCATGATATGCTGGCTCCCAGGCTCAGTAAGCCTCCCAGGTGGATGCTCCACCGTGTTGTGATGAGAGACGGCTGAAGCTACGTGCGTCCTGCGTGACCCCGGGGCAGCTTGGGAAGCATGGCTTCCTTGAATGTGGCTGCACACGCTCCTTCCTTCTGTGATTATGCCTTGTGTCCTTTGCTGCAATAAGTCATCACCATGAGCATGACCGTATGCTGAGTCCTGGGAGTCCTGGTCTATGGTCAAATCTGGGGGGTAATCTTGAGGACTCCAACACTCATGCTGAAATGACCTTTTAGGTACATGAGGAGAAATAAACTGTATTATTAGATTTCATCCTGACCCCCCCCCCACAGTAGGACCACAAGCTAGTTGAAAATGGCAAGTAGCTCACACGAAATCTGCAGCCCAGCTCTGTGTGTAGGGATCCAGTCACTGCACCCACCACCTGGGAGGGTGCGTGAAGCCTGGTCTCTGTGCCCCACACAGGCTAGGAGGCAGGGGGAAATGAGTGCTCTCCGGGGCACACTGGAGGGCTGAAATGAGCTTATGCACCTGGAGCTATATGAACAGTACCTAACATATAACAGAGGCTAGTCACTATTAGTTCCCTGTTTGTTTAATCCAAAAAAACAAGAGCAGGGCCACTATAGCCTCCCATGGCTATAAGCAGGATCTGAATCCGGCTTGATTCCAAAGTTGTGTTTCTTAAGAAGCACAAAACAGACACTTAATTTTTTTTCTTTAGCATTTTTTCTTCATGACACAGAAGCCATGCACACTGTAACTGAGTTCCATGCTCAACAGTAATCTTCCAAAAATTATTTTTAAAACAAGCATGTGTCCTGGTTTCATCAAAAGCTCTCAGTGCTCTTCTAGACAGTACCAAACCTGAAAACATCCGTTTGAGCAGAGACTTGATGCTGATATTATCTGACGGTGTGTGAACATATTCCCATCGTTATCAGGTGCTTGCTGACAAATGCTATACACCACATGTATGCATCGGTGTGCCCAGTGCACACACAAGGTACGCTACAGTGCTACATACAAAGTGGCGCATGTGTGTGCCTAGTACATGTACTCGCTATTTACTGCACATGGCAAGTGTGTGCCCAGTGCCTGTGTGTGCTCTACACTGACGAATATACGCACACATATATTCCATATCTGTGCTTATACTACACAATGCACGTATACACAGTGTGTTTGCATTGCATGTGGGTGCATGTGTGTGCCACACACTGTGGTGCACATACAAGCGCAGTGCATTGTGTGCTGGTGCTGCATGACATACATGTGTGTGCTGGTGCCATGTGGCATACACACATGCACGGTACATTGTGTGCTTGCACCTCTCTTACACGCGTGTGCATAGTGTGCACGTGTGCCTTGCTGCATGGGACACATACGTGGGCAGTGAATACATACGTATGTCCTGCACGGTGTGCGTATGCAGGGCTCACAGGTGTGCCAAATGCTGCAGATCCTGCACAGATGATACAACAGAGCTCACACGGCCCCTCAGACCAGTGGGTCACACATCAGGTTCAATGAGGGAGCCTTACACACACAGAAAACCTGCCTGGGTCCCAAGTCTGAAGCACTGAGTTCCGTCCCGTTCCCTTCCTGCTCCCGCTCCCCACGCTCACCCCAGCCAGCAGGAGGCATGCCTGACAGCACAAAGTGTTTTATCTGCATTCCCCGTTCACGTCACTCAAGCACCTTCTATGCTGCCATTATTATTATACCAATTTTAAAGGTGAAATGGAAAATCAGAGAATTTAAGTAAATGTCAAAAGAGTCATAAAGTAAGTAGCGAAACTCAAACATTAAAGCCGGGTCTTCAGGCTCCAAGCCCCACAGTCTTTCCATGGCTCTTGTGACCTTCATTTAAATTCCAAGCATTCTTGTTGCTTTAATACGAGCCACAGGCACTTTTAATTTTCGAGATGAACTGCAATCCCTTCTATCCCAGGGTTTCCTTTATTGGTAGTTGTGGGGCCTGGCCAGTGTGTGTGGTCCCTGCATCCATGTCTATGTCAGCAGCCTGGGATGGTCCCCGACATCGCCACCACTCTGCCACCCACATCCCCCACGTCTGTCACCCACTCCGCTCACTGGCAGGGTCTGGGACTGGCCTCTAACGCCCTGTCACTTTTTCAGAGACACACTTCGAAGGTTTCTGAGCATAAATATTTTATTTTTGCAGGACAAACATCATGTGCCCCTGAAGTTCAATCCTTAGTGAATTTCTACCACATTTTCTGTCACATCTTTCAAGTCCTCTCATGGCCTCCCCAGACAGGAGATTCCCCTGGCCTCTGCTGCATCCTGTGCTCACCCTAGAGCCCCACAGGCCTGAGGCTGAATGGGGTAAATGTGGGGCGGACCCCCGCCCACAGCCCTGTGGTGGCCACACAGCCGCTTACAGCTTCTGCCCAGACGGTGTGCACCAGCCGCACAACTCCTGTCCAGCAGCGCGCTGATAAGGGGGCTCTACACACAGCCCTGACGGCCGTCCTGAGCCTTGCTCCAGCCCACAGACCCTACCCGACCACAAGCCCAAGCCCAACCCACTCCCATCCCGCCACGCCTTGTGTCAGATCTCTAGGGCTTGGACCATCTCTTCTGCCCACATGGACCTCGCTTCCACCCTGTCTGCCTATCCTCAAAACCTGCTGGACCACTCTGGAAAAGCGTCCGTGGCTGTTGCGGACGGAAGTTAGAGTGGGGCCCTCTGCATGGCCACACCCCCACCTCCTGTGTGAGGGGCTGACTCTGAGACCAGGCACTGCCCTGCCCGCCTCTGTTCCCCAGAACCTGGAGCGGTACAAGACACGTCATTAAAACCCCGTGGAACTGTCTGAATACAGACCAAGCCCCCCATGCACATATGAGTCTTAGCCGCTGGTGGGCATCACAAGGTGGTCCTATGATATACTTTGTGCTTTCTTACAGAATAGAATAAACCCAGCCTAATCACTTGACTTCACAATATGCTCTAAGAGACGTAGAATAACCACCCACAGGGCTCCTGCCTCCCGGGCTCGCATCCCAGCAAGGCCACGGGACTGCGGGAAATCCACACATCCTGCAGCTCGGGGGGTGGAGCAGCCAAGCTTCCCACCTGTGACCCTGGTGACACTCAAGAAAACCTGCGTTAGGAACATCCCTTCAGAGCTGCTTCCCTTACATACTCATGGAGAAAATAGTTCCTTGGGGGGAAATGAGTTAATAACAAGACTTTAAAATAACAAAAGACTTAATGTGTCACTTCCTTTTTGATCCCAACGTGGCTTTGGTGGTGGAGCACCATGTTTTTGAGTCAGCAGGAAAGACCCAGCACGTGCCTGTAACCATCCCCGGAGGCAACAGAGCAGACTGTCCATGGGTGGGTGACACATGTGATGTGTTCAGCTTGCTCGGCAGCAGGAGTCCTCAAAGCGGTGGCAGGAAAGCAGCCTGAGCCCCTCCTTGCCTACACATGAGCAGCTGCCCCAATAAACCGGACAACCTCTGTACGTAATAACATGTTTTGCAAAAGCCAACAGTAGCATCACCCTCAGGCTAGCTAGTAAGGCTTGAAGAACATTCCTGAGAGATCTGGAAAGAACACCCTGGTGAAGGGGCTGATATTTTGGGATATTCACAGAAAACGTCAGCACACCGGGATGTCAGCACAGGCGCCGACGCCTGACCACCAGCTCTGGGGCCTGCAGGAAACTTAGAGACAAGAGCAGGCATTTAGAAAGGGCAGCATCGATCATGCACTGGCACCATGCGAAATGTTAAATGGCCCAAGCTAGTGGATTGACTGAGAATCCTTCCAGACACCACCGGGGCATCCTCCTGGTGGGGCTTTATTTTGTGGGGAAATCTGTGGGAACAGTGACTGACCGTCCTCTCTGTCCTATCCCCAGGCATCTACAAACTCCTCATGAAGTACAGCTCTCCCTATACCACACAGCTCTGGGGGTGGCCTGCATGGCTCTGGAGGGTAGCCCACAGGGCTTCCAGGGTGGCCCACGTGGCTCCCACAGGTGGCAAGCACAGCTCCCAGGGTGGCCTATGTGGCTCCTGTGGGGGCGGGGGGTGGCCCATGTGGCTCCCAGGGTGGCCCACATGGCTTCTAGGGTGGCCCTCATGACAATTTCTCCAAGTGTCCTTCAATGACCTGGCACTTTACCTCTGGTCGGGCTTTCTCTGCGGGCAGACAGGCAGGTGGGCACGCCACCTGGCTCAGCAGTGGTCCCGGGGAAATGAGCACATGTCCGCTGAGCAGGGGATGTTCTTGAGGAACAGAACAGGCATCCTTCTGGGGTTTACCCACTGGCTCCTTCAGCCTTTATGGTAGAACAAAGGCATGTGTGCAAAGGCCACAGCTCCGGGCAGGGAGGAGGAGGAGAAACTGGGAAACGCGCCGAGCATGGCTTCCCTGTCCCCATGCAATGCCCACCCCACCAAGGACTCGCTGATTCCTAGGGACTGTGTGGGCATAAGTTCAGAGACCAAGAGTGCAGCAGGGCATGGGAAGGAGTCCGGCAGCGGACTGACCTGATGCTGGATCACAACCCAACCACTCTTGTGTACGAGGATGTGCAAAGCCCTGGGAGCCACAGCTCCCTCCTCAGAGGAGAGGGATGGCATGCCTGATGGGGTTTTGGAGCACTGGGGTCCTGAGCCAAAGATGGCCAAGGAAGAATTCTTAAGACATCTACGGTGCAAAACAGTGGTTTTATTAAACACAGGGACAGGACCCTTGGCCAGAAAGAGCTGCTGCTCCAGGGCTCTGAGGGATGGCTGATTAATACAGTTTGGAGTTGGGGGAAGTTAAAGGCCAGGGAAGTTTCCAAAAGGACGTGCTATGCTGAAGAGGATGCACGGGCTCCTGGGGCCTGGCTCTTGTCAAGCTAAGGTTGTTCTCTCCTCCAGCGAGGCACTAACACTCAGACCAGGGAGCTTCCTCTAGGAAGGTTCTACTCTATTTCAAGTATTTGTCAGTGAGCTGCAGGTTGTAAGGAACACAATGTTATCTACATTTCCTTCTGCTTTGTTCTCCACATCACCCCCACCAGACAGGGATTTGGGCAAGAATTAAGGTAGACAACCTTGTAGATGCCCTCACAGGCCAACATATAAGAACTCAGTGAAAACATCAATTCCTCCCCAACTCCATAACCCAACCACCCTCTCCCTGACCCCCTCCCCCAAGCAACCGTCAGTTTGTTTTGTGAGATTAAGAGTCTCTTATGGTTTGTCTCCCTCCCAATCCCATCTTGTTTCATTTTTTCCTTCCCTACCCACCCAAGCCCCCTACTCTGCCTCTCAAATTCCTCATATCAGGGAGATCATATGATAATTGTCTTTCTCTGACTTATTTCGCTCAGCATAATACCCTCTAGTTCCATCCACATTGTTGCAAATGGCAAGATTTCGTTTCTTTTGATGGCTGCATAGTATTCCATTGTATGTACATACTACATCTTCTTTACCCATTTATCTGTTGATGGACATCTAGGTTCTTTCCATAGTTTGGCTATCGTGGACATTGCTGCTATAAACATTCGGGTGCATATGCCCCTTCAGATCACTACATTTGTATCTTTAGGGTAAATACCCAGTAGTGTGATTGCTGGGTCGTAGGGTAGCTCTATTTTCAACTTTCTGAGGAACCTCCATGCTGTTTTCCAGAATGGCTGCACCAGCTTGCATTCCCACCAACAGTGTAGGAGGGTTCCCCTTTGTCCACATCCTCAAAAAAGGCTGGATTTTAATGAAGAACTCAAACACTGAATTTCTTTCAACGTATTGGTTACCCTAATTTTCTTCATCCACATATTTCTTAATTTTTAATTTTGCAATGTTTCCGAGAAGCTGCACAGTATTAATCTCCAGATTTCCCACACGTGCTACTTTATCATGTTTAAGTTTCATTCTCGGTCTTCCACGCATTTTTTCTGAACCACTTGAGACAATACTGCAGACAGAACAGCCTGGTGTGACTCGTGTTTCCTGAAAGTGGGGGCATTTCCATGGTCAGCGCAGGAGATCGATCTGCCAGTTCTCCCACTCCCGTGTGTCAACCGAGACCGCACACCACACTCCCTCCTCACGTCTCTGGTTTTCTCTAACCTGGAACCATTTCTCAGATTCTCTCTATATATTCTGAGAAACTTCTTCCTTAAAAACTTAATAAGAGGGACATCAAGTCTGGTGGGGCTTCACCGCCTTCTGGTAAATTACTGAGCATGTGAGATCCCGAGCTCACAAACTCGGGGGAACCCCCTCGGCCCGCAGGGCTCCAGCTGTTCATGAGGCCCCAGCCAGCTGTGTGCGGTGTCTGGGCCGACAGCACATGCGGATGCCACAGGGGGTGGGGGGGGGCAGTAGCTGTTGATAGAGAAAAATCAGGATAACCGCCCACCCCACACAGAGGTCTCTGGACGTCTGTCTTCACTTCAATGTTTCCTAGAAGGCATCTCTGGTTAAGAGAATGTTCTTCAAATAAAAGAAAAATTATAAAATATACATAGGATAGATAATCGTGTAATTTCTTTCCACCCACAGGGACCAAACGGTACTCCTCAAAGTTTCTCTCGGACAAGACCACCCAAAAGTGCTCTGGTGATAGACTGCCGGTAGCTGGGCGAGAGAAGCAACATTTTAGGTTTCGTGATACACCACACTTCATCGAGATTCAAAGAATGGAGATCAAAGGTATAACGGGATTATAAAGGTTTTTAAGAGCGAAAAATGTCACATGGGCCCTTTCCTGTGTGTACTCCACAGTGTGCCGGCTCGTGGGGCCACAGCACCCAGAGAGAGGACAGGCCGGCCCCACGCTCCGTCCATTCCAAGAGCAGCAGGAGAAAGGAGTCAGAGGATGAGGGACGCCGCATGGACATGGGGAATTTGCGTTCCAACTGCAGGAAGAACATTTTCAGAAGCCACAGGTCGCCAAATCCATAGCAGTAGCATCAGAAGCCCCAGCATCTCCGTGGAGCCGGAGAATTTAAAGAACAGCGTGAGGTGGCATCTTACTGCCAGTGCTCTGGACCCTTCTGAAAGCTGGCAGGCCAGTGACGGACAGGGGCCCCCTCCTGAGGCTGGTGCGCTGGCACAAACCGCTGCGGGCACTCACGCACCCGGAGTCCGCGGCACACACAGAGCTCAGACTTGGAGGTCAGAGGGGCCACAGACTCAAGGCCCTCCCACCAGCTCCGCTGTGCCCTGGCGCACACGGTTCTGCGCATGCGCATGGGTCTGCTGTGCTGCAAACACTCCCCTGGCCCCGCCCACACCCCAGGAGTCCTTTCCCAGAGAGAGCTCTGTGATCCCAGCCTTCCTGGGCCTTGAAGGAGGGCGTGCACTCTGTTCCACCCTCAATCCCTCCCAGAGCCCACAGAATCCCCCTCTCCATGCAATCCCCATGGGAATTTTCAGTCTAAGACCTCCCACCCATCACACGAACCAATGTATAAGCCTCCTTGTACTTACGAGGACAGGACTGTCCCTCGCGCCGCTCCATGAAGGGCTCCTGGCAATAGCCCCAAAGTGTGCACGTCGACTGCTCTGGACCCCATGAGAGTGTCTGTCCACACAGTGACACCTGTTCTGGCATCTCTTCCTCACTCCACATCCTCTGCTTCCTCGCCAGGTTCCCCACGATAGTCGAGCCCAAGTGCGCTTCTGTTTTAAGTCACCAAGCCGTGTTCCTCCACAACCTACACTATCCATGCCTGCTCGGCTGACTCCTCCTCATATACAACATGGCCTCAAACATGCTCTACAAACCTCTCCTGCCAGGCTCCTGACGTATCAGCACATGCTCCCCGCGGACCCCGACCCCGTGGTGCTCACAGTGTGCACAGCATGTGCTCACCAGCCGCCTCCCCAAAGCAAACATCTCACCTGCCTTCACAGACACCACAGAGTCCACACAGCATAGCACAAATGCAGTAAACGTGTGCGATCCATAAGATCGCACTGGAATCTGTTGTCTTCATTTCTGTTAGAAAGGTGAGGTGCCGTGCTGTGTGGCTTTGGTCTGTGCAGGTACTTCTGTAAACACTGCACAAAGACACTGGGACTTGCACATGTGATTCAGAATCGTTAGCCTTCGACCCCTGCACATACATCAGGGGGCCTGTCTCAGGCTGAAACACACAGTAAAATCATAGTGCAGACGCACACCAATTCATTCCTCCTTGGAACACAGCACGGAAAAGCAGAATCACAATAGAAGAAAAAATTATTTTCTGAGATGAAAAAACAAAACCACATAGACAAAAGTAATTTGGTCAATGCATTTCAGTGACACTGGACATGGATGTGTCCTACCTTGGCAACCCACTTGAGGGTGGAAATAACTCGCCACATGAACCGCAGCAGCCCAGACCAATCCCTCCGACGGGCGCCCTCGGACTTGGGCCTTACAGTTGCTGGACAGCTGCAGGGCATCAAGGCAAACATCGGAAGCACACACACAGTGATCTCCCTGGGTCAGCCACCGACTGCTGCTGCCCCCACATGCACAAATGAAACCGTCCATGAAGCCGGGCGTTGAGACACACACTCTTTAAGGCCTGTCCACCCCTGGACCCCCAGGGCGCCAAGCTTTACCTAAACTGAGGGAACTTCTCTTATCCCAGGAACACGTGGAGACCCTCACACCAGGTAAGAAAGGGACAGAGAGTGCTCTCTAGCCCCATCACCAACAGAACCCCCACATGTGTATCCTGTTGTGTTCAGCGGCTCCAAGTGACAAGTGTCTTGCTGTGGTCTGGGTGTGGCCCTGGCTACTCAGATGCCCCCAATGCAGGCGGGCAGCATCGAGTCACCCCAGTGGCACCAAGGCAGTCCTGTGAGCATCTGCCCCGGGGCCACCTGCTACCCCTCCTCCATGACACCTGCCAGAATGCCGCCCCACTGCGGATAGCAGGTCTGTGCATCACGCCCAGCAGACTTGACCACAGCACAGCAAGAGATTCACCTAAAGGTGTGACGTGGCCACAGGGACCGAGCTCTGGTTCAAGGGCCATGGGCTAGACAGTGAACATGGAGCCGTCCCCATGAATGTCCAGAACTCTCCAATACCTCCCAACCCCAGTTCCTTCCCTCAGCCACGAGGAATGCTCCCCCGACAAAGATGCAATGCTTGTTGCCCTAATGACCAGCACATAACATGCCTCAGACCCCACCTAGGAGGTTATCTGGGGCATCGTACGTGACAGCAAGCAGACAGACACACACACCACCCAGTGGGATCTGAGAGAGGGTCCCACGGCCTTGTTCCACCTCGAATGACACTGAGAATTCCGGACTCTTGGAATAGTGTAGTTTGACCTGAGTGGTCCATGTAGCCAGGGTTGTTTCTCCATAAATACAGAAAAATCCTCTGTCCCCTATGACCTTCTCAATCATGTTCTCTGTCCTCTAGCTTATTCTATCTCAAGAACACAGGATATAATGCACGTAACATACAAAATGTGCATGGACCAACGGTTTATGTGATTGATAAGGCTTCTGGTCAGCCCTAGGCTATGAGTAGCTAAGGTCTGGGGGATTCTGACACTATACATGGATTTTCGCTGCACAGGGGTGGAGGGTGTCCCTGACACCCCCACCGGACACTGGGGCCCTAGTAACTGTGACTCATCTGACAGCCACGTCCACAGAAGAAAGTGCTTGCTACTGAGCCTCCCACAAACCCTCACTCATCCCCGTTCTCTCAGCTGACGGCTATCTGTAAAAAGCGCGTTCTCCCTTGGAGAAGATTCCCGGAGCATGCAGCACATGGGCACATCTGTCCTGACTTTTGCTCAGTCACCATCAACTGGCTGACCGGTAGGTTCTGAGGGCGCTGCTGTCCAGCCCTGGGTTTCAGGGCAAGAGTCTGCTTGTCTCAAATCGGCCAGGAATCTGTTTTAAGCCAGGGTGGCTGGCACGCAGACACAGAAATGACCATCCCGAGGAAGGCATTTCCACTCAGATTCCCGGCCACAGGAGGCATGACCCAGACACCACTGGGGAAGCACCTGGTGTGTCAGGAGGGGAAAGCGGGGGCAAAGCCTTCTGTGTGATTTCCTCAGGAGCACGGGCAGGGCCGGGGGTGGGGCAGCCTCAGGACTGGCCGGTGTGAATCCTGCAAGTGGCTCTGGCCTCAGGGCTGGTCCCTCGCTGTCCAGCACATGGCCCTGGGCTGAGGGTGGCAGGCGGACACGGCCCAGGTGCAAGAGCGCATGGAGGAGATGGCTGGTACAGGCTCCGGGGCTGCTGGCTAGAAACTGCTCCCGAACCGTGCAAAGGAATGCCCCTACAGAGCATACAAGCTCCCAGATGTCATAGTCTCAGAAAAATATGTCAGCCTCAGAAACAGGTGTATGGTGACCAACACACCATCCCTCCAAGCCAAGCCCAAGGGACTCCACACGGCGAAGGCTGACCCCATGTGGGAAGGAGACCGCGTCCGTGGGCACATCCTGCTTCTCGGACCTCCAGGTTCTCCATAGGGTGGGTGTTGGCAGCAGGACTCCTGGGGTTGCCAACACCCCGTCCTGGAGCCCTCGGTTCTCCCTGAGGATGCTGTTGGCAGAAGCAGGGAGTCCGTGGTGAGTGAGCTCCTCCCTGCTCAACCACGGCCCTACCAGGCCATGCTTTGTGGACCTCACCCACAATGACTCCTGCCTCAGGACCACTCCCAGCGCGGATACCAGGGCTCACTGGTGGGTCAAGGTGAGTTTGCCCTGGGCTCCCACTCAGGTATGACTGGGGGTGGTGGATTTTCTGTGTCAATGTGGCTGGAACGCTGGGTGACAAGCTATCTGGTTTCTGTTCTGGGAGAGTCTGTGAAGGCTTTTACAGACGAGATTAACATCTGACTTGGTGACTGAGAAAGCCAAGAGCCCTCCCTGGTGAGGGTGGGCCTCATCCAATCAGTTGAAGGTCAAACAAGAAAACTGAGAGAGGGACTCCACCTCACTGCCTCCACACTGGGCACTGGCTCTCCTCCTGCCCTCAAATGGAGCATACAATCAGCTGTCCTGGGGCTCCAGCATGCTGACACCCCTGCAGATCCTGGGACCACCCTGCCTCCATGATCACGAGGGCCAGATGCCTGGTGACACAGCAGTCAGGCTCCCTCGCTCTTATGTGAATGTGTGTAACATGTATATGTGTTTAAATGTATGTGTATGTATTTATATGTATGTGTGCACGTGCACATGCATATGTGCCTTCATATGCAAGATACATACATGTAAGTGTTATGTGTACATACATGTGTACACAGGAATGTGTCTTTAACTGTGTATGTTTGTGCATGGGTATGTGTACATGTCTGTGTGTATACGTGCAAGCACATCTGTGTGCATGTGCATATGTATGCATGCATGTGCTTACATGTTAGTGTGTACACATCCACATCCTACTGGTTCCGTTTCTCCAGAGAACCCTACTCCCTCTTCAGACAGAAGCAACAGAATTGCTCTGTGCACCATGTAGACGACCTAGGAATATTAACCAAGCTCTCTTTATGCACCTCCATAGGACTTCCAGGGTTCTGGGCCCCCCGGAAAGCCACCCTTTCCCAGCACCACACACAGCACAGCGTCCTTCCCTGTGCCTAGCTGACCCACCTCCCTCCACAGATAGGAAGCAAGTCCCTTCCATACATAAAATCCCAGTACATCCACAGCACTTCAGGCGGCCATCCGCGTCATGTTCCTCTGTGACTGTCCTGATCCATACAAGTACAAATCCACCTGCCGAAGGCTTTATTCACAAGTCACTAAGAACAATTCAGAAGGGGCAGGCAGTGACCACATCTGGAGGTCTCTGAAATGCACCTAAAGGCTCTGCACCACCCACGCCCCTGCCCAGGCTGGGGCATCTTCAGCAATGGCCACAAGCCTGCTGCTCTGCAAACCACCCAGACAGCCTCCACCCCCGTGCTCCCACCCTGGGTCTTAGCCCACCTGTGGCAGTCAGCAGTTGGGGATGTGGTGTCTATGAAAATACACCCTTGAGGACGGAGACCTCGTCTTTCCACGGTCACAGCTAGTAGAGCGCTGCACGTGGACAGAACTTAATCAGTGTGCATCTGCTTCAGAACATAGATGACCATCAGAGCGCAGGACACATCACTAACACTGACTCCAGTGGACACGCTGATGGGTCCTCACTCACTGCGAGATACAGAAATACTGTGTGAGCCCCTCTTTGCACACACAAGTTCCCGAGCTCACAGGTTCCTGTGTGCGATCACCAACACCTGCACTGGGCTTTGCCCTCACACACACGGGTGAGGACTGACTCAGAGCAGCAGCAACAGCACCTTTCCCTAACTTGAGGGGCACGTAACTGCCGGTCTCTTTGGAAGAGAATGTTTGCTTGAACGGACCCTGAAATCACTCAGCAGCCACGCTCGCCTTCTGTGCAGCTGCTACGCTCCTCAGGCATGCGGATAATAAACTGCAGACCTTTGGCAGTCTTTGATTGCTTAATTATTTTAAACACTTCTCTCTGAGACATTTTCCCTTAATTAGTTATGTCTTCCTCCCCCATTATGTCCCCAGTAACAGGGCACCAGTCATCTGATAAAAGCCCATATTCAGTTCAGTTCAATTTAATAATGTTTTTACTGACGGTGCACTGTGTACCCTGTATGAGAGGGTCACCAGCATCGGTCAGGTGTCACCCTGACGCCAGGGGACCCTACTGGACATTAGTGCCCCCCAGTGGACCTCACAAAGCAATCACAACCCTTCTCCAGCAGAGACTCTGCCCATCTGTCCAGCAAGAATAAAACCCGTGCACCACTCTGATGGAGGGTCCAACTTCTCACTTACGGATCAAGGCATTCTGACACATAAAGGACATCTCGGCTCGGTGTAGAGCACATCATGGCTCCAGAAGCCAGCCCTGGGCACCACACACAGTCCCTGGCTTTTCTGCAGCCCAAGGCCCTGGCTTCACTTCCCTAAAGAAGCAGTTTCTTTCTTTCATTATCTGTGTGTCAGTTGCTAATATTCCTCCACATCACCCACCTCACAGCTGAGGGAATGGCTGCTCTAGACCAAGTGTGTGCAGCATGATTTATGTGCCGCCTGAATACCTGTTTAGCAACGAAACTGCAGCTGTTAAATAAGCAAGCCCTTGCTGGGAAAATCAATCACTGTCTTTATCTGAAACTTTCCTTGAACTTTAAAGCAAGGATATTAAAACACACACTAAAACTACTTCTATTAGGTATGGTTTGTGATTGCAGATAATAAAAGGTTCTCAGACACAAAGCACCCCAAAAAATCACCCTGAAACTTATATTTGGTCAGGGCTTAAGAGTTTATTTCTAAAACTCCACAGTAAGTTCCAACAAAGACAAATAGAGTTATGGTGTAAAAAAAAGCTTTTACCTTTAATGCAGAGTCCTTTTACAACAAAATCCCTGGAAGTTGGTCCCTCCAAGTCCCCTTCACCTGATTTACCCATTCCCACACTCCCTCCCCTCAGGCAATTGCTAGTTACAGAATAAAAAAGTCATAGCGTTGAAAAGCACAGCACAGGGAAGAGAGTCAGTAAAGAGTCAGTCATGCTGTGACAATACTGAACGCAACAGACGGTGACGACATTTATTGGGGTGAGCGTGTTGTAACACACAGAACTGTCAAATCTCATGTTACATACCTGAAACTGATACTGTGTGTCAACGATACTTCAGTAAAAACTAACGAAATGAAATACAATGTTTTCCAGACAAATATGAAAACTGTCTTCTGTCTTAGAACCAGAAAGCCAGCATGACTTGAGAAGCCCTCAGCCTCCATTCCTGTCAGGAGTTCAGGACTTGCCTCTGTTTTACTGAGAGCCTCTCTGAGGACTCGGCAGGTGCCCTGAGCACGTCATAGAGCAGAGCCAGCTTCTGGTTTGAAGTGGCATCTGCCTGGTAGCTCCAATACAACCTCTCCGCTCTCATGAAAACAGACACGGTAACACTGAAAATGGGACCCACGCTGATAATCAGCAGGCAATCACTGGCTTGAAGAATCAACCTGGTGCCCACAGCAGATCGGGTTTGAAAGAGCAGCCCTGACCCGGCTGTGCCCAATGTGAACCCAGGAAAGGCCCCATCCCTCTGGCCACTCTCACCCTGCACACCAATCACTGCCCACTCAGAGCTGGACGAGGGAGAGCAGAGGCCAGCGGCAGGAGAGGAAAGGAGGCACTTCCCCCAGGGGTGTGGCATCCACAGCACAGCCCCCTCGCAAGGTGCTGGGGGTAGCCTGGTGGCAGCCACACAGGCTCAGAGTCAGCTAATAGGACAAGGCATGAGGAGACCTACCCAAGGCCATTTCCAGACTAATAAGCTGGCTTTTTATGCCTAAACCATTAGCACAAACAATACCATTTGTGCCAAGCACCTGCTCTCCTCTGGGGAGCCTGCAAGTCTGGATGAGCTAGGCAGAGGATGTGTGTGTGTGTGTGTGTGTGTGTGTGTGTGTGTCCAGCTCCCCATAAAAACCCTGGATGCTGGTCCCTACAGCCTCTGGGGGGGAGGGTGGGACGATGCTCCGCAGGGGTCCTATAATCACTTTCAGGGGACAGAGCGTGCCCTGCGCGACTGGGTGGGATGAGCCCAAAAGCTGGACTGGTTCCCATGTGCATGTCCTCTGCCCTTGCCCTTTGCCTGTTTTCACTACAATAAATCCCAACCATCAACACAACTACACACTGCATCCTGGGAGTCCTCCTGAGAATCACTGAGCTGGGGGTGGGCTTAGGCACCCCCCCAGGCTAGCTACAGACAGGGGATAGAGAAGGTTCCTGAAATAGCTACCCAAGCTTAAAGACATTTTGAGTTTAAGATACTTCTTCACAAAGAAAAAGAAAAGTTCTGGACAAACCACAGACCGTGGCACAGGAGACACTGAACAGGCACTGGAAGGGGCAGCTCCCATGTGCCCTCACCCCACATGCACCTGCTCCACGACACATCCTCTCTAGGCCTCATGTTCCCCATGGTCACATGGGAGCCCAGGGCCATGTCAGAGCAGATGACCTGCATTTCCCCAGCTTCTCTTGGGCAGGGTAGGCTCATGGGCTCCCCTCTCTGCCCCACCCCACCCCGGCCAGCCCCCCATTCTTCACAGAAAGCAAAAGACTGTGAAATACACTCAACCTTCCTCCTGGGGCCATATCACAGGCTGCATCCAACACCATGTCCCCCTGCCCCCCTGCATCCCACCATCTTTGGCAGGATCACATGACAACTCCCCACAACACAGCAAGCCACGTTTAATTACAGTATTAAACTGTATCAATTTCGTATCAATAGTGTGCTTTTACATGTGAAGATTTTTTACTCCCAAAATATGGCTTCTAAAGTGCTGTCTACAGATTTGACAGTATTTTGTAAAATAATACGCTTTTGTATTTTCATTAACTTGTAAAATATGCTATATCATTGTATCTCTGATTCAAGCTGCTTTGTGATAACCCAAATACCTATGTATCTAAAAGGCTATAAAGGAAAAGGATAGCATAATACTCGAGAACTGAAACCAAACCACCAGGTGGGTCAACATAATTGTCTTTCTGAAAACAAATCTACAGCAACGACCAGTTTATCTGCAAGGCATTAGTGTAGTTCCTTGTTCAGAGAGCAGACTGTTGTGAAGCCCTGTTCAAGACCCCACCCTCCGGGGCAGAAGTGGATACGGAGACCCCATGAAGCCTAACGCACCGACCTTCCCAAGGAACCACATCCACACACTTTGACCCATGAGACCAGCAAGAGGTGACTTGGGCGGGCGGCAGGCTCGTGGCACAGCCAGGGAGGACCAGACAACTCGGTAAGCCCTACTTTCCACTAAAGCCTGACCAAAAAATACCAACCCTCTAAATTTTAAGGAACCTCAAGTAACCACACCCGTTAGCCAAGGCACATTTTAAGACATTTGGCTCGGGTCATAATCTCAGGATCGTGAGTCCGCGCTGGGCTCCACACTTAGCGGGCTGCCTGCTTCTCCCTCGGTCCCCCACCCCTCTTCCCTCTCAGATACACAGATCTTTAAAATAAAGCAAGAGCCTTAAGTCAAAATGTTTGAGCTTGTACGACACACACAACAGCTGCACGACTCGGGCACTGAGATGTAACCTCGGGAGAGACCAGACACTTGAGGACACTCAGCTGGATTTCAAGTCCACGACGCCCACACGGCAGCATCGGACACCTCTGCCGGCTCCACGCACCGCCCACGGCTTCAGAGAGACACGCGACCTAAGGGCCCGTGTCTACGCAGGACAAATCCACGCGAGCGGTCTCCGAGTCCAGACGGCCACGCAGACAGCCACGCAGACAGCCACGCAGCCGCTGGGTCTGGATTCACTCATTCCTGATCAGCTGCTCCTCCGGAGAACAAACAGACCTTAGAGACGCTGCCCCAGGCCGTGACGAAGACAAAGGCCCGGGGTCAGGAGCAGGTTTCCTGGGCAAACGCGGGTTCCCAACATCAGAACCGGCTCAGAAGTTCAGGCGCTCAGGGCGCGCGGGGGCTCCGTGTGAGGCGTCTGCCTCCGGCTCAGGTCGCGACCCCGGGCTGCTGGGTCCCGTCGGGATGGGGCTCCCTGCTCGGCGGGGGTCCGCCCCCCACGCCGGCTCGCGGCTGTCTCCGACACACACACGAGGTCCCGAAGAGCAGCAGCCCCGGCAGCTCAGTCCCGCCAGGAGGCCGCGCGTCGGGCTCGGCGGAGAAGCCGGGACGGCGCTCTTCCCCTCGCGAGGCCCCCGCGAAGCCAGCGCCCCGCAGAGCAGCCCACGCACGCGGCCCGGAGCCAGCGGCAGGCGGCGGCTTGGCCCTCGACGGGCAGCGGTCCGGCCGGCCCCGCCCCCCGGGAAGCGGGCTTCCTCCCGCTGGAAAGACCCCTGCCGGCGCCGACCCAGTCAGCCGTCGGACGCGCGGACGCCACCGCCCCCCCCGAAGCGCCTACCTGGCTCCGCGTGCCGTCGCCCACAGCTCTCCCCTCACGCGGGCGCTATCGTGACGCGGGGGGCACGCGGGCGTGAGGGGCGGGCCCTCAGGAAAGAGGCGGGAGAGAGACCCCGGCCCTGCGCTCTGCGGACCAGAAGGCGGCCTCCCCAAGGCCTCGCCGGAACGGCTCCTCCGGGCCCTGACTGGCCGCGGACTTCCGGCTCCTTGGGGGGCCTGACGGACCGCGGACTTCCGGCTCCTTGGGGGGCCTGACGGACCGCGGACTTCCGGCTCCTGCGGGCCTGACGGACCGCGGACTTCCGGCTCCTGCGGGCCTGACGGACCGCGGACTTCCGGCTCCTGCGGGCCTGACTGACCCGACTTCCGGCTCCTTGGGGGCCTGACTGGCCGTGGACTTCCGGCTCCTGCGGTCCTGACTGACCGCGGACTTCCGGCTCCTTGGGGGGCCCGACTGACCACGGACTTCCGGCCTCCAGCGGCCCTGACTGACCCGACTTCCGGCTCCTCGGGGGCCCGACGGGCCGCGGACTTCCGGCTCCTGCGGGCCTGACTGACCCGACTTCCGGCTCCTCCGGGCCCTGACTGACCGCGGACTTCCGGCTCCTTGGGGGGCCCGACTGACCACGGACTTCCGGCCTCCAGCGGCCCTGACTGACCCGACTTCCGGCTCCTCCGGGCCCTGACTGACCGCGGACTTCCGGCTCCTTGGGGGGCCCGACTGACCACGGACTTCCGGCCTCCAGCGGCCCTGACTGACCCGACTTCCGGCTCCTACGGCTCCCCCGGGCCCCGACGGGCCGCGGACTTCCGGCTCCCCCGGGCCCCGACGGGCCGCGGACTTCCTCCAGAGGTGAGAGAAGCCGCCGCGGAAGCCGGAAGCAACCAGGGCGAGGGCCGGAAGCTCCCGGAGAAGCGGCGCCGCAAGCACATGTGCCCTCGGGGGGGAGGGGGCGCGCGTCCACGCCGACAGGGTCTTGCTGGTGGGGACACGGACAGGACCGCGCAGCCGTTCCCTCGTGGACACGCCGGCGCGCTCAGCTCACGGCGGTTTCCTCACGAGCCCTGGGCCCCGCACGCCCTCCTGTGCCCAACGGGACAGACGCGGGGGGGCCGTGGGCGCCGAGGGGTGCGAGCGCGCGGAGGGTGCAGGTCCCCGCGTCCCCCGGGTCCGCCGCGCCCCGGCGCAGGCCCTCAGGAGCTCCTCCCCGGCTCCCAGGGCCGCCTGGCGGCGCCGACCGCGGCCCTCGCGCGGGAACGGTCAGCGGGGCTCGCTCGGACCGTCCCCGTCGGTTCCGGCGGGCGGCGGGGCTTAGGCCGGCCGGACGGATGGGTCCCGGCCACCGGCTCTCTGCCCGGACGGGCCAGGGGTGTCTCGTGTCACACCGGAGGATCTCGGGGTCGCTCGCAACTGACGGGCCCTGCAGTGACCCGTCCCACGAGAGCAGCGCAGCCTCCGGAGTGAGACACTGAGGCAGAGCGCGGAGAGGGCGGGCGGACTCCTCGACGCCCAAGCGCAGGCGGGCGGGCCGCACCGTGGGAGCGGGGCACGCTGTGGGCAGACCCCGGACGGAGCACGGACGGACGGACGGGGACCCGGATCTTCGCCCTCCGTCGCCAGACCCCCCCGGAGCCCCGGCCGTGTCGGCGCTCCGGGGACGGGCGCCCAGAGGCGCCGGAACGCGCCTGGCCAGGAGGCACCCGGGCACCCCTGCGGCCGCAGCCCCGAGGCTTGGGCGCGGGCGCCGCCACCGTGCCGGCCTCGCTGGGCACCCGGAGTCCCTGCCGCTCCCGTGGAGGGCAGCCCGGCATCAGCCCCAGCCGTGGCCGGCACCGCGAGGACCGGGAGGTGGACGGAAACCCAGGCTCCCGGGCTCCCGCAGTGAGCGCCCGCGGGGGACGCGGCGGGGACTCCGGGCCAGGAGCAAGTCCGGGGCGCGGGCAGACTGTCAGCCCGCAGGTCGACCCCGCCCAGCAACGCCCCGGGAAGGTGGGGGGGGGGGGGTCATGAAAACAGGCTCAGACACCCGGTTCGGTCCTGAAGCGGCCGGTGGAGGCGCGTCCGAACCCCGCCGGCCTCACGCCACAGAGCCGTGTGTCCCCGTGAAACGGCCACCGAACCACAACCTCCGTCAGCAAAGGTGCGCACTTGCGCCACAGAGAAGGGCGGCTCGGGGCGAGGGGGGCTGGAGCTGCACCTCATCGCACCTTCCCAAAGGGCTGGCGTTTTTCTGCCCAGCACGGAGAGGCCAGCGAGGCAAGGAGCAGGCCCTCCGGGTGCGGAGTAAGGCACGTGGAAGGAAAACACCGCTTGTGGCCTTAAAACTATTGATCCTTAACCTTTCATTCTGGCACTAATTAAAAAGCACGACTCAGTTTCTAATAAAGTCAGTTTATGAAATAAAACCCCTTCCAGCGGATGAAGGTTTGTTTCTGTCCCAGCCGGGGGACTGGAAGGAAGCGTCCCGCGCTGGGCTGCAGAGCCCCGGGCTAAGCAGCAGGGTGTCTTCCTGGCTTCTCCGCAGCCGCCCCTGCCATCCCCACTGTGAGCCACAGCACAAGGCAACCCACCCGCACACCTCAGAAGCTTTTACAAGTCATTTCAGTATCGGGGTAAAGGAAACTCACCTGAAATGCTGGTCTTTGGCAGAAGTGACCTTTCACCCTAAACCCGGTCTGCTCAAATGTCGTTCACCTGACATACTGAAAACCATTCAGCATGCCACGGGGGTGGATGTCGCACTTAACTGGGCATCCGTTTGGCACCAAAGCCGTCTATAGCACTTGCCCATGTGGTCGTGAAACTCTGGAGGCGGACGGGGCGGCCCCTCACTGGCACCCCTGGCCCCTGCTGCCTGTCTGGCACTGTGTTTGGTAGGGAATACCTGTGTCAGGAAGGACTCCTTAAGAGTCACTGAGGTGTCACATACAGACGTAGAGTGAACACACGTATTTGCATCCCAGCAAAGTATTGAGCAGCTGTGCGAAACACGTGGCAGAGTCACCCCGTACCTTTGGCTCTACTTGTGCATCTGCAAAATGGGGTAATGTTCCCTATTGCATAAGGAAGTTGAAGGACTTGCCAAATCGACAGGAAAGAGCCTTTTAAACTAGAATCACAGTAGAAATACAAGGTGTGATGCCCACTGTCACTAGAGGGCTCAAATTCCATGCTGGGAAACACAGATGTGTGCAGAGCTCTGGGAACCACACACCCAGAGCTCTGCACACATCATGCTACGCTACGCCCACTCATGCACTAGGCCTCCTCTGCCCCAGGGATGGGGAACCAGGTCCTGTTGAGACGGAGCTGTGGCAAAGAGCGCAGACTCGTTCACTGATTGTCCTGGCATGCCAATCAGGAAATTGAAAGCTTTTTAAAACCTAGGACCGACCAGACACAATCACCCCTGCTCTTTCAACAACTGTGCTCCCTCTGCCATCTTGAACTCCATCTGCAAATGGCCCCAGTGGGTGTCCATGTTTCAACAGCCATGATCACCGAGGAGTTCAATAATGTGTAATTAAGCCTCCAAAACCTTATGTAAGAGTGCACTGAGACTCTACATCCAAATAGACATTATAAAAAATATTTGCTCAACCTATATAGAATTTTTTAAGCTAAATACCCTGTTACAAACATTCAACTTCAACCCAAGAGTTTATTTAGCCAATACACAACTGAACAGTGTGTCCCCCCAGGGAGAACACACGCGGACCATACCCTGCCCACACACACCTCGCGCCATACGCACGGAAGCACAGGCAGGAGCCAGTGGCCGAGGTGCAGCTGAACCAGCTCTCCCCAGCTTTAAGGGCAGGGGGCCAAGAACGCCTCCTGGGCCCACACTCGGCAACAAGTGGTGAGGGCACTCAGAGCACAGAAACCAGGCTTCCTGCCTCCGCTCCTGCTGCTGGACACTGACCAGCCTCTCGTGGGCAGGGACCCAGTGATGATCAGAGTCCGTAACCCTTATGCCCTCCGTGAATACCACAGTGCATGTCTGCAAACACACACAAAATGTGTGGGAAAACCTAACAATTTTCCACCCTGATTTTTATATACAAATTATTTCACGTTTTTCATTCTGTCAAGTAGGGGTATATCATCTCTCAAAAATCAAAGGCTGCCACATGCTCTACCTGCTTGAGGTATCCTGGCTCAGTCGTTAACGTCAAGCTTTGCAGAGGACACACCACTGCTTGACGGCAAAATCAATTCATTCTTGAAACTTCTTACTCTTAGCAGTCGAATAGGCCGTCTCCCAGGGGACACGGGATAAATGCTACCCGACAGTGGAGCTCGGGATCAGAACCCCAGCCTACTGTGTATCCCAGATACAGGAGGATCTGCGAAGCTTACAACATCCCCAAATGACATGGCAATAAAGCAACTCCAGTGATGATCCAAACAAGGAAGCTTGACCGGCAAAGAACGAAGCATCTCCCACCCCCCTCACTGCTCAAGAAGCATATAACCGTAGTCTGCATCTCTTTCATGGGAGGCTGCCGCCATGTGTTAACCTTATCTTGGTTATTCAGAAACTGCACACTAATGTTGTGAGACACAGGACAACAGCAGAGAGATGATAAGCCACTCACACCGTGAGTCACATATAGCAAGGAACCAACATTCCAATTTCCACCACCTTCACAGTGGAAACTGCCTATAAAAGCTCAAAGACAGGCTAACTTTAGTGCTGAAAATAGCCAATCATAATATAATGATGTTTGTGAAGAAGTCACTGTCTAAAAAGGTTCTAAACCAATAGGAATGAGCACCATTTTGGACTACTGTAACTGGATGGTGTCCTTGGGTTCCACCAAAGACCAGCGAGGGGGAGCTCAGATGCAGGGAGCCAGTTTCTATGAAGGGACACAGATTGTGTGAAACACCTGACCTCACCCCACATGCTGGTCAGACACAGCTCCCCCAAAATGGGGTTGAGCGAGGGAGGGGTCCTCAGACCCCTCAGCAGCCATTCTGATCAAGGCTGGTATGGGATTTGAGTCCAAGACAGCCACTAACATGCCAACCATCCACCCGCATGGTCCACCACGTCAGCCACTCTTCCCTGCAAATGGCGCTCGTCCCGTGCACAGGCTCAACAGCAGGGCTCTCCAGAGAGAGGGCAAACTGAAGGCAGACAAAGTGTCAAATGGTCCCCGAAGCAAGAAAAGGGAACAGCGGTTAGAAGCAAAGCCTGATGTAAATGACTTTAAAATGCAGGAAAGCCTCCATGCGCATTTGTGATCTTGCAAGTGTTTCTTCTTCACAACATAAACACGCGCTGCCTCCCCAACTCTCTGTGTCCCTGAGAAGAACATGAAAAATAAGGCAATTTGCGGCGCTGGTCACGAGAAATCACTCCAGCTCTGTGTATCAACCAAAACTATCATGAGTAATCAAGATACAAGAGAAGATGATGTTCGTCATGTCTAACCCAGAGAAGGACCACTTCCAATGCACCATCAGATGTCACTCATCATAGTTTGTCACAGATCTGCTAAGTATATTGACTCCATAACAGCGAAAACACCTACAAGTACGTGCATCTTCTTCCAGGTCCTCACCTTGGCAAACAGAGTTAGTGGAGTATATACAGCATCTCAAAAATAACTAAAGAGCAAAAAGAACATGACAGCCACGGCTCATCCCAAAGCTGTTCTATTCTTGAACTGTGGTAAAACACACATCCCTTAAAATTTACCATCTTAACCATTTTTCAGTATACATTCAGTGACACCACACTCAGGTCATATAAGCATCTCTGCCGTCTACCTCCAGAACCGCTTTCTTTTTCCTAAGATGAAACTCCTGACCCACTCCAATGCTGATCATCATCAAAAATATGAAAATACTTCTATATAGTCACTAAAGTAAAAAAAAAAAGTTCATGTTCATAAGGAACTTTTATGTTTATTAAAATGCAAAAGCAATAACCATTACATCTGAGTCTGAAGAAGTTTCTAAACATTTCCTAAATAATTCAGCAGCTTCAGACATACTGGGTCACATTACACAGTAAAAACCAGAATCCACACATCATTCAATTCTGAACGAACTGACACTTAGAGTTATCATTTCAGCCGACTCTACTTTCCTCTCATTTGATATGATTCCTTCCCCAAACCGTGCCTAGTGTCATAGCCTTGGGTCTTCTATAACCACTTCTATAATATAAAAATCTTCTAAGATAAATTGCCTAGCAAATGTCCTCAATATTCAAGTCTTACTGGGAGAATGCTTTCTTGGTTTTAAAGGTTGATTACTTGGATTCCTACAGAAAGCAAATAAAACATCTGAATTTGGCAGTATTTCACAAATTAACTTGAAACTTCTTATATAACAGAGTGGTTAAAAATACAGAAAGCTCATTTCAACATTTAAATTCCAGTCAGAGTCCCAGAGAATGGTATTTAACTTTTAATTATTTTTATCATTAATTTTGTGCTGCTTAGATCCAGAAACTTGCCTGGAAGATATAAACTAATCATCCCTTCTTTAAATTGTGTTGTAATCACTATTGTTGATGGACATAGTTTACAGAAATCTTTGTTTCTTTGTATGTGACCTATTCATATATTTTTGTTACTAAGCAAGACTTCCAGAATATAGAAAGAGGCTCAAAAAATACCTAACCCTGTTCTCAATAAACTTCCCTGTAAGTGTGCTCAAAGTCACAGCTAATGTATGTCTGAACAGGTGATGTAACAGTGGCCACCACTATTGTTGATAAAATAATAGGGTTGGTGATATAACCTGTCCATGATCATTAGTAAAAAAAATAAATATCCTACTTTTCCCCCAAGTACTCGGTGTTTCACACTGGAATGCATAATACAGAACAATAACTTACTGACCACTTTAGAATGAGATTTCAATAATCATGCTAGCTAGTTAATATGCTGTTTATATTAAAAGCAGAGTACATCCCAACACGTTACACTCTTCTGACTCCCACAGAGTCCATTATGGTTCATTTTATTAAAGCTGGGAAACATAAGGAAATGTCAGCACAACTCTGTTTTATACCCAACACAAGTATCCTGGGATGCAGACAGACATATCTGAGAGGACACAGCTGATCCCAGGAAGGAGTAATTCTCAGAACCAGCCCTCAGCAGAAAAGACAGACCCTTCCATCTTTTCCTCAGGACCTGCTATTTCTTTGATGAAAATGCCCCAAATTAGAAAACCCACAGGGGAGAGTAACTAAGACGAAGACCCATAGAACAACAAGCTCCACATCATCTTCATGTTTGTTTGTTTCTGAACTTTAACACAACAAACTTCCAAAGCTTTCTTTTCAGGAACCAGCCCTCCCCCATCATGCTTCCTTAAAAATAACACAAACTACCTCACCTACAACCTCCAGCCACCTGCATCTGTGAGCAGTCACATGGCATACACCCCGCCATTGCGAGACACCCATCCTTCTGTGTTTTCATTGAGATCCTCAGGACTTTAAGCACAGACCATCTTCCCGGCTCCCAACCAGACTGCTGGCAAAGTCTTGACTGCGAACGGACCACCAAGGCGTTCCATGCTAGCCGGTAATGGTGCTCTTCCTCAATGAGGAAGCATGGCCAGCAAAATCAACAACTTTGAAACTCACATATTCAACTTCGAAAGATAACCAGTTTCCCTTAAAAATCCAGGAGAACTATCACCTAAATCTATTTGCTCCATCAAAAACAGATCTTTGAGCTCAGATTATAACTCATTGCAAAACTGAACACTCCAGTGTTGTGCTTGTTCGGTCAATATACAATCTTGCCCTAGAGCAGCAGCTATGAAAACAAGACGCCTACGTTATTCAGTCATATTCCTCAAATTTTCCGTGTCATACAACCTATGCTCTCAAAGCAAAAGAACAAAATCTATTTACCTGTATTCCTGTCTGGTAAGATACAGCAATGCTTCTGCAAAATGCCGGGCAACACCTGTTTCAAAACACATAAATAAAACACATTTGGTTACTGTTCAGGTAGAGAAAGGTATCTCGTTCATGCAGTGAGTGTTTTACTAATAAGGTTGTTCAGTGCTGCAGAGAGTCCTCACGCCCAGAATGCTCTAATAAATTAAACAATACAGAAAAATTTTTTTTTTAATTTTTTTTTTAAAGATTTTATTTATTTGACAGAGAGAGAGCGATCACAAGTAGGCAGAGAGGCAGGCAGAGAGAATGAGAGAGGGAAGCAGGCTCCTGCCGAGCAGAGAGCCCGATGTGGGACTCGATCCCAGGACCCCGAGATCATGACCCGAGCCGAAGGCAGCGGCTTAAACCACTGAGCCACCCAGGCGCCCCTACAGAAAAATTTTGATGACATACATTTTTCATCAGAAAGGTTAATCAGGTAGGTGTGCTCATTGTAAATGCTGTTCCAGAACGGTAATGCAGTTCTATTTAATGTATGCCCCTAATGGGTCCGGGGAGTATTTTGAAAGCTGCTCTCAAGGGACTCCTACAATAAGGCAAATGGGCCCGCCAATTTGTGTGATGGCTTTTAAAATATTAGATGCAATTAGAGCCTCAAAGTGGAGGACCGCTGGGGCAGTACAGTGTACCGGGCCTGCCTCGTAGGATCTAAGCAGAGATGGTTTCATCCAGGATGAGTCACAAAGAGGAATGGGGAAGAGAAGTCTGTGTTTAGTCACAGTTTGGTAGTAAATGATGAAGGGAATGTCTTACTTGATAAGGGAAGGTGGAAGTAATAGGAAATGGTTTTCCCTGGAAAATTCAGCCCTGTGAGCACAGACGAAAAGCACCTGCAGTGAAGAGATCTCTGTGGGGATTTACGACGACGCTTTCCAAACTCAACCAGAGCCAAGGCTGAGCTTCCATCCTGAATTCTCCACAGGGGCAGCTTCAGCCGTTCCTCCCAAACTCCCAGCCCAGAAGCAGCCATGACTTATCCCGGAGCAAGGACTTAGTGGAGAGGGAGGGAGAGGGGAGGACGGTGCACAGGGGCCCCACCCAGTCCCTTCCCTCAACGCCTTGGGCCCAGGACTCACACAGCTACTTCGGACAGATTGGACAGCAGTCACAAAGCCTCCCTCTGTGACCCTCCTTCATGCCTCTGCCATCCCTCGGCACTGGGGAAAGAATAATTCTCGCCCAAGTATCATCAATTGCAGACAAGACAGCATGACCAATTTTCAACTCTAAACAAATCTAAGAGACAGAAGACAAAGCAATAATCAAATAAGAACCCACTAAATCCAAAATGTGGAATTAAAAGTTCAAAAAGACATCTCCCACTCCTGTAAAGCTAACAGTTAGTTGGGACAATGAGGGATTGGTGAAAACACCAAAACACACAACACAAAGTCAATGTCATCACCTAACCCCGCCTCCTGCACCTGGCATCAGGTGAGTTCTCCACTCACCAGGTCCGAAACTGGCATCATTCTGGCACTATTCTCTCCCTCACGAGCCCCTAGCCTTCAAGGTCAGATAAGGAAATAATGCACACACGCACACACATGCACACATATACACGTGCCCTGGGTTCCCTGGGAATCTTCAATCCTTCTCATTCCAGGGCCAATACATTTGTTCACGGACTTTTCCAGCAATTTCCAAAAAGCCTTACAGGTTAATACCAGGCCTAAGAAATAATCTCCCACAAAAAAAAAAAAAAAAAAAAAAAAGGAGGACTGGTCTTGTGTGTTGGAATCATGCTGCAAACAGCGTGATCTGCGTGGAGGATGGGAGCGTGAGTCTCCACAGTGATGTTCAGCCAGGTCCTGCAGGTGCGCGGCCCTCCTGCACTCCCAGCACCTGTGAGCCCCCGGAGGGGGCATGCTGGCTGGTCCACTGCAAAGCCCCTGGACTGGTCTCTCAACTCGCAGTCTCCTCCCCGGTGACATATCAAACATGCCGCTTCTGGCTTATTTTTCTAAGGAATTACTAGCAACTGCTACACCACGGACATGTTCACAATGGAGGTACAGGTGCATCCCTAATGTCAATCTTAGCTCCAAACTACCCAGCTGACTCCGTTCCACAAGGGCCCTTCCAGAAGCAGAAATGGAATCTGGATCCATTAGCCACCACACGATCTGGCCACTACCTTGGTGCTGGTGGCGTTTTCATCCAGATGAGCAGAATTCAAGGTGACATGATGAGGGCCCCATAGAAGGTCAGCACGGGAACCAGAGGGGCGCATGAAGTGAGGTCAGGTGACACAGCAGGGAGGAAGGGAAGGGAGTCAGGAGTGGAGCTTGGCACCTGGGATGGCCCTACACAGCATAGGCACTGTCTTCCCCCAGCTAACCTCCATCAGATGTGGCAGCTCTAGACTAAACCCCTTCCCTGGTCTGGGAGGAGTCTGGGCCGTGCACAGAATCACTGGGAGGGACCCGACTGGTAAAGGGAGGTTCCTTTCAGACTCAGTGATTCACACCTGGGGCAGGCTCCATCAGGGCCTTCTGCAGAAGTAGGAAACCCCCAGGGCCTGGACGTGCTACAACAACTGCACCCCCTGGGGCGGTGGGGGCCCTCCCGGGGGTGTCCATGTCACATGGTCAAGTTGAGTTAGAGAAGAAAGAGCTTGAAAGCCACGGATTTAGGCAAACAAACCCCAGCTTATGGGCCCAGCGATTCTAAAAAACTATAGTGGTGTCCACGCCCAGCTCCCCTTAGTTAATCCTCAATGGCCCTCTGATCCCTCCGCTCCAGCTCCCACATTCTCCCACTCCCACCCAGATGCTGCACCACCTGCCACCAACCTGCCACCAGCCGACACGGCCACGTGCTCAGTACAAGGTTCCACCAAGGCAGCCCTCCCGCCCATCACCACCGTGGATTCTGCAAGCGAGCTGCCTGGTTCTTCCGGGACTTCAAGCAGGAGAATATTAGGGCCCAGAGAAATTACAAGCAGTCATGGTAGAATTCACCTGCAGCCTTCCTGGGGGCAGCCAATTTGTGTTCAAAAATGGCAGACATACGTAATCTTGACAAGTCCCTCCTAGCTGTAGCCACAGGTGAGACACTGGTGTTCAGCCTTAGGAAAATGCCCCGTGCACACCTCTCCTCCTCCAACATGGGCTGAGGGGGCAGGAAGGTGGGACTCCCGTGTGCATCCATTGTTCTCAAGGGTCCCTTCCTGCCCAGCAGTTACTCCAAAACTCAATGCCGCCAGCCTGCCTATTCTAGGAGAGCATGCAACTGCTGAGAGTAACTGGGGGACATCGGGCGAGGCACGTCACAGGCAGCTGGGGCCAAACAGCATATGTCCAACCGACGCCCGGAGTCTTCCTTGAGTACCTGCCCAAGTGCCCATGAGCATGACACCAACACCACATGCTTTAGGAGACCACAGCTGCTAATTACATCCTCTGTGTTCTATGTCCAGAGTCTTCCAACTGAAAATCTATCCCTAAAGCATCAATTTCAAGGTTTCACTGCACCCCATAACTGCAGCCCTCTCTGGGGGTGCCTTCTTTGATGCATCAGGTCAAGAGTGCTGGAGCAAATCCTGCTCATCCAACACTGCACTCCCCGGCCCCACAGGCTCAGTAAGGGTGAATCAGTGAAGGCAATCCGAATTTGAAATGTTGGCGGTCAGGTGCACTGTCCACACCTGGAGTGCTTGCGAGACTGCGGCCGCCATATTGGATAGCACAGACATCAAACATCAGCATCATTTTTCAGATGAAGAAAACAAGGTTTGGAGGTGATGTCCTGTGTCAACTACACCCAAATTTAGAAATAAAGAATCGTTTAAGTGTTGTTAGTTTGTCCTCACCACTCCTCAGTTTCTCTGGGCACATGCCCCTCTGTTCCTGCATGGTCATTCTGGGTGGTGTCATGAGAAGCCAGGCATGGACTCCGCAAGCTGTGTTTGCCTGGAGGTCCTCAGAGCCTTGCTTCCTGCAGCAAGTTTATGTTGTGCCCTTTCCATCTCAGGAGTATACCACGCAACGCGACGTGCCCCCCAAGCATGCGAGCCTGCTACAGATGTGTTCTGCGGCGTGTCGAGAGCACAGGTTTACACAGAGTCACTCCAACAACTCTTCCTGGATAATTTAACGCTTTGCAAAGAGCCGCAGGCTTATTCCCACAAGGAGCTGTGTCTTGTGACTCTCATGAATGAGACAGACAGCCCTTCCATTTCACAGGGCGAGGGCTGAGGATTCCCCCGGGGTCTAACAGGCCTCTCCCCCCCTCACCCCCGGCACTCTCCCGGGCCATGTGAGAGGCAGTTCGGCACCGGCTGCAGGGCACAGAGCCAGACTGAGGCTGGGACCAGAGCTCCCACCAGCTGGCCCCCACCTGGCTGCCACCCCGGGGTCCTGCACACCACTCGTGGGCTCAGCTGCATGCAGCATAAGGAGGTGGCATTGCCAGCCCTGAGTCGTCTGTCTGCAGTGGCCCCATGGAGCAGCTGGCCCGGGAAGACGAGCGTTCAGCGCACAGTGCGCCTGCTGGCACACAGCTCCCAGGAGACCACATGCAGGGCGGCCGTGAGGGAGCAGCAAGTCCGCGCACGTTCCCACGCGTGGATGAGGAAGCGCTCACACGCCGGCAACGTCCCTCCCTCGCGCTGCAGGCTGTCCACACGCACACAGGCACTGGGTCTGTGACCGAGCACAGGGTCCCCGGAGCCCGAGACACCAGCATCAGGACTGTGTTCTGGGGCAAGCCACGTACCCCCAGCATCCTCACCGGCGGCATGTCCGGGACATGGGGGCCCGAGGGGGCTTTCTGCAACACAAACCAGCAAACCAGTACAATCTCCCTCGGTCAAGGGGCACACACTCTGCGGCAGCACTACGCAGGGCACTAGGAAAGCACAGAGTGCCCGGACGGACGGACGGTCGCTGCTCAAGGGCTCAAGAGCCCAGTGGACATGCAGCGCCCGCAGCTGACGGCCCCGTGGTGAGCGCCTGGCATGTGCCGAGCGTCCATGTCACGTGAAGTGTTGACACCACAACACAGAGAAGGGACACAGACCCTCTGGGAGGTGATGGGTGCGTCTGTGACCGTGATTACAGGGATGGAGCGTGTATCCATCCACACTCCTCACACTGTCCGGGTCAAACAGTGCTGGGTCTCGTGTGTCAGGTGGGGAAAGATTTCCAGTCCAAACGTTCAATAAAGTTTTCTTGCGCCTTTAAACACAGACACACACAGACACACACACACAGAAATACACACTACATTTCTACAAAGCCCCCCGTGACACGGGCGCTCACTGGCCAGGAAGAAGCGTCCTTGGCGAACCACCCGCACACGGGGGACGCCGCGTGTCTACACAGCAACATACTCAACTCGTCCATCCTTCCACACACGCGGTCCAACGTGATCATAAGCTGGCAGAGTGGCTGCGGGACAAATCACAGAGAAGAGCAGAACGTGTGAGCGCCCAGGAAAACGACGTCAACCTCCCTTTGATGGGTGAGGAGCAGAAAGGGCCTTCTTAGCAGAGCCAGAAATCAAGGATCTGACTGTCCCCTGACAAAGCTCTTGACGAGGACGCTCGTGGTTCGGGGCTTGGAAGCACAGCGTGTATCCAGAGCAGGCGTGGGGCAGACAAGCACAGGTCCCCTCCCCACACCCAGCGACACGAGCCAGAGGGGACCAGAGAACAAGGGACTGGGGTGGCGTCCTGGGGCTGGAAACAGGGAGGCTGGTTACAAACCTTGCACACTCAAGCGAGCTGCCTCCGAGCCCAGCTCCAGCTTCTCCTGGAGGAATGGCGGGCGGTCAGCTACCCCAACCCTCACATCCCTGAGCAGGACACCAGGATATTCTCCTCTGGAGACTAAACCAGGCAGAGAGAACATATCTCCGGCTGATGTAGGCCTTCCAGTTAAAACTGGCTTGCCACTAGATCTGTGGAAAATTCCACCAGCCAATAAGCCCCACTTACTCACCAAAAACAAACTCTGCATGAATGTTTAATGTCTCACACTTAATGAAGACTCACAGCTGAGCATTATCATGCATTTAAAGAGACCCCCACTTTGAGAGTGACGGACAAAATTAGAGGAAACAGAAACAGTACCAAAAACAAGAGGACTTTTTTTTTTTTAAGATTTTATTTTTATTTATTCGAGAGCAGAGAGCCCAGCACGGGGCTCGATCCCAGGACCCCAAGATCATGACCTGAGCTGAAGGGAGAGGCTTCACAGAGCCACCCAGTGCACCCCAAGACCCATCTGAACTCAGTCTTTACCTCATTATTCAAAACGTGTCCAGGAAACCCGGAAAAAGGCCAAAACGGGGCTAGGAGGAAGACGCAAACTCTGGTCCAATCCAGAGTCACTTCCTGATAAAACATGCATGACGGGTGGTAAAATGAGGAGTTGGGTCCAAGCCTTCTACTTAAGCAACGGGAATGAAGACGGCAGGTGTTAGTGAAGGAACAGAGGGCAGAGCAGGGGAGCGGAGCAGAAGAACAGACCCTCGTGGATACGGTCAACATCGCAGCCAAGGAGCAGCAGCAGCTCAGTGAGGCTGAGACAGGGGTCTTCCCACCAAGTGTGCAGAGGCAACCGGGTGCCTACACAGAAAATAATGAACCTTGACACACAGCTTACAGCCTCACAAAAATTAACTTGAAATAAATCACAGGTTAAATGTAAAAGGCAACATTCCAGATCCCCTAGCAGACAACAGGGAAGAAAACCCTAGATGCCCTCTGTCATGGGGATGGCATTTTCGGCACAACAGCAAAGGCTCTGCCACGGCAGAGTTGGCACTTCATGAAAATTAAACACTTCTGCTGTGTGAGACACACATTCCAGAGAAGACAACAAGCCACAGACTGGAGGAAATATTTGCAAAAGACTCATCTCTTAAAGCACTATTATCCTCCAAATATGCAAAGAACACTTAAAACCCAGCAGGAAAACACACAAGTCAATCCAAACACGGGCCAAAGACCCTGACACACACTTCACCAAACATCTCACCAAAGGAGTTACACAAAAGCCTAAGTGAGACGCCCCCCCACGCACCTGCAGAAATGGCCGGCATGCAGAGCGCTGACCGTGGCACGTGCTGGTGAGGATGCGGGGCCTGGGGCTCCCCCTCACTACGGGTGGGAGGTAGACTGGTGCCGCCACCATAGGAGAGGAGTTGACTGCTTCCTACAAAACTGACTACACCTTCCCATACAATTCAGAAATCCTACTCCTTGCTGTTTCCCAAAGTGGCTGAAAATCTACGCCCACACAAAACCTGCATGTGGATTTTACAGCAGATCTATCATAACTCCAAAACCTGGAAGCAAGCAAGATGTCCTTCAGCAGGTAAATGGATAAAATGGTCCTTCCAGACAATACGATATTATTCAACACAAAAAAAAGAAATGAGCCACCCAACCATGAAGACACGGAGGAACCTTCAATGTGCTTCACCCAGTGGAGGAAGCCAGTCTGAGGGCTACTTACTCTGTGATTCCAACTCTGTGACCTTCTGGAAAAGGCAGAACTACAGACACAGTAAAGAGATGAGTGGCTTCCCGGGGATGAGGATGGAGAGAGAGACTTGGGGATGGTGGGGGTGGGGACGGAGAGGAGGGTTGGGGATAGAGAGGAGGGTTGGGGACAGAGAGGAGGGTTGAGGACGGAGAGGGAGGGTTGGGGACGGAGAGGGAGGGTTGGGGACAGAGAGGGAGGGCTGGGGACGGAGAGGGAGGGTTGGGGACGGAGAGGGAGGGTTGGAGACGGAAAGGAGGGTTGGGGACAGAGAGGGAGGGCTGGGGACGGAGAGGGAGGGTTGGGGACGGAGAGGAGGGCTGGGGACAGAGAGGGAGGGCTGGGGACGGAGAGGGAGGGTTGGGGACGGAGAGGGAGGGTTGGGGACGGAGAGGGAGGTTTGAGGACGGAGAGGGAGGTTTGGGGACGGAGAGGAGGGCTGAGGACGGAGAGGGAGGGCTGGGGATGGAGAGGGAGGGTTGGGGACAGAGAGGGAGGGTTGGGGACGGAGAGGAGGGTTGAGGACGGAGAGGGAGGGCTGGGGATGGAGAGGGAGGGTTGGGGACAGAGAGGGAGGGTTGGGGACGGAGAGGAGGGTTGGGGACGGAGAGGAGGGTTGGGGACGGAGAGGGAGGGCTGGGGATGGAGAGGGAGGGTTGGGGACAGAGAGGGAGGGTTGGGGACGGAGAGGAGGGTTGAGGACGGAGAGGGAGGTTTGGGGATGGAGAGGAGGGTTGGGGACGGAGAGGGAGGGCTGGGGATGGGGGGTGGGAGAGGAGGAGGTGGAGCGCAGAGGGTTTAGGGCGGTGAGACGACTCTGTGTGACCCTGTCATGGCAGGTAGGAGTGCAAACCCCCAGAGCGTGCGACACCAACAATGACCCTGACGTGCACTGAGGATCTGAGTGATGAGGACGTGTCCATGGGGGCTCATCAGTGGTGACAATGCCCTGACCCCAGAGGGGATGGTGGTAGTGGGGGGGAGGAGGTGGTGGGATTGGGGGGCAGACATCATTTGCCCCCAGAGATCTGTGCCTTTTGCACAATTTGCTATTAATGTGAAACTGCTCTGGGGGGGGGGGGAAGATCTCCAAAAGGATTTTTCCTTCACATGAAACGTAAGCATTTCTGGGAGGACAGGAATGGTTTCAGCATACAGTGAACAGAGGTCCTGCTGCGGATGCCCTAACCTACCGGCTCATGGCTCTGACTTGGTGCCCACCCCCAGGGCCTCCCCTGGATCCTTCCTCCTTGGCCCTGACAAACCGTGCTGGGCCCTGTAGGCAGGAAGTCTATGACCTCCACAGACGGGATGACGTCACCGCCCAAATCTCCTACATGGTTGAAGTGCTTCCCTTAGGTTGAGGAGCTACCTGTGAACTGCTCTGCAAAACACACGGAAACTCCCAGACACGTACCACCTGAAATGCTGACGATTCCACATCCTGTTGTGGAACAGAAAAAGAGATGTCAACACAAACATTAAAAATCAACTCACCAGACAGAATTAATAGCTCCCCTTCATGGCTACAGCAGTAAAACAACAACAGTACTGGACCAAAGTCCCACATGAACCACAAAAGCATCACTTCCACAGCCACAGACCCACAGCTCAGGACGTATGTGCAGAGCGAGGTCAATGGTCCCCTCATCCTAGGCACGTGGCCAGGGATACATAAACACCCGGGGGACAGGAAGCCTCTCCAGCTCCACCATGCCTTTGGTCCTGGGAGCTCTTCCCGACACACCCCTGCAGGAAGCTGGCACAGAGACCCTGTGCATCATGGCTGTGATGTGAATAAGCGAATGGATCCACGAACACTGTTTCACCACTAAGCACGATCACATGATCTGAACATCAGAATGGAACGTCATTGTCAGTGTGGTGGTGCAACCATCTTACGGAGGCCAAACAAGGTTCTGCCTGTGATTTTAGGGGAGAAAGGAAAACCCCAAAGTTGCTCTACTGCAGAGAACTCCAGCTGAAATCACATGGAGGTGCAGGTGCCACACAACCAAGCCACCGAAAGGTCAAGTTCCCCAGGCTGTCCTCAACAATGCTGTGTCTGATGTTAAAGCAGTCACACCTGATGCCCTGCCAGAGGCCGTGACCCAAAGCAAAATCTCACACCCAACTCCAGTGCTGTTGGAAAGCAGTAGGAGCTGGTGAGGTTCCCAGACCAAGTGCTCCCGAAGCCTGGGTACCACTCAGTCCTCAAACCAAGGAGCAACTTTCAAAGCAGAGAACCATACATTGTGTGAGCTGTGGAGTATTTCCACCCATGATAACCCCCTTCTAAGTGCATGATGGACAACACTTCCCAGCCTGAAAAGAACTGTTCTTTGCAACAAGGGCAGAGGACCCAGGCAGCCACCTCTGCACGCTCACATGGCCCATCTCTGGGTGCCGTCCATGTGTGAGAACACAAGTAATCAGCAGACTTACAGAATGGCACTGTGATCAGAAACACCATCTTTCCTCCCCAACGTCCTCCAACACTTTCTCCAGGGCGATCACAGCTGCCACAGATGGCTCACGTGGCCCAGCTGTGTGGTCCCTCTGGGTGGAAACGACATGTGTGAATGTTAACTGTCCAGCTGTGAGCCAAGCTGTCCAGCTGTGTGCTTGACCAGCCTCGGGGTGTCCAGACAGAACCCTGGTTTCTGCCTGTGTCTGAGGTGCTTCCAGGAGAGACAAGCACTGGACCCCACTCCTGGCCCCATGGTGCGCGGTCCTATCCTGTCCCCTCGGTGCCTCAGGACAACAGAAGCTGCAGGAAGGAGGGACCTGGCCCCCTTTTCCTGCTTCACTGCAGCAGCTGGGACACCTTAGCATGTCCGCTGCCCTCAGACGGAAGACAGACCCGCAGTTTCCTGGTCTTCGGATGCCCCTGGGCCTGCAGATGCAGACTGTTGGCCTCTCGGCCTACGAAAGTGCATGAGCTGCCTTCGCACACCAGATCTCGTCTCAGACAGAGACAGAGGGAGGCAGACGGCTGTGACATATGGACACACAGATGAATTCTGCTCTGGAGAACCCTAATGCCACAGACTTCTCCAGGTCACTGCTGACAAGCTCACACCCCACTGTGTCTGGACGCCGGGAGAGGAGGTCCTCAGCCGCACGGCCTGGAGGGCCCGTTCAGTGGACCCACGTGGTGAGCAGCGAACGCCGACACCTGATTCCACAGGCCCGGCTTGCGGCGCCCTGTGAGGGAAGGCAGCCCAGGCGGACCAGCCAGGGACTCCCATGCGGACAGTTCACCCCAGGCTCACCCAGGGAGGGACAGGGCTATGGGGAGGCAGAGGTCGCTGCCCACAGCAGGAGTGCTGCTCATGCGCTTGCGTGGATTCTGGATTATTCCCGACTTTTTACGGGACGACCCTGAGAATTGCAGGAGCGATTCTGACTCCTGAGTCCCGCTCACTGTGGGAAATCCCGGAAGGACGGGGCGCAGGGGAGATGGCCCTTCCGCGGGACAGTCAGCAGGGCAGCCGTGTGAGGGGTGGAAGTACAGAAACAAGGCATCGGTGTGAGGTCCTAAAGGCAGGGAAGCGAACCGTGACGTGCCCTGAAAAGGATGACGAGAGGAGGGGCTCCAGGGCCGGCCCTGTCCTGGGAGCAGGGCCGCCACGCTGCCCGGTGCTCTCTGCTCAGGAAGTGCCTCCTCACACGGCCCCTGTGTCTGTCCTCGTTCTGGAAGCCAGAGTAGCAGGAGGCCCTGTGCCCAGCCCTGCCACGGAGAGTCGGCTCAGGAGAAGCCGTGCCGATCTGGAAAGGTAGCCCCAGGCTCGTGGGGTGCTGACAGGGTCTTTAGGATGTAGAAAATGAAGCCCCCCATAGCAGCCTGCTCTCTAAGCCTCACGGAGGAGTCAAACATCCCATTTCTGAACGTCCTTGGGCTGCACGGGGTGGGAGGCCTCGTGCCAGGAAGCTCCGAGACACACACGTGCTTCGTACAAAATCGTCACACCCCTCAAAAGTGAGAACAACTAAGAAAAGCTGCAGATATTTCCATTCCTGTAAGAGAAGCCATTTAACTTAATTTTACAGAACATTCATCTGAGCTTAAAAATAGCATAAACTGGCACATAATGAATTTGGACCAGCTGTTTCACTACATTGGCCCTCATATTTGTTTTTCTAAATTTCAGGAATTATTGATTGACCAAGTTAGGAACTTGGGAACTAATTAAGAGCTCACAATGTACCAAGAGCTCTGAAAAGGCGTAACAATTTATGTGATGTGAAGAAACATCATTTCTAACTTTTTTTTAAATGAATCAATGTGAGCAGTCACTGAAATGACCGGTCGTCTGGCCCCACCACGGAGAGGCTGTCCCACGGGTGGCCGTGAGTGTCCCAGAGAATTCGATCCACACAGGGACATAGGCCACCGACACCTCAGAAAACCTGGGGGCTTCAAAGAGCTCCGTCATTCTCGTGGAAGTAGGGGTAACTGTCTCCTCTGAAAGTTCAAGAATATCCAACATCTGATTTATAAAGTACCTACCGGACCCAATACCCCTCTCGTCACAACCCCCCAGCCAGGACCCCACAGAACCGCAGGGATTGGGGTCACTGGCAAGCCTTCCTCCCTCGACCTGCCAGGGTGGGACCCCACTGCCTTGACCTCTGGCTCCTTCCCAGTCTCCGCTGTGAATCCTTGCCTCTCCCTGTCTCTCGTTCTGCATGCCGAGGACACAACCACCAGCTCCTCTCCGTCACCCCTGGGCCCTGGTCCTAAACCCTGAGCCCTCAGAGACACACACACGACTGCCTACTTGATCCCACTCGCATGTCTCATGGGACCTCAAAATTGATTTGTCTCCCAAACAGTCTCCCCTCCAACTGAGCTCCCTGCACGCACGGGGCCAGCGCACCATCCCGGGCACAGGGCCCTGCCTCGCCCTGCGGTCCTCAGTCCTCTGTAGGAAGCCTGCTCCCACCGTGGCAGACATGGCCGGGGCCTCACCACCCACCCCACTGCCATCCCGTCCCAGGCGACCAGCCCCCTCATTAGCCCAGCCCCCTCCTGACCAGCCTGCCTGCTCCCACTCTCGTGGCCTCATAACTGGTCCTCAGAGGCACACCAAGGTGATCCTCCAAGCCAGTCTTTATGTCAGTTTCGGACCAGAACACTCTGACAACTCCTCAGAGCACTTGGTCCCTAAATGCCCCCAAGCCCCAGAGTTCTGTGACAGGAGCCAATGACCTTAGGCCCACTCAAGAGTTCAAGCCACACCAGCTCTTCCACCAGCCAAGCACACCCCAGGGCCTTTGCACATGCTTCCCTCTGCTGGCAAGCTCTCCTCCAGGGTGTCCTCACTGACCGTTTGCCTCAGAGTCCTGCTGAAGACTCCTCATCAATGAGCCCTCCCCCACTTCTCAACAACGCTATGGCTCTGCATCCGGTCGTCCCCTCTTCCTCCACCATACTCCCTCACAGCTCACACAGTCTGGGGCCCCCACCTGCCTCTGCCTGCTCTCCATCTGCAGAGAGGGAGCAGCAGCTCTGGGGAGGCAGGACTGTCTGTGGTGGTCACACTGTGACCCCTGGGCACACAGCTGTGGCTGACATGTGGCAGGCCAGAAAAAGTGTCTGCTGGGATCAGTAGACTAACGCATACGGGGTGACAGTCCAGCTTCCTTGGATCCCACAACCCTTTAACACACGAGGTCATGTGTGGACGTGCAACAACCTCCTCATGCACAGCAGGGAAGGGGGGAGCTGCTGCTCCTTTCCCACTGCCCCCCAAGCAGGGCCCTGTGGGACCTTCTCCTGGGTGAAATCTGAAGGAAGTTCATGTACCACAAAGGGCTCGCGAGCAGGAGTAAGCCCACAGGCGGAAGGACGCATAGTTAGGACAGCGCTGACCCACACCACGGGCTTCCGGACCACCTCACTATGGTCCTGGGATGCGAGCCCACAGTGCCCCCCACTTTAAAGGTGCCCTGAGGGGAGGAGTCAAGATGGTGGAGGAGTAGCCGGCTGAGATGACAGCAGTTCACAGGAGATCAGCTGGAGAGTTATCAAGCCATTCCAAACACAAACCCAACAGGAGATCGCAGAGAAGAGCAGTGCTTCAAGGAACAGAAAATCGACCACTTTCTGAAAGGTAGGACGTGCGGAGAAGAGAATCCAAAGTGACGGGAAGACAGACCGTGGGGGGAGGGGCCGGCTCCCGGCAAGCAGTGGAGCAACGGACACAAAATCAGGACTTTTAATAGTCCGCTCCACGGAGGGAGCGGTTGTCGCTCCAGAGACTAAGCCGGGGTGAAGCCCATGTGGAGACAGCATGGTCTCAGGTCCCACGGGATCACAGAAGGACCGGAGGTGTCTGAGTGTCGCAGAGCTCGCGGGTATGGGAGTGGGGACGCCGGCAGCAGAGACGGAGCGGAGGAGTGAGCTCTCAGCTCGGGGTTACCTTAAACTGTGATCCATGGCACAGGCCACTTCTCTGTGAGCGGGGACCCCACAAGTGACAGATCCAGGGACACCCGTCTGGAAGAGCTCAGGGATCTGTGGGGTTCGGAGACTCCAAACAGGGCTGTGCACCAGACACAGAGATGCTAAATCACAGGCCAGGTGAGCTCAGAGTGCGGCCGGAGACCAGGGAGACGGGAGGGACTGAGGGCTCATCTCCGAGGGCGCACTGAGGAGTGAGACCCCAAGCTCTCGGCTCCTCCGGCCGGAGACTGGGCGCCGCCATCTTCGTTCCCGTCCTCCCGACTCTACGGAAAGCTCTCAGGGAACAAAAGCCCCCAAGAGTGAACCCGGGCAGATGACTTAGCCCGGCCCCTGGCAAGGGCGGCGCAGTTCCGCCTCCGGCAAAGACACCTGAGAATCACTGAAACAGGCTCCTCACCCAGAAGATCAGTAAGAACATCCAGCCACGACCAAGCTCACTGATCAAGGAGAACAGAGGAATTCCAGAGGAGGAGAAGGCAAAGCATGGAATTTATGGCTTTCACCCCACGATCATTTAGTCTTGCAAAGTTAATTAATTTTTAAAATTTTTTTCCTTATTCTAATTTTTTTTAACTTTTACTCTTTCCTCTTTTAATGTTTCTTTAACTAGTTGATATTAACAATAACTTTCTTTTAAAAAAATCTTTTTTTTCTTTTTTTTTCTTTTCAGCGTAACAGAATTCATTGTTTTTGCACCACACCCAGTGCTCCATGCAATCCGTGCCCTCCCTAATACCCACCACCTGGCTCCCCCAACCTCCCACCCCCCGCCCCTTCAAAATCCTCAGGTTGTTTTTCAGAGTCCATAGTCTCTCATGGTTCACCTCCCCCTCCAATTTCCCTCAACTCCCTTCTCCTCTCCATTTCCCCATGTCCTCCGTGTTATTCCTTATGCTCCACAAATAAGTGAAACCATATGATGACTGACTCTCTCTGCTTGACTTATTTCACTCAGCATCATCTCTTCCAGTCCCATCATGTTGCTACAAAAGTTGGGGATTCGTCCTTTCTGATGGAGGCATCATACTCCATAGTGTATATGGACCACATCTTCCTTATCCATTCGTCCGTTGAAGGGCATCTTGGTTCTTTCCACAGTTTGGCGACCGTGGCAGTTGCTGCTATGAACATTGGGGTACAGATGGCCCTTCTTTTCACTCCATCTGTATCTTTGGGGTAAATACCCAGTCGTGCAATTGCAGGGTCATAGGGAAGCTCTATTTTTAATTTCTTGAGGACTCTCCACACTGTTCTCCAAAGTGGCTGCACCAACTTGCATTCCCAGCAACAGTGCAAGAGGGTTCCCCTTTCTCCACATCCTCTCCAACACACGTCGTTTCCTGTCTTGCTAATTTTGGCCATTCGAACTGGTGTAAGGTGGTATCTCAATGTGGTTTTGATTTGAATCTCCCTGATGGCAAGTGATGATGAACATTTTTTCATGTGTCTCATAGCCATTTGTATGTCTTCATTGGAGAAGTGTCTGTTCATATCTTCTGCCCATTTTTTGATATGATTATCTGTTTTGTGTGTGTTGAGTTTGCAAAGTTCTTTATAGATCTTGGATATCAGCCTTTTGTCTGTACTGTCTTTTGCAAATATCTTCTCCCATTCCGTGGGTGGCCTCTTTGTTTTGATGACTGTTTCCTTTGCTGTGCAGAAGCTTTTGATCTTGATGAAGTCCCAAAAGTTCATTTTCGCTTTTGTTTCCTTCGCCTTTGGAGACATATCTTGAAAGAAGTTGCAGTGGCTGATATCGAAGAGGTTACTGCCTACGTTCTCCTCTAGGATTCTGATGGATTCCTGTCTCACATTAAGGTCTTTTATCCATTTCGAGTTTATCTTTGTGTACGGTGTAAGAGAATGGTCGAGTTTCATTCTTCTACAAATAGCTGTCCAATTTTCCCAGCACCATTTATTGAAGAGACTGTCTTTTTTCCAGTGTATATTTTTTCCTGCTTCGTTGAAGATTATTTGACCATAGAGTTGAGGGTCCATATCTGGGCTCTCTACTCTGTTCCACTGGTCTATGTGTCTGTTTTTATGCCAGACTCTTTTTATGAAGCCAGCATTACCCTGATCCCCAAAGCAGGCAAAGACCCTATCAAAAAGGAGAATTTCAGACCAATATCCCTGATGAATATGGATGCCAAGATTCTTAACTAGATCCTAGCTAATAGGATCCAACAGTACATTAAAAAGATTATGACCAGGTGGGATTTATCCCTGGGATGCAAGGATGGTTCAACATTCCCAAATCAATCAATGTGATAGAACACATAAGTAAGAGAAGAGACAAGAACCGCATGGTCCTCTCAATTGATGCAGAAAAAGCATTTAACAAAACACAGCATCCTTTTCTCATTAAAACTCTTCAGAATATAGGGATAGAGGGAACATTCTTCAACTTTGTAACATCCAGCTATGAAAAATCCACAGCGAATATCATTCTCAATGGTGAAAAGCTGACAGCCTTCCTTTTGAGATCAGGAACACGACAAGGATGCCCACTCTCGCCACAGTTGTTCAGCATAGTACTAGAAGTCCTAGCAAGAGCAATCAGACAACAAAGAAAAATAAAATAAAATAAAAGGCATTCAACTTGGCAAAGAAGTCAAACTCTCTCTCTTCACAGATGACATGATATTTTATGTGTTTTATGTGGAAAACCCAAAAGACTCCACCCTCAAACTACTACAACTCATACAGCAATTCAGTAATGTGGCAGGTTACAAAATCAATGCACAGAAATCAGTGTAACTGATACACTAACAATGAAAATACAGGAAGGGAAATTAGAGAATCAATTCCATTTATCATAGCACCAAGAACCATAAGATACCTGGGAATAAACCTAACCAAAGAGGTAAAGGATCTATACTCGAGGAACTACAGAACACTCATGAAAGAAATTGAAGAAGACACACAAAGATGGAAGACCATTCCATGCTCTTGGATCGGAAGAATAAACATTGTTAAAATGTCTGTGCTGCCCAGAGCAAGATACACTTTCAACACCAACCTGAAAAAATTCCACTGGCATTTTTCCAAGTGCTGGAACAAACAATCCTAAAATTTGAGTGGAACCAGAAAGGACCCTGAATTGTCAAGGAAAGGTTGAAAAGAAAAAACTGGGGGTACCACATTGCCTGATTTCAAGTTTTACTACAAAGCTGTGATCACCAAGACAGCATGGTACTGGCACAAAAACAGACACATAGACCAGTGGAACAGAGTAGAGAGCCCAGATATGGACCCTCAACTCTATGGTCAACTAATCTTTAACAAAGCAGGAAAAAATATACAGTGGGAAACAAATCTCTTCAATAAATGGTCTTGGAGAAATTGGACAGCTATATATAGAAGAATGAAGCTCGACCATTCTCTTACACCATACACAAAGATAGACTCAAAATGGGTGACAGACCTCAACATGAGGCAGGAATCCATCAGAATCCTAGAGGAGAACATAGGCAGTAACCTCTCCAACATCAGCCACAGCAACTTCTTTCAAGATATGTCTCCAAAGGCAAAGGAAACAAAAGCGAAAATGAACTTTTGGGACTTCATCAAGATCAAAAGCTTCTGCACAGCAAAGGAAACAGTCAACAGAACAAAGAGACAACCCACGGAATGGGAGAAGATATCCGCAAAAGACAGTACAGACAAAGGGCTGATATCCAAGATCTATAAAGAACTTCTCAGACTCAACACCCAAAAAAAGAAATAATCATGTCAAAAAATGAGCAGAAGACATGAACAGACACTTCTCCAAAGAAGACATACAAAAAAGACATGGAAACATGACTTTAAAGTTTATCTGGATGAAGAAACACATTGAGAAGAGGGGATCACCCCATCTGACATTACCAAACAGTCCCGAAACAGTAAGATGTGGCTACAGCGAGGGAAGAGAAGTCCAGAAATAAAGCCAAGGATGCACGGAAACTCTGTGCTCGCTGACAGCATCTACAGCTCGATTAAAAGGTGCACAGAAGGGTCACCTGGGTGGCTCAGTGGGTTAAGCCTCTGCCTTCGGCTCAGGTCATGATACCAGGGTCCTGGGATCGAGTCCCACATCGGGCTCTCTGCTCAGCAGGGAGCCTGCTTCCTCCTCTCTCTCTCTCTCTCTCTGCCTCTCTGCCTACTTGTGATCTCTGTCTGTCAAATAAATAAAAATCTTAAAAAAAAAAAAAAAGGTGCACAGAAGACAGATTCCCAAGCTTGGGTGGGGTACTGGAGAGCTGCTGGCAGAACACGGTGGGTCCCGGACCTGGTCCCTGCTCTGAGTACAGGTTCAGACCCAAGGACTCCTGTTTCCACAGGGAAGGGACACTGATGATGCGTGGTACGGGTGGAAACATCTCCTTCGTCACAAACAGATACTTAAAATCCAGAGTCGGATGAAGAAGAGGCCTGAGAGGACTCCGTCTTTGCTGCCACTGAACATTTTGGGGGAAATAAACGGGATTGTTGGGTGGCTTCTGTTTATTCTGAAGAATGAGAGGAAAAGACGTTTGGCCGTGGGGCTGGGTATGCTGCACTCACAGGCCTCAGAGCAGGGGCAACTGCCGCGGGGCGCACCAGGGACCTGTCAGCCCCCCAGGGAGGCGGGCCACAGAGCCCCAGGCTTCCCCAGCGCAGCTGCAGGGGACAGACCTCCAGTCCCCATCCCATCCCACAGCCCAGACCCATCCCCGCTTGGCCCTGGCTGCGAGCACGGGGCCCCAGGGCAAGGATATCGGTGGAGACACCCCAGAGGTAGGGGGATGCCCCAGAATACACTGACTGCGCTTCCGGAAATCCTCCACCAAAATGCCAGCGGGGCCGCGACAATCCCAACGATAAAGAGCGCGCTGCTCCGACGGGGCCCGACGGGGGCAGGGACATGCGGTCTCCCGGTGCGAGGGCCCCGCCGCCACGGAGCTGGGGAAGGGGAGGCGGCCGCATCTTCAGGGCAGGGGGACCCACGAAGCACAGGCCGGGCTTGGGGGCTGACGCTGGAGGCCACGGCCCACAGGCCCTACCCGAGGGCAAGTCATAACCGAAGTCGCAGGGCACACGGCAGCTGTGCGAGCCCGCCAAGGCGCAGAGGCAGATGGTAAAACCTGGAAAGATGGTGCGCGTTCAGGGAAAAACTGACAAAGCAGAAGGAAACCGGGGTCACGTCATCCTAGGGAAGCCAAAGAAAGCCATGGTTTAGTAGACACAAACTGTCCGCGCAGCCACTGAAGAATCCAAACAGGCCCTAGAATCCCACTTTCCACGTCCAATCCCCGCTTCATAAATTAGTCTTGACATCGTCCCCGGCTGGGGCGCAACGCTCTGTGCTTTGGAGGAAACCAGCAGGCCCCGCTCTGTACTCCCGCCAGCCCCTTCCCCGGCCCAGCCTGGCCTCGGGCCCAGGTCCCGCACAGCGGGCACCGCTGGGGGCCGCTGGGCACGAGCAGAGGGCCTGCCTCCCGACAGGGCGACCCAGATTCCGGAATGACCTTCCACACCGTCCAGCTTCCTGGCCCGTTCTCGTCCCCTCATGTTCCGGCTCCCTTCAGAACGGCGTGTGCACGATCATGAAATCCAAGGAGGCTTTTCGTGTTCTCATTACGTGCGTGACGTTCAGCGTCCTCCTGCCACCGGCGTGGGAAGGGGCGTGGTGGCCTTGGGGTAACTGAAGACCCCGAGCTTCAGACACGGCTTTCTTCGTAGTGACTGTGACCGGCCGGCCCTTTCCACAGAACAAAATGAAGAAGCATCTATTTTAATGACTGCACTTTCAAGCTCTCAGAGTACAAATATAAAGGGCATTTTCTTTTGCTAAAGAAGGAAATGTGCAGCACTGCCTCAGAGAGAAAGATCTGGGAAGGGGACGGCATCGGGGAGGGCATCGCCTCCCCGAGGAAGAGCAGGTGGGCACGCCGGGAGGGGTCCCGTAATCCCGCTTGTGCCGTAGCCAGGCTGAGAGCTTTAGAGAAACGGCGGTCAACAAGGAAGGACAGGTCTAGTGACTTCCAAGCTCACTGGGAACTAGCAGGCATGGCTTACTGGGAACAAAAGGGGAAAATAATAAACGGTCCAGAATTATGCAGAGCTGCACGCGCACATACAGCGAGAAGAGGAGGCGTCCGAGGGCCCTCAGGGTAGAGAAGAGGATGCCAGCCCCTGGCGGGACCTGGGAGAGCAGGTGTGGGCAGGGCCAGTCACCGGGCTTCGAGTGTCTGGTCGGCTGACAGGGGTGTCTGCAGAGAAACGGGGCATCCTTTTCCGCTGATCAAAGTCCGACCAAATAGTAATCAAAACTTTCCTAAGGAGGGAATTTCATTTCCTCAAATTCTCCTGTGTCACACTGATCACAGAGGACCCAAGTACCAGGAAGCATCGCGGCAGGAAACCAAAGGGAACCCACACTCGAACACCATTTCCAGACAGTCCGACACATCCAGTCCACCATCGCCTTCTCTCTAGGGCTTCCTGACTCGGGGTGGCGTCGGACCCACGAGCGTTCCACCCAGAGGAGCGACACACCATTCACAGGCATGATTACAAGACGGTGGGCTGAATGCGTGTCAGATGTTCAAAACCTACACACACGTCCTCAGGGGACCAGCTAACATCCCAAAGAGGCTGACGGTTGTACTATTTCTGAAGCCTTCCTTTAAAATCATCTTCAGAAAGTATAGCACATCTCTCGGATTATCCACCACGGTGCCAATCTTCACTCTCTCCTGCTGATGTGATGGTAACCTAACTCCGAGTGCCGGGCCCCGGAACATGACCTGCTCCGTGCTGCTGTGTCACACGGGGAGCTTCCTGCAACGAGAAGACGCTCCATTTCTCTGCCGGGAAATGACTACGGAGTCGCGATTACTAGATTTTCTGAATCAAACATCAGAACAGATGTTTGTGGTCTTCCCAGTGCGAGGGTCCCACATCTGAACCCCCGAGCACCCCCCCAGTGAGACGTGACCCCCCACCTGAAGCGTAAGTCCCTTGGACACACACTCACATGTGTCATGCCTCGAGACACATGAAAATAATGCCTTTCAGTATAAATGAAAACCATTTCTTTCCCTTAAATGCCTTTTTCTCATGGTATCCTTAAGGTTTGCTGTACTCCCTAAATATAAATAACAAAGGAATAAATATGAAAGTGTTTTTAAATTAGCTGGAAATAAAACATATAACCATCTTGAAAACTGACACCTTTAAATAACCTATAAGTATTTACATGTGAAGTAATGGACACTGGATGGGTGCAATTTATAAGAAATTTTTTAAATAAACTTAAAAAAATTTTTTTTATTTATTTACTTGAGAAAGAGAGTGAGAGAGAGAGAGCATGAGAGGGGAGAGAGTCAGAGGAAGAAGCCGACTACTCACTGAGCAGAGAGTCCAACGCGGGACTCCATCCCGGGACTCCAGGATCATGACCTGAGCTGAAGGCAGTTGCTTAACCAACTGAGCCACCCAGGCACCCCTAAACTTAAAATGTTAAACTTATCTTGCCAGATGCTAACTCTTTTGAAATGAGTATAAAATTAATACAAGTGTCACAAGGGAGTAAATATGTTCAAAATAAATAAAGACACACCAAAATGTACCATTTACTTAAATAATGCTGGACTCACATCTTAAAATTCTGAGCTCAGATCCTCGAATTTTATTCAAAACAGAATTACTCAAAGCTTCGTTTTCCCCTTGAGAAACCGGAGGGCACAGAGCTTGCTGGAAAATCTGAGACGCCGCCCCAACGCAAAGCTAGATGACAAGGTAAGGCAGCATCTCACATAAATAATACGAAACTACAGACAATACCGCGTGATTCATTCAGAATCATTAAAGCCCACATCCAAAATTATGCGCAATTGTGTATATCACTAAAGATTACTGTCACCAGGCCCGGTTTGAATTTAGAACAGAAAAATCCACGGTACATAACTGTAAAACTACCATCCTCTTGTTGCCACATAATCTAGATATCAAACGAAGTAGCACCATAACAAGACTCAGACCTTCCTCCTCCAACTGTTCCTGCTCCTTCCCACCAAATGAGAAAAATCGGAACTTAGGAGCTAATGAAAACTATCAGTGGCGTGAAGTTTTGATAATTACACAGACCTGAACTCCACACATTCCAACATAAAACTATTTTTAAAAAAGGATGCTTTGCATATGGGAAACACAACAGAAAATACAATGTTTCTCTCCCATGAAACAAACCCAGCTTTGGTAGACAAAGATAAAATTTAATTTGCAATTCTGCCTTTGAACACAGAAGTCAACTGTCACTTTATCAATGGTGATAGCAGGTAGACAGTGTACAAATTGGAGTCACAGAGTTCATGATTCCCAGATGAACAAAGGACAGAATGGCAGAAACGCTTCACTCCTGCACCATATCAGTCGGATCCAGGAGGGAGAGTGGCCTTCATGCCGCAGAGGAAAACAAAACAATGCATGAAGAAGCCATGACGGCGCCAGACCAAGGAGACCATGACAACTCTAGGGACGTGCTTCCCCTGAAGCAACAGAGGAAATGTTCTGAGACATTCTGAGCAATGTCTTCCCAGAAGTCACACAGGACAAGGTTAACATCCAGAAGAATGAAGATCAGCAAATGCTAGGTTAATTCATGTTCTAGAAATGAATGGGATTTATTAATTTGATGCTCACCGTTAACAATGCATGGGAAAAAATATTTAGAACCCACAGTCATGATCATCAGAACATACAGCAAGTTCTGTCAGAACAAGTCACAGCCAGCAAAATGCCCCTGTCCAGACAGGCTGATTCGTAAAACTCCGTTTCCGTGGGCATAAGGAAGATCATCAGGGCTGTGGCCTCACGCAGACAAGCCCGGCTAGAACTCGCGGACAACGCAGGTCTCAGAGAAGTGGGTTTATCAGAAGATGAGGGGTTGGGGGACCCCCCCCTTATGTGGCTGGGAATTAAAAACTATAACATATTTAACGATGAGACTAGACCGATGGGTTCACTGCCTCGCACCCGTGCAGGATCCCTCCTAAGCCTTCCACCCCCACAGGTGTGATGTCCACCTGGAGCCCTCCCTGGATGCCCCCTGGACTCGGATGGCAGGAGGTGGGATCGGAGTTAGTGGGCGAGACCAGGGCCAGCATTAGCACCACTGGTTAGAGCCAGGGCTGTGCGGCTCTAGGACGACATTTAAGAACTTTAGAACCGCACAGGATGAGAAGCCTCATCAGACACGTGCTTCCAGTCAGACACAGGGCAAAGAGGGATGGGACGCTCTCTCCCCAAGAGGGGAGCAGTGCTGCAGGTGGGGTGCATCCTGCCCAGGCCTAAAACCAAGCAATTCAACAAATGTTACATACCCCAAAACTCTGTCCTAAGATCCTACTTTTATGCTATATGCAAATTAAAAAGAAACCCATGAAAATCACTGGACTGGAAGATTCTGCCCTACCAAACACTCCCCGTAACCTACTGCTCATGTGGCTTGAGCAGGGAGGGCCAGGAATTTTTAAGCTGTTCTGGTCTTAAGGGATCGAACTAGACAGCCATGTGCACACGGACTGCACCTCTCCTGTAGGAGCGCAGGGAGGAGTGGTACTGGGGAAAGAGCAGGGAAAGCCGGCAGGGGCGGGGGGGCACCCAAAGCCACACAGACGTGAGCCCGTGAGCCGGCAGCGAGCTTTGGGGAAAGAGAAGGCAGCTCAGGCAGGCCAGCTGTTACCGTGGTTATAAAGCCCTATTTAAGCGCAGACTTCATCTTTCCCCCACAAGTAAATCCCACATAAAAATATATGGGGGGGGCGGGGAGCAAATGTGGATGGTTAGGGAGGGAGAGTCAAGGGAGGGTTATGGACCGCAGCGCTCACACAGTGTGCCCAGACGGCACCTGGCCGGGGTGGGGGGGTGTTAGAGCATCAGATCAATACAGAAAAGTGTGAGGCTTAAAAGTGGTCTGGACAGGGGACTGCTAGTGCAAATCAAGACGAGTCTCAGAAGTCTAACTGTAAAGTACCATCTTAACACCAATCTTAGCAGCCGGAAGCTAATGTAGAAGCATGAGGCTGGGGGCAGGAGCTCAGCATTTAGCAGCAGGAATAACTCCCCAGTGCCCTTCTGTGCTGCTGGCCTCCAGCAGGGACAGCCAGGAGAGCCACACAGGGACATTTCCATCCCCCAAGCTAGCAGACATACAGACATTACAGCAGCACACGAATTGAGGGCAAAAGCGAACATGGGACCTTGAAGTGGCTCTGGTTACCCAGAGGACAGTGAGGTCGGGTGCCAGAGGGAGAGGGCCCTCCCCCACAGGAGGGGGACAGACTGAAAACTGCCAATTCCAGATTTGAGAATGGATGCCAGGCAATGCTACTGAGAACAGATTCGGGTTTTCAACAAGTTCACATTTGAGATCCCTAAACCCACTTTCCAATTTTCCTACATCTGGGAATACAACTTAAAATGTCAAAAGGGGAAAGAAGTGTTAAAAAATCCAGGTGTAAACTTTTGTAGCAACATGGACGGGACTGGAGATGATGCTGAGTGAAATAAGTCAGGCAGAGAAAGACAATTATCATATGGTTTCACTTACTTGTGGAGCATAAGGAATAACACGGAGGACATGGGGAGATGGAGAGGAGAAGGGAGTTGGGGGAAATCGGAGGGAGAGACGAACCATGAGAGACTGTGGACTCTGAGAAACAAACTGAGGGTTTTAGAGGGGAGGGGGTGGGGAATGGGTGAGCCTGGTGGTGGGTATTAAGGAGGACACGGACTACATGGAGCACTGGGTGTGGTGCATAAACAATGAATTCTGGAACTCTTAAAAGAAATTTAAAAAATAAATAAAAATTAAAAAATAATCCAGGTGTATCATTTATCTTATTACCGTAAATGACAAGAACATTGGCTAATGTAAATGTTAACTTTAGTTTAAAATGCCTGACTACAAGCCCATATCTTATTGTGCTTTGCTGTATTATACTTTCTAGATGTTGCTTTTTTTTTTTAACAGTACTCTTTTTTTAAAAAAGATTTTATTTATTTATTTGACAGACAGAGATCACAAGTAGGCAGAGAGGCAGGCAGAGAGAGAGGAGGAAGCCGGCTCCCTGCAGAGCAGAGAGCCCGATGCGGGGCCCGATCCCAGAACCCCGGGATCATGACCTGAGCCGAGGGAAGAGGCTTTAACCCGCTGAGCCACCCAGGTGCCCCTAGATGTTGCTTTTTTGGCAAACGGAAGATCTGTGGCAACCCCGTGTTGAGCGAGGCTATCGGCATTGGCTCCCTTTAAGTCCCTGTGTCGCACTCTGGTAACAGGCACAACGCTCTGAGCTCTGTCGTTAGGGTTGCGTTTGTTACAATGATCTGTGACCAGTGACCTTTGCTGTTCTCTTGTAAGTGCTTTGGGGCACTGCGAGCAGCAGCGTCCACACGACAGCCGATTCAATCAATATGTGTGTGTTCTGACGGCTCCGCCCTCAGGCCTCCCTAATCCCCACTCCCCCCTCCGACATAATAATGTGGAAATCAGGCCAATTAATAACCCTACAAGGGCCTCTAAGTGCCCAGCAGAGAGGAAGAAGCTTACGCCCCTCACCTGAAATCTAGAGCTAGAATGACTGAGCTTAGTGGGGAGCTGTGTTGGGAGCAGAGCGAGGCCGAGAGCAAGGCTCCTGTGGCCACACTGTGAAGGCAGAGGAGAGTTCTGGAAGGTCGTTAAAGGGCGACTCCAGTGAACACGTGGCCAAGAAGAAAGGGAAACGGGTTTGCCGCTGATACGGAGAAAGCCTGAGTGGTCTGGACAGAACACACTCCCCTAAGCCAAGGCCTGATCCAGACCCAGGCCGGAACTCTCAGCTCTGTGAAGGCCGAGGCAGGCGGGGGAGCTGCACAGGGAGAGTCTGAAGCCCGTGGAGGTCGGCTGGTGGGTTAAGGGAAGCAGCCGTCGCCGGGACATGAAGGACGAGGCGAGGCCGCAGGTGCCCACGGAGACGCCGCAGCAAGTCCCCCAGAAGACCCAGCTCAGAGAACGCAGGAAGGCGGCTGCACTCGACAGCGGACTGCCGGTGTGGCCCAAGCAGCCTTCTGCCGGAGACGACGCCGTCGAGGACTGTCACAGCCAGAGGGACGTCAACGCCCGGCTTCAAAGCTGCAGAGGCCAGGCTGGCTCCCCCGTGAGGGGCTGGTGCGGCCGGTGACTCTAAGTGGAAGCCAGTGCCCACGTCCCATTCTGAAAATCCTAGGGCCCTTCAGCATCGCGCTCGATCTACTCTGCCTGGGCCCTACAAATGGAACGACACGGCCTGGATGACGGTACGTCTGTCTACGACACGGTTTACTGAATACGGTAAACCCACTGTTGGGGCCACATGCTCAGAGAACAAGATTTCTTTCAAAATACTGCTGCTCGCTGACAATGCACCCGGTCACCCGAGAGCTCTGATGGAGACGGACCATGAGAGTAACGTGGTTTTCATGCCGCTAATGCAGCGTCCATCCTGCAGCCCATGATCAAGGAGTCATTTCAACGTTCAAGTCTTCTTCCTGAAGACTTTCCTAAGGTTACAGCTGCCATAGATGGTGATTCCTCTCATGGATCTGGGCAAAGTAAAAACCTCCCAGAAACGGTTCACCATTCTAGATGCCACTGAGAACATCTGTGATTCATGGGAAGAGATCAGAACATCAACACAAAGACGAGTTCGGAAGAAGGGAGTCCAACCCGCATGGATGACTTTGAGGGTCCGAGACTTGGTGGAGGGGGGAACCACAGATGGGGCGGAAGGGGCCAGAGAATGGGCGTCAGAAGAGGAGCCTGCAGACGGGACTGCACCGCTGCGCTCTCGGGGTCACACTTGAACAGACGAGGAGCTGCTTCTTGTGCAGGAGCACAGAAAGTGGGTTCTTTCTTTTTTTTTTATTTTTTTTTTTTAAGATTTTATTTATTTGACAGAGAGAGAGATCACAAGCAGGAAGAGTTGGGCAGAGAGAGAGAGAAAGGGAAGCAGGCTCCCTGCTGAGCAGAGAGCCCAATGTGGGGCTCGATCCCAGGACCCCGGGATCATGACCCGAGCTGAAGGCAGAGGCTTAACCGACTGAGCCACCCAGGCACCCCAGAAAGTGGGTTCTTAAGATGAATCCATTCCTGGCGAAGATGCTGGGAAGACTGTTGAAATGACGACCAAGGATTTAGAACATTCCGCAAATGTAGCTGATAAACCCGCGGCAGGGTCTGAAGGTCTGACTGCAGTCTGAAAGAAGTCCTGCTGCGTGTGAGACGCCACCACACTGCACTGCACTGCGGAGAAGCCTCTCTGGAAAGGAAGAGTCCGTCAAGGCACCGAACTTCCTTGTTGTCTCAAGACACTGCCGCAGGCGCCCCCCCCCCCAGCACCCTCGGCCCGATCCGTCGGCAGCTGCCAACACGGAGACAAGACTGTCCCCTAGCGAAGGACGACAGACGACGGTCAGCATGTTTGAGCAGTAAAGTACTTTTTCATCAAGGTATGTACACGTTTGAGACGTAACCCTAATGCACACTTAACGGGCCACAGTATCGCACACACAGCTTTCATGCGCACTGTGCAACCACAGAGCCCCCGGACCCCCTTCACTGCAGTATTTGTTTCACTGGGACGGTCCGGTGTGCAGCATCGACATCCCTGGCGCAACATGTCGGAGGTTTTTCATTTTAAATAATCTCTTTATTTAGAAGTAAACTATCCATATTAGTGCCAGACTTGGCCATTTGTCATTAAGGGCCACGAGCTCCCAAACACAGATTAACACTCCACATTTTATGATTATATAATATTTACTGAAAGGAATATTGTTTGACTGCATCCCTGAATGCTACATTTTGTCATCCTGAACTCCCAGTGGGCAGAAACACATTAATTTCATCAAAATTAAGTTAGAATTGTGTATCAAAGCATCTTCACAAATGACCAGAGAGTTTCTCTTGCAGCCACTAGATCAACCCTCATCTATTTATTTTTTATTTTTTTATTATGTTAGTCACCATACAACATGGACAGGAGTGGAGGAGATCACGCTAATTGAAATAAGTCAAGCAGACAAAGTCATGTATCATATGGTGTCACTTACTCGTGAACAACCCTCATCTCTTTTTCTAGCTTTGGAGATATTCCAGATCCCTGAGACTTTTATCTCCAGGAGATATGGACACCATCTGAATGCTGGAACACAACCCAGTGTGGGATTATCTACACTGGAAAGACAGTAAGAACTTACTCTTTTATCGTGAGCCAAGGTCACCACATCTTAAATACTAGGAATTTAATCATTATTTGTTGTGCACGTCAATCAAGCCTCAGTGACATGGGAACTCGTGTGGAACTGAGCCACTCAAGGTGGAGAGAAAATACGCCACTGGCACTAACACATCCCTGGGGCACCCCAGCCCCCATCGAGAGGGGGAGGGTGACACCATGCTTGACCTTCATCCCCAGCCCAATACCATCCCAACCAGTGAATTACACCAGCTACTTAGCTGTTCTGGGAGCAAGAGGAACGACACACAGCAAAAAAGGCTCAGAGGAGTCGCACGCTCAAGTGTGATGGCACACAAACACCGTGTCGCCAACACACACGGCAGACGCACACCTGCATCAGCGTCCCTGCCTTTTTCCTATCTGGCTCGGACACTCAGATGACCGTATTCTCTGCAACAACAGAAAAGTACTTTGATGATTGTTTCCCTGATTCTATCAATTAGGTATGCTCACAAGAAAAATAAAAAATATTTTTCACAAGAAAAATATAAAATAATGCCAAGACCAGCGACCACTGGGTCAGTGAGTGTGCCCACGGCAGACTTCTGCAAACTAGCAAAATCAACACCTCAAAAACCGAGGCTTCAAATTAAATGTGGACTCGGAAACAGCCCGGCTGCAGTTGATTCTGAGTCTTACTTCACAGATGAGACACTGAGGAACAGACAGCAGTAAGCGGATTTCCTAGGGCAAGGCCGCTGCGTCCAGGAGTAAAACTGTAGCCCAACACTCCTGGTGTCCTGTGCTCCCTCCAGGACGCCTGCAGAAAGGGCCATCAGCCACAGGACACAGCGCTTGCTGCTCGGATCAGAGCGCCAGAGGGGACCGTCCTGCACGTAATCTCTGCCTCTCGGAGGGACGCAGTCTTCTCCTGCCTACAACATCCCGCTGTGTCCTCAGCCGCTTGCTCTGACAGTACATGGAGGTGAACGAGTTAATTTCTCAACACCCACATATCAATCATCCCCACAGCTCAGGCAGTATTCGAAGGAGAGGTTTTCATTGATTCCAAATTCAATTATACTTGGGTCTACTAGAAGAGCCACAATCATGATAGGTTTAGGAAGCTGTGAAATGATTGTTTCTACATATATTTTAGAAGAATTATAGAAAACTGTGTTGAAAACACTGATGCAGGAGGTTGGAATTTCTTTCAAAAATCTCTTAATTTAAGCAGTTGGTGGCATGAGAATTTATGCATAACCGCCTTTTGAAATAATTTCCTAATGATTTCAAAGAAGATAATTTGCATTTATTTACACTGAGCCAAACAGTATTATCTGAGGGATAAAATGGCATGTGAATTATCAGCAGAGAATAATCTTTCAGCAAAACAGCAAAGCATCCACCAGCAAACACATCTCCATTCGAGTGTGGGCCCGCCCTACCGCTCCTGTGACACGGATACGGAGCAGGTGTCATTCTGTCCTGAACCAGGATCCACAGAACACTTACCCGGCTTGCTACGTCAATACTTTTAATAAATGGTTGCTATGGTTAAGACTGTCAAATACATTTCTTATAATCTTCTGAATAATTCTCCAGCTTGTTTGCAATTTTATATTCAACTTCATATTAAATGGTGCTAAGTTTACAAAATTCCTATTTAGAATAAAATGTGACCAGCTGTCTTTGAATTTATTTATCATTCTTTCATTCAACAATACCTATGGTACAGCAATAACAATGCTAGGAACTAGAGATACAAGAAATGTCTGATCCTTAAAAGAAATGTCCAAAGTAGGGCACCTGGGTGGCTCAGTGGGTTAAGCCTCTGCCTTCAGCTCAGGACATGATCTCAAGGTCCTGGAATAGAGCCCCTCATTGGGCTCTCTGCTCGGCAGGGAGCCTGCTTCCCCTCTCTCTCTGCCTGCCTCTCTCTGTCAAAAAATTAATAAAATCTTTTTTAAAAAATGTCCAAAGAGGATTTGGAGTTAAGCTTCAAACTTCTTACAGGAGTATCTGGAAACTCCACAGCAAGTGTGAGGAGAGAAGCATTCAAGTCCAAGCTATAAGTTTAGAGTATGAATGAGAATAACAAAATCAAGGACCACATCCAATTTTTCTTTCATTTTCAGTTCCTTTATAAATCAGCTCTGAGCATTAAGATTACTTCAGTCGAAAAAAATTAAAAAAAAAAAAAAAGATTACTTCAGTCATAAATGTTGCCTCCAGAAGACTGAGGTAACTCTAGTACCAGGGAAATCCCGTCCACACAAACACAAAAGAACAGATGGCCACGTTCTTCTTCCCAAATATCTATGTACTAACTGAAAATGAAAAAAAAAAAACCTTCTGTACAACAAAAAAAATTTAATAGACTTCAAAATTAATATAAAAATATGAAAACAAAGAGATAAAATTTATTTCACAGATAAAATGAGCCATATAGAAGATCCAAGAGAATCTACTAACAAACTAAGATGCGTGTATTGCTGGGCACTAAGTCAGTAATAAAAATTTGGTAGCATACATAACACTGAGGAGTAACCAACTGCAATAGGCAAGAGTGTTTTTAAATCCCCTTTAGGAGCTAAAACTATAAGATACTTTCCTAAGTGTAAATCTAATCAAAGTTGCCCAAAATTGAAGTGGAAAAAATAATATTTCGAACATGAAAGAAATCCTGAATATATGGGCACATATATTTGTAAATATTATAAAGCTACAAGTTTTCCATTATAACCTATAAGTTCAAAATGATTTGAATCAAAATCTCAATCATGTTTTAGAAAATGTAATAAGCAGTTTTCATGTGGATAAGTAAGTGGTTTAGAATAATTAAAATAATTTCTGAAATAACAATGGGGAGATTTACTCTATCAAGTATTCTGTTTTGAAGATGTGGTAATTGAGAAAGGGAATCATATCCATAGTTTTAATAAATAGACCAAGGAAACAAAAGAGAAAGCCCTGGAAGAGACCCATTCCTGTGTGAAAAACTGACATGTAATGGTGATATATTTCATACGAATGAGAAATTGATTCATGCAGAAAAACGGATTACCCATTTTGAAGAATAAAGTTTGATCTATCATCCCATACCCAAAAACCCAATTCTAGGTAAATTAAGTATGTAACAGTGTGAGATGTGAACTTTAAAACCTCTAGAAGAAAAAAAACACTGGCATCTTTTATCATATCAAGGTATGGAAGTCATTCTAAAGCAAAATTAAAAAACAAAAACTGCAAAACGGAAAGAAGTAGGTTTTAAACTTTAACTGAAATTAACATTTTTTAATGGATGACAATAGATCCTATAAAAGAGGTTACTAAAGAAGTCATAGATGGCAAGGATTAGTATCTCAAATAATAAAGAACATCTATAAATTAATCATAAAAAGACAAACCAATAGAAAAATGAGCCAAGGGTAAGAAGAGGCAATTAACATAAAAGGAAATATGAAGAGTCAATAAACCTCAGAAAAATACGTGCAAGCTCATTGGTAATCAGGAATTTAGAGACAAACAGAAAAATACAATGAGAGACTATTCCACAGGCTCAGGATGCCAAAATATTAAAGTCTTAAAACAGCAACTGTTGAATGAGAATGCAAAACAAAAGGAATTCTCCTACAATGACAATGACAGAACACCACATTTTACATCAAACTAAAAGTAAAATTAAACTGGAGATTTTCTTAACCTATAAAACTCAGAAATACTTTCTATTCCAATATATATTGTAGAGCAGGTTCTCAGACTTTAGCTTGGATCAGAATCATTGGGGGGCTTGTTAAAACCCAGATTTCTGGGCCTCAAAAGCAAAGGTTTTGATTCAGGAGGTCTGGGGCAGGGCTTAATAATTTGCAATTCTAGTATGTTCTCAGGTGATGCTGATGGTGCTGGACCTGGGACCCCACTTTGAGAACCACTGCCTAAAGTGGACAGTGTCCAAGGGGACATGGGAGCTATTCACTGCGGCTCAGCTCTGCAATACTGAAAACTATGGAAACAATTTCCATCCCCTCAATCACACTGAGGAAGGATAATCAGAGTCATTCTCAGGAATGCAATAACCATGCAGCAGTTTAACATTTAAGGCTAAGCACAGCGGTACAAATAGATCTCCACCCGAAAACACCTGAACAACAGCTCTGCATATTATTTATGGACGCACGAAGATGTCATCGACAATAAAAACATGCCTGGGAATATACACACCAGATGCATGACAGAGACCAGCTCCAGCGTGGGAACACAGTAATGGGATTGAAGAAAGTAAAATGGATCCCCAAAGAACCACATCCTTTGTGCTTAGAAAAAGTATGAAACACGCTTGGAATGGCATTAAGATTTAATAAATATAAGGAATAGTAATGGGGCAAATATTATATTGTTCTCTCTTCATAGGTGTGCCCTTGAAATGGTGTAAAATAAAATGAGGAAAACAGTATATTAACATAAACCATTTAAGAATTAAATGCACGTAGGTAGATGAATGCTTTATAAAACCATTGTATTTGGATAAAACCCGTGTCAGAACACCAATCTTTTGGCTTTGCAGCTAATGAAGAGCTTCTCAACCAGCGATTCCCTCATGTGGTCAACAGCTAGACATCTGCTGTCTGCTAGTCCTGGGCACCTGGTCCTCTGGGAACTCAGGTGTGCCCAGAGCCACATGCACTGGCTGTCCTGGCAGGGATATGGGGTAAGAACTGGGGCATACATATAAAGACGAGCTTTTAGTTGAACCTTATAAAAGACGGGAGATTTGTCAGGTCCAAAAGAGAGCAATCACTACTGGCAGAGGAGACATACCATGTGAAGCAGTGAGGGACGGGGGAGTTGTTCCCCTGGAAGCCAGGTTCTGATCCGGGGGCCACTGGGAAAGGAAACGGCAGATGACACAGCAAACTGATGAATAAAGACAATCACCACTGACTCAGCTGCCAGGTCAAAATCCCCAAAGCCACCCACGATTTCCTGTTTTCCGTCACACTCACATCTAATTAACTCATCGTGCAATTCTGCTCGCTCTACTGTCAAGTGAACCCAGAAAGGGACCCTGTTTCCCACGTCCTCCACCCACACCAGCTGTCCACCATCACCCCTCCTCTGGATTGGCACAGGCTGCTGTCTGGTCCCTGGGCTCACTCTGCTACAGTCTCTACTCTGCAGAAAACAGCAGAAAGATGCTGCCAAATGTGAATCAGACCATGCTCCCCGCCCAAAGCAAGCCAACAGCTACCCCTCAAAATGAAAGCAAGACTCAGCATTGTTCCTGTGTCCTGGAAAGCCCTGGGCCATTTGGCCTGGGCCACATCCCCCATCATTCCCTTTGTTCCAGCCGGTCTCTGGCCACATCACACGGTGCCACCTCAGGGCCTTTGCACCTGTGGCTCCCTCTGTTTGCAGTATTCATCTACCATGAAAGACCTGCAGGCTCTCACCCAAGTCTCTGCTCAATGTCACCTCTGCTCAGTGAAAGAAGCATTTCTGCCTATGACACCCTCGTTGCTCTCTTTACCCTCCTCTGATGTTATCCTATCTTGACAGAAATTACTGTTTCGTTTATTATTTCATTATTGGTTTACTTATTCTTTGTCTCAACAACTAGACTTTAAACAGGGATTTACCTGCTTGGTCCTCATCACCAGGAAGCATGCATGGGGCATATGTGAGACAACGAAATATTTGTGAAATAAATGAGTGAATGAACATTCATTATGTTTACATTTTTGCAAAGAAATAAAAGAAGAAATGACTTAACCCTGGGTGATGAGTTATGGATTGAATAAAGAAGGAAGAATACATATTTACCTTAGCTAAATCCCTGAGTGGGCACCCTGTAAAAGGTTCAGTGAGAAATACAGACCTTACAGGTTCACTACAAGCCTTACAAAGCTATTTACTCCAGGACAAGTAATATTCATTCCATTGGGATGGAAAAGCCACGGTGATAAACAGATGGAGAATCCTGGAGATGTCTTTGAAGCTGAGGACTGTCTGTATTTTTAAACCACAGCGAATCAGTCAAGAAGACCTGCCCGTTTGATGGTATCCGTGGAATTCACAGCGGCAATGAGTTGTTGGTAATTAAAGTGATTTTTCAGCAAAACCTGCGAAGTCATCCCAGAACCCCATTCTAATTTCTAAACCGAGGATTTGAAAATTTATGTAACAGAGGTCATACTTGAGATGCTGTGATGAGGGCTACTTCAGGAACACTGGAAAACTCCTATAAGCCAATATAGAATCTGCATCAAAGCGGGAAAGAAAAATCAAGAAATATGTACCCTTCCCGATTTCTTTCTTTAATTGGGGAAAAAACAGTCAAAAACAAAAACCAACTTAGTATGCAAAAAATCACCTTGGCTATAATAACTTTACTTTTATCACATTAATGCTAACAAACTGAAAAAAAAAAGGCAAAACCTCAATATTAGAAATGCTCTGAGGGCTGCCCAGATGACACAGTTGGTTAAGGGTCTAACTTGAGTCATGACCTCAGAGTCATGAATGCAGCCCCGCGCCAGGCTCCACACCCAGCGGGGCGTCTGCTTGAGATTCTCCTTCTCTGCTCCTCCCCTGCTTGTGCACGTGTTCTCTCTGTCTCTCCCAATAAATAAATAAATCTTTAAAAAACTTTTAAAAACGAAGAACTGCTCTGAGAAGCATCTTTGAAGCCCCACGTCCCCGTGTTTGTGCACGTGACGTAACCAGGTCCTCATCCCAGCTGTGTGTGCACCTTTCTGCCCCGGTGTCCCTCTCCTGTCGGGGCCGGGAAGGAACCCTGTCACCCCAGCTGCTGAACACCCAGGACCCTGGATAAAATCACAGGCAGGAACGAACATGGAGTAACCCTGGGATCCTGCCGCTACCTTAGACTTGTCAACACCGTTGTCACCAGGGGCAGTCAGGTGCCCTGATGCCAAGAACCCCCACACCAGATTCACGCAGGAAGTAACCTAGGGCTGGGTCAGGAGGCTCACATGTGTGGTCACTGCCCACAGGGCTTCTGTGCTGCCCACATGTGCTGAGCCCTGAGGTCAGACACCCTTGGTTCAAACCCAAAGATCTGCCACTAACCAGCTCTTCTTGTAAAGGCACAGCAAAAAAAAAAAAAAAAAGCATGCAAATCAAACTTTTTAAGAGGGACGATCGTTAGAGCAGTTTCAGGGTTATAAAAAAAAGTACAGCGTTTGCATAGAATGCTTCCTCACCCCGCTTCTGGTTCCCCTTCGATGAACATCTGATACACATTAGTATGTTGGTCTTGACTCAAGTCCACAGCTGACATCAGGGTCTCTCCTGCTGCTACACATCTTATGGGTTTGGGCAAATGGATAATGATATTATCATATTAGAGTAAGAGAGACAGTGTCATACAGTATCCTACAGAGAAGTTTCACTGTCCTAAAAACCCTGCATGCCCCCCTTTTCATCCCTCCCTCTCGCAACATGGGCAACCACTCAACTTTTTACTCTCTGTGTAGTTCTGCCTTTTCCAGAAGGTCGCATGGTCGCATCCCAACAGGATGTGGCCTTTCCAGACGGACATCTTTGACTTAATAATATGCATGAAGGTTCTGCCACATCTTTCCAAGTCTTGATGGCTCCTTTCTATTTAGTGCTGAACAACAGTCCACCGTCTAGACAGACAACAGTTTATTGTTTATTTCTCCATCCACCTACTAAAGGACTCGTCAGTTGCTTCCAAGTTTGGAATCATGAATAAAACTGCTATAAAAATCTATGAGCAAATTCTTCTGTGGACACATGCTTTCAACTCCTGTAGGTAAATACTGAAGAGTGTGGTTGTGGGAGCAAATGGTAGAGTATTTTCAGTTCTTCACGCTGCTGTTATGCTCTCTGAAGTGGGCGCTCCTCCCGTATTCCCGCCCACAGTGAGGGAGGGTCTCTGGTCCCCACATCCTCTCCGACACATGGTGCGGTCGTGACCTGGATGGTGGCCATCTCACCGGCGTATGGTGACATTTCCTGGTTTTAACTTGCATTTCCCTGAGGACGTATGACGTGGACCTGCTCTTCATACATTTATCTACCACCTGTATACAGATGTTTACTCGATTTTTAGCAATGTATTCCTTCTCTGATGAAATACCCATTCAAACCTTCAGCCAATTTTTTGAGAGAGAGAGAGAGACCTCAAGCGGGAAGGGCAAGGGAGAGAGAGAATCTCAAGCAGACTCCACACCCACCATGGAGCCCAACCCAAGGCTCAATCTCATGACCCTGAGGTCATGAGCTGAGGCAAAATCCAGAGTCAGATATGCCTAACTGACTGAGCCTCTCAGGCACCCAACCCTCCTTTGCCCATTTTTAAACTGAGGTATTAATTGCCAAGTTTTAAGAATTTTTTGTATGTTTTAAATACTAATTCTTATCAGCTGTGTCTTTGGCAAATATTATCTCCCAGTCTGTGGACAGTCTTTTCATCCACTTGACACTGTCACAAAGCACAAGTTTGTTGTTGTTTTTTTTAATATTTTACTTACTTACTTGACAGAGAGAGAGAGATCACAAGTAGGCAGAGAGGCAGGCAGAGAGAGAGGAAGGGAAGCAGGCTCCCCACTGAGCAGAGAGCCCGATGCAGGGCTCGATCCCAGGACCCTGAGATCATGACCTGAGCTGAAAGCAGAGGCTTAACCCACTGAGCCACCCAGGCGCCCCTGTTTTGTTTTGTTTTTTTTAATGAAGTCCAGTCTATCAGTGAGTTCTTTCATGAATCACATACCTTTGATGTTGTATCTAAGATAATCATCAACATAACAAAACTCATCCGAATTCTCCGAGGTGTTTTTTTGTTTTGCATTTTACATTTAGGTCTGTGTCTATTTTGAGATAATTCTTGTAAAGGACATAAGTATGTGTCTAAATTTATTTTTCTGCATGGGGACGTCCAACTGTCCAGCCCCATTTGCTGAAAAGACCATCTTTGCTCCATCATATTGCTCCTGCCCCTTCGTCACAATCGGTTGAGTATATTCACCTGGGTCTCTTCTGGGCTCTCCATTCTGGTCCACTGATCCATTTGTCTACACATTCACCAAGACCACACTCTCAATTACTGTTAGCTGTATCTTTAATAACTCTCAGAGTTGGCAGAGCCAGTCCTATGACGTTGGTCTCCTCCTTCGTTATTGCACTGGCTATTCTGGGTCTTAACGCTTTTTCACATAAACCTCCAAGTCAGTTGTTGCTATCCACAAAGTAACTTGCTAGTATTTTCACTGAGATGGCAATGAATCGACAGATCAAGCCCTGGAAAACTGCCATCATACCAACACAAGGTCTTCCTATTCACGAACACGGTGCAACATCAGTCCTTTATTTTGTTCTTTCACTTATTTCACAAAGGTTCTGTAGTTATCTCCATAGATCTCACACATGGGTCATTAGATTTTTTCAAAGATTTTATTTATTTATTTATTTATTTGACAGAGAGAGAGAGAGAGAGATCACAAGCAGGCAGAGAGGCAGGCAGAGAGAGAGGGGGAAGCAGACTCCCCTTGGAGCAGAGAGCCTGATGCGGGCTTGATCTCAGGACTCTGGGATCACGACCTGAGCCGAAGGCAGAGGCTTTACCCACTGAGCCACCCAGATCCTAGTTCATTCGATTTTTATGTAAGATTTTTTTAAAATTTCAAATTCCAGTTTTTCATTGCTAGTACATAAGAAAGCAATTGACTTTTTCATATTGTCCTTATATCCTGCAGCCTTGCTATAATTACTTTTTAGTTCTGAAAGGGTTTTTTGTGGATTCTTTCTGATTTTCCACATCAACAAGCATGCATGTCAAAACAGTTTTATTCCATCCTTCTCAATATGTATACCTATTTCCCTTTTCTTGTCTTATTGCATTGTCCAAGAATGTTACTACAAAGGTAAAAGAAGTGGAGAGAGGAGGCATCCTTCCCTTGCTCTTGATCTTAGAGGAAAAGACTCTACTTTGTCACCATTACATATGATGTCAGTTGTGGCGTTTTTGCAGATTTTCTTTATTTTGTGAAGAAGCTCCTATAATCCCAATGTGTTCTGAGTTTTTATCATGATTAGATGTTATATTTTGTGAAGTGCTTTTTCTACAATTGCTGATGTGATTATATGACTTTTCTTATTTGATGTGTTGATGTGATGGATTCCACTAGTCAATTTTCAAATGCTGAACCAGTCTCCCATACGTGAAATAAACCTTGAACTTGTTCCATGTGCCTCAGAAATTAGTAACTTAAGTCCTTCTGCCATTGTCATTCCTTCCCCAATCAAATGAAATATGAGTTTCCTTTGGGTACCAGAAACCTACCCGGAACCTTTATAGCACCAATGCAACACACTTTTCATTATCCTCCTCTTGATGTGTCTTTAATATCAGGCACTAATATGCATCCCTATGCCCTTGAAACTTATCTCCTGCCTTCCCCAATATGCCAACTTCCTGGTTCTCCTTCCACTTCTCTGGTCGCTCCTTTTTGCTGATTTATTCATTCAACAAACATTTCTGGAGTTCATACTAGATTCTCACCCATATTGTGTTAGGCATATAGTTCTGTCCCAAACATACACACCTTGCTAGTAGAGCACTCAAGTTAGTGGAGAACAGAGGCATCATAGAGAAAATGCTCATAACATGGTATTATGTATGCTCATAACATGCCCCTCACCACCAAAGTATAATGAAGTCTTAACCTCTAATACTTCAGAAAGTGGTATTATTTGGACACAGGGTCTTCACAGATAGTCAAGTTAAAGTAAGGGTGAAACATAATTCAGGATGACTGGAGTTCTTAAAAAAAGACGGGGGCATTTGAACATAGAGACAGACATGCACATAGGGAACAAGAAGCGAAGAGACACAGAAGAAGCCATCCATAAGCAAAGGAGAACCTCCCTCTGAGTCCTTAAAGGGACCACCCTGATGGCACCCTGACCTTGACCGCCAGCCTCCAGGACTGTGAGACAATACATTCTGGTTGTTTATACCAATAACTATGAGGCACGTTGTGAGACCAGCCCCGACAAACCAACACACATGAAGAAAAGCACTGCACAGACTGATAAGAAAGTGCTGAGCCCTGAGGCCAAAGTGGGCTTTTCACTGTCACCCAACACAAGTGTCTGTGCTCAGGGAGGGAGGACAGGGCAGCAGATAACAGGACAGCACATTAGGCGTTTTAGGCCACAGTAGAACATCCTTCTACTCTAATACATCCTAGCCATGAGTACGACTGTCCCCGAGTCCTCCCGCCGAGGCACTGAAGCAGGGGATGGTCTTGGGGACCCGACACAGTGGGATAAAGTGCTCCACTCCAGCTTCTCACTCTGCTGTCGTGACGGCTCTGAGCTCTGAACTTCCTCCTGACAGCACCTACCTACCTACATGTTTCAGGCGTCATCCTTACGCCACCTCCTCCAGATTTTCACACCACATCTCATCTGCATCAGGCGACCTGGCGTCCAGCACCAAGTCTGTACACAGCAGACATGGGACGAGGTCCACCAGGGTCTGCAGCGGGAATACCTGAATCCATCTGCAGATGCATGAGTGCAAACAGCATGCGATGAAACGAAGCCTTTCGTAAAGCCACAGGAGATGCACGTGAAGGAAGAGGAGTCACTCGCGGTACACGCGCAGCATTCTGGTTTCCCCAGGAAAGGCTCACGAAGGCACAAAGCCTCACTGGGCTCTCGTGGGGAATCTAACCTTGACAGAACTGCAGAAGCGTCAAAGATGCTAACATGACAGTAGATGCTATAATCAGTACAAACCCTGTTTGCTGAGAACGTAATTCTGTCGGCAATTTATATTAAAGCTTAGGAAGTAGAAGCATTTTGATTTGCTTATTCACTGCAGGCGGACAATCAATCAAGCTGGTGGGAGAAAGAAGAAAATGACCCAACAGAACCTTAAGTAGAATGAAGCTGATAATCCACTAAAATTTACAGCCGATCCACAGAGAGAAGGCAGAGAAAAGCATGATGGTTTGATTGGATTTGCCATTAGTCTCCCCTTCTTGTGAGAAAGCTAATGACTGAGGGAGAAAAGCCGATCCAAGATTCTTGGCAGGAGGTCATAGTGACCTCATTACATGCAAGATAGAGGCAAAAGAAGCAGGTGACAAACCCCAGGTCCCATCAAGAGTGCATCCTGTTTAAACTTTGAGACCCAGGGACAAGGAACGGAGAGGAACGTGTCCAATCAGACAGAGCAGGGCGGGAGAGAAAGGCGATGCCATCATCCCATCAAATCAGACCCCGAAACCGTAGAATGTTGCGATGGGCTGTAATTGTACCCGCTCCCAGCACAGGCCAGCAAGAGGGGAGCACCTCTTCCAGCCCTACCAGAACACTGCAGCATGAAGGGGGTGAGGGGGCCCGTGTGCGGGCATCATCTACCCATCGGCACAGCAGGGGGGAGCTTCTACCCGGAGCCAGGCCCACCTGCCCCAAATCACAGCTCTCCACACACGCATGGAGTGGCCTGAAGAAAGTGATGGAACCTTCCTAAGACTCAAGTGTCCTTGGTAACAACAGAGGGACAGCAGTAAAGACCCCTGAGGGTGCGCACACAGGGTCACCAGCAAACAGGAAGCCCGTGCCGGACAGTCCGCAGCTGTGGCTCCCGGCACAGCCCAGGGTCTGCTGCTGGGTGACAGTGGCATGCGTTCAATACGCTTTGTCCAGTGAATGGGGGAGTCCACACACCCACCCGTCCACTGCCACGGACACCACACCAACATCCGCAAAACTCCTGGAAGCGTGTCTGAATATTTGGGTAGATGGATGAGGAGAGACAGTGCGCTCCTACAACAGGGTGCAGGGCTCACCAGCCTGCAGAGCATCAGAAGACTGGCCGCAAAGACACGTGACAAAATATACACTAAAGCAGTCAAACATGTCTAATCGTGATGTACTAATCATACAGGAGGTGCATTAGCATGTCCGATGATCCCACAGCAGGTGTGACACTGACACCGATTTCAACACGTAGATGAACTCACTCCTTCATGGAGACGCACCAACCCCGACACCATGTGAGCCGCCCTCCGCCCCTCCCGGGAAGAGGCCACGGCGTTCCTACCTATGCCGCGGAGGCCTCCACTGGTGAGCACTGGCAGTGTAAGCTCCTACCAGAAGCTACTGGAACAAGGATGGGGTTTCTCCCGCTCGAGCCCATAGTCATGAGTCATCTGTCGACCCGGGACGTCCATGCAGCCCAGTTACAAACCTCTGCTCTAATTAAAGCACCATGTCTTCATGTTCCTGGAAACATTTCAAGAGCCGTAAACACGTGGTTTTGTGTCTCATCTACCTTCATGTTTTCTGTTAACATTACCACGGTATCGTGTGGGTCAGCCAGGGCCCCCATAAAATCACAGGAACCATCCACGCAATGACATGGAAAGGGGTGGGCGGGAAGAAGAAAGCAGCAGAGACGGGTCAAGCCGGGGCAGTGACTGGCCCCAGCCTGGGACCAGAGTGGCGACAGGTAGTCCCTCTCAGATCCCTTATCTGCAAACAGAGGGACTAACTGAGCTGGAGTGCACGTGGTGAGCACCACACGGCACTCCCCAGAGGACATCTTGGACAGGGTGACCACAGCCTCAGTGACCCGTCATGTCTCACCCCACATTTTAGAAGATGATCTGAATTTTCTGGGTGACATGCAAATCGATCAGACACACAGGATGTCAGGATAAGATTCGGATGACGTGCCTGCCTTGCAAACCCCTGATGATAGGCTGTGCCCCAAAAGGAAGAAGTTGGAGCCCGGACTCCTGGAAAGGTTCTCTATATTAGAGCTAACAAAGTACCATCACAGCACCCAACAAACTAGTGGCGCTCACTCAATGAAATAGTATTTCATAAACTCTATACACGGGGCACCTGGGTGGCTCCATCGTTAAGCCTCTGCCTTCAGCTCTGGTCATGGTCCCAGGGTCCTGGGATTGAGCCCCGCATCAGGCTCTGCTCAGCGGGGAGCCTGCTCCTCGCTCTGCAGCTCCCTCTGCTGTACGCTATCTGACAAGTAAATAAAGCTTTCAAAAAATAAAAAAAAATCTATACATAGCCAAGTCCCTCAAAATCTACTGAAGTTAAGAACATACATCCCTATCCCACCACATACCCTGATGATTTCCACCAATGCAGGACATTTGGCAAAACCAGCTGCTCCCCTGAGCTCCTCTGAGCGTCGCTATTAACAAAAATAAGAGGGTAGGTACTGCGTTACAAACAAACATTAGTGCTCTGAAAAGAACTTTCTAAGTATTTGTAAATTTGCTAAAGACATTAAAGCAAACACGCCCAACGACGACGGACGGTGGTTATCTGCTCAGACGCACGGTCCATACCAAGGGCGGGCTGCCGGCTCCGTCTCCTAAGAGAAATCAGGAAACCGCCCAAAGCAGGAGACTCCTCATCACCACGGCAGCACCAGTTGTCCCGGGCTGCGGCAAAAGGCAACAAATAAATACGTGCGGCTCTACTCGACTCGTCACTTAAGGGGGTGGCAGGAAGGTCACTGGGGTACTGGCGGTGACGGACTCCCTACATCTTTGAAAGTAAAACCTTGGCTGGGTCACCAAGATTAGTTTTAATATATGCATTTACACTTGCCTGCAGTGGAAAGTCACTGCTGTGCGACAATTTCCACCCTATTGATTTTTTTTTTTATTAAGGCAAGGAGAAAGGTTAGTAAAACATAAGTCCTCGAAATGTGTCCTGAGAACCAAACCTAGACCTGAAAGAAACAAAAACAAACACCCTTTGGGCTCAAACACAGTAGGAGAATTTTAAAAGCTCTTTCATTAGCCTTCCTTCAAATGCAAACATCTGCTGCACAGAGATACAAAGAAATCGATATTCTAAAAAATGTTGTTTTGATAGAGAAACCCCTTCTGGAATCTAGAAAGTGTATCTTTCATCATCTGCTTGAACCTCCCCAAATTTAGTAACATGACTCTGTAAATGCTCTCTTCACACAATTGTTTTAATGGTATAAATCTCGGGTATTTCAAGGATGAGGAAAGAGTAAAAGATGCGTGAGAAGAAAATTGTTAACAAATGTTGTCAACTTATCTCCACATTTTTTAGAGTGAAAAAAAATTATTTGTAACACGCACTTTAGTATTACCCAACACAGGTTTTGTTCATCGCTAAATCCTACCATCCACAGCACTGGCCAGAGTGTTTTGGTATTATTCTAATAGGGGCCAGAGAGACGCACAATGGAAGTTCATGCTGTTGTAAAATAATTTTCAAAGTAGATAAAGCCCAACGATGCACATGTTGGTTTCTAGTGGAGTCTCGTTTCATTACTTGTGTTCAATAAAAATGCCAACATTGACCTGGGTTATAAAACGACAAACGTACTTTATATGCGCACACACCCCATCATATATGCATAACGCGAATGCCAAAACGTTCAAATGTTAGCTGCTTCCTCCTAAAATATTCTTAAATACTTATCTTATGCTTTCTGGGAAACAGCAAACATGATAAAAAGTTCAATGTATTTCTTTCCTAAAGTAAGTTAGAAAATAAAACTGAATAAGGGGAAATGATTCTTTCAGGATGACAGTAGCAACCTTTGACTTCTACCAGCAACAGATGAAAAGTTTAAAGAAATGGCTGACCCAAATTCTTCATCATAGCTCCTTTTACGAAACCAACCCAAACTGGAGAAACAGACAGTTTGATACCGGGAATATCCAATGGACAGATGATTGCAAGCCCCCTGAGAGAGTGACAGACGTGAGTGATTGCCCCACATTCCTGCCGCAGTATCACACCTGTTCAGAGGAAATTTTCATGGGCTCCTCACTGGCAGGACCGCTGTTCCCCCAAACACAGAGGAAGGGTTTACAGTGGAGGAAAACCCGCACCAGGAGTGAGGGACAGAACACGGAAGATTAGTGAGAAATGAGCATCCCAACCATTTCCCACTCTGCGTCCTCCTACCTGGAGCATCCCATCACGGGGACAGCGACCTGCCACCTGCCCTCTGGCACTCAGGCTTCATTCTCAACTTGAACTCCCTGGAGGACAGAGATCCCACGTCCAGAGACAAGAAAACATCAGAATACACAGGAAACATCCTGCTGTTCCCAAAATGCAGGAGTCACCTCAAAGATGCCACGCACCGAAGTAAAACGACAAAGAGCCAACATGGGGTGGGCGGGGCAGGGGTTTCTGTGGGCAGGTATGGCCCTCAGGAGAGCAAACATTAATACTGATGATGATGACGATGACATGTGTGTGAGGAACAAGGTCAGTGTATATAGAAGCTTGACTCGATCATGAGACCCAAGGAAGAAGAATGAACACAGTGTTTTAACAAGAACGCATCTGAATGCCAAGATAAATGGAACGAAATATCCGCTCGCTGGTTTTACTACAAAGAAACAAACGGGTGTGCTGCTTCTGGTCAGCATCTGTCTGTTCCCAAGGGACAATTACATTCTCCCTTCTCCATTCTCTCTCTGAAAGCCAAAAGGGAACGAGAGTTCGAGACAAGCGGACGCTGCGAAAGCAGGGATTGCTTCAGAACAGATAGGCTCAGCCCGGAGCGGGTCATGCACAACCCACCAGCAGGGTTGGAGGATGTAATGGGGACCAGTTGTCACAAAAGGTTTATTCCAAAAGGACAAATTAGCCAAATCTCCTAGGAGCTCAGCGCACAGACCCAGTCCCCGTCTCCTAGGAGATGAAACCTCCAAATACTCCTCCCTACTTACAATGAAAGGGTTTTTTTTTTAAGATTTATTTATTTCAGAGAACATGAGAGAGCAATGTGCACAGGGGCAGAGGGGGAGAGAGGGGGAAAGAGAGAATCTCAGGCAGAGTACCAGCAGAGCCCAGAGACCAGCTCGGGCTCGATCTCATGACCCTGAGATCACGACCTGAGCCAAAACCAACAGTCAGACGCTTAACTGACTGAGCCTCCAGGCATCCAGTAATGGAAGTTTTTAAAGGAACATACATTTTTGGTAATATCACAGACCAGGTCAATAAGTCATAAGAAATACAGGATTCCAAACCTTTAAAAAAAAATACCATATTCCTTATCGTGTTCCTGATCTCAAAGGGAAGGCTGTCAGCTTCTTCCCGTTGAGGATGACATTTCAGTAAAGTGGCAGGATACGAAGTCAATGCACAGAAATCAGTGGCTTTCTTATACACTAATAATGAAAACACAGAAAGGGAAATTAGAGAATCGAATCCATTTACTAAAGCAACAAGAACCATAAGATACCTGGGAATAAACCTAACCAAAGAGGTAAGGGATCTGGACTCAAGGAACTACAGAACACTCATGAAAGAAATTGAAGAAGACACAAAAAGATGGAAGACCATTCCATGCTCTTGGATCGGAAGAATAAACATTGTTAAAATGTCTATACTGCCTAGAGCAATCTATCCTTTTAATGCCATTCCGATCAAAATTCCACCGGTATTTTTCAAAGAGCTGGAGCAAATAATCCTAAAATTGTGTGGAATCAGAAGAGACCCCGAATTGCTAAGGAAATGTTGAAAAAGAAAAACAGAACTGGAGGCATCACATTGCCTGATTTCAAGCTTTACTACAAAGCTGTGATCACCAAGACAACATGGTACTGGCATAAAAGCAGACACACAGACCAGTGGAACAGAGTAGAGAGCCCAGATATGGACCCTCAACTCTATGGTCAAATAATCTTTGACAAAACAGGAAAAAATATCCAGTGGAAAAAAGACAGTCTCTTCAATAAATGGTGCTGAGAAAATTGGACAGCTATATGTAGAAGAATGAAACTCAATCATTCTCTTACACCGTACACAAAGATAAACTCGAAATGGATAAAAGACCTCAACGTGAGACAGGAATCCATTGAAATCCTCGAGGAGAACGTAGGCAGTAACCTCTTCGATATCAGCCACAGCAACTTCTTTCAAGATATGTCTCCAAAGGCGAAGGAAACCAAAGCGAAAATGAACTTTTGGGACTTCATCAAGATCAAAAGCTTCTGCACAGCAAAGGAAACAGTCATCAAAACAAAGAGGCCACCCACGGAATGGGAGAAGATATTTGCAAATGACAGTACAGACAAAAGGTTGATATCCAGGATCTATAAAGAACTTCGCAAACTCAACACACACAAAACAGATAATCATGTCAAAAAATGGGCAGAAGATACGAACAGACACTCCTCCAATGAAGACACACAAATGGCTATGAGACACACGAAAAAATGTTCATCATCACTAGCCATCAGGGAGATTCAAATCAAAACCACATTGAGATACCACCTTACACCAGTTAGAATGGCCAAAATTAGCAAGACAGGAAACAACGTGTGTTGGAGAGGATGTGGAGAAAGGGCAACCCTCTTACACTGTTGCTGGGAATGCAAGTTGGTGCAGCCACTTTGGAGAACAGTGTGGAGATTCCTCAAGAAGTTAAAAATAGAGCTTCCCTATGACCCTGCAATTGCACGACTGGGTATTTACCCCAAAGATACAGATGGAGTGAAAAGAAGGGCCGTCTGTACCCCAATGTTCATAGCAGCAACGGCCACGGTCGCCAGACTGTGGAAAGAACCAAGATGCCCTTCAATGGACGAATGGATAAGGAAGATGTGGTCCATATACACTATGGAGTATTATGCCTCCATCAGAAAGGACGAATACCCAACTTTTGTAGCAACATGGACGGGACTGGAAGAGATGATGCTGAGTGAAATAAGTCAAGCAGAGAGAGTCAGTCATCATATGGTTTCGCTTATTTGTGGAGCATAAGGAATAACACGGAGGACATGGGGAGATGGAGAGAAGGCAGTTGGGGGAAACTGGAGGGGGAGATAAACCATGAGAGACTGTGGATACTGAGAAAAACTGAGGGTTTTGAAGGGGCGGGGGGGTGGGAGGTTGGGGGAACCAGGTGGTGGGTACTAGGGAGGGCACGGATTACATGGAGCACTGGGTATGCTGAAAAAACAATGAATACTGTTATGCTGAAAAGAAATAAAAAATTTAAAAAAAAGTTTTATACTTTTAAATTTTACATTTCAGTCTCTTAACTTTTTTTTTTTTACTACCTTTGATTTTTTTTTGTAAGATGTAGGATGTGTTGAGGCTTTTTTATTGGATATCAATCACTTTTTTATCTTTAAAAATATTTTTCACCACATCAGTGTATTTTAAAATACTCTCACAGTTATTTTATTCTAACTGTATGTTTGTAGTGTGGATGTAATTACAGTGTCTAGCTGGTCAGAGTCTGAAGAGAAGATTTATGAATTCCTCATGTGTTCTTTGGTGCTGCAGGGGGTTTTCAGGGAGAATACTTACTCAGTTTTTATTTTGCTTATTCAACTAATTTTGTGCATTTATTAAATAATTAATTTTTATTTTAGCGGCACATAGGCTGCCTTTCCTTACATGTTTGGAGATTGTATGCATGGTTAATTACTCCATAGTGGGTTTTACCAGGAAGTTTATGAACAGTGAAATATCAATTAAGTTGCATCCAGGCACTTACAAACATTCAAGTTCATTCTTCCTTCTCGTAAGGTGAGCCTACTGATGAACACAAACAAAATACCCCAGGGATTATAAAACAAGTAAAAACCATGTATTTTAAGTTACTGTAAAGCATTATACTTTCAATTAAGCATTTTAAGAAAATCATGCTTCCTCTTAAGTATCCTCTTAAGTATTCCACTTGTTATAATCTTGGGATATATGCCCCTAAAACCGTTACCAGGGTCACAGTCTTTCCAGACCCTGTAGGGAGACATCTTATCTCCCACGAGCCTGCATGACAGGGACTGGGACATTGGTTTTGGGTACGGGGGAAGTGCTGCTGTTGATTAGAACAGTTCAGGTACAACCATGGCTATCCAGCTGAGGGAGTCCCTTTTATAAAATTGAGTGACTGTCCTTTGTATCATCGGACCCTAAGGCCCCTATTTTTCATGTGGTTTTAGATTTTTTTTAAGACTTGGTTTTATTTCTAGGAGTATGGTATATTTTTTCTTTTTTTTTTCTTTTTTTTTTTTATTTAATTTCTTTTCAGCATAACAGTATTCATTGTTTTTTCAGCACACCCAGTGCTCCATGTAATCCGTGCCCTCCCTAGTACCCACCACCTGGTTCCCTCAACCTCCCACCGCCCCCCCCGCCCCTTCAAAACCCTCAGTTTTTCTCAGTATCCACAGTCTCTCATGGTTTATCTCCCCCTCCAGTTTCCCCCAACTGCCTTCTCCTCTCCATCTCCCCATGTCCTCCGTGTTATTCCTTATGCTCCACAAATAAGCGAAACCATATGATGACTGACTCTCTCTGCTTGACTTATTTCACTCAGCATCATCTCTTCCAGTCCCGTCCATGTTGCTACAAAAGTTGGGTATTCGTCCTTTCTGATGGAGGCATAATACTCCATAGTGTATATGGACCACATCTTCCTTATCCATTCGTCCATTGAAGGGCATCTTGGTTCTTTCCACAGTTTGGCGACCGTGGCCGTTGCTGCTATGAACATTGGGGTACAGACGGCCCTTCTTTTCACTCCATCTGTATCTTTGGGGTAAATACCCAGTCGTGCAATTGCAGGGTCATAGGGAAGCTCTATTTTTAACTTCTTGAGGAATCTCCACACTGTTCTCCAAAGTGGCTGCACCAACTTGCATTCCCAGCAACAGTGTAAGAGGGTTGCCCTTTCTCCACATCCTCTCCAACACACGTTGTTTCCTGTCTTGCTAATTTTGGCCATTCTAACTGGTGTAAGGTGGTATCTCAATGTGGTTTTGATTTGAATCTCCCTGATGGCTAGTGATGATGAACATTTTTTCGTGTGTCTCATAGCCATTTGTGTGTCTTCATTGGAGGAGTGTCTGTTCGTATCTTCTGCCCATTTTTTGACATGATTATCTGTTTTGTGTGTGTTGAGTTTGCGAAGTTCTTTATAGATCCTGGATATCAACCTTTTGTCTGTACTGTCATTTGCAAATATCTTCTCCCATTCCGTGGGTGGCCTCTTTGTTTTGATGACTGTTTCCTTTGCTGTGCAGAAGCTTTTGATCTTGATGAAGTCCCAAAAGTTCATTTTCGCTTTGGTTTCCTTCGCCTTTGGAGACATATCTTGAAAGAAGTTGCTGTGGCTGATATCGAAGAGGTTACTGCCTACGTTCTCCTCGAGGATTTCAATGGATTCCTGTCTCACGTTGAGGTCTTTTATCCATTTCGAGTTTATCTTTGTGTACGGTGTAAGAGAATGATTGAGTTTCATTCTTCTACATATAGCTGTCCAATTTTCTCAGCACCATTTATTGAAGAGACTGTCTTTTTTCCACTGGATATTTTTTCCTGTTTTGTCAAAGATTATTTGACCATAGAGTTGAGGGTCCATATCTGGGCTCTCTACTCTGTTCCACTGGTCTGTGTGTCTGCTTTTATGCCAGTACCATGTTGTCTTGGTGATCACAGCTTTGTAGTAAAGCTTGAAATCAGGCAATGTGATGCCTCCAGTTCTGTTTTTCTTTTTCAACATTTCCTTAGCAATTTGGGGTCTCTTCTGATTCCACACAATTTTAGGATTATTTGCTCCAGCTCTTTGAAAAATACCGGTGGAATTTTGATCGGAATGGCATTAAAAGGATAGATTGCTCTAGGCAGTATAGACATTTTAACAGTGTTTATTCTTCCGATCCAAGAGCATGGAATGGTCTTCCGTCTTTTTCTGTCTTCTTCGATTTCTTTCATGAGTGTTCTGTAGTTCCTCGAGTCCAGATCCTTTACCTCTTTGGTTAGGTTTATTCCCAGGTATCTTATGATTCTTGGTGCTATAGTAAATGGAATTGATTCTCTAATTTCCCTTTCTGTGTTTTCATTATTAGTGTATAAGAAAGCCACTGATTTCTGTGCATTGACTTTGTATCCTGCCACGTTACTGAATTGCTGTATGAGTTCTAGTAGTTTGGGGGTGGAGTCTTTCGGGTTTTCCATATAAAGAATCATGTCATCTGCGAAGAGAGAGAGTTTGACTTCTTTCTTGCCAATTTGGATACCTTTTATTTCTCTTTGTTGTCTGATTGCTGTTGCTAGGACTTCTAATACTGTGCTGAACAAGAGTGGTGAGAGTGGGCATCCTTGTCGTGTTCCTGATCTCAACGGGAAGGCTGCAAGCTTTTTCCCATTGAGGATGATATTTGCTGTGGGTCTTTCATAGATAGATGAAAGACCCACAGCAAATAAAACTATAAAACTTTTTGAAGAGATCATGGGACACAGCTGTGGTGGCCCTGGGGCAGGCAGAGTTCTTAGAAGAACCCTAAAAGCACAATCCACAAAAGATAAAAATGATAGACTGTACATTATTAAAATTAAAATATTCTGTTGTTCAAAAGACACTCTTCAGAACAAACCAGACAATTTACACCTGAGGGAGCAGATTTGCAAATCACAGGCCTGACAAAAGACATGCACCCAGAATACACATGGAAACATTAACATACAAACAGCCCATTTGTCTAAAATATCTGAAGCCACGTCATCAGAGAATAAAGATGGAGAGTAAACACATGAACAGAGGCTCAGTGACATTAGTTACTGGCGAGGTTTAGTGACAAGCTGAAGGGAGACACCGTGAGAAAACTACACACACACGCACACATAGTGTGCACTGACCCAGCGTGCAGAGCAGGCAGGGACACACGCCAGGGCACCTGTCGCCCTGCTGGCAGCAAGGCAGACGCACAGGCACCAAGGAAGGCAGTTTGGCGATTCATGGGAAGCCACACACACACACTTGCCATTCACCTGGCCGTCCTACCGAATGAAATACGTGCGAGGCGAAGAGCCACGTTCACATGAGCCTGCACGTGACACCTGCAGCAGCTTCATGCATGACTGCCCGAAGCCGGGAGCAGTTCACATGTCCTTCTACAGGAGAACTGACAGAGATGTGAGTGCATGCATACAATGGACTACTACTGAGCAATTTTCTTTAAAGGAACGGGGTGCACACGGCAGCGTGTGTGAATCTCAGAGGCATTCTGCAAAGTGAGGGGTGCCAGGACCAGAAGGCAACAGCAGGTCACCGCCCTGCACAGCACTCCGGAGAACGCAAGCACACAGCACAGAGGACACCAGCGGGTGGTGCCCGGAGGGGGCAAAACACTCAGAACGGGGGAATACCGGACACAACCAGCACATTTCAAAGGAGGGTTCTACCCCTCAAATATTCATATTAAGTAGTTAAGGGAGCATATAAACAAGCTAACCATCCAACCACAAAAGCTCCAAGGTGAAAGGCAGAAGAGAGCATAACAGAAATAAACAGAAAAAAAGTGCACAACAGAGATGATCCAACAACAGCAAAAGGCTAGTTCGTGAGAAATTCCAGCCAGAATTATATAGAATAAAAGAAAGAGTCAATAAATTAGATCTCAGTGGAGCTGTTATTATTGTTCTTAATTATTAAAAAAGTAAAGGCACTAAAAGCCAATATCAATGAAAAGAACAGAACTAAAAATAACACAAAGATCAAACCTCCTAAGAGACACTAAAATTCTGTCAACCAATTTGAAAACTACGTTGATACAGGTAAGTGTGGATAAACACAATTCCCCTGAAGTGTCTCGAGAAGAAGTAGAAGCCCTGAGTAGTCCTAAAGTCATTGTAGTTCTTGTCTGTGGTTTTAAACCTAAGAAAACTCCAGGCCCACGTGGTCTCAAGCAAAAGTTTTACCGAATATCTAAGGTAAAAGAATTCCAGGAGGAGACGGAGGTTGTGAGAGGGATAGAGGACGCGAGAACTCGCCCAGATGCCCATCAAGTCCTTCCGGACAGCCGCGGACTCCCCCTGCGATCCAAGAGCACTGCTGGGTTCTACAAGCACAAAACCAATGGCTTTCGGCGCGGTAGGAGGCGCAGCGAAGCGCGTGCGGGGGAGTCTCCCGGGGGGTCGAGCCCGGGCCAGGGACCCTCCGGCCGCGGCGACCAGCGAGCCAAGCGGCGCACCGCAAAGCCGCACTGCAGAGGCCGGTCTGCGGAGGGTGTCCCCGCCGGAGAGGTGCGCTGGTGGCAGAGCGGGCGGAGTCCTCGCTGCGCCAGTGTGGTCCCGGGTCCCCAGGGTCACAGGAAGAACAGCGGCGCCTGAGGGCAGTGGGGCTCCCGGGCGTTCGAGCAGGGACGCCGCTGCAGTCAGTGAGCCCGGGAGCGGCCTTCCAGCTCCGCGTGGCCCTAAACCGCGACCCGCGGCAGGATCCGGCGACGGCGCTCCAAGCGCGGGCCCCGCCCAGGACGGAGGGCTGAGTCTCCGCCCCTTCCCGGGAGGGGCGGCACAGGTGCGCGCAGGGGCGGCACGGGGGCACGCAGGGGCGGCACGGGAGCGCGCAGGGGCGGCACGGGGGCGCGCAGGGGCGGCACGGGAGCGCGCAGGGGCGGCACGGGGGCGCGCAGGGGCGGCACGGGGGCGCGCAGGGGCGGCACGGGGGCGCGCAGGGGCGGCACGGGGGCGCGCAGGGGCGGCACAGGAGCGCGCAGGGGCGGCACGGGGGCGCGCAGGGGCGGCAGCAGCCCCCCGGGCAGGGCCCAGAAAGCAGCAGTGCGGTGGCGAGACCCCCGTCCCTCCTCCCCTGGGAGCACGCGGGAGTCCGGGGACTTCCACACACACGGCTCTTCCCTGAGGACGCACTGAAAGGGGGGCCACAACGACTCACCTCCAGGGCTGGAGATGGGCCACAGCTCTTTTTATTATTATTCTTTTCATCCTCTAAAGCAGCACAAAACGCCTTCAAGGAACAAAAGCCCCCCAGAGCAGAAGCAGCTCGCACCGAGGCCAGCCCCCCGCAAGGAGTGGGGCCACCCCACCTCAGCCACGACTCCTAGAATCAGGGCCACAGGCCCCTCCCCCAGAAGGCCGGCAGGCACATAGGCGAAACCATGTTGATGATCACGCAGAACTAAAAAACTCCTAGTCCAGGGAAAACAGTATATAGACTCCAGGGTTTTTTCTCATGAATCCTCAGTCTCTGTTTAACATTTTTGTTTTCTTTTTTTTCTTTATTCCCTTTCAACCAGCTTCTTATTTTATCAAATCTTTTTTTAAGTCTTTTTTACATTTTTTACACTTTTACATTTACATTTTATATATTCTTCATTTTGGCTTCCTTTCACTGTATTCGATTTTATTTTCGTATATACATAAATTTTTCTTTCTTCAGTTTTGGGATCAAGTGTCTTCTAACAAATAGACCATAACACACCCAGGACCAAGCATATTGCCATGTCTGTACAGCTCTTTGATTATATTCTCTGTTTATTCCCTTTTTTTTTTCCTTTTTTTTTTTTTTTTTTTTTTTTTGGTTTCTGATTGCTTCCAACTGCCCTAGTGTATATTCCACTGGGGTCATAATCGAGATTTTTTTTTATTTTTATTTCTATATTTTTCTCTTATTCATCTATTCTTCTCTCGACAAAATGACCAGAAGGAAAAATTCCCAGAAAAAAAAAAAGAACAGGAGGCAGTACTCACTACCAGAGACTTAAATATGGATATTGATCAAATGATGGAGCTAGAATTCAGAACAACAATTACAAGAGATACTAGCTGGGCCTGAAAAAAACATAGAATACACCAGAGAATCCCTTTCTGGAGAAATAAAAGGACTATGATCTAATCAGGTTGAAATCAAAAAGGGTATTATTGAGATACAGTCAACAATGGAAACTCTTATTGCTAGGATAAATGAGGCAGAAGAGAGAATAAGTGATAGAGAAGATAACATTACGGAGAACAAAGAAACTGACCAAAGGGAGATAAACAATTACTGGACCATGAAGGGAGGATTTGAGAGCTCAACGATACAATAAAATGAAACACAATTAGAATAATCGGGATCCCAAAGGAAGAACGGAGAGGGAGGGAGAGAGATTGAAAGAGGAGTGAGTAGGGGGCAGAAGGTATATTTGAACAAATCAGAGGTGAGAACTTCCATAGTCTGGGCAAAGAAACAGGCATTCAAGTCAGAGGCACAGAGAACCCCCTCAAAATCAATAAAAATAGATGAATACCCCAACATATAATAGTGAAGCTTGCAAATTTCAGAGATAAAGAGAAAATCCTGAGAGCAGCTGGAGACAGGAGGTTCTTGACCTATAAGGGTAGGAACATTAGACTGGCAGCAGACCTATCCACAGAGACCTGGCAGGCCAGAAAGGGTTGGCATGGTATATTCAGGGTGCTAAATGAGAATAATACACAGCCAAGAATACTTTGCCCAGCTAGGATGTCATTCAGAATGGAAGGAGAGATAAAGACCTTCCAGGACAAATAGAAACTAAAAGAATTTACATTCACTAAACGAGCCCTGCAAAAAATATTAAAGGTGATCCTATAAGTGGAGAGAGACCAAAGGTATTATAAATCAGAAAGGAACAGAGACAATACACAGAAACATGGACTTTACAGGTAATACAATGGCACTAAATTCGTATCTTTTAATGACTACCCTGAATGTAAATGAGCTAAATAACCCAATCAAAAAACAAAGGGTGTCAGATTGGATTAAAACTAAACAAAACAAAACCCAAGACCCTCCTATGTGCTGTCTACAAGAGACTCATTTTAGACCCAAAGACATCTCCAGACTGAAAGTGAGGGGGTGGAGAACAATTTATCATGTTAATGGACATCAAAGGAAAGCTGGGGTCACAATCCTTCTATCAGACAAATTAGATTTTAAACCAAAGATTCTCGTAAGGGATTAAGGGGGACATGATATCATATTTAAAGGGTCTATGCAACAAGATCTAAAAATTATAAATATTTATGCTCCCAATATGGGAGTAGCCAATTACATAAACCGATTAATAACAAAATCAAAGAAACACATGGAAAAAATACAGTAACAGTAGGGGACTTTAACAGCCCACTCAGCAATGGACAGATCATCTAAGCAGAAGCTCAACAAGGAAACAAGGGCTTTGAATGACACATTGGACCAGATGGACATCACAGATATACACAGAGCTTTCCATCCTAAAGCAACAGAATACACATTCTTTTTGAATGCACATGGAACATTCTCCAGAAGAGATCACATTATGGGTCACAATTCAGGTCTCAACTGGTAACAAAAGACTGGGATTATTTCATGCATATTTTCAGACCACAATGCTCTGAAGCTAGAATTCAATCATAAGAGGAAATTTGGAAGGAACTCAAATACTTGAAAGTTAAAGAGCATTTTACCAGGGGTGCCTGGGTGGCTCAGTGGTTTAAGCCTCTGCCTTCGGCTCAGGTCATGATCTCAGGGTCCTGGGATTGAGCCCCGCATTGGGCTCTCTGCTCAGCGGGGAGCCTGCTTCCCCCTTTCTCTCTGCCTGCCTCTCTGCCTACTTGTGATCTCTCTCTGTCAAAATAAATAAATAAAATCTTTTTTTAAAAAAGAGCATTTTACCAAAGAATGAATGAATCAACCAGAAAATTAAAGAGAAATATAAAAAATTCATGTAAGCAATGAAAATGAAAACACAACTCTTCAAAACCTTTGGGATGCAGCAAAGGCAGCCTTACAGCAAAGTATGTAACAATATAAGCCTTTCTTAAGAAACAAGAATCTCAAATACACAAGCTAATTTTATAAATAAAGGAGCTGGAGGGAAAAAATAGCAAATAGAGCCTAAAACAAGCAGGAGAAGAGAAATTAGAAAGATTAAAGCAGAAATCAATGAAATAGAAACCAAAAGAACAGTAGAACTGATCAACGAAACTAGAAGCTTGTTCTTTGAAAGAATTAAGATCGATAAACCACTAGCCAAACTTATCACAAAGAAAAGAGAAAGGACGCAAATTAATAAAATCATGAAGAGGTGAGATTATAATTAACACCAAGGAAATAAAATGAATTTTAAGAACATGTTATGAGTAAGTATATGCCAACAAATTAGGCAATCTGGAAGAAATGGATGTATTCCTAGAGACATACAAACTACCAAAACTAACAGGAAGAACCAGAAAACCTCAGACCCAAAACCAGCAAGGAAATTGAAGCAGCAGTCAAAAATCTCCCAAAAAACAAGAGTCCAGGACCAGGAGGCTTCCCAGAGGAAGTCTACCAAGCATTTAAAGGAGAACTAAGGGGCGCCTGGGTGGCTCAGCTGGTTAAAGCCTCTGCCTTCAGCTTGGGTCCTGATCACAGGGTCCTGGGATCGAGCCCTGCACTGGGCTTTCTGCTCAGTGGGGAACCTGCTTCCCCCTCTCTCTCTGCCTGCCTCTCTGCCTACTTGTGATCAAATAAATAAATAAAATCTTTAAAAAATAGGAGAACTAGTATCTGTTCTTCTGAATCTGTTTCAAAAAAATAGAAATGTAGAGAAAACGTCCAAACTCTTTCTATGAGGCCACCATTACCCTTATCCAAAAATCAGACAAAGACCCCACCATAAAGGAGAATCACAGGCCAATATTCCCATGAATATGGATGCCAAAATACTCACCAAGATACTGGCCAAGAGGATCCAACAATACCTTAAGAGAATTATTAACCATGACCAAGTGGGATTTATTCCTGGGATGCAAGGCTGGTTCAACACTCACAAGTCAATCAACATGATAGATCACATTAATCAAAGAAGAGACAAAAACCAAATGATCCTCTCAACAGATGCAGAAAAAGCATTTGACAAAATACAGCATCCTTTCCTGATTAAAACTCTTCAAATATAGGGATAGAGGGTACATGCCTCAATATCATAAAAGCATCTATGAAAAACCCACAGCAATTATCATTCTCAGTGGGGAAAACCTGAGAGCTTTTCCACTAAGGCCAGGAACACGACAAGGATGCCCTCTCTCACCACTCTTGTCCAACATAGTACTCAAGTCCTAGCAGCAGCATTCTGACAACAAAGAGAAATAAAAGGCATTCAAAACTGGCAAAGAAGTCAAACTCTCTCTCTTCGCAGATGACATGATACTTTATGTGGAAAACCCAAAAAGACCCAAAACCCCCAAGTTACTAGATCTCATACAGCAATTCAGCAATGTGGCAAGATATAAAATCAATGCACAGAAATCAGTTGAATTTCTAAACACTAACAATGAGAGAGAAGAAAGGGAAATTGAGGGATCAATCCCGTTTACAATAGCACCAAAACCCATTAGATCCCTAGGAATAAACCTAACCAAAGAGGTAAGGATCTGTACTCTAGAAACTACAGAACACTCATGAAAGAAATGGAGGAGGAAGACACAATGAGATGGAAAAGCATTCCATGCTCATAGACTGGAAGAATAAACACTGTTAAAAGGTCTATGCTGACCTGGGAACAAAGCAGGTGGGAACTAGGTACGTTCACTTGCACATAGATTTTTTCAATAAATTAAGGTACTTCACTGTAAATGTATTTTCTCTATTTTATGGTTTTCTTAATAACATTTTATTTTCTCTAGCTTACTTTATTGTAAGAATGCAGTACATGATACACATCACATACAAAATACATGTTAATCAACCACTGATGTGATCAGGAAGGCTTCTGGTGAACAATCTGCTAAGAGCAGTTAAGTTTCGGGGGAGTCAGAAGGTCTATGTGGGTTTCTGACCGTGTGGAGGGCCGGTGTCTTAGCACCCACACTGGTCAAGAGTCATCTGTACGATGATCCCAACAGATGAGCAAAAAGCACTTGTAAAAATTTAAAACCCATTCATGATTTTTTGAAGTACTTAGTAAATTAGAAAGAGAAAGGAACTGTCAAAGAAACATTTTATGGTGATGAGAAACCATACAAATGTGTCCATTGGCAACACTTCTCTCCACTAAAATAAGAAAAATGAACAAAAAGGTTAAGCATTAGATTCCAAGTCGTTAAAAATCTAAAGGTTAAAGGCAAAACTGTAAAGATTCAGAAGATAACAGGACAGATGTGTGGCTGTTCTGTGTATGTGAGGCCCACACCCCGCCCTGGAGCTGAACTTTGAGGGCTCCACCTACACACTGCCTCCCGCCTCCGTCCAGCAAACCTGTCCAGCTGAGCAGGATCAAATGCAGAGACGCACTGCGGTTGTGGTTTCACGACCCTATGACCGCCCGTAGGGTGGTGGATTGGCAATATCTCCGTTCCAAACAGATTGCAAATTTTCCAAAATGTTACTGACCACCATGGCTGCTACCTACAGCTCCCCTCTGATGCCTGCATCTCTCCCTCCAACCCACAATGAGCAATGGTTTCCTTGAAGCCTGCCACCCAATGTTCCTGTGGCCCCTTCACAGAACCCGCTCAGTCACCCCACCCAGGGTGCCACTCACGTCACCAGCAGCGCTCCCAGATATAACCACGAACCCTGAAGAACAAGACCAATGGATGGACTCAACCAAACTAAGGACTGTCTGCTCATTAGAACAAAGTATAAGAGGCAGGCCACAGAATGGGAGAAGATACTCACAAAGGACACTACAGACAAAGGGCTGATGTCCACAATCTATAAAGAACTCCTCACACTCAACACTCAAAAAACAGATAATCACGTCAAAAAATGGGCAGAAGACACGAACAGACATTTCTCCAATGAAGACATATAAATGGCTAACAGACACAGGAAAAAATGTCCATCATCACTAGCCATTAGGGAGATTCAAATCAAAACCACATTGAGATACCACCTTACACCAGTTAGAATGGCCAAAATTAGCAAGACAGGAAACAACGTGTGTTGGAGAGGATGTGGAGAAAGGGCAACCCTCTTACACTGTTGGTGGGAATGCAAGTTGGTGCAGCCACTTTGGAGAACAGTGTGGAGATTCCTCAGAAATTAAAAATAGAGCTTCCCTATGACCCTGCAATTGCACGACTGGGTATTTACCCCAAAGATACAGATGGAGTGAAAAGAAGGGCCATCTGTACCCCAATGTTCATAGCAGCAACAGCCACGGTCGCCAAACTGTGGAAAGAACGAAGATGTCCTTCAACGGATGAATGGATAAAGAAGATGTGGTCCATATACACTATGGAGTATTATGCCTCCATCAGAAAGGATGAATACCCAACTTTTGTAGCAACATGGACGGGACTGGAAGAGATGATGCTGAGTGAAATAAGTCAAGCAGAGAGAGTCAATTATCATATGGTTTCGCTTATTTGTGGAGCATAAGGAACAACACGGAGGACAAGGGTAGATGGAGAGGAGAAGGGAGTTGAGGGAAATTGGAAGGGGAGGTGAACCATGAGAGACTGTGGACTCTGAAAAACAACCTGAGAGTTTTGGAGGAGTGGGGGGTGGGAGGGTGGGGGAGCCTGGTGGTGGGTATTAAGGAGGGTACATATTGCATGGAGCACTGGGTGTGGTGCATAAACAATGAATTCTGTTACACTGAAAAGAAATTAAATTTAAAAAATGAAATCTTTAAAAAAGTATACTGTATTTTAATACACTTGTAATAAACAAAGGAAAATAAAATTAAGAAAATGGTATTTACAATAGCATCTATTTTTTTTAAAGATTTTATTTATTTATTTGACAGACAGAGATCACAAGTGGTCAGAGAGGCAGGCAGAGAGAGAGGAAGGGAAGCAGGCTCCCCGCTGAGCAGAGAGCCCGACGCGGGGCTCGATCCCAGGACCTTAGGATCATGACCTGAGCTGAAGGCAGAGGACTGAAGGCAGAGGCTTTAACCCACTGAGCCACCCAGGCGCCCTACAATAGCATCTAAAAGAATAAAACACTTGGGAATAAAATTAACAAAAACACGAAACTTATACTCTGAAAACTATAAATCATTGTTGAAAGAAAGCAAAAACACACACCAATAGAAAGGCATCTTATGTTTACAGATCAGAAGACCTAATATTTATAAAATAGAAATTGATCTACATTTTACATGGCACGTCTGCCAAAATCTGAGGTGACTTCTTTGCAAAAACTGATTAACTGATCTTAAAATTCATATCAAATTCCACATGACTCAAGTAGCCAAAACAATCTTGAAATTAAAGCTGGAAGACTCACATAGCCCTTTTTTTCCATAAAGATTTCTTTCTTTAGAGATAAAGAGACAGTGAGAGCAGAAGTCGGGGGAAGGGGCAGAGTGAGAGAAAATGAAGCAGGCACCAAGCTGAGCACGGAGCCCGATGAGGGGCTTGATCTCCCGACCCTGAGATCATGACCTGAGACAAAATCAAGAGTCGGTGCTCAGCTGACTGAGCCACCCAATCACCCCTCACGTTGCTGTGAAGTCCCATGAAGTACTCAAGACGGTACAAAGCTAGCGTAAGACAGACCTACAGACAAATAGAGTAAAACTGAGAGTCCAAAAGCAAACCCATATGTTTGTGGCCAACTGGTTTCAATGAAGGTTCTAGGATAATTCAGTAAGAAAAAAAGTATTTTCAGTGAACGGGGACAATGGGTCTCCACATGCAAAAGAATAAGGTTGGACCCTATGCAGCATCCAAAAATTAACTCAAGATGGGTCTGAGACCTAAAGGCAAAAGCAAAAAATAAATAAATAAATAAACTCTTAAGAGAAAACACAGTATAAATCTTCACAGCCTTCCCTAGGCAATGTCTTCTTCATAGGACAGCAGAAGCGCGAGCAATCAAAGAAAGAAGATAAGCTGGACATTACCAAAATAAGAACTTTTATATCTCAAAGGACACATCAAAAAAGAAAAAGATGACCCACAGAATGAGGCAGAAATTTGCCAATCATGCATCTGATAAGAAACTTGTTTCCAGGGGCGCCTGGGGGGCTCCGTGGGTTAAGCCTCTGCCGTCGGCTCAGGTCGTGTCCCGGGGTCCTGGGATCGAGCCCCGCGTCGGGCTCTCTGCTCGGCGGGGAGCCTGCTTCCCCCTCCCCCCCGGCCTCTCTGCCTGCTGGGATCTCCGTCTGTCAAATGAATAAAATCTTTGGGGAAAAAAAAAAAAAAAAAAAAAAAAAACTTGTTTCCAAAATATATGAAGAGCTCCTTCACCTCAAAATCAGAGAAATAACGTAGTTTAAAAACGGGCAAATGACATGGATTTTCCACCGAGGGTGTCCCGGTGGCCGCCAGGCCCGTGGACAGCGCTCGACGCCGTCCGCCGCCGGGAAGCCGCCGGCGCGCCCGGAGCACCGGCCCGCGAGCGAGCGTCGAGGGCCCCAACACGGCACAGCCGAGACCCGGGCGCGGCGAGCGCGGGCCGGGGAGGAGGAGCCGCCGCGCGGGGACGCCTGGAAAACGCGGCGCCCGGTGGAAGCAGACGGGCACGACGTCCGCCCCACGAGACCCCCTTCGCGGGAGGCGCGCGAGCGGCGGGGACCGCGGAGGCAGACGCGGGCCGGGGCGCGGGAGGGGGAGGCCGGGGCGCGGGAGGGGGAGGCCGGGGCGCGGGAGGGGAGGCCGGGGCGCGGGTCTCTTCCGGGCCGAACCGTCCTACCATCGCAGGTGGCGCTGGCCGCGTCCCCGGCACGCGCGAGCGGCAGGGACTGCGGGCGTCCGAGCTCCGCGGCGCGCTCTGCAGAGGGTCCGAGCGGTTCGTGGATCGCGCGGACAATCCGCTTCCGGAAGGTCGCACACGAGCAAGAGCCGCGAGGCTGGAGGCCGGCACCCTGCGGCGCGGCCCGGGGAGAGGAGCCGCGGGGGGTCCCCGCCGCCCGCCGCCTGCGAGCGTTTCCAGCTGCGGCCGCGAAGGGCTCGCTCCCTTCCCAAAACGTCAGGGGGCTCTAAACTTAAGGACGCACAATTGCCTCAAGGCTATATTTCTATTAAAAGTTTCTTTTCAGGGCACCTTGGGGGTTCGGCAGGGGAAGTGTCTGCCTTCAGCTCAGGTCATGGTCCCAGGGTCCCGAGATCGAGTCCCGGGGGGAATCCCTGCTCAGCGGGGAGCCTGCTTCTCCCTCTCCCTCTGCCCACCCCCCCCCCCCGCTCGTGCTCTCTCTTGCACGCTCTCTCAAATGAATAAAATCTTTTTTTTTTAAAGTTTCTTTTTAGAAAAGTAAGCCGACTTACGCATGAGCCAGTCCTGTTCCTGCTCAGTCTCTCTTCCTGACCTCCAGACACACCTTCCTTCTAACTCCCTGATCTCCAGGGAGAGGCTGAAGATGCAGCCGCGCTCACGCCCAACCACGAAGCCAAACAAATGCGAACTGGGGACGAGAACTCAGCATCAAGTACTTACATCAACAAGATCGGCAACCGTCAGGCCCTCTTCAAAATCACTGGCATCTGGCACGCGGCCGCACCTTACCTCGGCGGTGCAGCGGCTCACCTACCGAATAACCCGTCACAATACAGGTCTAACACAAGCCAGGGAAACACCAACATTTAAATACATCTTTCAAATAAAGTCACAAATATTGAAAGCACTCATTTGTTTGTAAAAGAATACATATGAAAGAAATGTAAAGACAAAACAGAGCAAGGCGATAAGGGACTGAAAACGTCACAAGGTTTTTGTTTTTAAGACTTCTATAGGAAAATGTATTAAGACCCCACTGAAAATAGATGTTTGGGATATCATAAACACAATAGCACCAACAGCACCATTTTCTACCTCCCCAAACACAAAAAACGCATAGAAAGGTGCAAAGTAGCAAGTTACTCACGAAGGCCACATGCTAGCCACCTCCATGAGGAGGCAGCCCATGAAGCCCCAAACCCGAAGAAGCTCAGAGCAGCCACACGGCACTGTGTACGCAGGCACAGGAAGGAGCCAGTGGGCACTCCCGCAAATGCCGCAGGCCGGCCTGAGCACAGCGGCGTTGCCACGGGCGGGTTCACCCAGCCCGACAGCCAGCAAGCACAGAGGCCTCAGGCAACGAGTCTGGACTCCTGAGTCTGGCTGCACAGCCTCCCTTCCGGGACAGAGCCCCCCAGTCACAGCTCAGCAGCACGGCAACACTGAGGCTAAGGGAAGAAAAGGTAAAGATAAAACTGGGGAACGGAAACAGAGCCAAGATACCTCAGAAATCGCGTGGCCGTATTTTGAACTCCACATGCAAACAACAGCAGGGAGAGCTCATGGAGAGAGGAAAGCCTTCTGCAAAGTGTTCCACAAAAGCCAGGTGACACAAAGATGAGCAGCGGAAAAGCATCAAGGTCAAGTCTGACTACGTTATTATAAGAAACAAAAGAGCAGTATCCCAGTAAGGCTGAAAAAATAATTGTTTTAAAGGAGCAAAGTGACATCCCCCCATGATGAGAGCACCAGAAACGCAGGTCCACACAGAACCTCACACCGGCACCCGCTACTCTCAACACGTGCAAGACACTGAGAAAGTGAGGCAAGACGTCAAAGGACAAACCAAAACTGGAAGAAGTTAGGAACAAGCTGACGGATCTTGGGAAATAAAGGACAGCTCATTTCGGAAAGGGGGCATCCACTAGAAGAAACCACGTGTGGAGAGAGAGAGGGGGGTGCTTAAAAAAAGAAACTTTTTTTTTTATCAGTACTACTCTTGATTTAGTTTATTTTTTTTTTAATTTCTTTTCAGCATAACAGTATTCATTGTTTTTGCACCACACCCAGTGCTCCATGCAATCCGTGCCCTCCCTAATACCCACCACCAGGCTCCCCCAACCTCCCACCCCCGCCCCTTCAAAACCCTCAGGTTGTTTGCAGAGTCCATAGTCTCTCATGGTTCACCTCCCCTTCCAATTTCCCTCAACTCCCTTCTCCTCTCCATCTCCCCATGTCCTCCGTGTTGTTATGCTCCACAAATAAGTGAAACCATATGATAATTGACTCTCTCTAAAAAAAAAAAAGAAAGAGAAACTTTAAAACAAACAGGAGGTGCCAACTATTAAAGGCAGGCAAAGAAAATGCAAAAGAGAGAGAACAGAAGTCTGCAAACGTGAAAACTAAAGTGGTGGGACAGACGTAATTCATGAGACGTTGACTGAATTTCACAAAAAACAGGTCTGGCAACACAAATGAAAGAACCAGAGAAACCAACTTGGAGAAAATGACGCCATGACCTAAAATCCCATCACTGAACATGGAGAAAATTAAAGCCCGCGGGCATCACCTGGAAAGATAAGTGACTCAAACAGGAAGTGCACAGACTGCCCTCGGCAGCCGGCAGTGCCATGTCTCAGCGGGGAGCCCGGACCGCACGCGAACACACGCTCGGAAGGTAAGCCCTTGCGATCCAGGATGAAGGACTCGGGGAAAATGCTAGGAACGCACATGTGCCCCAGGATCAGGGTCTCCGTGAGCCTCTTCTGCAGAAACTACAAGACAGCACGCTCCGCACATCATGACAAGGCAGGCCTCGAAGACCAGAGAACAGAGATGAGATGTGAACAGGAAAAGTACCGAATTCAGTGCATAAACGTGCCAACAGTCCGAGCCATAATCCAAAATGAAGAACAGTGAGAACTCAGGAAAAAGACTTTCCGTGATTTCCGGCAGTCATACTGTGGTGGTCTTCACCTTGTTATGCTAAGACTGCCGGACACACGGCGTGGGACAGAGAAGACACCTGACCATCCGTCGTTTGGACTGTTATCTCCTGTGCGCTTGGAAATCAGGATTTTCAGCACGGAAGAAAACAGACAGAGATGCAACACAGAAGAGGTGTGGTGAGCAATCCAGAGTCCTGAATTTGAGTATCAGTATGAATGTATAAAGCAGTCTGTCTAAAAATTCACGTGTGCGTCCAGCTGAAGTCTAGACACAGAGACTGACCTGTAGTAATAGCGTCCTGAGAAACAAGATTGTCTTCTCCAAATACCACTTTCACTAAATAAAGCAAGTCTCCTCAGACACCGGCTAATTCCAAGTCTGGGATAGAAAATGGATGGCGTGGACATCAAAGACCCTGGAGTCAGCCACTTACCCAGAGAATACAGAAACAGTAATCCTGAGGGGTACAAGCACCCCACGTTAGCAACACCATCAACAATAGCGACTTCATGGCGAGAGCCCAAACGCTCATCAGTAGATGAATGGATGAGGATGATGTGACGTACGTGCACGACGCGGTATCCCTCAGCCATCGAGAAGAAGGAAATCCCATCATTTGCAAAGACATGGACGGAGCTAGAGAGCGTTACGCTAAATGAGACAAATACTGTGATTCCACTCACAGACAGGATGTAAGAAACAAAACCAACAAGCAAAGGAGATATAAAAGAGAGACAGAGAGCAACAAACCAAGAAACAGACTCAACTACAGAAAACGTGCAGAGGGGACCGAGGGGGGGCGGGACGGAGGGAAACAGGTGACGGGGGTGCAGGAGGCACCTGCCGTGATGAGCGCCGGGTGGTGTGCGCAAGGAATGAGTCACTGTATTGTACGCTGGAAACCAGTGTTACACTGTATGTTAACTGTACCGGAACTTAAATGAAAACTTAAAAATAAGTAAATAGACTCCAGACTTGTGTCACGGGCTCAGAGCCCAACTTGGAAGTGGCCCCACGCACCCCAGCCAAGATGGGGGTCGTCAGCACCACTAAAGCAAATAACCACACACTAAAACACACCACGGGCATTTAATCCATGCGATTATATTATTTTTTAATGAACTGGTCTCACAGTGATGGGAATTCATTCATTATTTTGGGGGCCCTGGGTGGCTCAGTCGGTGAAGTGTCTGCCTTCTGCTCGGGTCATGGTCTCAGGGTCCTGGGATCCAGTCCCGCATAGGGCTCCCTGCTCAGCAGGGAATCTGCTTCTCCTCCTTCCTCTGCCTGCCTCTCTGCCTACTTGTGCTCTTTTAAATAAATAAATCTTTAAAAATAATTCATTTATCTTGTCTTTCCTACATAAACTGTCCCATCGTATAATGAAATAGAATAACTGTTTCAACACAGACAATCCCAAATTACAGCTGATAAAGACTAAAATATTATCATTTTTCATCTCCAGCAAATTAATGGACATAAACACTGACCACGTACTACCACTAACACCATGGAGAGCAGCAGATGTGACGGGCCCCCATCACAGGATCACACCAGAACCCCCCATCTTGCCGCAGGAAGACACATGAGCCTGACCCAGCCTCTGGACCCAGCTGCAGGGCCCAGAACGTAAGAGGACAGAGGAACACGCCTGTGCACCATGTGAGCACACGCGGCAGGGTGTGGACTCCAGGACGCTGTCTGGGCTGAAGGGCCCCAGGGGAGAAGGCGCTATATACTAAGAGAGACAGACACCTCCGGTGACACAAATGGCCAGGACTCGGCCACAGAGTCGAGGATACGCAGGAAGAAATGTCAGCAGCTGGGCAAGAGGGGTGGGCCGCTGGAGGGGGCACGGCAGGCTCTGGAGCTCCTGACCAAAGGCACAGTGACAAGGGGGTCCCCACAGGAGAATTTACGAGACCATGTTTGTATGTCCGTCTTTCTGGGCGCACGCTCACCAGGTTCAAACACCAAATGCGACGGGTCGATGGGTAGACAAATATGCGTCACCGTGAGCTTACGGAATGTCGTCTAATGCAGGTTCAATGCAAGTCCTAAAGACCACGTTACGCGTGTGCAGGGCTGGCTCACAAGCCCAGCAGTGCTCTAGAATTTTCTAGAAGCATCAAACACTCAGATGCCTGGACCCCACCCCAAGACGAGGGAACCAGCATCTGAGAGGGTTTCCTGCTCTGGCCGTGGGACTCCTGAACACGACGAGGCCTGAGCTTGGACAACACTGAAACGGGAAAGTACCTGGCCCACACGGCATTGAAAAGAGAAAGAATTACTATAAAGTAATAACCATAATTCACAGCAGGCTTTCGTTCATGGATTTCAGGGCTCTAAACTCTAGTTAGGGAGGGACAAGGAGACGCAGCATGAACCAGCAAGGCTTTCCCGGATCTGTCAGGGGTACGTGCGGGAGTCCGCGCGCGCGCCCAGGGTGCGCCCAGGGTCCACCTGGGTTCCATCCGGGGTCCGTGCCGGGGTCCGCGCACACCCGGGGTCCGGCCGGGGTCTGCATGTGCCCAGGGTCTGTCTGGGGCACATGCTGGGGTCCCCGCGTGGCCAGGGCACCCTCCAGCACCCTCCACCTTGCTGTGTCCATGAGAGGGAAGGGCTCCTAACATGTGCCCAACACACACTGAATTCCCGCTGGGTGTCCAGCTCCATCCGCGGCTGGGGAAGCGAGACACACCACGGAGACGGGGCTCAACCTCCAGCCAAGTGGGAAAGCGACGCTCGTCCCACAGCATCCCACACCGTGGGATCCCACACCGTGATGCAGTCAGGGAGGCGGGTGATGGCCACGGCAGGCATCTGAGGAAAGCCCTCGGAGGGGAAGGTTTACTGTTCTGTTCCCTGGCCGCTTCGGGGACGTGGAGCTCCTAGTCTTGGTGGAACCTGATTTCGTAAGTTCACAAGCTAACGTTTCAGCCTCCGGGGGCGCCAAAAACGGACACCGTCAGACCCGCCCGCTGTCTCCGGCGAGCCCGCCCTGCCCGTCCGCGGGAAGCTCCGCCGCAAAGCCTCCTCAAGGGACGTCATGAGACCCGGCGAGAGCGGCCGCCGTCCTCTGGCCCATCGCTGCGGGAGGGGCGGCCCCTCACAGCTGCGGGCGCACGGAGTCCCACCACGCGGGATGCCCGCGTCTCCCTGTCACGGCGGAGGGTGCAGAGACACAGACGGGCCGGGGACTCTGGCGCCACAAGGCGCACTTTCAAAGCCGGCCTCGCCCTTCCAAGAAGAGGAAAGCGCTCCCCGATGGAGCGAGGATGGGACACCCCAGCACAAGCTCGGCTGCGGAGGCTGAAGAGAGACGGAGAACCCAGATGCGGAGAGGAAGAAAACGACAAAGGGAAGATGAGCAGGTGCTCTGACCCTCACTTCCGGGGAGGGGACAACACGTCCCTCGGGGCCATCCTAAAGCCAGAGCCGGTGAACGTGCACTTATAGGAAGACAGCTGGAGGCCAGAACCACCATCCCCCCCAAGGTCCATCCGGGTCTCACCACGCTGCACTTCAGGCCCCGGGAAGCTCGCTACCACCCGACAAGGGCCGCAATCTCCCTCCGTGGAACATCGTTTTAGGTGAGAGGCAAACCCGCCAGGAGCTCATTTAACTGGCCTCCACCATTCCCTGGGTCCCCCCTGTCCCCTGGCCTCCACCATCCCCTGGGTCCCCACTGTCCCCTGGGCCCCTGCTATCCCCTGGGCCCCGTTGTCCCCTGGACCCCTGCTGTCCCCTGGGACCCACTGTCCCCTGGGCCTTCCGCTGTCCCCTGGGGCTTCTGCCGTCCCCTGGGCCCCCGCTGTCCCCTGGGCCTCCCACTGCCCCCTGGGCCTCCCGCTGTCCCCTGGGTCCCTGCTGTCCCGTGGACCTCCCGCCATCCCCTGGGCCCCCACTATCCCCTGGGCCTCCTGCTGTCCCCTGGGGATTCTGCCGTCCCCTGGGCCCCCGCTGTCCCCTGGGCCTCCCCATCCCGAGTCCCAATGCCTTGTGGGCTCTAGAGGGGCATGCCGAGGGGTGTTGTGCCCTCTGAGGACAGCCTTCTAGACAGGGCATCCTTCAAACCCAGCATTCATGTGGGACAGGTCCTCCGGCCCACCAATGCCCCTCAAGACTCTTGGTCAACAACAGTATTTGTCACGAGGTCTCGGTAAACTACCTCCAGAAAGCTCTTTTCTGTAACAGAGAAAGGTTCCCTGCCACCAGAGAGAAGTGGATGTTCACAGCCTAGCCCACGGGCGGCCAAAAGACGCGTCCACAGGAGTCTCAGAGCACCAACCACGTTCCAAATCTCCCTCATCACCGTGACCGTGATGCTGACAAGATGCACGAAGTCTGAATTCCTCCAGGCCATTCAGGAGATTTTCAACACCCTCAGTTATGGGAAGCTCCTGTCTGTGTTTGCCCCAACTCTCTCAAGAGAATGACCACTCTGAGAATCTGGGGTCAGAACACGCCAACGTGGTCTCATCACGTGAATCCACGACATGGTCTCCGGCAAACCAGTCGACCGTCTCCACGGGGAGCCTTCCTTCATGGCACAAGGGCTGGTCCTTCATCCGTTTATGCCCGTGACCTTGAGGGATGGCCGTCCACCAGCCAAGGACAGGGCCCGGGAGAGACCGCACCCACACCAGGATCGTGGACAGCAGACCGCACATTCTAGCTGTTCGAGTCCCTGCTCTGTGGCCGCTCGTCATGGCAGTCCAAGGTAAGTGACAGACATGGAGAGCACGTCTGGGGGGAATCACATATGTTCATCCTTAAGTTACCTAAGCCACACGCAGGCCCCATCATTCCTGCCTGATCCGGAAGGAGCCCCTCACGTGTCACCAAGGAGCTGTTCCCGCCACCTGCCTCAGCGGCCATCGAAGCACGACAGCCCGGGCTTGGCAGGTGGCGGCAGGGGACGGCCCCTCCCAGAAGGGCTCTGCGGGGTCTCCTCCCACAGCGCGGACCAACCTACAAGACACAGGCCTGGAAGCAGGCCTGTGACCCGTCCGCGTGTCTGCCGTTCCGCACTGAGCTTCAGGCGAGACCTCATCAAAGGAGGCTCCGTGCGAAGCTGCGGCCCACACGCTCTTCCAAAATTCCCCCAACTGGGACGCCTGGCTGGCTCCGTCGGCTGAGCATCCGACTCTTGGTCTGGGCTCAGGTCATGATCTTGGGGTCAAGGGACCGAGCCCGCATCAGGCTCCCTGCTCCACAGAGCCCGCTGGGGCTTTCCTCCTCCACCCCTCCCGGCGGCCTGTGCGTGCCCATCTCTGTCTCTGTCTCTCTCTCTCAAATAAATACATCTTTAAAAAAAACCTCTAACTGGCCATCTACACTGCAGCACACACATTTACCAATTCAAACACGAGTGTATGGTGACCGGCTGGAGCCCAGACGTTTCACAAGAGGAAACCCCAAAGTCACTACCACGCCGACTGTGTCGCACCGGGGGTCAGAAGGCGCACCCTGCAGCGCTGCGGGTCTGCCGCGGACGGCAGGACGGGAGGACAGGTGTATCACGCGCTGGTGATTCCACGCAGAGGCAGTCTGTCTGCTTCGAGAACTGTGGGTACCAGAAGCATGAGGAAACCATGACATTTAGCTGTGAAACCCAGCTGACGCCAAGAGCTGCCGGCCCGGCTCCTGCCGTGCGCTCTCCTTTTCCGCCCCGTCGGCGTCTGCGGGGTACATGTGTCTAAATTTAAGACCAGAGAAAAAAGTTCTAAAGAACAACACAGCTGTTGTGTTACTGTTATGTTCTGTTGTTGCAGATGGTTCTTTAAATCTAGGTGTTTATTTTGTTACGTAAGGAGGGATCCATTCGTCCTGGGAGAGAAAGTCGTCAGAGGAAGGAAACGGGTCTCCACACCCTGCAGGAAGGTCTGCGTCTAACACACTCACGCAGCAGGTGCACACATGTTCCAGAGTGGGGACCGTGCAGCGGGGGTCTGGGCGTCGCCTGCAGCAGGGGACACACCGGAGGGGTGGCTGCTATGGGGAGAAGGCCCCAGCCAGCAGGGGCAGAAGCCGACTTGAAAGATGACGACCACCATCATAAACACACTGATTATCATTCTCTAAGCATCTCAAGGGTCTGGCAACTCAACCCAGTGTGGAGGAAGGAGGAATTATAATTCCAGGCTCACATGAGGGATGCCTGAGGTTCGTGGGAAGAGCTGGCTGGAAGCACCCGGAAACTGCACAGAATGACGACGCCCAAGGGGGAGCCGCCGCTCGCTCCACAGAGCCACTAGACGTGCCGTCCAGGCATGGGCAGGCACGCCAGGGAGGCGAGTGTGAACGCCCAGCGCCACGACCAACACGGCTCTGTGTTCGGGTTGCCGCGTGATAGCGAGTGAAGGGGCGAGGGGCCACGGTGGGAGGGCAGCCGTGAGAGCAGACCGCAGACCCGAAAGCCAGGGCCCAGCCGCCCTTCAATGAGGCTTTGACTTTCCACCGATTTCTCCCAGAATGTGTCCAACCCCCGACGCTGGCTTCCTAGATTTAAGAAGTAATATTTAAACAGAAGAAGGAGACATTCTAAGGAGCTAAAGAAAAACTGAAATATTTAAAATAGTAGCTAATATCTTAAACCAGTTCCTTATGTCATTTAACTATTCAGTTGTGCTGTGAACCAAGTTTGGCGTGGGCTCTCGGCCTGATCAGAGAGCCGGTCCTCCTCGGGGTGCGTGCACGTGCACACACACACACACACACCACACACCCAAGTACACACTCACATAGGCACCCAGAGACACCGTGAGACACATACAGACACATTTGCTCAGAGATACACACTCACACTTATAGACACATTCACACTCACACACACACCCAAATACACACAGGCACCATGAGACATGCACACACCTACTCACAGGATTACACTCACTCAGACACACACTCACAAACACACACAGATGCACAGGCACTCTCACACACTCACACAGACACACTCACAGAGACACACATGGACACACTCGCGCACACACACACACTGAGACACCCACGCACACAAGGAACAATGAACATCACGGCCATGTTTGACTTTATGAAGTCCCAGGCTCGAAGTTAAGTGTTTTTGAGAAATAAAGCAGAACACATTTGGGAAGACACTACAAATAAAACCGTCAGGATAAGAGCGGTCTAACCTGTGCAGCTAGGAAACTCAGGCAACAACAGGGACATGACCTCAATGCTGTTTCTGGAACCTGCTCTTTCTTTACAGAGATTTGGTAGAGGAGAACAAATCCTTTTTGTTGGTTTGTTTTTTTTTTTAAGGCAAAAAGATCCAACTCCCCGAAAGAAACATAAGTTAAAATGCAGGTAAGCTGCCCACAGAGAGGAAATTGACCACTGTTGTTTTAAACTAGAAACAGTTGGTTCCCACAACAATGTCCTGAATGACTGGTTCATGGTGCTAGAAAACAAGACGCGCCCTCCTTAGCCTGTATCTGCCCCGAATCTCCTACAGACTTCCTGAGACGGGAGCGCTTTGTCCCGTCCCGTCTGTCTTTTCTCCAGCTCAACTGTTTGCACTTCAAAGCACGCAGACCGAAGCACTGTGTCCCGCACCTGCTGGGGTCTGTCTCTAAACCCTTCTCTCGACCAACAGTGTTCCTGTCCCTTCCTCAGCCTGGGCTCCTGGATTCCGGCCAAGACGGAGCTCTTTGGGGGCACAGGTTCAAGATGACTGAGTACGGCGGCACCCCGAGACGGCTCTTGTGTCCTTGCCAGCCCTGAGTGTCTGCAGGTGGGTATTCATGCTGGAATTCCACATTCACAATTCCTATCCTTTGGCTATTCGGTTCCTAACGAGGACAACATCTTAATTGTGCGTATATGTGTCACTGCACAGAAATTAAGATTACGCATCCAGGTCCTACTGAGGAATCATCAGCCTCAATAAACAATTTTTTCCACTGCTTTAAAAATGGTAAAGGAGCTAATCCTGTGACATTCTGAAAATAGACATAGATAAAATACACAGATAAAAGAGGAAAAACTTACTCTATGCAACGTTTTCCAGGAAATGTAGAAATTTTGTTCAAATTCACGGTAAAACAAACTCTCCAATGATGAGAGCCCAGCACAAGATTACACGACACGTCAATATCGTGGCGACACAGTGATGGCCCCAGCGATGCCCACAGTCGAACCCACAATTTGCCAACGCAGTACCTCAAATGGAAAAGGGACTTTGCCTATGGGATTAAGGGCTCCAGGTGCGGGGACCATCCCGAGATAACCACATGCATCCATGAGAGCAGAGACTGTTTCCTGGCTCCCAGGACCAGAGACAGGAGGATGCCGCCAACAGCCAAGGACTGGGGAATGCACGTGGGCCTCTCTGGGAGCTGGAAAAGGTCAGGAGCCGCCAGAAGGCACCAGTGCTGCAGACATCTTGACGTCAGCCCAGTAAGACTGTGCTAGACGCCTGACCGACCTACAGAGCTCTAAGACCAAAAATTCATGTTGTTTAAGCCAACACGTTTGTGGTAATTTGTTACAGAAACAAAGTTGAATTCTCTCAGGACAAGGGCCCAGAATGCATATGCTAGCACTATGTCTCCCCAAAACTTCTATGAGTGATCTGGCCACATCAACGCTCCTGACATCATCAGAGATCAGCACTGATTACGTATGTGTCACGAGAAAACAACGACGCACTATCAACGCCGTAAGAAGTACCCGCACTCGCACCTGGCGAATCCCAGTCCTGCCGACGACAGCTGGAGTGCGCCGATCAGACATGGGGACTGGCCTTGCGTCCACGTAGACTTGGAAGTCAGATTAACGCACTCATTACAACGGTGTGCAACGGTGGACTGAGCGGGTGTCATCCAAGGAACTGACTTCAGGGGGAAGGCCCATGTCCGGGAGACTGTCCTGCGCCCACTCCTCCACCCTCAATGATCACACAGCGCTTCCACGGTGGCACTTTCCCCCTAAGCTAAGCCAGGCACTACCCTCCAGGGATCGTGCACAGCTCTACCTCCTCTAGGATACGTTCACACACAAACACATTGTTGTTAGGGACGCAACAGGCAGTTGCAAAAGAAAGAAAGAGCTTTGACATAAATGTTTACCAACAAAGTCGATGGGCAGGGGAGAGTGATGCCAGAGACCGCCGCAACGAGCTTTTTCCCAAAACAGGAAGTTCATCCAGCATGAGAACGCGGAACGGCCTCGTTCTCAGGAAACGGTGTTCCAACAGCCAGTTAGCCAACGGGTGGCAGACAGACAGCCCTCGCCTGACACGTGACCGAAATGAATCAGAAGAATTACACGCATGAGTGTAAAAACTGAAATAAAAGTAAAATATGGCTGAATGGTTATGCAAAGTTTGGCAAAGGAAGACTTCTTAGCATTTTCCCAAAGTCAGAATTCACGGAGGAATACATTCGCAGGCATGACTCTGACAACTTACTTCTTACATATATAAAAATCAAGAAGTTTCCAGCTGAAATGGCAATTTGAAGAAGCAAAAAAACATCTGGGTCATAAAAACATGAAAAGAGTTAATACCATATGGTCTGGATTTCAAAACAGTAAAATAAATATCCGAATAACACGGGCATGAGTAAAAGGCCCTACACTGTGCCATTCACACACAAAGCAAAAGGCAGAAGTAGGGAAAAGTACGTTCGGCAGAACCACTAACCTAAGTAAACGAATATGCCAAGCGCAGATCGTCAGACGAGCCCACAACCATACAGAAAATATAAAGAGCGAACATTGTTAGGTGTGCAGTCTACGTGTGAGGACAAACTTTTTGTAAAACCTGTACTGAAATGTGTGCTGAAAATCCTTAAAATCTTCCCACCTTTTGAAACATTTTAAGCTCACAAATGTATTCTAATAGAGTAATTAGTTGAACAGAGGTGATCTGTCCAGGCGTCGTTCACATTATCGGAGAAGGGGACATCACCGGCACCTGACTGATGCTCATATCATGGAAGACTTCATTGCTATTAAAATGTTTTTACATATTTTTATAGACAAGGAGAGTTGTCCTAATACACTGCAGTGATTTGTTAAAACATCTGTTATAGAAATAATTGGTATAATAATTTTATTAATACAAATTGTGTGCATCTACAGATAAGGACATAGGAAAATATGAAAACTAAACCAAAATGTCAATAATGACCATCTCCGAATCTTTTATTTATGCTCATTTTTCCACGGTAAGATGTGTTATTCGCATGGTTTTTAAAAAGCCGACAAATAAAAGATTTTACAATTATAGGGGCACCTGGGTGGCTCAGTCATTGGGCGTCTGCCTCCAGCTCCGATCACGCTCCTGGGGTCCTGGGATGGAGCCCCGCATCATCCCTGCTCAGCCAGAAGCCTGCTTCTCCCTCTCCCACTCCCCCTGCTTTTGTTCCCTCTCTCGCTGTCTCTGTCAAATAAATAAATAAAATGTTTTTTAAAAATTTGCAGTTTCGGTGTTCACAATTTCTACAAGTAAATCTCTGAATTAGCTAGCTAGAAGGTACTCTCACAAATAATTTGTACAATTTATCCTTAATACACAGGTACTTGCTGAACTAAAGAAGTTGAAATATTTACTAAGACAATCACTAGCTACTCATCATCCATGCCCGAAGTCCTTGCGGGCAAACGTGATCTGACCGTGAGAAGGGAGAAGACTTATGGGTTTACGACCCACACCCCTCACTGGAAGAGATGGCGAAGGGAGACGGGAGAGGAACACGCTCTGCTACAGTCGAGGGAGTCACAGACGAATCACAGCCAGAACCCAGGTTTCCAACAGCCAGGCAGGTGCTGGACACCCGTCCGCACCGAGCCTCCATTCACCCCGCAAGGCCAGAAACTGGATTGTCCACCAACACATGGGTGATAGGAGGACCCCCCCTGGCTTTCTGGCTAATTAGGGAGAAAGGAAAGAAAGCACCAGTAGGTTTAATTCAGTAAGAAATTAAACCAAATTGAATTCACACATTTAAAAAAGAAAAAAGCATTTGGATTCGTCAAAGTTAACGAGAACCCGCACTAAAAACCAATGACGCTGCCCAGTGAAAAGCAACCGGCTTTACGAGGGGGCTGCTTCTGGCGTCAGTAGACGGGCCCACACGTGGTGCTGCTCTGTTTCTCGCCCTATGTTATCTTCGTCTCGGAGCAACACAGACCTGTTCACAGTTACCTGGAGGACAGGGAATTTTCTTTTGCAAAATAACCTGGATTTCCACATTCCGAATTAATGCAGCTTGATGCAGCGGCAACACTAAGAACACTTGCTATAATTTCTCTTATTTTCAATGAGACAAATATCAAAATGCAGCCTGTTCTCTTCCTTGTCTGGGCACAATAGAACCGTGAATTCTGCTCGGAGTCCGGCCTGAGGGCGGTACCACGGCCAGAACTGGGTCATGTACATGGAGCCACAGTATCGACGGAAAGATCAGCATCTGAACAATTCCAGTAGGCTGCTTCAGAAACATCCTGCCATCCCAAAAAATCCAATGTGCATTTTCCATATGATCTATATGAACGAATTTGCATGCAGACCACTGACTGTCCTAAGAGCTCCCGTGCAAAAACTCCTCCTACCAAAGAGAAACGGTTATCAAGATTATATCATCACCTTCGCCTGTGTGTTCAGACTCTCGAGGATACGGAAGTCTGACAGACTAGATCACGAGAGCAAAGCATGCTTCCTCGACCTCGTCTCCTGACACTGGGACCATGTCACTCCTCATGGCAGGGACGGGGTGATTAGTGGAATCATGGCCTCAACCCACCAGATGCCGGCAGAGCCCTCACGCAGCCGTACAAACAAATGAGAAACTGTCTGGACCTTCTAACACCCACTGGCTATGGGGGCAAACCGCCCCCTGGAGAAGGAGCGATATAAAGGGGGACGGAAGGCCTCCCAGGGAGGTGACCCACGTCTCTCCACGGACAGAACAGAGAAGCTGAGAGAGATGGGTTCCAGGTAGAGCACCTGAGGGGCTCTGTCCGTTGAGAGTCTGCCTTCGGCTCAGATCATGATCCCAGGGTCCTGGGATGGAGCCCCACGTTGGGCTCCCTGCTCAGTGGGGAGCCTCCTGCTCCCTCCCCCTCTGCCTGCTGCTCTGCCTACTTGTGCTCTCCTGTCTGTCAAATAAATGAATAAAATCTTTTAAAAAAGAGAGAGAGATGGAATCCAGGTGGGGAAAGGAAATCTCCCTTTGCCTCCCTTTCCTTCCCCAAATCCATGTAAAGGTCAGTGGTGGGGGAGAAGGGAGGACATCCCCAACACGGCAGGAAAACGAGAACGCCCCTCCTACAGCAATATCAACACGGAGACTCTGAGAGAAGATGACAGACGGACCCGAGTGACCGAGTAGAGGCCGAGCACAGCTAGTGGGGCAGCCCGTCCTGGCCAGTGCAGGGCCAGTCCCACGGAGGGGACCGGGGAAGAAGGGCTTCTGACAGCTCCTGCCCCACGGAACCTGAAGGAAAGACCGTGTTCTTCCCATGAATTAACCACCTCAAGACTGTTTATGGAAGTACAAAAATCTCCCGCGCCCAACAAGGTAGAATGCCTGGGGACACTTAGATCCCTAAACACACGCCTGTTCGAGAGGGAGGCGTCTCGGGCAGCCGACTGCAACTTTGAGCGCTAGAAAACATGAATCGAGGCAAATCAAAACCAGTGTAAGAGGAAGAAAGGAAATAATCAGACCCAAACAGGTATCAGAGAAACAGAGAATAAAAAACAACACCGATCATCCATGACAACAAAATCTGGTTCCGGGAGATCATTAAAATCGACAAACCTGACTGATGAGGAAAAAAGGAGAGAAAATTCAAATTCACGGCATCCAGACCAGAGAAACAGGTCCTCGGATCCTGAAAGCTAAGGGGGTTCTGAGCAACGGGAAAATGTCAGGCGTTTCTCCGTGGGGCGGGTGGGGACGAGCTTCCCTCCAGCAACCCTCGGCAGCCGCAGCCGGGAGACACGGCCGGGCTCACCGGGGAGGGAGGGCCCATTCCGGAGGCCCGAGGTGGGGGAAACAGCTGAATGTCCCCCACACCCAGGACCGCCCAGCCCCCAAGGATTACGCAGTTCAGAACCGAGGAACATCTTCCCCACGGCTCCCCAAGGGGAGAGTTCTGCCTCCAGGTGCATCCGCTGCCAGCCGTGGGTGCCAGGCTCGTGGCAGAGGCAGCAGAGGGTCCTGGGGGAGGCCGGAGCCACGGCTGCTCCCTCAGCTCCCTCAGTCCCCTTCGGGATCGAGCATCTTCCTGTTAAGGGGAGCTGCATCTCGTAAGGGGAGCTGGGGGTGTGGGCGTGCGGCTGCGCAGCCTCCGGTGACGGCCTCCCTGGGGGGCTGCCCCGCACCTCGGACACGTGCCACGTGGTGAAAGACTCCTCCCAAGGACAAACACCCAAACGTCACCACCAACAGACTGTCCCCAGAACGCTGCCCCGTCCGTGGAGCAGAGAGGCGCCCAGCAGTCTGCCTGAGCTCCAAGCCGGGGAGCGGCCTCAGGGGTGGGCTCGGCTGACGCAGCGCCGAGGGGGAGTGTAACAGGGAAAGCCAGGCTGGCTCAGTCAGACGGGCACGGGACTCTCGATCTCAGAGTCGTGAGTTCAAGCCCCACGCTGGGTACAGAGATGACTTAAATCAATCAATAAACTTAAAAAAAAAACACTAAAAGTTAAGAAAATTAAAAATTAAACAAAAGGGACAGTTTGTCTTCTGCCTCCCCGAAGGCTTTTACACAGACTGACGTCCAGCGAAGGGCGGCCGTGTTCCCGGCTGTGGGGAAGGCCCCGAAGTCAACGCCGCCTCCCGAGAAGATCAAGGAGGCCAAGCAGACGTTAGCGCACAGAGATGTGCACGTGTGAGGGGCCCCGAGGGACACATGGGGGGACGCAGGAGACAAGACCAGCACTGAAGGGTCTACGCGGAGTCTTACCATGCTCACGCACACCAATCTGTCCCGGAGATACGAGACCTCCGGACGTGTCCTCTGTCGCCCCCGAGCCATCGGAGCGAAGGCGTCCGTGTGTGGGGGGCGCGGCACTGGGAGGGGAGGTCACAGCCCGCGTCACCCGTGTCCGCAGGCAGGGAAGTGGGGGTACAGCCCGCAGGGCCTTCCCGAGGACCCGGCTCTGGGTGTTCCGGGAACGTGCGGCAGTGACACGGGGCGTCCCTGCTCCGCTGTGAGTGGCTCTGTGCCCCCGGCTCCCGTGCTTCCACCACGACGCCACACGACAGCCTCCGAAGACCACCGTAGCGGAACGAGAGCACAGCCACTCCGCTCAGCGGTTCCCGTCCCAGCCACCACGGGCCCGCGCACCCACTGGGCACACCTCCCACTGCCGGCGGCCGGCGGCAGAGACCCCACCAACCTCCTTGGGCCCCCCCGACATCCTCCAGCATGGCAAACCAATAAGCATGGTGCCTCTGAGCGGTCAGCACGGCGTCCAAACATGAGAGTCCCTCCTCGCCCGCGTCCCCACCGCCAGCCTGCGGGGCATGGGGAGCACAGGAGGGACATTACCTGAGCAGTCCCCATCGTGGCTGGGCTGGTGCAGGCCGAGGGCGTCCAGCGGCAGGTGCTGTGAAGCCGCACGGGGCTCAGGGCCGTGCCTCACGTGGTGCCAGAGCCTACAGTGAGGAATGGACAGAAATGGGGAAGATATGATAAAAAAAAAATAACAATAATAAGCAACCCCCCCCCACACAGAAAAGAAAACACTTGGAATCTAGATAGAAAACATGAGTCCGAACGATAATTAGAGCTACTGGGAGCCGGGCTTTGGCAGAGACGCTGTCTACACCAAGCAAGGCCAGGTCGGTTTAAGACCCTGAAACATGGTGTCTGTACGCGCAGACCTGTGTCCCCGGGGCGGGAAAGAGGTCACTGCTCCAGCAGGGCAGGATGAGACAAGACATCGCCTCCCACCTTCAGACCCCGGAACCGGAGAGAAGTGAAAGCGGCGGACCCTGAGCCAGGGCTGCGGCTTCCCGGAGAGGCGGCGGGCAGGGCGGTATTCGTGGCCGGGCCGGCCCTGCCGTCCGGGAACCCAGGGCGGCTCCGGGCTGTGAGCTCGCTCTCGGTGCAGGGGAGACCGCAGGGGCAGCTGCCGAGCGGAGGGGTACCAGGACGTCGCCCTGATCCCTCCTAACCCTCTGCTCCTTCCCTCCCGGAAAGCCGGCACCCAGCGCGGCACCCCGTCAGCCACGTGCGGCGGGGGCTCCTCCAGGAGGCGGCTGGTAGCATCAGGCGGGGAAGACCTGACGTGCTTTGTTCCTATGGGGCGAACCCACTGCCCGTTCACGTGCCCTCGGAAACCGCCCTCAGGCTCAGCAACTTTCCCCGAAGACCAGAAGTCCCACATGCAGCGCTCAGCTTCCAAAACTCCCTCCGTCCCCAGAGTCTCCGAGCAGACCCGTTACTGGAGGCCACACGCTTCCTTTCAAACACACGAGCCTCCTAAGGTAGGGAAGCAGCCGTGTCTCCCGTGGGCGAGCGTGCGCCGCAAACCTGACTGTAAGGCACACACGCCCCGGAAGGTGCTCGCCGGCTCCCGAACCCGTTAGCAACCTGCCGCGACTGTCACCTAAGCTGCGGGTGCATTTCCAGGCACGTCCTCCTGAAACACCCAGAGCAACAGCCCCCTTCTCACTGGCATTACTCATGTCCGGAACCAGAACCAGGATTTCTCCTGCGTTTCCCGCCTCTAGACTCACGCGGACCCTGCAAACCCCTTCCAGGCAGACACCTGGGTTGTCTCGTTTTTCCCGACGCCTGAGAACTCCGCACATTTCTATATGTTTCTCAGTGAGTTTGTGCAGAATACACTTGTGGGAGTGGGCTTAGCAGGTCGCAGGACGTGCGTGTGCACCCCGCCCACCGGGTCTGCTGTGGGTCTGCGCTGGAAGGAGAGTCCCCACTGTTCTCGCGGATCTGGAGGAACTCGCGGTGGGACTCCCGACCAGATGTGCTCCCACGCAGCCCACCTGTTCCACACAAGTGTCTGCTTCTTTGGGGGAGTTTCTAATGACTGTGTAGCTCCCCGTATATATTCCAGACCCCTGTCTGCTCCGTCCGCTGCCACACTCCTCCTGCTTCCCACGCCCTCACTGCCTCAGTGGTGGCTCTCAACACGTCAGACGGGCTGAGTAGGATTCGTGTCCGAACCGATCACACCTTCTTTAAGGGCTACTGTTATTAGAACGACCTTCCCAATTCCACAATTCAAAAAATACATTTGAGGGGCACCTGGGTGGCTCAGCGGGTTAAAGCCTCTGCCTTCAGCTCAGGTCATGATCCCAGGGTCCTGGGATCGAGCCCCGCATGGGGCTCTCTGCTCAGGGGGGAGCCTGCTTCCCCCTCCCCCTCTGCCTGCCTGTCTGCCTGCTTGTGATCTCTCTCTCTCTCTCTCTGCCAAATAAATAAATAAAATCTTAAAAAAAAAAATACATTCGACTAAATTTTGTTATACCGTTTGTACAAATATTTCTAATGATGTGTCTGTAAATTTGAGTTGCAAAGTAGAAATTTTCCCTCCAGTGGCTTACCGATTGTCCCAATAAATAGATTTGCTGAATAATCCATATTTTCTCCACCAATCTGAAAATGCCATTTGTGCAGAAAAGACTGCGCTACGGGTCACTTTACCTCCAGGAGCACAGGGACACCTGATTCTCTCTAGGAGACCAGAACTCCCACCATTCAGGCTGTCTTCAAAACTCTTTCTTAGACAATCTTAAAACTTCTTCGCAGAAATGTCTGTTCATGTCCTCTGCCCATTTCTTGATTGGATTCTTTGTTCTTTGGGTGCTGAGTTTGATAAGCTCTTTAGAGATTTTGGCTACTAGCCCTTTATCTGATATGTCGTTGCAAATATCTTCTCCCATTCTGTCAGTTGTCTTTGGGTTTTGTTGACTGTTTCCTTTGCTGTGCAAAAGCTTTTGATCTTGATGAAGTCCCAATCGTTCATTTTTGCCCTTGCTTCCCTTGCCTTTGGTGATGTTCCTAGGAAGAAGTTGCTGTGGCTGAGGTCGAAGAGGTTGCTGCCTGTGTTCTCCTCAAGGATTTGGGCGGATTCCTGTCTCACATTGAGGTCCTTCCCCAATTTTGAGTCTATTTTTGTGTGTGGTGTAAGGAAATGGTCCAGTTTCATTCTTCTGCATGTCACTGTCCAATTTTCCCAACACCATTTGTTGAAGAGACTGTCTTCTTTCCATTGGACATTCTTTCCTCCACTGTCAAAGATTAGTTGACCATAGAGTTGAGGGTCTATTTCTAGTCTCTCTATTCTGTTCCATTGATCTGTGTGTCTGTTTTTGTGCCAGTATCACACTGTCTTGATGATAACAGCTTTGTAATAGAGCTTGAAGTCCGGAATGGTGACACCACCAACTTGGCTTTCTTTTTCAACACTCCTCTGGCTATTTGAGGTCTTTTCTGGTTCCACATAAATTTTAGGATTATTTGTTCTGTTTCTTTGAAGAAAATTGATGGTATTTTGATAGGGATTGCATTAAATGTGTAGATTGCTTTTGGTAGCATACACATTTTCACAAATTTGTTCTTCCAATCCAGGAGCATGGAACATTTTTCCATTTCTTTGTGTCTTCCTCAATTTCTTTCATGAGAACTTTATAGTTTTCTGAGTATAGATTCTTTGCCTCCTTGGTTAGGTTTATTCCTAGATATCTTATGGTTTTGGGTACCATTGTAAATGGGATTGAATCCTTAATTTCTCTTTCTTCTGTCCTCTTGTTGGTGTATAGAAATGCAACTGATTTCTGTGCATTGATTTTATATCCCAACACTTTACTGAATTCCTGTATGAGTTATAGCAGTTTTGGAGTGGAGTCTTTTGGGTTTTCCACATAAAGTATCATATCATCTGCAAAGAGTGAGAGTTTGAGTTCTTCTTTGCCAATTTGGATGCCTTTAATTTCTTTTTGTTGTCTGACTGCTGAGGCTAGGACTTCTAGTACTATGTTGAGTTAGCAGTGGTGATAGTGGACATCCCTGCCATGTTCCTGACCTGAGAGAAAAGCTCTCAGAGTTTCTCCATTGAGAATGATATTTGCTGTGATTTTTTTTTTCTTTTTTTTTTCTTTTTAAAGATTTTATTTATTGGGCATCTGGGTGGCTCAGTTGGTTAAGTGACTGCCTTCAGCTCAGGTCATGATCCCAACGTCTGGGATCGAGTCCCACATGGGGCTTCCAGCTCCATGGGGAGTCTGCTTCTCCCTCTGACCTTCTCCCCTCTCATGCTCTCTCTCATTCTCTCTCTCAAATAAATAAAGAAAATCTTTTAAAAAAAAAAGATTTTATTTATGTATTGACAGATAGAGATTACAAGTAGGCAGAGAGGCAGGCAGAGAGAGAGAGAGAGGAGGAAGCAGGCTCCCTGCTGAGCAGAGAGCCCGATGTGGGGCTCGATCCCAGGACCCTGAGATCATGACCTGAGCCAAAGGCAGAGGCTTTAACCCACTGAGCCACCCAGGTGCCCCTCGCTGTGAGTTTTTCATAGATGGCTTTGATGATACCCTCTATCCCTACACTTTGAAGAGTTTTGGTCAGGAAAGGATGCTGTACTTTGTTAAATGCTTTTTCAGCATCTGTTGAGAGTATCACATGGTTCTTGTTCTTTCTTTTATTAATGTATTGTATCACACTGATTGGTGGCAGATCCGGGGAGACTCACTTTCCTTCTCTGGAGGCAGGAATCTGCTGGGTTTGAAGACTCCAAGAAGGGCTGTGCGCCAGAGATAGAGACGCTCGGTCACAGGCTGGGTGAGCTTGGAGCACGGCCGGAGACCAGGGAGATGGGGGTGATTGACCACTTTTCTCCAAGGACACACTGAGGAGTGTGTCCCTCCTCCGGCCAGCGATTGGGAGGCCACCATCTCCGTTCCCGTCCTCCAGAGCTCTACAGAAAGCGCTCAGGGAACAAAAGCTCTGAGAGCAAACCTGAGGAGATGACTTAGCCCGGCTCCTGGCAAGGGCGGTGTAATTCCACCTCCAGCAAAGACGCTTGAGAATCCCGGCAACAGGCCCCTCCCCCAGAAGATCGGCAAGACCAGCCAGCCAAGACCAAGCTCACTGATCAAGAACAGTGGAATTCCAGGGGAGTGGAAAGCAAAGCATGGAATTCATGGCTTTCTCCCCATGATTCTTTAATCTTGCAAAATTATTTAAATTATTTAAATTTTGCTTTTTTTCTTTATTCTAACTTTTTAACTCTTCCTCATTCCTCTTTTAACATTTTTTAACTAGTTTATCTTAACAATACCTTTCTTTAAAAAAATCTTTAAACCTTCATTATTATAGTCATATTCTATCCTTCATTGTATCTAACTCAATTTTTTTATACATATAGGGTTTTTTCTTCTAAAAAATTTTGGGATACAACTTCTTCTAATAGATCAAAATATACCCTAAATCTAGCACAGGGCTTTGTTCTAGTCTCCAGCCTAAGCAAACTCTCTCCACTTTCTTTTTCTTTCTTTTCCCAACCAACTTATCTTATCAATTCCTTTTTTAGATTTTTTTTTTAAATTTTCATCTTTACAGTCCAAAGACCCCATCAAAAAAGAGAATTACAGACCAATATCCTTGATGAACACCGATGCGAAAATTCTCACCAAAATACTAGCCAATAGGATCCAACAGTACATTAAAAGGATTATTCACCACGACCAGTGGGATTTATTCCAGGGCTGCAAGGTTGGTTCAATACTAAGAAATTTCCTCAGCTTCATCTTCTAGTTCACAAATCTTTTTTCTGCTACATCTGATCTGCGTATGTCCACTGAGCTTTCGTTTCAAGGGCTCCAATTTTTACACGATTTCTAAGCACACCCCCTCCTACTCTAGCTGCACAGGTGTCCCCCACAGCACACAGGCTGCAGACAGGATGCGGGAAGGGTGCTGCCTCCAGGATCCAGGCTTCATTAGTGACACACCTCTGAACATAGGTCATGTAACCACAGATGATGGTCCATAACATGCAAAGTGGAGATGACAGGACTCCCCTCACAAGGCAGGTGTAAGGATTAACTGGGTTATTCATGTAAAGTCCTCAGAACATTGGTGGGAACATCCTAAGACTCAACACATGTTGCAAACATACGTTTTTGCAAACGTGGGAGGAAAAGGGTTAGCCCACAGAGTTTATGACCTGTGCAATGTGGCCGATTAGTTCAGTTATACTACCTGGTGTTGGCGATGTCTATTCTAATTCTCACTGCTCCTAATTTTAAGGAGAAAGAAAACTAAATTCCCATTGTAAACTTCTCCCTTTTTCATGGCGTCCCACTCATATTTTATGGATGAGATTGGGGGTCTTTTTCTGAGTGTTCCTCCGGTCTACCCTTTAAATGTACTTTAATAGGAGCCTGCCCTCTATAATTCAGCGTGTTTTGTCTTTCAAGTGATATGTACACTTGGGTGGCCTACTTTCCTCACCTCTGTCCCCTCATCTCTCACACTCAAAGCAGCCATGAAGCCTTTTTCTGGGGCTCCAGAAAGTCAAGGGGCAGGATGAGAAGCAACTCCTTCCTGCTTAGCTACAAAAATGTGGACTCTCCCACCAATGAAGAAAGGAGAGACCTCAGACTTTCGGCTCTTCTGAGTAGGCAGAGCTGGGGGAGGGAGAAAAGAGTGCTCCCCAGCTCCCAAGGGAGAACATTCAGGTCAAGAGAGCATGCCCCTTGGTGAGGGTCCAATCGGTAGCACCTCTAAGCTTTTTAGACCCTCCAACCTCCTTTAGACTTGCACTGTAGAATTGTAATATAAATTTAACTTTCCATTTTTATTCTTCCCTGCTGAAAAGAAAAGAATAGGTTTTAAGAAATCAACACACACACACACACACACAGGCCTCAAGAATGCAAAGCAGAGCATGGTCCATATTTATATTTTATACACAAGGTGTTTTCCCTAATAAAAAGAAATAAGATGAATATGGGAATCTACTTTCCAAATCACAAAATATTTTCCCAATTACAGCATACTTACATGAATATATAGCTATCACACCAAATATTACCTACCTAACTTCTAATATCCACAAATATTTTAACTGACCTTCCCAAGATATCTCAGGTACTTTTTAGTTTTTGAAAAGGAGTATGAGGGCGCCTGGCAGGCTCAGCTGGTTGAACGTCCACCTCTTGATTTCGGCTCAGGTCGTGATCGCAGGGTCGTGAGACTGAGCCCCATGTCGGGCTCCGTGCTCAGGAGGGAGTCTGCTGGAGATTCCCTCTCCCCCTCTGCCTTTGCCCCTCCCCCTTCCTCTCTAAAAAATAAGTAGATAAAAATTTTTGTAAAAAGGTTATGAACCATTATGATATCTATATGATAACAGGAACTGAAGAAATAATATGTCTGCTCTAACGATCCCTTAATACGAGAAAATACACAAAGGTCAAACTATATTTAGTTGGCCGGAAGGTCATCTAGTCAATAACAAAACGTCTCCTGTTATGGTTAAGAGATTAGAGCAAAGCATAACTGAGTAACGCCGAAACCCGATCCCACAGGCAATCTACTTACCCCATTTTCCTGTGTACGGGATGCACGGAGATCAGTCATTCCCTCGCTGGGCCCAGCAGCCACAGCGATCATCACCCGTCTTTTCCAACCAACGTGAACTAACCGCTCTCCCCATTTCCACACACGGGGAGAAAAAGTGGAACATGTTCACAGGGGCGTGTACAGACCTCGACCCTGATGTAAGTCTCAACGTCACACATCAGGCTACGGTCGGAAGGTACGAACAGAAACGTAATGAGAAAATAAGTCATTCAACACATCAGGCAAGTGCAATGATAGCAGTGTCCTTCCTCTAGGCAGTAAATTACAGGCACCCACTTAATAGCAAGTTTCTCCGGGTACAGAATGAGACTGTGTAATCAAAATTTTATATACAAAGATGTGTCCTCACCAGCACTACCAAATTCAGTCAATATGTCATAAGTGGGAGTTTTACTCTAAGCGCATCAGCATCACCCCAACTGTTCCTTAAATTTACTTTTTCCTGCACTCCGCAGTGGCATGTCTTCATTTCAGTCTGATTTCTCCATCCAGTTTGAAAACTTAGTTCATATATTCATGTATGTCTTCAAAATATTTTTTAAGTTTATTTATTTTTTTAGTAATCTCTACACCCACCGTGGGACTCGTACTCACAACCTAAGATCAAGAGTCACGTGCTCCAATGACTGAGCCGGTCGTGGACGTCTCCTACCCGGTAATCTGTTCCCCCATCTTTAACGACACCTGATGCAATGTCCTTAGCACCCACAGCAAGGGCACGCCGCCGATTAATTCTGTTTCTATCTGATCCCCACGGAACACATCACTCTAGGGTTACAGAGTTCACTGAAATGTCATGGGCCTCTCGTTAGTAGCAAAAGAACTCAGCTCTCCACTACCTTCTCTGACCCACGACATCTTCCCTGCCACCGAGCGATGCTTCCTCAAGTACCTGCTTCCTCCTCTCGCCTCCACTGTCCTATCCCCACTCTGACTGCTCTGCCGGGAGAGAGCAGAGTGTCCCTGCAAGGCTGGAGGTGCACCGAGCGCCGCGGGACAGGGGTCCACGGGCTTAGGCTTCATCCACGGCCTTCGCACCCACGCAGCAGCAGCCTGCGCCGGGGTCTCCGGCCTCTGCCGTCATGGGAACCAACTCCCTGCAATCAACCTCTCTAGACAGAGACAGAGGCGAAGACACACAACCGATCGGCTCTGTGTCTTGGAGGGCCTTGACCATATGCTTCTTAGTAGCAATGCCATGGTGCTTGGTGGCAGATAACAGAGAAATGAGCTCAAACCCGCCTAATAAGAAAGGCTGTTTACCGGCTCGTGTGGATGCCAAGTGCAGAGCCTCGAGTTGCTCTGATTCCTAGCTCCATGACGCCAAGTACGTGGGAGTCCTGTCTTCTTTATCTTATGATCACACCTTCAACCCGAAGCCAATGGCTCCTCACAGTGGCAGGACGGCTGCTCAGAGCCCCCACAGATTTTTTGCTCACTTCCAGGGAGAGAGTATGAGTTCTAGAAGCAACCTTAGAAACAAGGAAACCTCTTTATCAGAAACCCCTTTCCAATGTCGGAGGCTTGAGTCAGGTTACATGCCCACTGGAACACAAACCCACGGCCACGTGCACAGCTCGCACCCCCCAAAGTTCCTGGGCTGCACTGGGACTTGGGGGTGTGGCAGCAGCGAAGCTGAGGGCATTCCAACAGAGACCAGGGTCCTGACGTCACATCAAGAGAGCAGAGGATCCGTCCCAGGCCACGCCTGCAGCCTCCCCACAAGCTCTCACTTTTCCACAAGTATTAAAGCGGGAGAGCCAAGTCGGCAGCTACCCAGAGAGCTACGCCACTGCTCACAACACCCCGACCCAGCAAGTCTGGTTATTGCATTGAAATGTGTCCCTGAGTAAGATAAGCGTGTTTCTAAACGCTGGAAACGTGTCAGAGGAGGACTGAGTGCTACATGGGTTGGTACGGTGAGAGAACCGACACAGGACAACATTAAGACGTCAACCCACAAATCCCCGTGAATTACTCCTCTTCTGTCTTCAGTTTAAAAAATCATTAATAGAGCTTCCCTATGGCCCTGCAATTGCACTGCTGGGCATTTACCCCAAAGATACAGATGCTGTGAAAAGAAGGGCCATCTGTACCCCAATGTCCATAGCAGCAACGGCCATGGTCGCCAAACTGTGGAAAGAACCAAGGTGCCCTTCAACGGACGAATGGATAAAGAAGATGTGGTCCATACACACAATGGAGTATTATGCCTCCATCAGAAAGGACGAATACCCAACTTTTGTAGCAACATGGGCAGGACTGGAAGAGAGGATGCTGAGTGAAATAAGTCAAGCAGAGAGAGTCAAGTATCATATGGTTTCACTTATTTGTGGAGCATAAGGAATAACACAGAGGACAAGGGTAGATGGAGAGGAGAAGGGAGCTGAGGGAAATTGGAAGGGGAGGTGAACCATGAGAGACTATGGACTCTGAAAAACAACCTGAGGGTTTTGAAGGGGTGGGGGGTGGGAGGTCGGGGGAGCCAGGTGGTGGGTATTGGGGAGGGCACGGATTGCATGGAGCACTGGGTGTGGTACAGAAACAATGAATACTGTTACGCTGAAAAGAAATTTTTTAAAAAAATCATTAATAAATTGAGCCAGAAAACTCATACCTTTGCAGATTCTCATGTTGAAAATGGTACTAAATTTGGTTAGTAAACAAGATTATGGGAAACCGTGATGTGGCACATGCCGTAAACCAGAACTGTAGAAAATGATTCGCAGTGTAATGAGGCTCATTTATGGAATGTGCTTCAAAAACCATAGGTGGCAACGGGCTGTGTGTGAAATCCAATTATCAGAGCATTAAACGTTTCTATCTTCATATCTGCGATTGTTTTATAATCATATTGCCATTAGCATAACATGTGTAATGGTGTGTGCCAGAGAAGTTACTCTATGCTTTGCTTAATATTTTAACTAATGACTAAAAAGATAATAAGCAGAATTCCATTATAAAATGCATTTTGAACAATCTGAATTATCACGTGTTGCAAGACCCAGTAGACTTGGAGGGACGAAAAGACAGAGGTCAGGGATGGAGACAGTAAGCTGCACTGGGTTCATGTGACGCCCACACGCTGCGCAGGGAGAAGGCAGACCTGATGTCTTCCAGATCGAGAACAGTGACGTTGAGAGGGTTTGGGAGTAGGTCACGGTAAACCCCAGTGCTACTGAAGGATGCATCCCCCGCTGAGAAGAAGGGGTCGAGCCCAAAATCACCACCTGCAGGTCAGGGCTCTCAGTGGCGGTCTCCCGACTGCGGCCCAGGGCTCCTCGAGGGCATCACAGACCAAGGACAAACTGGTACAAGCCCCCATTTCTTTGGTGAGTCCGAAGGACCACAAGCCAGTACTTGCCATGACAAAGTCTGTTGCAGGAAACAAAATAGGACAGTCAGCGAAATCCTGACAACCACTCCTCGTGCTTGAAGAACGACGGCCTCTCCATCCTCTGTCGTGCCCTCGGTGACACCAGGGATGAGACCGTCAGCCCGGCCGCGTATTGTTGACAGATCTACTCACATGAAAAGTAACCCGATTTTTTTCTGAATTCAGTCAAGTTCACTTACATTGGTAGACACATTCTAATTTGTAACAAAAGGAAGAACTTTGGTCTATAATCCTATCTTTAAAAAAAAAAAACCCTATGATCGGGTAAGGTCGGCATGCACTGACCTAGGGTAGGGCAACAGCCGCTGCGAATCTGTGGCGGGTCGTCAGCTGGTAGCTGCCCTGGGGGTACCCTGCGCACCTCTGCTTCGGAGAAACACTGCCCCTTACCCAGTCGTGCACCTGCGTGGACGGAGGAGGCCCTACGTGGTGCCCATTGACATGCCTGAGGATCCCACCTTGGGGCAGCTCATGAGTTCCCACTCCCAGAGTCACCCCTGAAGACAAAGGTCCCAGTCGGCAGCTCCCTACTGTTCCGGGGAGGGGGGATGCCATTCCCAGTCCTCTCTGGTGCTAGAGCTCCCCTCTCCCAGGGGGCCAGTCCCTCCCATGGGAGAGAGGGGGCTTCTCTGGGTCTCAGCAGACCCAGGAACAACTTCTGAAAATCAAGAGAGGTGAGTAGAACCCCTACCTGTCAGACTCTGGGTCCCGCCTTCTTCCGTGAAAGACACCGTCACTTATCTGCCACCACACGCAGGCCCTTCCTCTAACATCTGTCCGCACAAAGTCGAGTCACACCCTCCCCCACCCACTCCCCGCCCACACACGCGCATCACCGAGTCGATATCCCACCCGCGGAAATCCCATCCGACAACCCCGGTGATGCGCACGCAGAGGATCTCCCCGCCACTGCACCACACGGAACACCTTCCCGCCCTTAAGCTCACACCGGCCACGACACAGGAATTCTACCCACCCCTGACGGGTGGTGAACCCACCCGTCTGAGTGGGTCAGCGTGAACCACACGACCTACAGGGGCCACGGCCAGGACTCCGTCTCAGATCGGACCTCGAGGTCAATCATCAACATTCCAAATTACCTAGGTCACCCATCGGCTCTGCGTTTAAATGTACAACAAACCCAGTTCTTAGCGTCCCCCGAGCTTCTCCTCCAGCTGTCTCCGCCCCCCGGTCTTCTGCTGCTCGCTCACCTCCCTCTTCCCCTCCGTTTCCTGTCGGCCACGGTCGTCCTCATCTCAAAGGCAGCTTTATGTTCAAAGGGAAAGAGGGGCCGGGGAGCAGAGACAGCCAAGAAACTGCCTTTTAGATTTGGGGGCAGGTGATCAGATTGTACAGGAAACAGACCTATCTTAACTGTAATCTCATTCTCCGGGCTTCCAGTGAGCAGGAAACAAGAGGGTGAGAGCTTAGTGTTCACAGAGAGGACACAAACACTCCATGCTTCCAGCCCATCAGGAAAATCCAAGGTCACCAAAGACCGTCACAGAGGAGGGAGCACTCCAAGAACAGGACGTTTATGAGATGCGTGCCGCCTGAAAAAGGTGCCAAGATTCTGGGTGACAAATTATTTGAGGTCCTCTGCCCGAGCCAGGAGAGGTGGGAGATAGGCGCACGGGTTATAAGGGAGGCACCGGCGCTGTGGGGAACACTGGGGTTTACGCACCCCAAATCTCGCAGCGGGGGTCAGTAAGAATCTCTGCTGATATCTCTGGTATCTGTCCTTGTACACAGTACTGATTTAGAAAACCTCCTTAGTGAGAAGAGGGACGTGACATTTAAACCGTCAGTGGGTGAAAGCCGGCTGCCTCACCGGCCAGTGGCCACAGGCCCAAAGTTGCCTCGTCGACTGTGACTTCTCCCGGCTGTGTGAGAAACGGCTTAGAGAAAGGAAACAGAGGTCTGGTTTCCAACTCAAGCACCTAAAATTCCAGCAAGTCCGCAATGAACAAGGTCAAAGCCCTCGTGCTGTGTCTGATCTCTCTGCCGGGGGCACCTGGCCCTCCTTCAGGACCACCTGCCTCTCAATCCACATGGGCACATGCCCCATGCCAGGGATGGGCCCACGATCCTACCCCCACATGTGGCAAAGAGACCAGAGGTGCACACGCCACTCAGGGACCAAAGGATGGTCGCTGCTGTGGTTTTTGCTGGAACGAATGGGAATGACGGTTAGGGTGAGGTCAGGCTGCAGCTACCATGGGCTGCCAGGTGGAGGCCACCTGAGAGAAGGCACGGGGGCCTCAGGAAGGGCTCGGAGCACCCACACCCTAATGACATCATCTGAGTCCTAAGATCCGGCTCCCATGATCCTATATGCAGGTCCCATGCATACCCTGTGTGTTTGCAAACCATAGTGACCCGAGGATCTGTCACTTATAACAAAATAACCCTACCTAATTGAGTAAGCTACAATTCTATCAGAGCAAAATATTGCCTGGCATCTTCTGGTTCTAAGATCTTACCTTATGCCCAATTTTCCAGTGGGGTTTCCAAACGGTCTTGGCAAAGGAAATGAGCAAAATATCACATCCTGTCTTTTCTACCTTCAAAATGGAAGGGCTGAGAGGGAAAACCCAGCGAGAACGAACAATCCAGGTTGAAATCTCGATTACGTAGTTGCCCACGGAAATGTAATTATAAGTGTTGGTTAGGTTCCCAGCCTTGTTCGTGTCCAAACAAATGAGAAAAGACTAAGTCACAGGATATATAGGACATGGAAAACTATGGCTTAAACATCAGAGTGCAGACCCTTCTGGAACCTTGGACACTGCAGGTGGTGAACACCAAGGACGCTGTGAAACACGGCTCTCCTGACTCCGGGAGCCACCAGAATTTGGGGATGCATCGGCATTCCCGGGAAGAGCAGTGCCCAAAGTGCAGGGCGAGGGAGGCCTGGGACGCGATGAGAAGCATCCCAGCTCCGAAGGCGGCTCCTCAGACAGACTTGCAGCTTTGTGGCGATCGTGAGGCCTGGGAAAGGAGCCTGACGGAGGGAGGGAGGCAGGACCGTGGAGGAAAGCGGGAGCGGCCATTTCTAGAGACCTGCTCCTGGTACAGCTCCGCCAAGACGTTTATCCTGGGCATCGTAAAAGGGGAAAAGTAACTTCTGACAACTGCAGTTCACTTGGGAAGCAAATCCCACCCACTCCTAATTCCTTGAGTGTCTGAAGCTGTAGGAAAAGGAGGGGGAGTTGGTATAAATCGGTGTAGGACAAGCAGTGCCCTTTCTGGGTAACTTAAGCTGAATTAGAGTGAAGACATTATAAAAAGTTTCAAGTATCCCAAGGGATGAGGAAGGCAGCAACTTTGCACCTTCAAATAACTCGTGTTAGAATTTCCCTGCAAAAATTCAAGGCTGCCGAACCCGTGTTACTTTCTTCAACAGACGGCACATTGGAAAGTGCAGAACGCAGGACCAACCACAACACGTCCACCCCTCCCGCTGTCACCACAGTCCCAGTATTTACTCCAAAAGGGAAAGATGTAGATGGCTCCGGAACCGGGTCTAGAGGCCCCACAGAGACCACGACCTCACTGCTGAACGAGCCCCAGGGCCAGAGCGTCTGCGGAAATGTAGCCACACAGAGTCCCCGACACACACCTTCCTGCCGGCGCACACGGGAGTCGGAGAACTGGAGACACATCTGAGACAAAGAGGAAAGTGGTTTCCTGAAAAATCCCAGAACTGTGGAACTGAAATAGACTTCAAGGAACCTTCTGGAACAGCTCTACCTTCTGGAAATTCAAAAACCTACTGTTAATTACGAGGCTTCCCTTTTTTTTAAAGATGTCTATGGCGAGAACTCTGCACAGTCTGTCGCGGACATGTTCAATCTCCTACAGCGGAGAGACGCTTGCCTCCTCTTCTGAACCAAGAGCTTCCACAAAGTAACCTTAAATTTCTCTTGAAATTTAAGGTTACGTTCTCTTGGGTTGTATTTTCTTCCCAGAGTTAGAAAAGCGTTCTTTCCCATTAACAGCACAGAGCAGACAGAATGGGCTCGTTCCCGACGCTCGCACTGTTCAGCGCTGAGTATCGTGAAGCGGGAACGGGAAATTCAAGGGGAAGTACACTTCTGCGGCTCTAGCAGGGGGTCCCTCCGGCCCACGTGTTTCTGCTTTCCAGGAAAGGCTCAACGACTGGGACGGCCTCTAGACACCGCGTGTATCGTGGGATTGGGCTTGTACGGTCAGACGGCAGCAAGCGAGTTCTGCCCGCGCAGGTCCCATGACCCCCGTCCTCGAGGCCTCCGCCCCGCCTGGCAGTCCCCCCATCGGGTCTGGTTCTGGAGCTGTCCCTGGGCCTTCCCAGGTGCTTCCCTCTGCGGCCCACAATGGACACCTCGGAGGGCCCGCACACCTTCCACTGGTAACCGTGGGACACGTGCACGCCCGACGTGGTTTATACAGACTTTCCAGTCCGCACAGCGAGGAACAAAGCAGGAGCGGAAACAGCGACGCTGCTGGGAGCACGCCCTGACCGTAAGGGGATAGAAGGGGTCCCGTGGAGCGTGAATCCCAGCCTGGGAGAGATCACTCCGTGCTGGAGAAACACAGGACGTTCTGCGTGCAGGACGGGACATTGGAGCCAAACCTGCGGGGACCCGAACAGACAGGCGCCGGCGCGGAGCACTGACCCTGGGGCATAAGGACCAGCTGGGATGACATAGGCTCGGCGGACGGTGCAGGAAGATTTCTGTGAGATCCAGACCCCGGCACAGGCCAGGAAAGCCGGACTCATTTCAGGCCGGAGGGGACCCCGTGATGACGGGGACCATGTGTGGGACCGCCGAGGCCATCATGGGAGTGAGGGTCAGCACGGGAGTCAGCACCGGGCTCAGGGCGGGGCCAGCATCAAGCATCCGCATTGGGAGGTGGGCCTGGATGCCAGAAGCCCGCACTGGCCATGACCACGGCCAGCCTGGAAGGTCAGTATGAGGCAGATAGCCGCTGGCGCCCCCACATTCCTCCAAGGGTCCGGCAGTGAGTGGGAGGCGCGGGGGCTAACGGCTCTGAAGCAGCGCTGCTGTTTCCGGGTCTGTGGTCACACTGCATAGGGCCACACCTTCTAGCACTGTCCCCACACCCTGGGGACTGACACCCGCAGCGAGGGCGAAGGGACCGCAAGAGCCGGGACACAACAATGAGGCCGTCACACCACAAGCTCGCGGGACACCTCCTGAGGACCCTCGCGCAGGCTGTCCTTGTCCCCACAGTCTCTGCCTGTCTCACCTCCTTGCCCCTACAGAGAGCTCGAGGCCCTGGAGAACGCCCCACGCCTCTCCCTCAATGCTTCTCTACCTCCTTGGATCCCGTGCATTTCTCCTCTCCTGAACATCTGTCCTGGAAGACAGGCTCACCGTGCCCAGCCTCCGCGTGTCTCCACACCCGTTCCCTTACCGCACAGGGGGCCACCCCCGCAGGTCGAAAACCGGTCCCAGAGGGTGTGGCCATCGAGATGTTACACGGGGTTGAGACCCTCCAGAGCCCTCGGCCCCTAAGCCCACACGTGGTTAAAGGTTCACGGGAACAGGCTGTCATCCGCTGTGAGCTCAGACGGGGGGATGGCAGCCTCACACCTACCCCGGACTGTCGCAGAGACGGGACATGCGCTAAGGGCTGGAAAAACTCGTGGACGGGTCAAGTCCCACTTGCTGGTCACCATCACACAACCAGGGTAGAGAAGATGAGCACGACATGGCCCAAGAGCGGGCACCCCCTGACGCCACCCCGGGGCGGGGGAGGGAACACGGACACCAGCCTCCTGCCACCGGGGCCCGAGCTGACCACAGCTGTCCACCCGGGGACTCCCGACGCCCAGCAGGCGCAGACATCCCAGGCCTGAACCCACGTGCACTGCCCTGTGCTCACCGAGCCATGTCGTCTCCAGCAGCTCCTCGGGAACCATCCGTCACGGACGTGGCACGCGAGGTCGGCGGGTCCTTCCCACGTTTCGCAACTGTCCCCAGTCACCTCGTTGATTTAACGTGCAAGTGTTCTCCGGTATTTACACCCCCTCCCAGTTCAGGGAAGACGTGCGCCCTGCAGAGCCTGCCGAGGACAGGCACCCATAGGGTTAACAGGGACCCCAACACGCCTTGGTGTCCCTGAACAGAGAAGACAATGTGCATCCAGAAATCAAGACTGCGAGAGCCACTCTTGAACTCCTCACGCCGTTCTCTCCCGGGGCTGCGTTTCGCTGTATTATTTTCCCATATGGCCTCGTTAATCCAATAAAGATATAATAAAAAAAATTACTGCTTAATGGCTGCGTTCTGTGGGTCAGAGCGCCGCATGCTCACAACCAAGCACATGCCCAGAGTTCTGGGAAGGGAGGAGGAGAAGTCCCAGAGAGACGGTGACAAGGTCACACTGGTCACAGTTTATTTGGGCCGTCGGTCTGTGGGCAGGAATGTACAGGGTCTACGTGGGGACAGCCAACTGGGACAGGGATCAGGGAGTCACAGTCAGGACCCAGCCTGAGGGATGTCCGGGCTCGGGGGGGTGACAAGACGACAGAAGGTCACCGGGAAGAGACTGTGGTGCAGCAAAGCAGGGGAGGGGGCTGCCAGCGGGGGCGCGGCGCGCTTCGGGGCCACGTAGCAGGAGCAGGAAACGATCCCCCTCGGGCCAGCCGGGACCGTTCGCTTCACACTTCCCAACACATGTCACCAAGGCACGGCCACTGCGAAAACACACATGTGCCTTCACACACGCCTCGATGGGTGCAAACAGATGTGCATACACAGACCTCCACGGGTGCGCGCATGCACACACACACACACGCTGTGTGTGTACGCGCCCATGTGTGCCCGTGCATGCCTGCATGGGAGTACGCTGGCATGTGTGCACACACGTGCGTGCTGCATGTGCACACACACATGCATGCCTGCATGCCCACACACATGCACGCAGGTAGCTGTGCGAGCCTTCTCTGGTGCACACACATACACATGGGCACACAAGCACGTGCACATCTGCAGTCGGGCACATACACACATGTGCCTCTACGGTGGACACCAAGCATCTAGTCACGGCACCACAATGCTGGGCAGCCGGACGGGGGCCCTCCCCCTGGCTGGAAGGTTCAGGCCTCTGTTCCCAGCACACGGATGCCGCAGGTGTGAGCAACATGGGGGTCCTTCCTGGCGCTGCACAGTTGTGTACAAGTGTGCAAATAGTGTGCAAATAGCTCCCAGTCCAGCTGATCCCCCTTCAAGTGTCAGTACTAAGCCGACATCACAGGGCTTCTTGGCAGCCTCTCCAAGTAACCACCTTGTCGTCTGCAAAGCAGCTCGGCCCCGAACTTCGCTAACACACAGTCCGATGACTCAGGAACGTTGGAAATGCCGCACACAGCAGCCCTCACACGGGGTGGGGTCCCCGCAGCGTCTCGTGTCTGGATAACGTGGTCTGCAGAAGGTCAGTCTGGGTGCCGGCATAGACTAGCTTCGGCAGACCTGAAGAGCAGGGGTGGCGGTTTCCCGAAAAAGTGGCCCTGCTTACAACGCTTATGAAGCGTCCCCCAGAAGCACGGTCTTCTCCGCGCGTTTCTTCTGTGTAACCGCAGCATTCATTCAGACGAGCAGAAATGCTTACCCAGTTACGGTAATTACAACATTAATTCACCACACTTCAGTGCTTTTAATAATCCAAAGTGAGTTCAGTTAATATCAACTATTTGACATACATCATTAGTGAAATACATTTTTGCAAAACGTGCCTTGTCATCTCGTGGGCCGCATCAGGTGCCCAGAGCCAGCCCCCCGCACCACATGAAGCAAGCCGGATCTGACAACGTCCCACCCCCTTCCCAGTGTCAGGTCCCCTTTGCCCCGGGACCCTCCGTCCTGCCCTCTCCAGGCCTGCAGCCCTAGCACATCCCCACGGGTGACAGTGACAGCTGCCTCTGGGGAAGAGACTGAGAAGTGGGCTCGGGATGAAGTCGGGGGAGTGAAGGCTTTGGTGTCCGCTCCCCTGGGAAACCCTGCTCCCACCAGCAATCTGCAGCACAGGCCCACGGGAGACGTGCCACGTGGGGCACCTCCGGGAACCTCAGACCCAACACACATCCAGCCTCCTCCAGTCACTTGAAGTCCAAGGTGAGGACGCACAACCAGCCCCAAGGTTCTGGGGAAAGCATCCGTGGGAAGCCGATCACGAGCGTGCACCCTCAGTGTGGACGGATACAAGCACCTGCTGTCTGCTCACTGTTGGGCACACAGCCCCGGGAGTGCGAGGACAGTGCTGGCAACACAGTTGGAACTTTCAGAACAGAAACCACCACGTGGACCCCCGACAGGGCCCCCGGAACAGGGAGAGTCACAAAGTCTCACAGCACAGCTGTGGGTGGGGACCTGGAGCTCCCGGCCCGCTGGGGAGGGTTTTAAACAGGACACCCTGATGGGGCCGGGCTCCGAGGGACCTTCCGGCATCTCGAGAGCCCAGAGAAGTGGGCTCGGAGGACAGGGCAGCCGTCCACTCGGACTGCAGCAGCGACCGGCGAAAACCAGCGGGAGTCTGAACTAAGCAGCCCCCAGCATGACAAGACCGCCTCTTTCCCGTCTCCTCTCTACACCCCAGACATCGTGATAAAGAAGAACACCAGAGCCAGGACAGAATCCCATCAGCAACACCTATCTCGAGCGTTTCCTGAAAAGCAGAGCCCCCCTGACACCGACAGGCTGCGATACAACCACTCCCAGGACAGGCCAAGGAGAGCACGCGCCTGAGACAGGAGTGCAGACACCCGGGGGTCCTGGGCTGCCAGAACATAGCCACACTGTCAGGGTCCGTGCACACACTCACCCACCTGCCACACTCACCCGCACCCCAGGTCAGCGCACACACGACGGCCACCTGCACAGAGTGACCAAAACCGCGGGTCCTTCAATGCACTCGACCCCTCGTGGAGAAGATGCGTGTGTTAGGGGAGCTCCGCACAGGCATGGGGCCCCGCACACGGATCAACACCGTGCAGCACGTGAGACGTCTGTAAACGAGCGCACCGTGCGCATGAGGCCGTGTATCGTCGACTGGTTGATGAAAATGTGACTGAAGGCTCCCGGGCACCTGGGCCGTGTTTCCCGGGGAGCAGTGGTTCGGCCGGACCAGAGGTCCAGGGGCCTCGTACGCACACTCCCCCAGGGACAAGAACCCGCCGTGCCCAGACGCTGAAACGAGAGAACGCGCTTGGGGCGCCAAAGCGTCGGCCCTCCCCCCGCAGCGGCGCTGTGCTAAGTCACAGCAGGCGCCACAGGACCTCACACGGGACACAGCAGGGTGGCCCCTTTGCCGCTGTCACCCAAGGCCGGGGAGAGCCCCCCCACACCACCCATGGAAGCTCCAACCCCTCAGACCACTGGGAACGAACGTGCAGAAACCAGCAGACGTTGCAGGCCGCTGCGGGGAAGAGCCCGGCCGCCACCGGACAGAACGCGCAGGCGACGCTCGGCGGAAGTCAGCCTGCGAGACCCGCTGGGGGACTCGACTAGGTAATGGCACAAAACTGCACAAAATGCAAGGACTTCACAGAAGCTGAGACAAGAAGACAATGGCAGGAGCTCCAGCACGAGTCCCGCGAGAGCTTCAGAAGGAAAACCCGAGAATGCGGAGGAGAGAGAAGAAACCCCCCCCAAGTAAAGGAGAAGCAGGCCTGAGGGTCGGAGTCAGGCACCAGGAGGTGTGAACGGGAAGCAAAACAGACCAACACGGACACAGCTTCCCACGGAGACGCATCCTTATGACATTCCCTGGGTGGGGGGAAGGCGGGGCGGGACAGCGACCCCCGTGCGGTGAAGGGGACTCCCCACTAACGACCCTGGGTAGAGCAGTCATCGGCTTCTAGGAAAGTGGTTCTGAGTTTTGATCCCAGTGCACAGACCAGGGAACAGACGTACTTTCCATCACCAAAGACTCGACAAGCTTCCCCGCTCATAGACGTGAACAAAGACTCCTCGGGGGAAAGGAACAGAAGCGAAGGAGAGGTCACGGGCCGGGAACCGCTGGTGAGTCACGCCCAGGCAGGGCCGGTGGTGAGCCGCGGACCCGCGTGCACACTCAGGACGCGTGTGTGACCCCAGTCGGAGGGCACCGGCTTACAAGAGTAAGACAGCGACAGAAAAGTGTGACTCAAATGTGTTCAACTTAAAAACTCCAGCCCGCACACAAAAGTGCAAACCTCTCAATAAAATATCAGCAAACTGATTCCTGCCGTGTATCAAAACAACATGTCCAAACTGGGAAATGGAGGAAGGGTTCAGCATTAGAATATTTACTATTTCATCCGAAATGTATTGAAGAAGGCGGACGGGCACCCGTTCACACAGAGGCCGGACAAGCATGAAACAAGCATGAAACTGATTCCAACACCGACCCTGACTTTTTACGTAACTTGTATGTTAAGATGAAAGGAATTTCTTTTCCTTAAGTCCACCAGTGATTATTTTACACTTAACTCCATGCTACCTGTCTTGAGACATTCCACAAAACAGAAAAGTAGGAATAAAACAGTAGGAGGGAAAAATAAAATGAGCACTTAGAATTTATCTACTTAGAAAACCAAAGCTGACAACCTATTAGCAGCCCTTTAATAAGGAAAGGAACACAACAGCACAATCTAAAAACTAGGGGAAAAAAATAGGGAACTGTCACTTGTTAAATAATACCTAACCATCCCACACTAACATCCAACAAATTTACATTTGTGCAAGTCTCTAGGAATCTCGGAATTTTAACCCACTGAGCCACCCAGGCGCCCCTAGTAATCTCGGAATTTTAAAGAGAACAGTGGTGTGTTACCTCCTCGTCAGAGGGGACGACACGGAAGGTCGCTATCATCTGCACAGGTAAACACGGCATCTCCCCAAATCCATATGACTACTCACGGACTCAGCAATTACACGCAGTCAGAAAGAGACATGTGCGGCAAAGACTATTACAGCATCGCTTATTCTAGGAAAAAACAACTCAGCTCTGCGCACATCGACGGGGGACGGTTACCCAGACGACGTTGCGTCATCCCCGAAACCCAGGTGCCTGTGAGACAGTGAACCGAGGGACCCAGGGCCATCGTTGACCCCAGTGGGCCCCAGTGGACATGACATAAAGACACTATCAGGTCAACGACAACGTCAGATATGCCAGTAAAGGAGACCCGCACGCCATTTCGGTGTTTGGTCTCCGGGTGACAAGGCACGGGGACTACAGCCTGAGTCCCACGGGCTTGGGAACACGCACCCCCGAATGCAGAGGGGAAGCACACCCGCACACGCGAGGCGGTCCTCCACGGGGTCCCGAGAACAGCCCGTGCGCGGCCGCTGCGTGTGAAGGGGCAGGGACGCAAGCGGGCGGGACTGCCAGCCACGGAGCAAATGGCAGAGTACGGCTGCCCTCTGCGGGCACGACTCTCAGGACCTGCCTGAGGCGTGAACGAGTCCCAAACAAAGAGGATGTCTGTAAAAGAAAGTGAGTAGACGTTTATGCACACACGTCGAATAAAAAGATCTATCTGGCACATTAAGTGAAGAAACTAGCCACAGAACCCTGCGGCCTGATGTCCGTTACGCTGGAAACCTACACGGGACACGGGTTGCCTCCATGCACAGAAACACCGACGCCTCGCCCAGGTACAGCTAGGGAGGACCAGAACCTGCAGGCTTGCAATTCTGCATTCAACTATGAATGAGCGGGAACCTTCTAAGTGTTTTAAAAAATACTGTCCTTATTGAAATTGATTTCACTTGGTACTACTGGCAGGAAGGGAGCAGGGACAGAGATTCTGAGGGCAAGTCCTCAGCCTCGAATGCCCCGGCCTCTCGGCATGGCCGTCTCACCAACCCAGGCCGCGCCCGTCACTCAGAAAACAGGACAAAATACCACATGACTTTCTTCCTTTTGCTTTCCAACACTCTCCAAACTTTCTACAAGGCGCTCCGCTTTTTCCAAACTTGGAAGAGTGACATAAAGTAAGTCCCACTTGCTTGATACACTAAACCATCCCGTGTTAACAGTCAGGAATGGTGGTTGGACAGCACGTGTCCCATGCAGGGGAAGAGGAGGGGAGAGCCCGTGTTCTGTCTGTTTCCCAGACAGAAGCCGAGGAGTGGGAAAGAAGCCGTGTCCCACCTGCACAGACCAAACGGACTTAGTTGCAAGCAAAGCCGCAGTCTGGTGTTGGGACAACCCGTCGTCCCAACCGCCCGTGCCCCCTTCCTCCAGGTGTAACCCCTCAGACAGGCGCCCACGCAGCCAGGTCTGTGCCCAGCTTTACCTAGTCCTCTCCAAGCGCAAACCATGAAGGCAAACGGGGAAGGGTCCCAGCACACGCGCGGGCTGGGGGAGGGGCACACACACAGGACACGAGACTTCCGCCTTGTCACTTGGCTCGACCTGTCCCCAGCATCACGTGACCTTAATGTGGCTCCAGCTTCCTCACGTCCCGGCAAACCCCTGCCTGCTCCCTTGAAACACACGGGGCCCCAACAGCTTCAGGGCCCCCCGCCCAACATCCTTGCCCTCCTCAGAGTCGTCCCCCGGCTCTGTGTCCAGGCAAGATCCGACTCCTCCATGGGCCTGGGACAGAGACCCTCCCTCCTCCAGCTCCCTCCGTCTCTGTGGCTCTGAGGAGGACAGAGAATGGACTCCCCACACCAACGCACACATGAGGTCACCGGTCCACGACGAGACCCCTGAGTGAGCCACAGACCCCAATACCCCGAGAGAACGGAACCACACACTGTGCACAGCAGCTCAGCAGGGAGCAAGGAGTCTTTCTGGGACTGTCCACACTTGGGATCCGTGACCACGCGGGACCGCTCACCCGGGAGACTGTCCGCACTCGGGATCCATGACCACGCGGGACCGCTCACCTGGGACACCCGCATTCAGCAGAGACCCAGGAGCACAGCCATGGGCCACGTATGCAGCCCCACGACCAGCCCCGTCCAGGCAGGGCCTAAGGCTGAGACACCTTCAACAAGGCAGAGCCCCGGCCTCCCAAAGGGCTGCATGCAGTCGGTAACGCGGTATGGCCCACTCTAGGGGAATCTGTAACAGCCCATGGGAGCCCCTGACAACAGCAGGACAACGACGCACCTGTAGGCTTCACTGTCTGCAGCGAAGCCTTCCAGACCCGAGACCGTCCGGACGGTAACGGGCCAACTACAGGTCGCAGAGCTCTCTGCGCTCACTGACCCGACGGGGTCTGACACTGCCGGGACGTCGAAAGAGCTCTGGGAACTCAGCAGGAGGAAAGCCAGCCGCCCGCGCTTGGACAATGTGGGGGAAAGTACAGAGTCCCTGCTCCCAGTACGGTAACGCAGTAGGTCCGTGTCCACCTGCTCGGACTGAGGGGCAGCAGGGCCCTGCATCGCTGCTGGGGAACGTCTGTGCAGGCCCACAGTGCCCGCCACGCTGGAGACCACACCCGGAGAGACCGCTGCAGGGACCACAGCCACAGAACCGCCGCCACCGGGGACAAGCCCGTGCTTCCTCGCGGATCATGCCGCTGCACTCGAGAGGGTCTCCTGTGAAACCACCGCGTGAAGCCCATCTGAGACCAGCACGACGCGCAGCTCCCCGGTCCCGCCCTCGGGGTGACGTCTGCTCACGTGCGGTGTGGCCCCAGGCCCGTCTGCAGGAGGACAGGCTTCATCTGACGATGACGAGTTTATCAAAGCTGCAGGCGACCTAAGACCGAAGTGGATCCAAGGCCACTCACAGCAGCGCTGGGCACAGCGTGAAGCCACCACGGGAGACCCCGCGGCCCGGGACAGTGGCCGGAACACCTGGACACTGGCCGCTACCCCCAGATCAGCCTTCTCTCCGCAGAACGACACTGATGAGCCGCTGTGAGAAAGATGGACGGGTTGATTCCGGGTCGGGGGGGGGGGGCAGGTAAAATCCTCCAATTCTGACCACGGACGACAGCATTTCATCACCACACCTGCTGCCAGCATGACCAGACAACTCCAGAGAGCCGCGTGAACCGGGGAGCAAGGGGGGTGAGCGCTCACGTGACCCCGCTGTACAGAGGGGCAGGCAGACGCCGACATGGCCTCCTCGGAGGAACACGCGCTCCGTGTGCACCGTCCGGAATCCTGAGCCGCCGGCTTCTGGGTGTCAGGGTCAAGGCGTCACCAGAGCTGAGCCGCTACCAGCTGTCACACGTGATCAGGCCAACCCTGGTCCCTCAGCCCCCAGCATCACTGCACGCGTGTCCCTCAGGCGTCACACGCCAACCCCCCAAGCACGCTCGTCCTGCTCGTGGATCTCGTGTGCAGAAATTCTCCTGCAGGCTGAGTCCATTCTGCGTGAGTCGCCTCGTCTCCTAGGACCCCCTTCCCACAGCCCTGGAGGCTGGGAGCCCAGGACCCAGGCGCTGTTGACGGCCTCCTTCCTGGCTAGTGGCCCCGCCTATGCACTGTGCCCTCCCGAGGCAGACAGGGTCTCTGCTGGCTCATCTTACAGGGGCACTGACCCCACTTGGGGCCCAAACCTCAGGATGTCACCCAATCTTCCCTCCAATGACACCCCTTCCCAACACCGTCACACTGGGGTTACAGTGGCAACACATGAATTTTGAGGGGACCGAACATCCAGCCCATAGCAAGCCCCCCAGAAAGTAACCTGCAGCACGAGGACTGAGCGCCTGGGAAGGCAGGGCCCAGAGCAGCTGGGAACGCAGGCCGAGGGGACCCCCGGCGTGGACGGGCTCCCAGCCAGGCCGGCAGGTGCGGCTCCTGGGAACCACCTCATGCCTCCAGCTTCCCCCGAATGAGGGGACGGGAACCGGAAGCAGAAGTGTCAGTGGGAACACCTGTCCCAAGTCTGAAAACCTGCTCTAGCTGAAGGGCCACTGACCGGGACCGACCAGTAGGAACGCTGCCGCGGTGCAGAAAGCTCGCCGGACGGAGGGACTTGAGACGCGGACTCCCATCGGGACGCTGCCGGCATCACAGATCCTACAGCAAGTACAGCCCAGACCTGGGCAACTTCAAAGAAAAGGCACAAAAGACTTTCAAAGGGAAGAAGAATCCACTCGTACAAACTGTATAAAAACCGTATCAGGCGGGACAAGGAGCCACAGGTCAGGAGGTTCACTTCATGAAGGAAAACTGAGCCCAGGAGCTTCAAGAACTTGTTATCTAAGATAACATCCATCTACTTCATTACAACAGAACAGCAGGAAGGGGAAAGGGGGAAGCTGAAGGGAAGGGCATTACCCCCACTTACGATCTGACGGAGAGATCCCGAAACACGTCCTCCACCTTCGGCTGCAAACAGCTCAAGGGACAGAGCATCCCTCCTCCAGGGCAGAGGCTGGTCCGGCTACAGGGACGTTGAGCCCAGAGGCCGAGTGGGCACCTCCCACGCACGAGCACTCCCTCCGAGAAGCTAGTTTTCATTGGCAAAAACTAAGACGAGTTTTATGGTTTTTCAAACTCACTCCCTTGGAGTAGGCTGAGCATGAGGAGACGCTCCCTGCTGCCCGTCTCTGAGTCCTGCACGCCCCAGCGGCACCTGCCACTCAGAATCCGTCCCTGCAGCCCACAGAGCAGCCCGTTTCTGAGAACTATTCATGGGTGTCGCACACACGGGCTCACAGCCACCTGTTTGGGCCTCAGAGCCACCCCAGGTGCTCGGAAAGCTCCCACACACGCAGGTGCACGCTGGCTGGCATCTTTACCGTGCGGAGCTGGTCGGGGAGTGACTGAGACAGTTTCTAAAAATTCCGCTGACTCTTCTCTCCAGATCATTCTTCCAAGAATCCTGGATTCTGACAACACGCTGACAAGGACAGGCTGTCAGACCCTGGAAAGAGCCTTAAAAGTCAGACAACAGGCGCCGCAGGGACGGGGTCAGCGCCACTCAGCATCCACCTCGCTGAGCACAGTGCCGGCACAGAGAGGTCTCACGGGCAGGCGTGGCCAACGTGGCGGGGAGGACACGTGAGCCCCGTGGACGGCCAGCCATGAGCGGCACGTTCCAGAGAAGCATCACGCCACTGCGAGAGGCCTCCAGCTCTGAACTCAGTCCCTTCCTGGGTCAGTGCATCCTCACTGAGCAGGGAAGGGAGCAAGGAGGCCAGTGCAGGGGAGAAGTGTAGCAGGACACACAGAGGTGAGTGTGGGAGGGACCGGGCGGGTCAATGGGGAGGGTTCTACCTGGCAGACGAAGGGCTTCTGCCTTTCAAAAGAGCTCACAGAGGGCCCTGAGGACAGCAGAGTGACGACGTCGTCCAGACACCCGCACCTGCCTCCCACGTTCCCCCAACACAGGACCGACACCGTGCCCACGTCAGTCACGACGCCACAGCAGACACAGAATCAAGGTGCACGGACAGCACTGGTCTGCAAAGACACTCACCACGGGTTTTGGCAGGGTTCCAGAAACCTCTTCCATGTACACACATCCACGTTTCTATGTCGATACCTGAAATTCTTCTCTGTGAGTTTAACAGCAGCAAATGACATAAAATGCTGTTTTTATCACTTCTGTTGAAATTTTGAAGTAACACTTTTACATCCTCTCCTCTCACACGTACCAACGGGAACACATACGCCACACCAGCTTCGTGGCGACTACTGTCCGCTGGGAAACAGGGGAACAAGTTCATCTTCAGTGGCTGGAATGTTACATTCTGCACTTTGTCCTCAAATTCTTACTTCCATTCCACCTTCCCTCACAGACTTGTATCCTACCATAATGCGTGTTTAGTTTTAAGACTTCTGTGTACACACACACACACACGTGCATCCATACACGTACGTACATACGATCGGAAACGTATTTTCAACGTTCTGGGACAAATACTCTAAAGGGTAAAAAATTCTATTGGATTAAATTATCGTTACTCTGAAAGTTACATAATTGAGCCTAAAACATAAATACACTAAAATTTCTGATAAGTATTAAACACTAAAATTTAACGGGCAACGCATCTCTCAGTGAGATGGAGAGAGATCACGGGTCACTGTCCCTTGTTAGTGAGGAGGACAGCCAAGCACGGACTGCTGGACGCTGTCGGCCCCGAGACACTTCGATCAGGACGACGGTGCCGGTTACGGCAATGACTCTCGACGGCTGCACATCCTTCGGAAAGCGGCACCTTTCACCAACAAGTATTTTTATTAATTGTCCTATTTCAGTTATCTTGAAAGTTAGAAATTAGAAACCAGACATTGTTACAGCCATTGCTTTCCTCGTCAGCAGCAAGTGCGACACAAGTGCTGCCCCTTCCTCTGAGAGCCGCTGCTTACCGGGCAGCGGGTGACAGCAAGGTGGTGGCGGGACGGGGGGGCCGCGCGCCCTTCAGGAAGTGGGGGAGGGGCGGTGTGAGAGCCGAGAACTCAGACGCTGGGGGTACTAGGTCTCAGGAAAAAGCACGTAAGAAATGTAAGATCAGGGGATTAATGCCCTTTGAACGATCCCGTATCATGTGTTCCTGAAAAGGTGCTGATGCCTTGGAAGGATTCGCACTGAGCCGTGAAGACACCTGTCCAGACAAAACAGTAAAACAGAGGCCCTTCCGCATGCAAAATGTCAAGAAATTCCATGTCTTTCGTACCCATCTTGTTAAGCTCAGAAAACGGTCACACGCAAGCGATATTTTCCCACGTACACAAGATTGTGACATGACTTCCAAAACACGGACACAAAGACGGAACCAAGACAGATGGATGGTCATGTGCATTTTCATTCCTTTAACTGTGTTCTCGCTGAAACTAGGTTCCCAGGAGCCGCGTGGACACAAACCACCTTCCGTGGCGGTTCTGAGCCATGAAACGTGCCTGATTTTCACCGGCGCAGCAGCTGCTGACACACACCCACAGGGATCTGGGGTATCTCGCCAGGTGGGAAGTTAGAGAGAACATCGGTGAGCCTGCGGCGCTAGAGCCTGCCTTCATCACTGACTCGTGATGTCCGAGAGAAGGCGGACTCCGCAATGGACCTCTGTGAACTGGGGCAGCTCTCCCGCTCACGGGAAACGGAACCCCCCCGCCCCGCTGACAGATGCCGGCGTCACGCGGAGCTCACTCTCCCTTCTGGAACACGGCAGCGGAGCCGATCAGCGTCTCTGCTCCAAAGGTGTGCACTGGTGCGTGGGGGGCGGGTCCCTCGTCCCTGGCCCCTGACAGCAGACACATCATGAGAGCTGCAGGTGTGCGGGGACCTCCAGAGGGTCCTGGAGGAGGACGACCTCCCAGACATACTTGTACCCTTGGAAGAGTCACAGAGGCACGTGATGGGCAGAGAGTATGTCTTCATGAGTTAACACACCGTACGCGGCACAAGTAAGTCAGCAGCCACCAACTGAGAAAAATCGTTGATGACATCAGCACTCGGGATGCGCCAGGACAGCCCTCAATCGCCCTGGCATAGAAACCGTTAAGTCCAGGACGCTGAAGTGCTTGGTCTGAATTTTCCGTAACAATAACTGAACCTCCTCTCTCAACTCCCTTTATCGAGAACTAAAACGTTTTACGGAGCATTAAAGTTACGTGGTGTGTGGAGATGAAGCACGGATGATGCTTAGCTTTAAAATATCAATCCACACAGAACAACAAAGTATCTTAAATTTCAGCCCTTTGGTAAGGGCTGCTTACAAGTCTGACCAGACAGAACGTTACTTGTCATCGGTTCCAGAGACGGCCTGGGATCATCTCCAAACTGGCACGCTCCAAAGGAGACTCCAAGTGACACGCCGACTCAGACATCACCAGTCACTCCGAGTTAGGTGGGGTGGCCCCCAGAAGTGTGCAGACACCCTGCAGTCCCGTATCTTTTGGATGAGGGGGGCATCATCTCCTAAGTGCATTCAAGTTTTTTGTTTTTTATTTTTTATTTTTTATTTATTTTCAGCGTAACAGTATTCATTGTTTTTTCACCACACCCAGTGCTCCATGCAATCCGTGCCCTCCCTAATACCCACCACCTGGTTCCCCCGACCTCCCACCCCCGCCCCTTCAAAACATTCAAGTTTTTAACACAAGAAACAAAAGCCACAGCACGAGCGGCTGGAAGAGCTGCCCCTGCAGGGCACTCTAAGAACACATCGGGAAGAGAGGGGCGGTGCCCGTGGCGACAGCCACACAGGCCTGCAGCCAGGCGCCGAGGGGCTGATTCTGTGGCTCTAGGAGGTCATGCCTTCACGTGTCCTCGACGTGTCTGACCGAAACTCTGGGTCCCACCGAATTCCCTCTTCCCGTTGGTGCTCACGATCTCAGGGCTCCATTCCCACCCTCGGGCTCCTTCATTACGGTACTAACGTGTCGGGGGCCGGGAGCACTCGGTCACTGACCACAGAACTTAGCCACGGCTGCAGGGAGTCTCAGACACTTTCCCATCGTCCCTCGGTGTCGGCGCTCTTCACCCCTTTCTCTCTCTCTCACACCTGGAGGAAATGCGAGTCACTCTGTGCCGTGCCCTTCACCCTCCTGTGAGCATCGTTAGGAATCAAACTTACAAAAACACAAGTTAGGTACTTCGATAACAATTTTATAAGGATTATAATATGTTGAATTATACTGTCTTAAAGAAAATATGCTACCAAACCTAACTTCCCCTACTTATTCCTCCTTGTTTTAATGTGAGACCTTGTGATTTTAAAATCAGTAAGTGCCTCCCACCCCACCTCTGCTGGGCACCGCGGGATGAGGAAACGCTCGCTGTGGCCGGCACGGCTCGGCTGGACAGGAGGGGGGAGATTCTCTTTCTCTACATACTGTGTGCAGTAAATGGGAATCCCTTCCCTAACTTCTAAACAAAATGATTTTTAAAAGAAAATGGGCTTCAGAAGAAAAGTTTGTCTCACCTAATGCTATGACAGACCCACAGAGGTGGCCGCGGCTGTCACACGGCAAGGTGGGCTGTGGGGGACAGTGAGAGCTGCTGTTCCTACCACCACTAAACTACACAGATTAGAGCAGGATGAACACCCTTGACCCCAGGCCTGGGAGTGACCCCAATAATCCACACATCTGGATACGAAACAGCAACAGCCGGCAGATCCATTCTGAGCTCGGTTACCGCGGGCACCAGGCCTTGCAACCGCTAGACCATAAGACTTTCTGGAAGTGTCCTCCTATACTTAAAAGGGAGACTGGCCTATTGCCGCATGAACCGACTTGGGCCAGGTGTTAGCAAACACTGTCCGTCCCCTCTGTAAGAAGCACTTGCTGACCATGTGCATTTAAAAAAATACACCTTGGAGGTTTGAGTATTTGCACAATATTTGGGGGGAGCATGGCCAAGGAAATCTAATCAGGAAAGTAGAAAGACACATGACAAAGTTTCAGATTTGGGGGAAACTAAAGCAATCACGGATACAGATTAAGGGATTTTGCAGTTACTGCCCAATGTTGTCACTAACGCGGAGGAGGATGGGACCAGCCTTTCCATCACAAAATGAGTAAAGATGCTACAGCAGCGTGAAAGTCAGCACCGGGGGCAAGTATCAGAACTCACACCTACACGTGCATAATCCCCTACATCGGGTCAGTTTGTACTGCTTCCCGAGAATCTGTTGTTGACTTTGTTCAAAGTCCCAAAATAAACAGACCACTGACAGGTAACATTTTACGGTCTCAGCCAAGGAATGCCTTACAAAAAACGGACCCAAATGTCCATGTGGAATGACCCATTCCTGAGTTACCACACTTTTTACAATGCATCATAGTAAACCAAATTAGGCTTGTGAGTCTGGCGTGATGCCCTACGGTGGACAAGAGAAAGCTGTCCTCATCTGGTTGCGCGACGCCTGAGCCCAGTAACCACAGCGGCCCCACCGGGACCAGCCTTGACAGCATATGTCCACAAAGCACGCAAGTCACTGAGCCAGTCACGTCCGTGTTCTCCAGAGCCAACTTGGCCAACGGAAGGACGTCGCACGGACCAAGTCTTCACCGTCAAATGGAGACAGAGGTACAGGCCCAGCACATCTGCAGAGTCCACAGCAACTGCTAAGGCAGCAACTGGTGCAGCACAAAGTCAGCTGAGCAGAGGGTGGGACTCGGGGTGGGGCAGCCTGGAAGTCAGGGAGCGCAGGGCTCTCTGCACACTGAACTCCAGCCTGAAAATTCAGTTTCTGGGAGGATAGCCTCTCGGTCATCAGTCAGAAAATCCTCAGTTGTGGACTTTACATGGGCTGTAACTAAAGAAATCAGAAGTGCGACCTCCTTCTCCGGGTGGGGACGTAGAGGACGCAAAGTGGGAGCCATTTCTCGGCAGCGACGGCTTGCTTTGCACGCGGGAGCTCGGCACGCACCGCCCACGCGCTGCGATCCGCCGCTTCCGGAGGAGCCACGGGGCTCCGCATTAATTCCATGACTCTAGACAGACCACTCAGCACCTTGTGCTGGGGAAATTAACTTCAATAAATAGGAATAATGTATGTTCCTCATTTGCAAGATCATACAAAATAGGCCACAGAATAATCTGGAAGATGTTGGAGGTACTGCGAGAAACCGTCATGCTTCTACTGTTAGAAAAATGACACATGACTCAAAGGCGTCATCGTTCACCCCTACAAACCGGCTTTCCTCGACGGTGTGCTGTTTGGACACAGAGAGCACTTTCCCCGTACAGAGCGGCTTTAATGCCTCGGCAGGCACACACACCCACTGTGCAGAGATCCCAGCATCTCCCTGTGGCTCCCACCGCGAGGCTTCACCGTGTCCACGGCGTTTTAGGCAACATGTCCAGAGGCTGCCGGCGGAACCTGGGGACACGGGGAGTGGGGCTCAGCTGCCTCACCTCTGCTGGGAAGAATTCCACTGAATGCAACAGGTGCTTGTCCCGAAAGGACGTGGAGTAGGAACAAGTCTTCCGTCCCTGGTCTGGACCACCCTCTAGCTCACGGGCCCACACACACACGATGTGCAGAACCAGAGGCCCACACTCCATCGAAATCATTCAGATTCTCTTTGTGTCCCTCTAGACGTCAGCAACTCATCAAGATTCTGAATATTACCTGAGAACTACTCTTCTCTTCCTTCCCAAACCTCATGAAGATTTACTCATAAATTTAAAAAGACCAATATCCACACTCGGAGGCTTACAGAGACTGTGTACGGTGTCACTTCACCAAACAAACGAGATCCCAGTTTTCTTGGTTCAAGGTTAATGCATAGAGCTTCCTGCACCAGCTGCTACTCCCCGGGCAGGGCACCCTCTCGTGTGAGTGGCTGCACCTCTAACCACCTGGGAACAAGCTCCCCTTCCACGCCCCTGCGGGACAGTGCATGCAACTCCAGAAGCGAGCCTCCCTCCCGCTGAGGTCCAGGGCCGCCAGCACTCCACGAATCTTCGTGTTTGTGCAATCTCCACTTCAAACTACCACACACCCCTCTTTGGGACTTTGCTATTTATCATTATTCATTAACTGAGAAGATTTCTGTGTTGATTTCTTTTCTCTGGAGGGTCTAGAGAATAACACTTGCCGTCATCAATAGTGACTGATGGCTTCCTAGTGCCAGAGGCCGGACCTCGTCTCCCACGCACCACCTCCTAATGATCAACCGTCCTTGGCCGTTGCCCCAGCTGGCAGGTGGGGCGGTCTCTCCAGAGAGGGACGCAGCCACAGCCCCCGCTATGAGTGCTCCCGGACGCAGGGTTTTGGACCCGAGGCCATGGCACTGGAAACCATGGTTCTCTGCAGACCCCACAGACCCTTTCCTCCCACCCCACACACAACCCAGCATATAAATAACAATACAGGATGATTCAGGAATTTTATATTTTAAAACATCCTAATTTTAAATCTGAAGTTTCCAAATCCCCATAGCTTCTGAGTGGTTAGTGGTGCTAGGTTTGCAATGCTGTGTTGGCTTCCTAAGAGGTTAGACCAAGATTAATCTATTCCTGTCACTTCTGGCTTCAGGAGCAAGTCACTATGAACCTACAAAGACTAGGAAAAACCTCAAGTCATTAACTGACCCAATAGCAGCACTGTGCCTGCATGACCGTTCCCGCCCAAGCCTGTCGCTGACGCCACCCTAACAGAACGGTCCAGGAATGGGGCCCGCAGAACACAGGCCTGCGGAGAGACTCCAGGAGGGATCAGGGACACAAGTGCCTTCTGGAAGTGCATGGGGCAGACCGTCCTCCTTTGTGTTATAAAACTCGTGTCCATTACACGTTCCCTAATCAAGTGACAATAAAAAGATCTCAAGTGCGTTCAAACACGTCCGTTAGTGACAGGGCACCGTAGCTTCAGTCCTTCTGGCCACGTTCCCGGAGCAGGAAGGACACCAGAAAACAGAACCAATGGTGCACGACTGCCCTTCCTTCCCGTCCACCAAGTCCAGGCGGTACCGTGTAATTACAGATCAGATGAGCACTGTTCTTCCAAAGGCATTACTCTTGGGTTGTTTCTTAAATTGTAAAGAACAGCTTAAACATCCACATGAAGAAACTGTCTATTACCACAGGGCACCAACAAAATGTCTTCCAGATGATCGCAGTTACTGCGTTTGAGTAAAACAACAATAACAAGCCTGTTACCAGTCGCCAATATGAAAACCATTCACCCTGCAATTGCACGACTGGGTATTTACCCCAAAGACACAGATGCTGTGAAAAGAAGGGCTGTCTGTACCCCAATGTTCATAGCAGCCATGGCCATGGTTGCCAAACTGTGGGAAGAACCAAGATGCCCTTCAACGGATGAATGGATAAGGAAGATGTGGTCCATATACACTATGGAGTATTACGCCTCCATCAGAAAGGACGAATACCCAACTTTTGTAGCAACATGGACAGGACTGGAAGATTATGCTGAGTGAAATAAGTCAAGCAGAGAGAGTCAGTTATCATATGGTTTCACTTATTTGTGGAGCATAACAAATAATATGGAGGACATGGGGAGATGGAGAGGAGAAGGGAGTTGAGGGAAATTGGAAGGGGAGGTGAACCATGAGAGACTATGGACTCTGAAAAACAACCTGAGGGTTTTGAAGGGGCGGGGGGTGGGAGGTTGGGGGAACCAGGTGGTGGGTATTACAGAGGGCACGGATTGCATGGAGCACTGGGTGTGGTGCATAAATAATGAATTCTGTTACACTAAAAAAAAAAAATTAATAAAAATAAATAAATAATTTAAAAAACCATTCACCAACTGCTCTCACCCGAAGTTCTGCTGCAGTCACAGAAAATGTCCCGTGTGTGTAGTTTAAAAATGTTTTCCAATGTCTCTTTTTGCACAAAGAATCGGTGGGCAAGCTCCTCACACGTACAAGAATTGACTGACTAACCGATCGTCTATGTGCATCTCAGCCTCCCTGATGCCTGGCCTTACTCCAAGGACAAGGCTTGAACACGCTGGCATGTCCCCGTTTCCCTGCTGGAAACGAATAAAGGTTTGTACAAGAGAACACGCACAGTCAGTACCAGGAGCAGAGCGGCGGATGAGGTCCTGGCAGGGACACGTGTCCTTTTGGAAATACAGTGCACAAACAGGAACACCCACACAAAAAAGAAGAAACGCAGCCAACAGAAGGGACATGAACAAGCTTCTTGAACTTAATTTCTCTTTTGTAGAAGTTAAAGTGCTGGAGGAACTTTATTATCCACCCCCTCACTGCCCAGATTTGGTCTGGGAGCCCTGACACAACCCCAGTCGTGGCGCCAACAGGAGGAAGGACTACTCCTGCGTCACTGGTCTCGTACAGTCGTTTTCTACAGTCCACCCCAGTGCTCACACTTCACAACCGAGGCCATTTAACTCACTAATGAAACAGCACATAAATAAGTTCTCCAATGCCTTCAAGTGAGCGAGTGAGCCCGCAGAAGGGCGGGGCCCGTTGCGACGGCATCTGTGAGCTGTCGGAAAGCTAGCGGCGATTTCCACGATGACATGGTACTTTGGAGCTGGACTCTGGAAGGCCAGAATTTGGTTGGGGAATAAGTGAACTTCATCCTCTGTAGATGTGCAAGGTCTCCACCATCGACTGCAAGGACTGCTCCAAAACATCCTGCGTGGTTCTCCTCACCTGGAAGGAAGCGTGTGCCTGGAAATGTCTACCCCAACAGCCTACACCCATGGCGTATGCAGACAAGAAGAGGCTGAGACACCACGCAGTCATTAATCCACTATCAAAATACCCCTGCTGGGCTAACCCAGGGTATACCACAGTTCAGTCCTGGAGATAACAGACAGATGTATTGGTCAATGAGCACCATGACTCACACAGACAAAGGTCTCCGACGTAAGCGCAGGAGAGGAAGAGGGAGGAGCACCCGTGCACCCTGCCAAGGGACCTGAGGACGGGCGGGTGCCCGAGAGAGAAGCAGCCCAGAGAAGGAACACGGGCCCCACACACGCTTCCGCTGCTGTCCGTCGAGTCTGCTACAACTACAAGTACACTCAAGAGTCAACGTGCAGGATTTCTAGACTTGGCTTCAAATCAATTTTTAATGTAAGACTCCTGAGATGTGGATGGCACTGAGCTATCACTTTGAACTCATGAATTTATTTTTATCATGCTTTGAGAAAATAAACATCCCAGGACGAATGCCTTCGAGCAGGGATGCAGTCCTGTTTTGTGCAAGAGTGAGATCTCCAGCCTTTCCCGGCATCACCCTGAGCTGTGTTCTAGGAATGCTGCAAACTACCTCCAGCCGTCTGCATCATCTTACCTGGTCTCCGTGGAAACCGATGACCCGTAGACGCGTCTCTTTTCTGTCATCAAGTCTGCAACACACCTACTCAGCAGGTACGGGCCGCGTGAGTGAACGCCCCCAAAATGGTAGCTCTCTGCTCGGCTGTCCTTGCAAAGGCTGAACCCGGCGGAGCTTGGAGGCGCTGTCCGTGGTGCTGAGCCGTCTCCTCACAGAACCGAGCCGCCTTCCGGCATCTGCGCCGGTCCTCTCTCTGCTCACGTGTGGGACGCTTGGGACGACTCAGCTAACTCACCTAGAACACTATACACTGTGAAGACCACACATGGAACTACCACCCATGTGGAACTCCAGCACCGTTGCAGATGCTCAGAATCAGCAAAGATGACCATGAGGACTGCGCTTGCTTTTCTACAGCTGAACTGAGTAAGGATTTAAGTTGAAGATTTGCAAGGATGTTGTAAATCGCAGAGTGGACTGAACGGTGTGCCCCCCCCATCCACATGGTGAAGCCCTGACCCCAGTGGGACTGTGTCTGGAGGGGAGGTCTTCAAGGAGGTAACTAAGATTCTAGGAGATCATAAGGGTGAGACTGTAACTGATGGGACTGCGGTCCCTAAAAGAAGAGGCAAAGATGTCAGGAGCAAGAGGGTGCAGAGGAAAGGCCGCGGGCAGACTCGGGGAGAAGGCAGCCGTCGGGATCCAGGAGGCGGCGCTGCCAGCCACCGCCCCTGATCGTGATACCTCGACCTCAGAGCTTATGAGAACAGAAATGTGTCCTGGGTGAGCCCCCATCCCAGGTCTTGGGACAGCGTCCCAAGCGGACTGACACACTCAGATAAGATACACATGAATATGGACCCGTTTATGTAACGTCCTTCTGCAGGGGAAATCTGTGAAACATCTCGCGTCGGCCAGTTCCGTATTAAGAACAAGTGAAGCTCAGGGGCGCCTGCGTGGCTCAGATGGTTAAGCCTCTGCCTTCAGCTCAGATCATGATCTCAGGGTCCTGGGCTCCCCAGCCCCCACACTGGGCTCCCTGCTCAGCGGGGAGTCTGCTTCTCCCTCTCCCTTTGCCTCTTCCCCTGCTCCTGCTCGCTCTCTCTGTCTCAAATGAATAAACAAAATCTTAAAAAAATGAAATTCAGAAAAATAAACAGAAATTGTAATTCAAAAAAAAGTATACATTTTACCTTGATTTTCTGAATTATTAGTTTATCCTCAAAAGAGGTAGAAGATCATTTGAAAAGAAACCTGTGTCCTTAGTCCAGCTAATGCAGTTTTCCAGTAAGAACAGCACTATTTTTTACATCTGGATACAAAAGGATGAAGCCCATCACTGAGCCCGGACCCCAGCCCTGAGGCCCTTTGCCTGTGCCAGCAGGAGCTGCGAGAACTTGCTTTCAGACCCTGGGGAGCACCAGCAATCCCACGGGTCCCCTGCGAGAGCTCGGACCACAGCATCCCTGAGCACAAAGCACTTGTACCCGAATCTCCGCTCAGCTACAGCCTGTCCCACAGCATGACAATCAGCCCTGCAGGCTTCGTCCTCTCCCTCAGTATCTCCAAGGTCATCACGGAGCATCACTCCACAGCCCACAGCACCTCGGGTGAGAAGAGATCATGGTAAACAACGAGTTAGTATATGTTAGAAGTGAAACGTAAGATTAATATTTCTGAAGGGCGGCTTAATCCAAATGAAGGGACACACTCGCCAGCCCCTAATTATGATGATCGCAGCAGCTCGTGGACACTTTGCTCCTGCCGGAGAGCAGAGACGCACAGGACACACGGTGGGGAAGGCTGCTGCTGGCTCCTGACCACGGTGGCCCAAGGACAGGGGGCCTCCATGTTGCCTCCGACAGGCCAGAGGGTCAGATGTTCACTCAACTGTGTCCCATCCCCCCAGCCTACCTCCTGGTCTGACCTGATAAAAGTCAGGAATAATTCCGGGCTAGAACGTCAGTTCTCACGTGGAATAAACAGTGTTTCATAATGTTCTGATACCCTATATCTAGGGAAAATAACTTGCATATCAGTTGTGTATCTGTTATATTACACACCATTTTTTTAAGATTTTATTTTTATGTAATCTCTATACCCAGCACGGGGCTCAAACTCACGACCCCAAGATCGAGAGTCACACACTGCACCGACCAAGCCAGCCAGGCGCCCCTAGTATGTCACATCTGTGATGTGATTTAAACTAAGACGCTTCCATCAGGAGAAGACAAAGTCGGACACCTTACCAGCATGTATGCAAGTAGGTCATTCGCACACCTGAGGTCGTCACGGTCTTGAAGGTGAAAGACCACATTCTGTGTGGGGAAGCTCTCCACACACCTTGTTTCCGTGGGGCTCTTTCCTCACCCCTCCCCTCCTCCCCCAGCCTCACAGCACATACTGTCCCGGGGGCCCAGGCGGACTTGTATTGTCCACAGGGGGTTTAAAGAGAATGTAAACACGTGGTCACAACGAACACTGTGTGCCGGCTGGCACGTGACCCAGAGACAGACTAAGCACTGGCTTGTCGGCAAACCTCAGGGAATACGGCAGGTGAGTCGTACGGGGTCCTGTGCCCGTGAAGGGAGAGCGGGGCGGACGACAGGCCTGCGTGCGGGCCTGGGTCCTGCTGCAGGCACCGTGCTGACGACCGAACATGCAGCTCTGTTTTACTCTGCACAGTGAGTAGGGTGAGCGTCCCCTTGCAAGGAGGGAAGCCAACGTTCAGATTCAGTGACTCGGCCCAGGCTTACGGCAGTCATGCACGGTCAGAATTCCGACTCGGACTTCCATGACCTCACACCCAGGGTCGACACGGCCATTCCAAAAGAGCTTGTACCACAAGCGGACTCAGATGTGTCCCCAACCGAAACAAGTCTACAGACAAATCACAAAACACAAAACACCGAGAGTCCCGGTCCCACAGGCTGGAACCGTGGAACGGGCTGAGATCAGGACGTCTTCCGAGAAACGGTATGACCAGGACCAGTCTGGGAAGGGCTGAGGGGAACCCGCACAGGAACGGAGATGCTGGAAGGAGCTCATTCTCCATGTTAGGGCACAGATCCTTGACCAGATCGGTTTTACTTTAGATAGAGAAAACGCCTGTGTGTAAGAATCGCCCACTCTACGTTCTCGAAGGCACACTTCACACCCTGTGCTGCCGGTTTCAGAGGGGAGACAACCATTCCCGCCGGACGGCACGACGCACCACTGTACGTGACAGGGGCGCACTGTCTCTGTAATTCCAGGCAGAGAGAAGGACTGCAAACCCATTTGCAGGGATACACATTTAATGTGCGAGGGCATATGATGAATCTTATGAGCAAAAGTTCTTACCGATTACCAAGAGTACGTTTTTTTAAATTATGAGAGATGCTGTAGATCCCCGAAATGGGAGCCCTGCCCCGAAACTGCGAGATGACATGAAGAGAATTTATTTGAAGAGTTCCAATGTGTCATCATGTATTCTAATCCTTTAAAACCCAAGACATAATAGGACACATGAAGGGTTCCAATCACATAGCTTCTTCAAAAATCTGCACCTGTCATCAAAAAACACCCACGGTTACTATAAATGACAGGGGCAAGGCAGTATCTGCAAGAAAGAGAAACGGGGCTATGCCGGCCCCTCTGCAGCCGTTAAAAGGAGACGACGCGGTTCAGGACATCGGACACTCAGCATCTTCCCAGGCGCTCCTTACTGTGGTAAAACACACACAAGAATCACCATCTCTGCCTTTTTTTAATCCATAATTTTACTTTAGTTTTTTATTGTGTTATGTTAGTCGCCATACAGTACATCGTTCGTTTCCGGTGCGCTTCGGTGCTTTTAGGGAAGCTCCACACCCAGCGTGGGGCTTGAACTCGCCATCCCGGGATCAGGAGCTGCATGCTCGGGCAAGCCGGCCGGCCGGGGCCCCCGGTCCTCAGCCTGTTACAGCAAGAAGCCTCGCCCCCGCCTCCACTGCTTCGCTGCTGGGTCAAACCACTCACAGCGCAGAGGGGCAGCTCGCGCGCAGCACCTCCGTCGGCGTGAGCGCCCCGGGACAGCACCACTACGGGTCCCGGGAGCCCGCTGGAGCGCAGCCCCGGCCCCCGGCCCCCCACCCGTGTCCCCTGCCGCTCCGGCCCATGTCCCCGCACCCGCAGGCACCAGGCCCGCCTATCCCATGGTCGACATCTCAGCACCAGCCGCGCGGCTCCGAGACGCGGGAGCAGAGTCACCAGCAGGCAGCACTGAGCTTCCTCCAAGTAGGCCCGTGGTCAGGGCGCGGAGTTCCCAGCCAGCCTCGGCCCCCGCCCATGCCGCAGTGTGCTTCCCACGCCCAGTCTGTGTGGTGCTCCTGCCCACTCTCCATGGCCGAGGCCCCACCTCACCCCCAAGTTACACTCCTCCGGGCATGTCTGATGGCACCGCAGGGAGCCTGCTGCTCTCCGGGGCCTGCTTGAACCCTGTCATCCACGGTACACTCGGGATGAGCACGACTGCACTCACGGGAACAGAGACACACTAGCAGGTGGTTTCCCGCCCGAGGGCCAAGCAGCCCTGGGACGGCAAAGTCTGGGGGAGCCTGATGCCCTGCGACTGGGACCCCAGCCCAAGAGGCTCTGACGGCACCTCATACCCCTTCTTCTCCCAGCCTTCCCGCCAGAGACTGGACGTGTCACAGCGCCATCGCTCAAGACGTGTGCGCGTGATGTGCTTCTCAGTCTGGCCCGTCAGCACATTCTGTCCCTCGCACACTTCCACTCACTGTTGGGGTTATAGTGAGAACAGTTAGACTCTGAACTCATTACTTCCAAGTGCATGACACTTGCCATGCTAACTGCATGTCTGTATCTGCAAAGAACCAGCTTTTTTTTTTGAAGATTTTATTTATTTATTTGACACAGGAAGAGAGAGATCACAAGCAGGCAGAGAGGCAGGCAGAGAGAGAGGGGGAAGCAGGCTCCCCGCTGAGCAGAGAGCCCGATGCGGGGCTCGATCCCAGGACCCTGAGATCATGACCTGAGCCGAAGGGAAAGGCTTAACCCACTGAGCCACCCAGACGCCCAAAGAACCAGCTTTTTATTTCATTGATTTCCTCTCCTGATGTTCAGTTTTCTATGTACTTATCTGCACTCTAATCATTATCTTCCTTCCGCTAACTCCAGGTTGAGTTTGCTATTCTGTTTCTAGTTTCTTAACACGCACAGTGAGAATCACCAGGGAAATGCAAATCAGAACCACAGTGAGATTCACCTGACACCTGCCAGAATGACTAGAATAAAAAGGACAAGAAAAAACAAGTTTTGGTGACAATGTAGAGGAAAAGAAATCCTCCTGCACTGTTGGTGGGAATGCAAGCTGGTGCAGCTACTGCGGAAAACAGTGTGGAGGTTCCTCAGATAATTAAAAATGCAATTACCATATGATCCAGTAGTTCCACTGCTCGGCATTTACCCTAAGAAAACAAAACGATACTTTGAAAGGTATATGTGCCCTTATGTTGACTGGAGCATTACTGACAATATCAAGATATGGAAGCAGCCCAAGTGTTCACCAATAGATGAATGGGTAAGTGAGAAGTGAGACGGGTGGATGGATGGATGGGTGGGTGGACAGACAGATAGATGGAAGAAAGATGATACATCATCGATGGATGGATGGATGGATGGATGGATGGATGGATGGATGGGATGGATGGATGGGTGGATGGATGGGATGGATGGATGGGATGGATGGATGGATGGATGGGTGGGTGGACAGACAGATAGATGGAAGAAAGATGATACATCATCGATGGATGGATGGATGGATGGATGGATGGATGGATGGGATGGATGGATGGGTGGATGGATGGGTGGATGGATGGGTGGATGGATGGGTGGGTGGATGGATACATAGAAAGATGGAAGATAGATGATAGATCATGGAAGGATGGACGGACGGATGGAAGGAAGGATGGATACATAGACATATGGAAGATATACAGATGATAGATCATAAATGGATGGATGGATAAATGGACGGAAGGAAGGATGCATAGATGGATAGATACATAGATAGATGGAAGACAGATGACAGATCACAGATGGATGGATGGACGGCTATAATGGAATACTACTCAGTCATAAAAAAGGATGAGATCTTGCCATTTGAGACAACATGGATGGACCTAGAGGGTATCATGCTAAGTGAACTAAGTCAGAGAAAGACAAATATCAAATTATTTCATTTATATGTGAAATATAAAACAAAACAAATGGATTTAAAAATGAAAAGCAGAATCAGACATATAAATACAAAGAACTGATGGCTGTCAGAGGGGAAGGGTAGAGGAACTGGGTAGAATGGGTGAAGGAGAGTGGGACCCACAGGCTTCCAGTAGGCAATGAAGCAGCCAGGGGATGAAAGGCACAGCAAACAGAATCGGCGGTACTGTAGCAGCACTGTATGGTGACAGATGACAGCGACACTTATGGTGAGCCCAGCTAACACACAGACGTCTTGAATCAGTATGTTGTACACCTGAGAGTAATAGAGCATTGCGTGTCAGCCATACTCAAAATATTTTTAAGATGTACAGTCAGGTTGCCGATTTGAGGTCATTTTCTTTTTTTTTTAACGTAGGCATGGGAAGCTCCGAGTTCATCTCTGAGAGCTACTCACCCACCACCCAGTGAGGTTTGTCTCTGTTTTCTTATTTCCCTTGAATTCTTCCAGCTCACTGGTTACTTAGGTGCTGCTTGATTTCCACACTTGATTTCCACACTGTGTGCTTTCCTTTGTTTTCCTTCCTTTACTGACTTCCAGTTTTATTCCTCTGTGGTCAGATGACACTTGTGTTATTTCAATATTCTGAAATTTGCTGACACTTGTTCCATGACTCTGCACATGGCGTATCTGCAGAATGTCACACGTACCCCAGAAGAGCATGTGTTCGCTGCTGGGTGGCGATTCAGCATACGTCTGGCAGGTCTACTAGTTTTCAGTGCACTCGGGTCCTCTAGCTCCGTGCTGCCCTTGTGCATGGCTGTTGTACTGAAAACAGGTTCCTGAAATCTCCAAGTATTACTGCAAAACTGCTTATTTCTCCACAACAAAATCTACTTTTAATTCTGTCACTGACTCTTCATATATTTGGGATGTTCTGCCCATGTGTTTATGATTGTTACACTTTTTTGATGGACTGAACCTCTTAATGGTATGTAATCCCTCTTTGTCTCTAGAACACCCAAGTTTTAACCGGACTCATGGCACTCTAGAACAGGGGCCAATGTCACGGTCTGTTTTATAGGACTCCCAAGCTGGAAATGTTTATATTGTTAAACAATTGAAAAAAAAATAACACATGAATTGTGGAAATTACATGAAATTTCAATTTCAGTGTCCATATTTTATTGAAATGTGAAGAAGCTTTTCATTCATGTGTGGTCTAGAGCTGCTGTCACAGGATAATGGCAGAAATGGGTAGCGCAAAAGAGGCCATATGACCCACAAAGCATAAAGTATTTATCATCTGACCTCGTACAGAAAAGGTGAGTATAGCCCTGCTCTAGGATAAAAACTGCCTCTCCCAGAATATGAAGAGAGGAATGGCCATTTGACTAAGTTTTGAATGGTTAAGATGTCAGCAGAAATCTTGTATATGACTCCTAAAATATGTGCTTAACAATGGGGAGTGAGCACATCTTCGTCTGTTTCTTCTTGCTGCTGGTTAAAAAGCGGACACGATGGCTGGATCTCCATCATCCAACCTGGCCCGTGAGTTAAGACAAGTTCAAGATAGCAGAGCAACAAGACAGAAGCAGCCCAGACCCCTGATGATGTAGAAATTCCTACAGAGCCCAGGATGTCCTGAATGTGGCCCTTGCTTACATTATGGAAAAATTAATCACTGTCTTTAAGTCACTATCCTTTCAATATCTTTTTTGGAAGTTGTGTTAGAACCCAATAAAGACTGATATTCACTTGCCCCATTAAGCTGGTTTATTTCAAAGCCAATGGCATGGCAATTAAGCCAAAAGTCATGCATTGGCAAGTGATTATTTTGATCCTAGCACAGAAGTCAACAGAAGTCACTCTATCAACTGTGGGACCCACAGGGCCACAGTCCCTTGGTGAGGGCATCTTTCCTTTTTCCATCCTCTGTGTAACAGACCCAAGAACACTGTCAACAATCTGTACACAAACAAAAGGAAAACAAGGTCTTCACCAAAATTCCACATAAAATCATTTATTATCAAATTGTCTTAGTCCTAGAAGCGCACTTGAAAATCGTATAGTTCATGTTACCACTTCTTCTTGCCATTGTATTATATTTCAAATAAACTTGTACACAAACACCCCCATACCGAGAAGCTCACAGTGGAATCTGGGGGGAGACGGCAGCCTCACCCACTGCGGCCCCTCCCAGTTAGAACGTCGCTTGTGCAAGGCTCCGACTTGAACATTCTCCAAATGACGATTCAAACTTCCCCGTAAAGTCTGCTCACGACCCCGCGTCACCACCGCGTCATATTAGTTACAGCCTCGAGCTTTAATTGCATCTCCTCTGGTTCCTGAGAAACAGCTTTTCCTTCTTTCACTTTGCCTTAAAGAGGTTAAATCACCAACTATCTGATTCTGTAACTGGAAACGAGCACGAATTTTTTTACAGGGTCTGTGGTCTGCGTGGGTGATAGCGGAACGGCTCTCGTCCAGGTCACGCTGCTGTTGCTGAGGGAATCTGTACATTGTAAGCGCAGCCTCACCTGCTTAACAGGCAGCAGCGGTCACTGACCTACTGTTACCAAAACGGTGCGTGTCAGGGCCTTACCTTATGGTTCATATGGGACAGGTTGACATTGCGTAGAATTAGAAAAGCCGCTGGCCAGTAGCACCCGGCTTTATCACCTACAGTGCAACGGCACCACCAGAACTCAGGTGGGAACACAGACCACGGCAGCTCCGAGCAAATCCAAAGACCCCAACAGTTACTTCCTAGTCATTCATCTGTCAGACATGGTGATTACTTTAGAAAGAAACTGACAGTCCTTTTTTAAGCACTGAAATGGCATAAGTATATAGTACACATTTATGTACATTTTGATGTCATTTCTTTCCCCAGATTGACGAATTCATAGGAAGTAAGGAAATTACTGAGTAAGGATTTAGAAGGCATTATGATTAGAAGTAATTCTCTAAACAGAAGCTAAAATAAAGATCTCGCCCCACACACTTGCTCATTTTTCTGCAGGGAGAAGCGTTTCAACCCCTGTATCCTCAGTCCACATCTCCAACCAGTCTTTGTCGAAATGAAGCAAATGAATGGTAAGCAGGGGCTCAGAGCGACGAACCCTGGAACTCTGTTTGGACAGAATGTCATGATTTCTGGAAGAAGGAATCATGGCTCAGTAGCTCACCAACAATATTTAAACCATAAAAGCTAAATCTGGTTATGGACTAGGAGCTGTAAGACACAAATGTCCTATCAGAACGAAGTCTCAGGCTCTCCCAAGTGGAGCTTTCCACGGAAGGCTGGAAGCCTGGCCAGATATGGCATAAACCCTCGCACTCCGGCAACCACCTTATTTGCTTTACGAGACTGTCATTTTGGGGTCATTCTCAATGTTGTTTGAATAAGGAAACCACCTGCTAAGGTTGAACGCGATTAGGAATATTCATTTCAGTTCCCCCGATTCTTCTTACTCTCTTTAAATCCAGCTAATGAGTCTTGAGTTCTTTGTCCTGCAGGCGCGCAAGCCATGGTAGTCGGCACGTATCTCCCCACACGCGAGCACAGCCCTCCCGCTCTGGAAGGAACACACCAACATCCTGTGAGTCGGGACCTGCTCACACCCAGCCGGCCACATGACTCCCCCTCAAGATGCCACTGTGGGTCCTTCTTTCCCAGCGTTCGCTCCGTGAAGGACCTCCGATAGGACGGTAGCACAGTCAAGACGGCCGACAGCACCGCCTCCGATTCAAGCTGTTTCTCACGGCAACACCTGAGTGAAAAACTCTTATCTTGACAACAGAAGTATTACAGAAGATGGTAACACTGCACTTTCTTAAATAAGACACAACTCCTGGAAAATGAGTGTAACAACAGCACGCAAGAAGTGCGGTGCCAGCCCCGGACCCAGGGTGGCGAGGCCATTATCTCGGCGTACCCATGACTCTCCGCGTGCCTTTGTAGCCGCACCTTCATCCCCCGGCGAGACCCCACGTTCCCGTCTACACTTACCCCCGACTCCCGAAATCCCCAGATGCTGATTCCAGATTCCCTAAACGAGTGGCTCTTTCCCCGAGTGGCCCTTTGAAGCCTTCTGAAGACCTACTACGCCACTGCAAATGACTTAATTCCTGGAATACTGTAACTGCCATTTCAATAAAACTGGTACCTCGTTCTTTTAAACGCGCTGGATGGACGGGGGACGACCATACCCACAGGAGGCCCATCCTCCGGGCCGAGAAGCTCAAGGTGGATGGTGCCCCAGCAGGCGGCAAGGTAGCAACTGAATGAGCTGTTAGAAGTGTACACTGTCGGGGCGCCTGGGTGGCTCAGTGGATTAAGCCTCTGCCTTCGGCTCAGGTCATGATCCCAGGGTCCTGGGATCGAGCCCCACATTGGGCTCTCTGCTCAGCAGGGAGCCTGCTTCCTCCTCTCTCTCTGCCTGCCTCTCTGCCTACTTGTGATTTCTCTCTGCCAAATAAATAAATAAAATCTTTAAAAAAAAAAAAAAACAAAAAGAAGTGTACACTGTCACCTTTACTCCTCGACTCTCGCCCTACTCCATTTACCCCAGAGAATCTCATCCTGAAGTCATCTATCTTGTGCAGGAAAGCAGGTCTTAACCACTGTTTCACCTGTCCCTAAAACAAAGATATGTACCCAAGGGGGTTAAAGTGCTTGACACCCTGTGAGCACGAGGTTCAAGGTTTTACACAGATAATGCAATTTTTTATTAATAATTTTAAACATAAAAGGTAAACGGTCACCACTTGTGGTGAGGATAGAGCTTTTCCCAAAATGTGTCTTTGATAATAATAAAAAGAAATAAAACATTCACCTCAAGAAGGGAGATGGGCAAAAAAATTAAAATAAAAAATAAAATGTATCTTTGAAAAAATCTTCCCTCTCACTAGGCTGAAAGGGGTTCAGCATCACTTCTAGACTATATTTTGGGAGGTTTTTTTAAAGATTTTATTTATTTGACAGGCAGAGATCACAAGCAGGCAGAGAGGCAGGCAGAGAGAGGGGGAAGCAGGCTCCCCACTGAGCAGAGAGCACGATGCGGGGCTCGATCCCAGGACCCCGAGATCATGACCCGAGCCGAAGGCAGAGGCTTTAACCCACTGAGCCACCCAGGCGCCCCGTTTTTTTTCTTTTTTTTAATAAGCATGAGAAACCATCTTCACAGAGAGAGAGTTTTGTCATAGCAATGTCACTCCAGCGACTGATTCCCATGACGTTACACACCGAAGCTCACAGCGACCCTTCTCTGTTCCCAAGGACCCACTAGAGGATAACGTTATTACGTTCTCCTCCCGTTTTGTTGAAAACACAGAATTCAGAACACCCTGATACACACCAAGACATTGAGGGCTGTTCACTCTGTCGCTTCCCCACCGGTATTTGGGGCTTCGCAGAGACGTCCGGGCCTCCCCTCCCCAGGTCTTCCCCGGCCAGGGCTCAGCAGCCCGTGCAGGAGGAGGACAGGAGCCTTGTGAAGGGGGCTCGGCCACCTGTGCTCCTTCTCCAGCACTGCTTCTAAGGGGTGGAAGGAACGTGGGTCACGTTACGTGTTTCGCTGTGTTCTGTCTTCCTTAACACAGGGTCCTGCCCGCATATAACATGTGTGCAGCCACACACGAAGGCTCTGCCCACCATCCTCGCCAAAATGCCTGCTTTCAAGTACTAAAGTGAAACGCTCACCAGGACAGACAATCACAGAAAGGACTTACTACTGTTCCAGCTCGAAGCCATCAACACTCTGGTTTTTCAGTACGTCCATCCCCACCTGAGAAACACTAAAACCCACAGATTTGTTTTTTTAAACAATGCCATGCAGAAACCAAGAAGATGATAATCTTACAGAATTTTGGCCAATGTCATTTAAATAACGACAGAGAGTTAAAATACATTCCAAACAGAAAAGCCTGAATATTATAAAAGTCTGTCTGATCTGGGGTGATTGAGTAATTAACTTTATCTACCCTCTTTGCCATCAGAGACCCCACTGAGTGACCGTAGAGGAATCTGAAGAGAAAGGAATCTGCAGGGATGAAGAGCAGGTGAGACCCAGGTACCTGCAACAATCCTGGGAAGAGGTGGCCAGAGCAGAGCAGCAGGGAGCAGGACACGAAAGGAGTGAAGCAGGTCAGCTCGCCCCCGGGAGCCCCAGGATGCCAGGCCACGCGGCTGAGACAGACGCAGACGGTGCAGGGCAAAATGAGGAGAAGGGCAGTGGTAATACTGAATTAAACAAAGGAAAAATGCCTTCCAATGTCTCTAGCAAAATGAGACTCTAGAATTCTATACCCAGCCAAACGTTCACACAGAGACAGGCAGACGGGCAAGATCGGAAAAGCTACCCTCTACTCTTATTTTCTTAGTACGTTACCTGACGTTGCACATTAACAAAAGGAGGGTGAAAATCCACACAAAGACAAGAAATGGAAAGAACAGTCGATCTAAGCCAGGAGGGAAAGGAAGAGACAAAGAGACCCAGGGCTGCCCTTCCTGCCCAGAAGACAGTGAGCTCGAGCAAACAGGGCCTCTGGAAGCAGCTCCTGTGCACGGGCCGGTCGACGGTGGGGCGGGTGGTTTCAGGTGAGAAACGCAGCATTCGGAACGTGGCTGAGAGGCCGTGAAGCACATGCAAGAGAAGGAAGAGCAGCTGCCTGAGAAACGAAATAATCAACACGGACGGACCAGGAAAGCAGCTCTGCCCTGTCTCTCGCCACGCAGACACCGGCACGTGCACACGCACCAACACGCACCAACACGCATGCACACACGTGTATTTTCACTTTCAACCCTCTGAAAAGCACCAAGTGTGACCACAGTCACCAAGCACGACCCCATGGCATAAACAACGGTGGGCACACGGGCAGGCAGAAGCGAACCGAGAAGGGAAGGAAGCCGGTAGGTGTTACTGTTCCCACAGGAAAAACGGTTGTCGGGTGAAACCACCGGGAGCTGATGGAGTGAGCAGCAAAGGAGGGGACTGTTAATTAAGGTAACGAGTTAGCAAAGAGAAGGATCCAAAAGCAGTGACTCCCTTATGCTGAAAGAAGGGGCAGATGCGAGTAGTTAGACACGTTAAAGGGGATTAGTGAGGAGACGAGGAAATCACCCTGAGAAGTCCTGAAGACACAGCAACACACCCAAGTGAGTGACACAGTGAAGCCGCCGTGGTGACGCCACGACGGTGGGCACGTGTCCAGCCCAGAGAACGCACCCCAGCAGGGGGCCCCGCCGCGCACCATGGACTCTGGGCGAGGGGCAGCGCAGACTCCCCAGCTCCAGCCAGTGTCGGTGACGGCGGACGCGGACCACCGGCGGGGGCCACGGGAAATCTCTGCCCTTCCCTCTCTGTTTGCGTGACCCTCATGCTGCACTCAAAAACTTGGAGTTACACGTGATTCTCCTCCCCTTCTAGGAAGGAGAGGAGCAAGACGCTGCCGCTTTCCACTGTAATTCCTTCCGTATCGTCTGATTATTGCCAATGTTAATCTAAAACAGATGTGAAGACAGATGAGATGAAGGTTTTCCAGTCTTCCTATTCAACAAGGAAACAAGGGTGCAGGGTTTTCTCCACCTAAAGAAAGGTCTTCGTTAGCATTTCGCAGTTTGTACGGAAAGTACAAATACACAACTGATTTTCTTGAAGAAATACTAGGAATGCCTTCAATACCACCAACCCCACCACAGCGTCCTGCCTCCTCACCTGCCCCAGCACCGACGGACTCAGAGCCGGGCAGACCCCGTGCACCCCGACCAGCTCGGAACCCTCGGGCAGTTACCGTCTGCGGCTCTGGTTCTCTCAGTTTAAAGCAGACTGATCACAGACATACGGCCCACGGTTCTCCTTTCTTGTGGGACCGTGGCTGGCTTTGGTGTAAGGGTGATACTGGCCTCATAAAGTGAGTTTGGAAGTGTTCTCTCTACTCCTCCCTTTGGGAAGAGTTTCAGGAGGATTGGTACTAATTCCTCTACAAATGTGCAGAAGAATTCAGATGTGAAGCCATCTGGTCATGGGCTTTTCTTTGTGGAGAGGTGCTGGTCACTGTTTCACTCTCCTTCTATGTTACTGGTCCATTGTGGCTTCCCACTTCTTGACTCGGTCTTGACCGACTCTGTGTCTAGGAATGTACGCATCTCCGCCAGGATCCCCGGAGGGCTGGCGTATAATTACTTATGACAGTCTACACGATCCTCTTCTTGCTGGGCATCCGCGATAATGTCGCCTCCTTCAGCGGTGACTCTACTCATCTGAGTCTCTCTTTCTGTTGCTCCATCTAACACGTCAACAGGAGACCCGCCCCCGTGGCGGTGTCCTGGAACTCACTGAGACACCGTACACCCGGCCTCTAGCAGCCGCCTGGGTAGCCGAACCTCTGTGATCTTTAGTGATAAGAGCACAGCCGACCCTTTAAAAACACAGTGGTTAGGACACCAGACCCCTGTGCGGTCTAAAATTCACATATAATTTCTGACTCCCCCAAAATGTAACTACTAATAGCCTACTTTTGACCACGAGGAAGTCTTATCAATCACATGAACATTCCATTAACACATTCCGCAGGTTTTATATATCATATGCTGTATTCTTACAACAAAGTAGGCTGGAGAAAAGAAAATATTATGAAAACCATAAGAGAAAACAGATTTAGTTTTGTAAAAAAAAATAACATGAGTGTGAAAGGGTCAAATATATAAATTAGATAAGATCTTGCTGAACAGTTGAAAGTAGCGATGTTCAGAACTGAGAATAACTCTAGAAATCATCTACTGTGGTTCTGCGCACTTGGAGGTGGGGCCCCTGAGCTAAGGCTGATGTGTGCATCATCACGGCAGAGGGAAGGGGCAGGAGCAGAAGGAAGGGGGACTTGGGGGACTTAGTGCTAAAGTCAGCTCAGCAAAGCGGTCAGGGGACGCGTGGGAGTCAGGTGACCCGCAGGCAGAAGCACTGAGTGACTCAGCTCCTGGGGGACACCCCGTAGGACTTCACCATGACTCAGAGACACTGTGCGCACAGCACCCCGCAGGAGGGAGCACACCTATGATCAGGTGCGGCTGGGGCTGTCCCCCGGACGAGAAGGTCCCATGACGATAGATCTGGAGGAAGCAGACATGGTGTGAGAGGCGTGCAGAGAAGCTGAGCCAGTCCCAAGCTGCCCACATGTGGACGTGGGTAACCAGACACACGCACTTGGGGCGACCATCTGAAGGGGAAGCCATCGAGACCAGAAACTGGGAAGAACCATGGTACTATGTACTTTTGGAGAATTTCCAGAAAAACCTGCAAGTAATACTTCAGATGTGTCACGTGAAAACTTGTGGCACCATCTAATTCAATAAATACATTCACGGTCTGTTTCAATCAGGAAAAATAAGACAGTCTCTCATAACGATTCCTGGATTGAAACAAACAAACAAACAAAACAGTTGAAAGGTAACTTAAAAGTGCTTTCACATTAATATGGGAGACGCGGTATCGGCTGCTGAGTATCGCAACTTCTAGGGTTAAAGGACTCTCACTACGTGCGTGCTCAGGGGCTCAGCAGGAGGCTCCGTGCTGAGGAACAGGGCAGAGCTCGGTCTAACGCGCAGCCCTAGGAAGGGAACCCAAGTGTCCAGCAGACTCTGCTGTCACGAAGCCCCAACCCCCGGCGGGTCATCCAGGCTCCCCAGACCTCGGGATCCTGTTTCCTGATGCCCTCCATGCACAGGTGCAGAAGAGAATGACATCATCGTCACTCCACCGATGAGATGACAGTCGCTCACAGACAGTCACGGCCAAGTCCACTCAGCCAGGAGGTCCGAAAGTGGCAGAGCCACCAGACCTCACGCGTTCTCCACCAGGCCCCACAGACACCCCGCAACTGTGAAAACATGTAGCTGACGGCACACGCATTTGAGAACACCTGGCAGAAATGCTCTGACGGCTTTTAAATCCACCAGCAGAACAGACTCGGCCTCTGATAACATAGTGAATCTGACACAGAGCTTCTGGGGAAAGGCATCCAGCTTCCCACCACTTTCAACACTAGCTGGGGTTCTGCTAAAACATGACTCTAAAATGGGAAAATCAAAGACACACAGTCTCTAAATCAAAGACATCTGATCTTAGCTTCAATAGCATAGGGATTCTAAACTCCACCCGGCCCGTGGACCACACATGTGGCCTGGGAGGCCAGCACCAGCTCCCAGTGGGCAGGCACAGCACAAGACCCTGAAGGAGCACATTCCTGGGCCTCATCCTGAGGGGTGTTCTGGAATCTCCTGTCAGCCAGTAACACGTGACTGTAGCATCTCTTAAAACCCAGCAGGAAATAAGTCAGTCTCATGGAACTACATCACTGTCAACACATAATGGGAATGATTATTTTTAAGAAAGCTCATTGTGGGGTACCCCCGATATTGTTTGTAACTCTAACTAGCCATTACATGATGATGGGTTTATGGTTTAAGGTATCTTGTATAGGACATCTTCTGAAGGTTATAAGCTAAATACAGAAATGCTGAAGGGAACCAGAGAGTAAAGGAATGGCCAGAGTTGGAGGAGGGAAGCACAGACACTCCAGGATAAAAAGGGCTTCAGAGTTAGATAGGAAAGAGAAATGACACAGATCGAGGGAGAAGTGTAACACAAGAAACAGGTTGATACAGAATTTTCCAGATGGGTGATATGACTTGTGCAAAGGCCCAGTGGCAGGCAACAGTAAACTGTGAGCAGGAATCCTGCATGAGCCGTGTTTGTTCCATAAAGCTTCATGGGGAGTACCCCAGGAAAGAGGATATTTTGCAGCAAGCTTTGAAAGCCAGAAGGGAGAAATCTGGATTTGACAAAAGGCAACAGAAAGCAGCATGCAGAGAAGTGACATGATAAAAATGGCCTTAGAAAGATTATCCCAGCAGCTGTGTGTAGGATGGTTTCAAGCCGAGGGAGACTGGAGGCGGAGGCCTGCTAAGAGAATGTTCTACTAATTCAAGCACAGTGGGGAGTGGGGGGGCGTCGTCGGGGTGCGGAGCCTGGAGGAGGGAAAGAGCAATTCAAGCACCGTGGGGGGCGTCGTCCAGTGCGGAGCCTGCAGGAGGGGAAGAGCACTCCTACAGGGCGGAGGAGCTCTGGGGCCACCCTCAGTTTCCCCACCTATAAAATGCCGGGCTTGACCAGACACTTCTCTTTGAGCACTCTGGGATCCCATAATTCTAGATGATCCAAAAGACGACGGAGAAGATCTCCAGGTGAGCTGGATACAAGCAGAGATCGGGGAGAAGGAAAAGAAAAAGCAAATCCCAAACCACACTAAGCAATGAAACCTGGTTTTTGCAAACTAAAGTTCATGCATGTAGTATTCTCTTAAAATCCTCCTAAATATACATTTGCATCCATATTACCTAAAAGCAGATTAGCGAACATTCCCAAGTAGCGGGTTAATGGTTCCAACCTCACTAGACCCTCAACACTGCCCAGAATGGCACCATCCGGCCCAGGCAGAAGCCTTGGGGAGCCCTTGATGCTCCCCATACAGCATTTCCTTGGGCCTGGAAGGCCATTACCTCCGCCCCAAACACTGCTCCTGATCCCTACTTGTTCTCCAGAACGCCCCTGAAATGCCACCTGTGCCCCACACTCCAGGCTGCCCGTCATCACAGGAGCACAGCGGACTTGTACTTAGAGTTGGGCTTACACTTCTAGGACCTGGTGCTCATTTCCTGAATGTTCATCTCCCTCCACAGACTCGTCCTCCAGCCAGGGCTGTCTTGTTTCCTGAGTATACACGACGCCACCTCCCATAAATGAACAAACAGTAACGTCCTCTCTTGTGTCCACCAGACTGGCACCAAAAGTACCTTCTGAAGGACCAGTGATCACCAGATACCTAGAAATTCACCCAAAGTCACCCCGATTATTACCAGTTGCTAGGAAGGAGGCACCTGGGTGGACCTGACTCTCGTTTCCGGCTCAGGTCATGATCTCAGGGTAGTGCAGGGAGCCCCAATCAGGCTCCACACTCAGCATGGAGTCTGCTTGTGCCTCTCCCTCCACCCCACTCTCTACCCACTCTCTCTCCCACAAATAAAAATATTTTTTAAAATTGCTAGGAAGGCTTACCAGAGGGATGGAAAATGCATATCCTGGGGACAAGGCATGGGCGCCCTCCTAATGTCCACTCCGTCTGCAGACGTCCAACAGCTATGTATTCCTTCCTACGGGAACGGAGAATGCTAACCCCGCAGGCCTTGCCTCTAACCTATGTTTACTCGGCCCTCCACGAAAGGCTTCGCACACAGAAGAAGAGATGAGACATGCAGAAATCCACACTTCAAGTTCCTTAGGTGTGTGATCGCCATCCTACTGGAAGTGTGATTCCCTACTGTTTAAGGAGATATCTGTCCCTTTGTTTAAGATACAGCGGAAGTTGTCAAAGTCCAGCGGAGCTGAATTCGGCAAACTCTAGAAGTGTTCCTAGATGGAGCTGGCAACTGGATATGGCAGACACCCACCAGGGGCCCCAGTGAGCCCAGGATAGGTTGGACGTATCATTCAGACATGGCTGGCTCCGGAATTCCCACGGGACAAGCCCAGCTTCTCTGGACACCTGCTCACCCTCACTCAGGACCACTTCCTCTTGGCAGGAGTGATTAATGGCAGCGGCTCACTGGGGCACTGAGGCCTCCCCCGAGTAAAAGGGCCGGAAGCAATGAAGGGAGTTACCAGCGCATCTCTTTAAACAGGGAACCAAAGGCTATCCTGTCTTGTTTCCACAGCTCTGACTCTCAGGGACCTTGAAATTCCTGACCTGTCGCATTACAGACAGGGCCATTATCCCTAATTGTGGCCGACTGTAAACTTACCAAGCTTTCTCTTTGCATTTATTTTTAAACACTGCAAGGAAAATAATGATTATTTATCTCATTTTATTATGTTGGATCATCTTAGGGGACACATATCCTGTTTAAAAACTGGTAAATCTCCATCTGGTTCACAGATAAATTCTTAATGCCTATGATATTTGAACAGATGAATAAAGAATTCAGAGAAGTTTCTGGGCTTGAAAACTGACTGCACCTACTGTTATTTCTTCTACTTTCTCTCGGTGACTGCCTTCAATTTTAAAGGCTCCTCCCTCACTCCTGCCCTCTCCGGGGTGGCCTCAGCTAGAACTTCTCGCTTCTCACAGATTTGCTGTAATTTCTGAAGACCTTCAGTGATACCTGCCATCTCACAGAAACTTTCAGTTTTTCATTCCTAGAAGGAAACGTTTACGGGGAAACTTATGATTTAAATAGACTTCCTTCTTCGTAGTGACTGATTGCCCCCATTTCCCTACAAAGCTTCAGTATAAATAAATTGTGGCCATATTAGCCCAGAAGGAACATTAAAGAACACTGAGTCTCAAATCCAATAATACATTAAAAGGGTCATTCACCACAATCAAGTAAGATTATTCTGGGGTTGCAAGGATGGTTCAATATTCTTGAATCCATCGGTATGATACAACACATTAATAAAGGATAAAAAAATCATATGACCACCTCAATAGATACAGAAAAAAAACCTGACAAAAGTCAACATCTGTTTGCGATTTAAAAAAAAAAACCTCAAAAAAATTGTTTAGAGAAAACACATCTGAATGTAATAAAGGCCAAATATGAAAAACCCAGAGCTAACATCTTCCTCAATCATTAACAACTGAAAGAGTTTCCTCTAAGATCAGGAACAAGACAAGGATTCCCATTTCCACCACTTCGATTCAACACAATACGAGAGTTCCAACCATAGCAATCAGACAAGAAAAAAGAAATAAAAGGCAACCAAATGGTAAGGAAAAGTTAAATTATCACTATTTGCAGATGACATACTACTATATTTAGAAAGCCCTAAACATTACACCGATAACTCTTAGAAGTAATAAATGAATTCAGTAAAGCAGCAGGATACAAAATTAATGTCCAGAAATTGGCTGAGTGTCTATACACTGATTATGAAGTAGCAGAAAGAGAAACCAATAGAACAATCTCCTTCACAACTGCACCACAGAATAAAATAAAATACCAGGAACAAACTTCACCAAGGAGGTGAAAGACCGGTACTTTGAAAACTATGAAGCAGTGATGAAAGAAACTGAGGACTGTACATATGGAAGATACTCCACACTCACAGACCAGAAGAACCAGTACTGTTAAAATGTCATACTGCCCAAAGCAGTCTACAGAGTCAATGCAATCCCTACTGAAATACCCAAAGCATGGGACACTTGAATGGCTCAGTCGGTGAAGCATCTGCCTTCGGCTCAGGTCATGATCTCAGAGTCCTGGAATCAAGTCCTGCATCGGGCTCCCTGCTCAGCGGGGAATCTGCTCCTTCCTCCGCTGCCAATCTGCCTGCTTGTGCTTGCACTCACTCGCTCTCGCTCGCTCTCTGTCAAATAAATACATAAAATCTTTAAAAAATTAAAAAATAAAATACCAAAATCATTTTTTCACAGAACTAGAACCAATAATACTAAAATTCGTAGGGAACCACAAAACACCACCAATACCCAAGGCCAGGCTGATAAGGTAAAACAAAAAGAAAATAATCCCATATTTCAAGAAATACTACGAAGCTGTAGTCATCAAGGCAGCACGGCACTGGCACAAAACCAGTAACACAAATCAATGGAACAGAACAGAGAGCCCAGAAACAGACCCAACCTCACACGGCCAAGTAATTTATAACAAAGGGGGCAAGAATACACAATGGGGAAAAGCCCCCCTATTCAACACGGTGTTGGGAAACTGGACAGTACCATAAAGGGGAATAAAACCGGACCACTTTCTGACACCACACACAAACTCAAAATGGATTAAAGACCTAAATGTGAGACCTGAAACCATAATGCTCCTGAAAGAGAGCACAGGCAGGAATTTCTTTGACATCAACTATAGAAATATTTTTTCTAGGTAAGTCTCCTTTGGCATGGGAAACAAAAGCAACCTTCAGCGACTGGGACTACACCCAAATAAAGCTCCTGCACAGCCACAGAAACCAGCAATGGAAAGGAACCTACTGAACAGGAGAAGATATTCGCAAATGAAACACCCGGTCGGGGCTTAATATTTAAAATATATACGGAACTCCTACAACTCAACACCCAAAAATAATAATAGTAATCCAATTTAAAATGGGCAGAGAACCTAAAGGATTATTCTTCCAAAGAAGGTGATCGATGGCCAAAAGACATTATAAAAAAGACAACCAACATCAGTAATTGTCAGGGAAAAACAAATCAAAACCACAATGAGAAATAACCTCATACCTGTCAGGATGGCTGAAATAAAAAATACAAGAAACAACAGGTGTTGGCGAGGATGCAGAGAAAGGGAAGCCTCCGCTTACGTGGCCGGTGGGAATGCGAGCTGGTGTGGTCGCTCTAGAAAAGTGTGGAGGTTCCTCAAAATTGAAAATGGAGCTACCGTATGATTCAGTAATTCCTTTACTTGGTATTTACTCAAAGAAAACAAAAACCATAATTTAAAAAGATACACAACCCCTCAGTTTATAGCAGCATTATTTACAATGGCCAAGATATGAACGCAGCCCAAGTGTCCATCAATGGACGAACGGATAAAGAAGGCATCTCACACACACACACACACACACACACACAAAATGGATAAAGAAGGCATGTCACATACACACACACAAAATGGATAAAGAAAGCATCACACACACACACACACACACACAAAATGGATAAAGAAGGCATCACACACACACAAAATGGATAAAGAAAGCATCACACACACACACGAATATAAAGAATGGAATATTACTCAGCCAATAAAAAAATGAAATCTTTGCCATTTGCAACAACATGGAGGGACCCAAAGGGTATTATGCTAAGTTAAACAAGTCAGAGAAAGACAACTATCATACAATTTTACACATATAAGGAATCTTAAAAAAAAAAAAAAAAAGAATCAAGCAAAACGCAGACTCACCCCCATAAATACAGAGAAGAAACTGGTGGTTGTGGGAGGGCAGGTGGTTGGGGGCATGGGCAAAGTGGGGAGAGGGGAGTGGTATGTCCAGACATCTGGGCAGGGCATGAAGGTCAGGGATGAAAGGCACAGCCCAGGGAAGACAGTGACACTGCAGCAGCACTGTGTGCCCCCAGACTCAGCTCCATGTGTGAGCGAAGCAAAACTCTGTCCTAGTGCTATGCTGCCCCTGACGCCACGGTAACATTCTGTTAACTATCCGCAAAGAAAAAGAACCCTGAGCCTTCCAAACATACCCTAGTGTGTCTGCTGCTCCCAAGAGACATTTGCCACGGCAAGTCTCGGGGACGCAGGGGACCACCGTCCTCCCTTCCCGGGAATCACAGGTGGACAGCGACGACGTGACTCCTGGCTTGTGTCCCACGCTGTAGAGTCTTCCAAACTCTCAAGGCCACTGTTTGCATGTTTGCGAGAGAGAGAGGACCATCCTGGACCCAAACAAGCTGTAATCTGTGTTCTTCGAAGGTGGGGGTTTGGGACAAAACAATCATAGGAGAAGGACAGTGGCTTTTGCCACATTTCTAAAAATAATCATGAGAAACAAGATAAGCAGGAGCCTACTTGGGCAGACAAAGGAATAGAACAGTTGAGAGGAAGACTGCCCTGCGAAACCCAAGAGGGTCAACCGTGGGGTGACTCTGGGCTGCTCCGGCGAGGGGACACGGCCAGCCTCACCCCACTCCCCAGAGGCCTCGTCACAAGGGGCCACCACACTCCACATCTGCCAGGCCCCGCAGGGTCCACCGCCAGAGCCTGGCTGGGTCTTCACCCACCCCACTTCTCTGGCCACCTTGGGCAGCCCGCCAGGGGGATCTGGACCCCCTTACGGTGCATCCACTGTTTTCGGCGCTGACGAACGGGCCTGGGGTGTGACAGCGGGAAGACTGGCAGGAGACGCTGTTCCAAGTCCCCACCGGCGGCCTCAACCCCTGTTCCTAGACGACCGAGTCAGACGCACCCCAGACAGAGGCTAGCCAGGCCCCGTGCACCCCTGGTCCCCTGGGTCCCGGCTCCCCGTGTCCCCACATCAGGCACCACTGTTAAGTGCTGGGCGAGGCCAACGGCTCGGTTCTGCCGTGTCCATGGCTCCCGCCAGACCAGGGACCTCTGGAGGGCAAGGACCACCTGCCACTGTCCCTTCTGACCGCAGCGGGCACGGACACAGACCCTGTCACAAAGGAGAACCGGCGAGGCAGGCGCACAGGGAAAAAAAGCTTGAGAACGTCGGGTGAAGCCCGAGCTAACCGCCAGGACTGGGAAGAGGAGCAAACCCAGGGAAGTGCGGGTGTCCTTGAAACCCTGCAACTCAGCTATTAAATGTCTCCAAGAGAAAGCAACGAGGACGGGGAGGGAGGACCCTGAGCCGGCAAGCTGAGGACGGGGACGGGGAAGAGACGCCCCTGAGCCGTCATCGGAAACGCGGCCGGAGCTCGTGGAGCTCGTAACACGTCGGACAGCGATGGCACGGCGCGTCGGAGGCGGCAAGACCGCCGGGACACAGATCCCCGCGGGGAGCGTGGTCGTGGCTGCGGCGCTGCTCTCGGCACCCGTCGGCCCGCAGAGGCTCCGGGGCCGAGCGCCCGCCCTGCAGTAGCTCGGGCGGCTCACCTTCTCCAGCGCCGTCGGACAGCTCAGGACGGTCGGTTTCAGGACGGACAGTTTTCAGACACTACATTTAGCCCACTCGAATTCTTCTTAAAAAACGCTATCCCGTTAAACCTCTCGGAAGAGGAAATCTACATTTCATTATCAAGTCAGAACACCGCGCTCTCTGGTCCGCTGGGAAGCGCAGGGAAAACGAGCGTCAGGGAGGGCTCGCTGGCCGGGCCGAGCGCCTCGGGCGTGTTTGGGGAACGTGGAGGGCGGACAGGGGGCGGACTCGTGCTCAGATGTCCGATCAGCAAATACGGAAAAGGGTGGCCATTCATTATTTTTAAAATCATAACCTACTGCATACGTTGAGAAAAGTGATTTTTAGTTCGCCTTTTTGTTACCTTTGATTAGTGAGTCTGCCCTTTCTCAGATGCTTATGGACCAAACTATTGGCTCCTTCATGAATTTCCTGGTTATTCCTTGTCCATTTCTATGCACTCATGAAAATTATCTTTGTCCATAAAGATTATCACCCATTTGTAAAGATAAGAACAAGTGTGCCTCCAAGTTCACCATGTGTGCCTTTAGTTAGGAAAGGTTTCCTAACGTTCCTTTCCTTTGCTCTGTGGCTCTTACACTTACAAACCCCGTCCTGGGCCACGATCAGTGCACACTTGTGCCCTTTCCCGGTTGTGGCGAGGGTGTCACAGAGCGAGCACTCGCACCGTGCTGGTGGGGACGTCCCGCTCTGGAAGGAGCTTGGCAGCAGTTTCAAGTTCTAAGAACATTCGTGCCCACTGCGGGGAGCCCAAACGGCCCCCCGGGGACAGCCACTCCACTGCCTGGAATCCAGCAACCCGACCTTATTTGGAAACGAGATCTCTGAGAGTCTGATTCAAGTAGGAACCCGGAGATGAGCCAACACTCCCAGGTCATCTGGGTGGGTCCCAGATCCAATGACAAGAGAGCCTCAAAGAGAGAGACTGGAGATGGACAGGGGACACAGTCAAGAAGCCACGTGACGACGGAGGCAGAGACTGAGTGAGGGAGCCACAGCAACCCCACACCCAGCCAGTCTCCTGAATGGCTGCAAAAACTCTGGTGAGCAACTGGACACGGGAAATGCTTGATGACAGCGTACGCTGGAATGCTGTGCCTCAGTGAAGTCCCGTCAAAGAGTATGGGCACATTCTCAGAAAGGAATATAAAGTGAAAAAAGAAACACAGTAGTTCCCAATTTCAGTTTAAAAAATAAGAATAAGATGGGAAAGAAGCAAGTCAAGAGCAATGATAGTTTCTGGGTCACGGAATTACTGGTGACTTTGACGTCATTAATTTGTGCTTCTCTATAATTTCTAAATATTTAGCAGATCCAACAACCGGAAAAAGAAAAGAAAATATATGAATGTCACACAACTACCCCACAATTTCTCTACCAGCTAAGGGAAAAGACAACCATTATCACAGAAGTGAAGTTCGTAAAAGTGGAATACGAGGTATTGGCAAGAAAGGACCCAGCAGCCAACACGTGCATTACCGAGTTCGACAGTAAGACTCTGACCTCCGGGTTCTGCCTGCTCTTGTTCCCAGGGAAAACACAGCATACTTCTCAAAGAGTATTCTAGATCGAAAACAGAGGGAAATTCTAAAGGGCTGGAACAAAAGCTCACAGGCAGAGGCAGAGAATAGACGAGTGGTCCTCCGTGATGCTGCTAACTTTATAACACTGCGGACCCACGTTCTACCCAACGTACCCGTGGAGGTAGCTTCCGTACAACATTCTAGGACATGCTGTAGAAGGATACAAGATCTCAGGTCCCTCATCTTCCCTATAGTTTGCACTCAATGACTCCACAGGGAAAAGGCCAGGTAAGTGTCTCCTCTTTGGGGCACAGAAAGAACAAACACATGTGCCTCGCTGCTGTCCCGATGCTCCCCTCCCACCCTCCCGCCCGGCTCTGCGTCCAGGTGCCCTGTAGGTCTCTGGATAAAGCAGCTAAGCCAGCTGCGTGAGTCAATCCAGAGCAAAGCGAGGCTGAGATGGAGAACAGGTGCCCCAGGACAGGGTCCCACAGACCCTGCTAGTGACCTGTCATTATCAGCCTTGCAGGTGACAAGGCAGATGACAGAGGCCAAGGGAAAAAAGTGGTCTGTGCCCCCAGACTTGGCCCCTCGGGGTCCTCCCAGCTCCTCCCTGTCCTGGCTGGGTGAGGACGGTGAACACAGTGGCCCTGGAAGGCTCGTGTGAGGATGGCAGAGCCTCAGACAGATAGAATGTGGGTCCGGAAGGATCATTCTGGAGAATGCAGTCCCTGTCCCAGATAACAGTGTACCTGACCAGAGCTGGAAGCCAAGTTCTGCTTGTCCCATCCAGCACCGCAGAGGGACCGTCCCAACAGCTAGCTGGCCCAGCAGAGGCCAGTCCTCTTCCCCCAGCAGCTGTGCTCACACCTGGGAATAAAGGCCCGAGCATGACAGCCATTTGCCCTGGGAGGGGTTAGACCAACCCAGGGAAGACCCAGTGCAGAACGGGGACAAACCAGGATCCCCGATGACACTCCACCCACCCCCCTTTATGACAAGAGCAACACATCCTGTTTCAGTCACTGTGTGTGGGACCGTCCATGTTTCCGATAAAACAGAAACAAAGGAGAAAAAGCTGGCCCTGTCCCAGCATTGCAGATGAGCTCTGTCAGTCCTCTGATCAGTCCTCACCGCTCGGCAAACACTGACGGAGCACCAGGGCCCAGCAGTTTTTAGGGCCTTGGGACACACCAGTGACCAAAATGCACATGTCCCTCCAGCTCACAGGGCAGCTGTTCCAACCAGAGACTCCTCTCTCCGGCTCTGCCAGACCACAGATGTGACCCCAACACAGCCCCTCACCCGTCTCTCCTCATCTCCCCCTCCGCGATGTGAAGACCTCCCGGGGCTGCTGTGCAAGGGAAGAGCACAGCACTGGGCCTTACACACTCAGCAGCGTGCCTGCCGCCTGCAAGGGCTCCATGTGTGCTGGTGATCACAGGCAGGGAACAAATATCCAAAAATAAGGAAGTAAACCACTCAGTGCGTCAGACAGTAACCAGGGAGCTCGAGAGTGCGGGAGGCACGGGCCGGCCTCCCTGACAAAGTGCCGCGTGTGGGGGCTCCACGGAGGGAGGGGTGACCGCCGTGTCCTGGGAGCACAGAGGCAGGGCCGGGAGCTGTGCAAAGGCCCAGTGCCAAGATGCGCCCCAGCCCCAAGAACAGCACAGGGAGAATCCAGGGTGAGCAGAGCATGTGAGGAGAGGGACTCCGACAGCGAACCAGGTCAGGTGCAGCCTGCTGTGTGGACCGCTGTAGGAAGCTGCCCTTCACTCTGAGCACTGGACAGGAGATGGGGACAAACAGGGTCCCCCCCGCCCCCGACTGCTGCGTCGCTTCTGTCTCCCCTCTGTGCTCCGTACGGAGAAGCTTCAGAGATATGGGGTGAGAATGTACTCTTTGTAATCTCGTCTTGTCCCTTAATGTGAGAGGAACACCTGTTTCATATGAAGTACTTAACTTCCATCTGGTCAGTGGATGTGCACTTTTTTTTTGTAATGTGGCTATAACACAGCGAATGTATCTCATTTCCTATTATTCCTATTTTCCAATATTTTAGTGTAACATAAAACCGGACTGAACATCATTTCAATAATTGCCCATAAATTCATGACTATTTTCGTAGGGTATGTTCACAGCAGTGAAATTGCTGGGATGAGTTATACACAAAAGTAGTTTTATTTTATATGAGTGCTACGACTCTCAATAAAACATCATTAAGAGAAACAAGCAAGGAGATGAATTGAGGACAACGAAATACCGTTTGGTTGTTTTAATGAGCTACGTAGCCCCTCTTTCACAACAAAAATAAAATGTTAATCTAACTAGAGTGATAATCTAGCACGTTTTATTGTAGACCCAGGAATGTCATATCCTAAAATGGCCATATTAAGTTCAAAAAAACAACATTCAACTGTTAAAGAAAATTGCTAAGTTGCCAATAGATTCTACACCACTTTTAAGAGTCAGTAAAGAGATGCTCAGAAATTTGTTCAGAAATTGTCAAATCACAAAGAATGTCAGAAAAATGGACATTTTTAAAAAGCCGAAAGTTTCATATTCTAGCAAAATTAAAAATGTACCCAAACCCACTGATGCACGTGTCACATCGCACATCTCCAACATCCTCCCACACAACTGAGAAGCCACGCGTGGAAACTGGTCAACGAGGAGCCTCTCCCGCAGGACACGAGGGAGGGAACTAGATGCGGACTCACTCACTCAAGCATCTATTGAGTAACACAACTTAAAACACTCAAACAGAACGGGGGGCTGGCCAGATCCGCCCCCTCGCTGTTCCTCCTCCACACTGCGGACAGAGCTGGGCAGCGGGCACATGGAGGCATTAGCAGGCCAAATAACGGTCTTCCAGGGAACGTTCCCCAAGAAAGGCACAGAGAAGCACAGGGATGACTTGCTTCCAGCACTGAAGGACTGGGGAACCTGCCAACGGGGACATCACGGTGAAACGAGGTCTGAAAGGACAAACCGAGGAAAGCACGGAAGAGACACAGTGGTTTCGTGTGGGCAGAAGCGTGGCGTCATTCCGCTCGTGGCCAAGTCAGGAAACAGGGAACAAAGCAGGGACGGGATCCGAGAGCAGAGCCTAGAACACCACAGAAGGAGCTGTGGGGACGAAGGAAGAGAACCAGACGTAAGGTCAGGTCTGCCAGGCTGAGCGTCTGCTCACTGCTCTCGTTCACACGCTGCAACAGACAGTGAGACAGACGGGGGTCCAAGGATGCCCGAGGCCAGCGCCTCCCTCAAATCCGCCGTTCTGAGAGGGGGAGAGAAGGAAAGGGTAACCCCGCGCAACGTGAGGGTCAGCACACTAGTCGGCACACAGGGAGAGTTTCCGAGCTGACCTTATAGTGTTAGGAAAGTTACTGTCATGGCTTCAGATCTTACTCGGAAGCTGAGTACTGCTCCCCGAAGCGTGGGTGGGAGACAGAGCCTGGACATGGCCTTGGGGTTGGAGAGTGTAGCCATGACGATGCCATTCACCCGCGGTCACACTCAGACCACACAGCCACTCCTCCTGGGCCAAGACAGGTTCATCACCAAAAAACAAGCATGCAAAGTCCACCCCGAGACGGTGATCAAGTCAGGGCCACGATTTTTGGGGTCTCACGGACTTGGTGAACAGGAAAGTCAGTCAAGTTTGATGCCCAAAGAATTATGTTAACCCCCCTGGTTGTCATACTTGTTTGCTCTGATTGTCTACTGCTGCTCGGTTAGCATTTCTGGCCTTGTCCTTTGTGGTTAAGTTGGGTCAAAATATTGGAAAGAGGAGGCAAAACAGATAGATGAGTAAAAGACGACCAGAAGTAATAAATTCTTAAGGTTTATGGGAGTTCAGAGCATTGCTTCTTACGCACAATGCAGGATGGCTCAGCCCGGGCCCCAGTTTACTCTGGGATCTGAAACAGTCAGCACTTACTGGGCGTTTACTGGACACGCCGTCCTAAGTGTTTTACAACCATCAATTCCTTTAAACCCTGTGACAAGCCTACAAAGCTCATTTGCATCCGTCCCGCTCTTAGTGACAGGGACTGAAGTATATGGAGGTCAAACCAACTGAGGCCCCTGGGCTGCCCAGCAGGTGTGACTCCAGAGCCCACACTCTGGTCACCGCCTACGCTGCCAACACGGGTCCTGCTGCCCAGAGCTCTGCAAAATCAGAAGGACAGACTTTCATTTAGCACAAGAGGATCGTTTTATTTTGCGCGGCTTACAATGTATACTCCAGGGGCCCTGTGGGAATCATTTCAATATTTTTACTTTTGTGCAGAGTACACTGCACCTCATTGTAAAGACAATGACCAATTACATTTACAAAGTTACTCTTTAAAATATCTGCTGCGATTTTGTGGATAAGCTGACTGATAATGCTTATCCCTCTTTGGAATGACTCTTTTATTCCCTGTGGTTACACACAAAAAGGTATATCAAACACAAATATCACCTCAAGATGGACAAACCTTACACCATGATGAGAGCTTTAATGTGGACATTCTTGGGGAACTAAATCCCCTGCATTCCACCTGACTCTCAGGAACAGAAAAGCCAGTTCAAACTGGGGGAGATTTCTTGGTTTACAGAAGCGAAATTCGAGCAGTAATGACGCTTCGGCACCAGGAGGTCTCAGGACCCAGTGGTCTCCAACCACAGCGGAGCGCTAATGGTGGGCACAGGTGACCGTCGGAAGGACATCAGCAGTCACCAGGAAGGGCGAATTCGTGCTGCACGGGACGTTCAACAGAAGCCTAACAAGCTGGTCTAGAGAGTTCTTCTCCTCGAAGACCCACCCAGACATGCCGAGACCTCACGAGCCAGCGTGACCTGCACCCAGCAAGGAAAACCTCCCGCAACCACTCGGGGAGGCACGTTCTCCGAGGCGCGCGGGGGGAGCTGTCGGAACAGCCGGACGGCTGGGCGCCCCCCCCAGGGCACCAAGTCAGGCCAAGACGGGGCCCACGAGAGGCTCACCGCCAGCCGCTTCTTCACAAGCGGATGGAGCCAGGGCGCAGGGTGAGGGCAGGAACAACGGGGATCGCACATGGTGTCCGGGCACCTTTGGCAAGAAGTCGCAGACGGACAGCAACGGGATCTGTCCCGGGCTGGGGTGGGGGACACGCTGGAAAGGCAGGCGCTCCGCCCCAAAGGTGCAGGACGTGAACCGGAATCTCGACACCCTACAAGCCCACCCTCTGGACCAAAACCCCCAGGCCCAGCCCCCTGCGCAGGAGTGTTTCCGTCGTGAGGAAACACGGGGCCCCCTGCTGACTCCGTGTGTTCACGGGCACCTGCAAATCGAGACCTTTGACAGGCTGCGCATCAGCCAGGACCGGGGTCCCAGGGTGCAAAGGGCTTGCGCATAAGACTGTGGGGGATGAAGAAGGAGTTTTAACTGCCTGAGATGTTTTGCCTACTAACTTCCTGCACGGTAGCCTGTAATGCTTTTAGAACCGGCATCCTGGCAGTGCTCTGGGAGGACTCCCATCTGTCCAACGGGATGAATCATATCTATTTTTATTGTACCCAATGAATGACCGCGGCACATCCTTTCCAAGGGTCAATACATGATGCATTTGCTTATTTTCCCTTTACGATCTATATTCAAAGTGTACGTCCTTCAACTCCTTGGGTAATTCATCTAAATCACCAGTAACTCAAGCCATACAAAAATAGTGGTAAAAGAATAAATGTTTATTTCTGCCTCAGGCAGGACCACGTCGGACAACTCTACTATAAACGCGAAGTTTCTTGGATGGGAAGGGAATAAAGCATTAACAGAGTAAAAAGTTGGCTTAAATCACTTATCTGAGAAAACATCTCCACGGGGAGAAAACTCTCATTTTGGGCACTTCGGCACTTTGGATGATTTGAGGTGGCATTCCTATCACTCACGGAGCTCGCCCTGAAACCTACAATTATCCTGCATTTGGGACAGGACAAGCCACTAGAGCAAGTCACCCAAGGCTTACTGACTTTTTCACCAAGAACAGAAATTTCCGGGGAGAGTTCATGAAGGGGTTAATCCCACCTTTCGGGACCTCCTCCCCCAGGACAGGACATTGCAGTGACCTAGAAAAGGGCAGCAAGCTTTAGGACAGGACTTTCTCCCCGTTTTCATTCATTAGGTCCCCACTCTGCCCAGATGTGCCTAAGCAGGCCGTATGTCCCCAGTCTGCTGTCGCGTTGCCAGATGTGGGGCATCAAATATTCCAATTTGTTCTCTTCCAAGCAGTGAAAAAGTCTTATCATCTAAAAGGAAACGGTACACACGCGCCACAATGAGTGTTGGAGCCAAGTCTGTGAGTCACCCAGTACCTGCACAAGGCAATCTGGCTACTGGAAAATCCTGATTAATGAGTTTTTTTGAACACCAGAGTGACAACCTGACCTGCCAAAAAATCAGTTTTTCTCATCAGTTCGTCATGTGTTGGTTACCTAGGACCCCCCCAGAGAATGCGAAGGAAGAAAAATGAGAATGGTGGTGTAACGCACATGAACCTCAGAAGTCAGTGTTGCTTCTTGCAAGTTGTGGGGGACAGGGCGGGGAGAGGTCCCCTGGACGTGCTACGCAGCCTCCCGAAGGCTGTGCTGAGAGCCTGAGGATGTTCTAGTCCCCAACAGAACTAAGTCACCATCTGAAATAAGTACCAGGTCGCCCAGTTCTCATCACACGCAGTGCTCCCCAAGGACACACAGCCAGCAGGTACCCAGGACCCCAGGGAGAGTCCTTGTCTGAAGTCCTGCCCTGAGCTCTCCTGTCTCCAAGGGGACAGACCGAGCCGCTCAAAACTACGCCAGACCTGTCGGGCAGCCTTACCACCACCGAGGGAGACCTCGCCACCCATCCTTCATTTGTAATCAATACAAGACCACGGCGCTGAGAAGTCTCGAATTCCCAATTTCGAGACCCAGCCCTCATCGCCATTGGTTTGCAGAAGAGAACAGAGGCGGCTGGAATCACGGCAGCTGACAAGTGTGCAAGTCACAGGAAGAGAGGCTGCTCGAGTTTCCCACGCCAGTCTCCAGCCACTGGGCAAGCTCTCTCCTCGGTCCACCTGCGCCCTCTCCACCTGCAGATCTCTCCCTTCTCCACCTGGGCCCTCTCCCCTCGCAGAACCTCTGCTCTCTCCATCTGCAGACCTCTCCTGCCGCCCCTTGGGCCCTATCCCTTCTCCACCTGCACCCTCTCTCCTTGGCACGGGGGCCCTCTCTCCCCTCTCCACCTGCAGACCCTCTTGACCTCTGAGACTCCCCTCCTCCTCGCCCCCTCCCGACCTCTCCTAACTCTTTCCCTTAACCCGCACCCCCAGGTTCCGTGTCCAGCTGGCTCCGAGGCTCCGGGCGCAGTGCGCGCAAGGAGGGCGGTCAGGTGGGCTGGGGCACCGTCCTCCGCCCGGCCTCACCTGCTGGCGCACGCAGAGCCCGTGCCTGCCGCCCCCACCCCTGGCAGCGCAGGCTGCAATAATTACATCCTCATTATTTCTCTGCGATCGTTAGCGAGCGAGCCGAGAACAGCAACAGCCGCTGCCGGGGGAGGCTTGGTTACAAAACCCTGCGCCGGGAGCTCCGCGCTTAGCAACCACCCCGAAAAAAGCCGGGTGCTCGCGCTCCCACTTGGAGAGCGGGCGGCGGCCACCCCCTCCCCGCGCTGCAGCCGCCGCGACCCCGCAGAAGTGGCCCCTCCACCATCCCTGGCCCGCTCCCCTCGCAGGCGCAGCCCCAGTTCCCGGCCCTCACCGAACCTCCCCAATCCCGGTCGGTCCACCTGCGCCCCCGTCCCCTCGCGGCTGCCCCGCGGGAGCCGGACACCGCCCCCTCCTCAGTCTCCGTCAGCTCCCCCAGCTCGCCGGCCGAGCGCAGCCTGTCCCGCCTCCGCGGCGCCCGCACCGCCCCCAGAGCCCCAGAGCCCAGGGTCCGGGGACCCCCGGCCACGACCCGCGCTGCGCTCAGCCCAAGCGAAGGACGAGGCCGCCCGCGCAGCGCGGGACCCTGTGCCCAGGCTGCCCAGGGGTCTCTGCCCGCGCCCCACGCGCAGCCGAACCCCGCGCCTCGGCCCCGCGACCCCCCGGGGTTCGCACCTTCCTCAGCGCAGACATCCTCGGGCGCTCGGAGTTCAGAAGGTGCAGGGCGACATGGCGCGTGGCCCGTCGGTCCGCCCGTCCGTCAGTCCGCGGGGCCGCTGCCGCCGCCGCGCGCTCCAACCGCGCTCGAGCCCGGCGCACGGTCGGAGCTCACCGCCGGCGCCTGCGCACTGGGCGCCCGGGGAGGCCCGGCGCGCTGGGGGGCGGCCGGCGCGCGGCGGCATCTGGGGAGGGGCCAGGCCCGCGCCCGGGGGCGCCCAGGCCTGCGCGTCGCGCCCCCGGCCGCCCCGCCCCGCCCCGCCCCGCCCCGCCCGCCGGCGCGCAAGCCACGCCCCGGACGCCACCTGTTGCGCGGGGAGCGCCAGGCGCCTGCGGCTCGCCGGCCAGTCCCGCGGTTCCAGGCTGCCCGCGCGAGCCGGAGCCAGAGCGCGGCGAAGTTAGCGCGCGGATCGCACACGTGCCCCAGCACCTGGGACGCGGCCCCGCGCTCCGGGTCCGGAGGAGCGACACGCGCACCGGGTGAGTCCGCTCCGGAGCCAGATGCTCTCCAGCCAGAGGGCACGGGAGACCATGCGTGCTCCCGGCGCTGGCGAGGGAGTGGCACCGCAAAGCTGTCCCGCTTCTGTCCATCCTGCTGCCCAGCCTCCTCCTCCTTCCAGGCGCGTACTTCCCCGTGGAGAACGGGCGTGGTGTGCGCAGGGAAGGGTGCGCTATGGCGGCGGGGGGACGGCCGTCCTTGCAACGGTAAACCGGCGTGGAGAGGCAGCGAGCGCCATCCGTGGGGTCTGGCCGCCTCCGTGCGTTTGCTCTCAGCAGCACAGAGGGCCTCGGCCAAGGAATGGAGTCAGGTTGCGTCGACCTCCTGAGCGATCTGGGCAGCCGAGCCCACGGGGCCAGACTGGGATGGACCGTCGGTAGCTTGGTGGGAAGGCCCCCCCGGGACCCACTGCCCGGGAAGCAAAGTTACCCGCCAGAGCGTCCCCCGCTCCACCGGAGCCGACGCCGGGTGCTCTCATTCCGCTGTCCCCTCGCGGTCCTGGGCCCGGCGCAGGGGCAGGGCGGGAGCCTCACCGTAATTCCCCGCAACACCAGACTCTCCCAAGTCTCCACCTGGGTTCCGGGGAGTCCGAGGGGGACAAAAGCCCAGAAAGCTGCTGGCAAAAGTGAGGCCGCAGGACGACGGTTTGTGTACAGCGAAGTGAGAGGGATTAGAATAGGAATCTGGTGACCAAAAATATTTGGGGGCGCCTGGGTGGCTCAGTGGGTTAAAGCCTCTGCCTTCGGCTCAGGTCATGATCTCAGGGTCCTGCGATCGAGCCCCGCATCGGGCTCTCTGCTCAGCGGGGAGCCTGCTTCCCTTCCCCTCTCTCTCTGCCCGCGGGTCTGCCTGCTTGTGATCTCTATCTGATAAATAAAATCTTAAAAAAAAAAAATTTGGAATGGACAAGATGGACTTTTTCAGAAATTATAAGCCCTTTATTGTTTTTTAAAATTTTATTTATTTAATTTAGACGAGAGAGAGAGCGAGAGCGAGAGCTCACGGGGACAGGGGGATGGCAGAGGCAGAGGGAGAAGCAGACTCCCCGCTGAGCAGAGAGACGAACGCGGGGCTGGAACCCAGGACCCGGGATCATGACCTCAGCCTAAGGCAGCCGCTTCACCCACTGAGCCATCCGGGTGCCCTCAGTAATTCCAAGGTCTTTGGACAAAGGTCTCCCTGAGAGCTCTTCACAGAACTGACCACTCTCGCTCATCAACTGCATTTTATTTTACAACAAAGTTCTAAGTGCTGAGGGGAGTGGGTACAAGGTGAAGCACAGAAACCTGTCCACAGTCGCATTCTCTGTGGTGCTTCTAGCACCTTCCGATTTGTCTCTGTGGTCAGACACCGAGGGATCAGGTGTGCCACACTTCAACCAGAAATCCAGATTCTAGATCCATTTCTTAATTTAAAAGCTCACTCCCTCCTCTCCATATCTGTCCTCACCTGTCCGTCTTTTTGAGATCCACGGGTTCACTCGCTCATACCACAGCCACAATAAAAAACAACAAAAGTGTGCTGAGTGTCTGTCGCGTCTCTCAACACATGAGCCAAACGGAGAAACGGCCCCGGACCAGGGAGCTCTCGGTCCGCAGAGGGAATCGCTTGTGAAAATACTCCAAGAGCCATGGAACTGGGGGCAGGTGGTTTCATCAGGAGGTCAGTCCAGGAAGCCGGAGGAGTCGGACAGGGAGGGAGGGAGAGTTTATCAGATGCCCTACCATGCTGGTCGCCCTGTAAACAAAGGGTGCTCTGTCTGGCTCCGGTCCCTGAAGGAACCATGTAGACTGCACCTCAGAATGGCTTGGCCGAGGTTTGGAGGGCTGGACACGTGCTCGTCGGACTTCCACCCCCCAGACTGACAGATGTTTCCCCACTCCCCGCTGCAGGTTTTCTGGCTGAGCAGCTCCTGTACCTTCCAGAAAGGCCAGCCGGCCTGTTTTGGGGGGCAGCAGGTGAGTGCAAGGGGGTCGTACAGGGAACCACAGGGAACCCTGCGGGCACCTTCTGCCAGAGCCCTGCAGAAGCGCTGGGATTCGGACAAGACAGGAGCGGTGTGGGGAAGGGGATGTAGGAAGAAGGGAGAGCGGGCACGAGGATGCAGGGAGGGGGAAGGAAGGGCAGGTGGGACGCCCACCCTCCATGCTCGGGAGGGTCCGACTAAGCAGAACAAAGTGAACAAGGGACAGCACGAAAGTGTCTGCAGAACAGTCCGGGGTGACATGACATCGGGAGGACTCCGAGTTGTATCTTGTGTTCAGTAAAATCTGATGTGGGGTTCTGAGCAGGGAAGCAGGATGTCCAACAGGGACAGTTGTGACATTTGTGGACCGTTTCATGTCTCCCTTCCCGATCTGTACACCTTTAATTTCCTTGTTACTTGAGCCAGGACCTGCGCGGCCATGCGGGAAAGAGTGGTGGGAGGGGACAGCATGACATGCGGGGTCAACATGATGGTAGCTAGAGGGTGTTTGTAGATCCCCTTTATCAAGCTGAAGTCCCCTCTGTTCCTAGTCTGATGACAGTTTTTGTCATGAACACGTGTTGGGTTTCGTCGAATGTCTCTTCCGCATCTACTGGTATGTCCCCGCAATTTTGCACTTTGGCTTGAAAGTGACGGATTAACTTCACTGATTCTGAATGGCACTGAGATTTCTAAGAGACATTTTGGCCACAATGAGGAGAAGACCGGAAGGGGTGGGAGTGAGGAAGCAGGAGCGGACGTGGGGAGCTCAGTTCAACATGCCTGGAGGAGGGGCGTCTGGGTGGCTCAGTCGGTGAAGCGTCTGCCTTTGGCTCAGGTCATGACCCTGGGGTCCTGGGATGGAGCCCCACGTCGGGCTCCTGGGTGTTGGGGCTCCCTGCTCCGTGGGGAGTCTGCTCCCTCTCCCTCTGCCCTGCTCCTGCTCTTTCTGTGTCAAATATATAAATAAAATCTTTTTAAAAAATCCTGGAGGAATTCTAGCGAGAGACAAGGAAGGCGGCAGAGGCCAGGAATGCAGCAGGGAGAAATCTCTTTGGTTTTTCTGAGCAGGGGGCGGGGACAGGAGGCACAGGGATCGCTTGCTGGGCTCCGCACCTGGGCAGGTGGCCCTTCTGGGCGGACAGCCGGTGACAGGTGCATACTGGTCAGCCTGCGCTGGACCTGGGGACGTGAGGTCCAGTGACTTAGGAGCAGGTGCATGGAGGTCTGGGTGGGAGACACACACTGCAGATGACAAGGTAGAGGCTGACTTTGCCGTCAATTCTTTCAAGTTCGGGTCTGATCGGGAGTAAGGACTTCGGGCAGGAGGAAACTCTGAGGTTTCTGGGAAGATTTTGTTGTGAAGCCGCCAAGTCCAGAGTGGGCTTGGATGCTGGGGGGGTGAGGCAGGAGGGAAGGACAGGGTCGAGACACAGCCTCATCGAGGACATTAGTCCAGCGAGTAGTCCCTCCTCTTGCACCAACATGTTTTACGTAACTTCCTAGAACGGTTTCAGGTTCACGGCAGAACTGAGGGGAAGGTGCGGAGACGTCACATACACCGCCTGCCTCCCCCCCACACTCGGCCGCCATCATCCACGTCCCCACCGATCGTACCTCTGCGACGACACTGAGCCCACAGTGACCCGTCATCATCCGGAGTCCAGCATGAATCCCATCCGGGCTCACTCTCGTTGCAGGAGAGTCTGTGGGTGTGGACAAGTGAGTGGTTATCGGAATCACGGTCCCCTGGACTCTGAGTCCTGGTCCACTGTTGAATGGGCGCCTACATTTCCGGGTCCGGCAGGTCTCTCAAACTTGGAGGGGTGGGTGTCGCACGCCACCCCCAGGGTGATCCTCTCAGGGCTTTCCGTCTCCTCTGTGCGACTCCATCCTCTGGTTTCCAACAACACCGTGGACACAGGCCACACTTCCTTCTTTCGAGCCCACGTGAGTCAACATGAAAACCTCTTCTGCTTTGTCGTCAAGTACATCCGAAATCCGAGGGCCGCTTCCTACCACCTGGGAAGCCACCGTCCTGACGCTGGCCGCCAGGGTCTCTCTAGGTGCCATGGACTCACCCGGTCTCCCTGCCTCCTCAAGGGACTTCTCTGAGATGGAGGTCAGAGAGGCTCGCTCCTCCGCTCCCGCAGGCTGGTGACCTTCCCTGGCATAACCCCCTTTGGGCCCGTAGCCCCACACGGAGGCCTGTTTCCTGCCCGACGGCATCAGTGCGTCTGCCCTCCCGGTCCCGCTGCAGACACCGTCCCCCAGGAGCCTCAGGGCACACTTGCCTCCCCGCTGCTGGGCGCTCCCCGCCCCGTTGTCCCCAAGCCTCGCTCCGGCGGCGGCCGCTAGCCTGGCCCTCAGGATGTTCCTGCGGAAACTTCCTGACCGCCGGCCTCCCCACGCTTCGTGTCCCCCTCCTTCCCCCGCCCCGTCTCCCGTCATCAGACTGTTCACGACCTGGCCGCAGCACCCTGAACAGTGCCTGACGTGGACAGTCTCTGGGAAAATGTATTTTCCAAGAAGTAAATTCGAGAAAGGAGCAAAGAGGAAGTCAAGGTCCCAGAGAAGGTGCCGTGGGGGTGGACGGGGCGCGGGGAAGAACCCCCACCGGGGGGCGTGGGTCTGCGGGGAAGGGGGACGGGGAGGGCGGTGGTCTTCGCCATGGCCGTGGGCAGGCTCTTCTTCCCCTTGGCCTTCACACCGAGTTCTGGGGTCCCTTAGGACACCGGTGCAGGCTCCTGCACTGCCCCACCCCTGCAGCACCAGGGCCCCTGATGCGGGGCCCCGGAACCCTAGGTGACCCCGTGGGCGGTCACCAAGCCACCCACTGGGCTGTGCCCTCCCGCTGTGCCTCCTCTCCCTGTGCCCCCCTGCTGCTGACACCCTGCTGCTGACCCAGTCTCTATGACCCCCTTTCCCTTGAACCCCTCTCTCTGACCCCCCTCCGTATGGCTCCGCCCACTACCCCTCCCTTTAACCCCTCCCGCTGACCCCCCTGCTGAGCCCCCTCCCCTTGACCCCCTCTGCTGACCCCTGCCTAAACTTACAGTGTTGTATTTCAATTATGTGTCAATAAAACTGAGAAAAAAAAAAATCCTTCCCATTCTTCATTTGAATATATATTGATGATGAAATGGTAATGAGGAGATATGGTTTAATAGGGCTCCCATGAGACTGGATTTCCTGCATCTCCTGACTTTGTCCTAAGGCACCAAAACCAAGAGCCGGGCTAACCCAGGGTTCAGTCACTTCGCTCTGAGCATGCTCCGAGCACCCCCTGCCCCGACCGCCCACGGCCACGCCCACAGCCCCCGTACAAGCCAATCCACATCCGGCGCGCGGCTGATTGGCATCCAGCGGGAAAGAACCCAGGTCCCGGATGGGCGCGGCCGTCGTTGTGGGCGGGCATAGAGGGCCGGAACCCGGAAGCGTCGCCGCGCGGCTCTGGCCCTGAAGTGGCCGGCGCGGGGGTAAAGCTGGGGTCCCGGGATCGCCATGGCCACGCCGCGGCAGCACGGTACGCCGGGTGGGGGTCTGGGGGCAAAGCTGGGCGGCGCAGGTGCGGAGCGAGCCACGCCCAGATTCTGCTCTAGGACCCAGTCCCCGGACCCCCGGCCTAACCCCGCCGGGACCCCAGAGCCCCGTCCACCTCCCCCCCGCAGCCCAGAGCCCGGTCCACCTCCCCCCTGGATCCCAGAGCCCCGTCCACCTACCCCCCCCGATCCAAGAGCCCCCTCCACCTACTCCCCCGGATCCCAGAGCCCCGTCCACCTCCCCGCCGCAGCCCAGAGCCCCGTCCACCTCCCACCCGGAGTCCGGGACCCCTGGCCCACCCCCCGCCCCAATCCTAGAGCCCTGTCCACCTACCACCCGGACCCCAGGACCGAGCCTATCCTACCCTGGACCCCAGAGTTCTGTCCACCTCCCACCCAGAGCCCGGCCCATCCCCCCCATCCCAGAGCCCTGTCCACCTCCCACCCAGAAGTACAAGTTGCACATCCCTGCGGAGGTTTGGGGACCCCCCCCGCCCCACAAATCCCATATTCCCTCATGGAAAGGTGTTCCCTGCTTCTTTGAGATCCCACAGGCCTTGTCTCCTCTGTCTAGGGCCCCTGAACACTGGGGCTGGGATGCAGATCCCAGAGATACCTGGGTCCCTGGGGTCCTGCCAGCCCACCCAGGTGGTCCCTCGGGGTCCCCAGTGCCAACGCTCACCTGGGTCTGGGGTACCGGAGGGAGGTGGGCCAGGGTGCAGAGTCGGGAAGGGAGATGGGCTCTGGGATCCAAGTGGGAGGTGGGTGGGGCTCTGGGGTCTGTGGGGGCATGGGCCAGGAGTCCAGGTGGGGCAGGAGGTGGGCCACCTGGAGCTCCATGTGGGAGGTGGACAGGGCTCTGGGGTCTGGGGGGATGGCCCAGGGTACTGGGCTCTGTGTGGGAGGTAGACAGGGCTCTGGGGTCCGGGGGGGTTGGGCCGGGGGTCCCGCACTCTGTAAGTTAACTCCACGTGTGTCCTTGTGGTGAGAACTTTAGGACTTTCTCTCTGCGAGACTTTCAAACAGAGCACAGGGCGTCGTACACTATGGTCCCAGGAGTCACTGAGGCTGCAGCTGGAGGTTTGTACTTTCAGCCACTTTCCTCCAGTTCTTCCCTCCACCCTCCCCACTTCTGCTGACCACTAACCTGTTCTCTGTACCTACGCAGGGGTTTTTAGATGCCACGTGTAAGTGTTAGTCTTTGACCGATTTCATTTAGCTTAAGGCCCTCGAGGTCCACCTGTGTGGTTGCAAATGGCAAGATTTCCTTCTTTCTCAATTGCTGAGTGTACCATCGTGTGAACACACTGCAGCTCTTCGTCTGCTCATCCGTCCTGGGTGCACCCTTAGGCTGGCCTGCGTCTTTGCTCTTGTAAGTAGTGCTGCAGTGAATGTGGGGGTGCAGACACCTCTTTGAGCTCCAGATTTTGTTTCCTCTGAAGGCACATTCCAAAGTGCGATCACTGGGTCGTAAGGTCGCTGTATTTGTAACTTTCTGAGGACTCTCCGTGCTGCTTTCCGGAGTGGCTGCTGTGGTTTGCGTTCCCAGCAGTGGTGTGAGGGGGTCCCCTTTCTCGCATCTTGGCCGACACTTGCTATTTTTTGCCTTTTTGATGGTTGCCATTCCGAGGACTGTGAGGTGGTCTCCGGCCGTGGTTTGGATTTGCATTTCCCTGGTGGCGAGTGACCATCCCTCTGCGTGTCTATTGGCCATCTGTGTGTCATCTGTGGAAGAATTCCTGTTAAGATCCTCTGCCCATCTTTTAATTGGCTTGGTATTTTGCTGTTGAGCTGTATACGTTCTCCATCTATTCTGGGCATGAACCCCTTTCAGATGCGTGACTCGCAGGCACCATTTCCTGGTCCCCAGGCTTCCTCCTCGTGCCTGTGGGTTTCTCTCTTGTGCAGAAGCCTTTGGGTCTGATGTGCCCCCCCTTGTGGATTTTCACTTTTGTTCCCTGTGCTTTAGGTTTCCTGTCCAAAAAATTATCACCAAGACCCGTATCAAGAAGCTCTTTACCTGTGTTTTCTTCTAGGAGCTTATGGTTTCGGGTAAAAGTGAAGGTTTTTGATACATTTCTTATGTTACTTGGATTGGTTCAGGCCATGATTATTTATTTTTTCTTCTTTACATTTAAAATGGATGTGGATTCACCCTTTGAAATGAGAAGTCGAGTGTCCATTATAGTTAACAAGAACTTGCTTGAAGTAAGGAAAGGAAACTAATTTCCCAGTAGGCAGAATGTGGAGAGCAGTAAATAGCGTCCCCGTGTCAGCGGCTTCCTTTATAGGAGAACACTGTGGGGCGCCTCCCTGCCGTTCTGCACCCCGCTGAGTCCTGACTTCTACCTATGAGTTTTAAAAACAGATCATCACAGGTTAAAATGGCTTAATTTCTAACGAGTCAGATGTTAGTCTCCAAAGTGAACATTAAAACATCTGGAGTGCTCAGGCCGTTCTGCCACACGCTGGAGGCAGGAGCAAAGACCGTGGGCTCTCGAGCAGGCCCAGCCCAGGTGGCTGCCCTGGGTCTCTGCAGCTGGCTGCCAGCCCGAGCGCCCTGCCCCCTTGCACCGGGGCTCCTTCCTGGACTGCACAGCGCTCTTTCCCTTCATCCCCTTCCCGCATCCCCGTGTGCTTGGGACCCTCCAAGCCTGAAACATCAGCGCTTCCCTGTGCCGGGAAGCAGACTCATCTGCGTGCACCCGGTCAACTTGACGGAACCCTCGCAGCTCACCGAATTGAGACAAATGAAGCCTTGCGTTGTTTTCCGCAGTCGGGGACTTTCTTCTCTAGAAACGGCCTCCTTTGGCCATTGGACCGGTGATAGAATTGTCTGAGTGAGGTTTTACGACATTGTGTGGGAGGGGTGGATTAGGAAGTCTCGGAAGTCTACAACTGAAGTAGGAAACAAAATAGTGGTTCCGTGAGTCCTTCTCACAAACTCACGGAAGAGCTTGTCTCTGGGACACTTATGCTTCCAGAAACACCTATGGGGGTGATTGTCACTGGAAAGATGCTAAGCACTGACAACTTGTGGAAGCCTCCCATTGTGTGGCGGGTGGGGAAGGCCGTGGCTGGTGCAGACTTGCCCCACAGTTCTGCTCTCTCACTGCCCAGCCCCCTTCAGAGACCCGGGGTCGCCTGCACAACTCTCACTTCACGCTTGCTCACACAGCGAATGTTCCGGAGTCTGCTGGCTGTGCGTGACCTCGTTCGGGCGCCAGAAACGCAGCAGGGAGTGGAACGCTTTCGTTCTAGGCAGGTTCCAGGCTCTTCCTTTGGGCCAGGGTCACAGTTGTGGCTGAGCCACATCCCAGGAAAACGTCCGCTCTGGCCCGGACCAAGAAGGTGTGACGGGGTGGGCTGGCCGGCGGTCTGCAGCTGTGACTCGAGGGCGTTCCCTGAGAGTGCTTCCGCTAAGACGTGAACCCTCCCGAAGCCCAGTTTTCCCCCGAGACGGTTTATAGTGAAAGTCTGCGGGATTCAAGGGGAGGACATTTGGCCTTTGCAGCGATACGATTTGAGTAAGAAGCAAAATTTTTGTTTTTAATGTGCTGTTTTGTGTGGGGAGATGTGTGAAGGGTACTAGCAGGTGTCTCCCGGGCCAGATTGCAGGCCTCTGGGGGGCACAGGCCCACCTGAGACCAACAGCTCTCTGTAACTGAGCCCCACGAAGGCTCCCAGGTCGTGAGTAGGGGTTCAGGTGGCTTCCTTTGTGCCGGGGGAGACCAGGTGACTCTCCGACATGTAATCACATGCCGAACAGGGTGGGGACCGGCTGGTTGCGGGGTGCCGGCGTGGGAGGCAGCAGCCCAACGGCTGGGAACGGAGCCAGCCTCCAGGCGGATTGGGCAGTAGCTGCCAGGGTGGGGGTGGGAGGCTCTGGGGACGCAGCGGGGTGCGGGGTGTCTGTCCCCATCTCACATGGTGCTGGCCTCAGTAGCTGCACAGCAAACTCTTCACACAGTGACCAGGTGTGTTGCCCCTGCCCCCCGACCTGACAGGTCCCGGCTTTCCAGATAGTGGCCTTGAGCGGAGCGCCGTGTTCCGGAGCTGCTCAGCCGTTCTGGGAGAACCTGACCATGTACTTTCTCTGCGGGGCTGGCTCGGCTATTGGGCCGTGAGCGGTGCGCGAGGGAGCTCTTCACACGGTGACGCCGCCTCAGAGCCCAGGGCACCTGGTCCTCCCTGCCACTCTCCAGTGCGCCTTGGACACTGCGTCCCTCACCCGCCGCTCCTGTATCTATGAGCTGAGTGGCGGGTGGAGAGGATTAAACATACTGGTTGAAGTCAAGGACAGGGCAGAAGCCTGTGCCCCGGCTCCTCTCTCTCATCCAGCATCCCCCACCCTTTGGGCCAGTCGATTTTCGTTAACCTGAAGATTTCTCATCCAGGGGAAGTCAACTCAGCCTCTCATGCTACCAGCGTTATGTGAGTGGCCGGGCCTTCCTGCCTCCACACACTTGCACGTTCCCTGGGATGATGAGCCCAGTCCTAACCTGTGTGCACCTGCCCCACCGCCTGGGTCCCTCAGGCACGCGCCCGGTGGGGAAAGCGTGTGTAATGCATGCGGTCCAGCTGCTTCTGGACGAGGCTTTGCTCCTGCCACGTCTGGTCTTCCCAGGGGGCGCCTCTCCTGCAAGCATGCGGCCAGCCGAGACTTTGGTACCACAAGACCCTTATCCTCCAGGGATTCTCACTGGACAAGAGCTGAACTGTAGGTGGTCTCGGTCCCAACTGGCCCAGCCTTCTTCCTCTTCCCCGTGTCCTTGCATCTGGGAGAGGGCTGGCCGGCGCCGGGTGGGCTCTTGGAGCCTAGCTTCATCCTTGTGCCTATGAGGCTTCCGCAGTAGAAATAGCCTGGCTTTACTTACTCATCTAAGCTGCCCAGGCAGAGCCTGGAACAGTGCCCCTACCCCAGTGTTCCAGCTCCCGTGCAGGTGTGCGCCCCCATTACACTCGGCGGCCCTCCAGCTTGTCACCACCAGGTTCCTGTCCGAATGCTTCTACCAGGCAGGATTCCTGTGCTCAGCAAGCATTTCCTGAACGAGCCAGGGAACAGACAGACAGACAGATGGCTCCATGCAGTTGGTGAATGCCAGTCCCCGCTGCCCAGAAGCAGCCGTGTTGGGGTAGGACCTGTGAGCTGGTATACGTTTCGGGCACTGGGGCAGGGGGTTGTTTGCCTCCATAAAAGACAAATCTGAAAATGGACAGAGTCATTGTGGGAAGGGGCAGGTCGAGCTTGTAGTTGGGGTTTTGTGGGTGGGTGGAGACAACAGGGAGTAAGGTAGCAGCCCTGGGGGACAGAAGTTTTCTGAGAAAACTGGACGTGGGGACTGACCCTGTAGTCTAGAGATGCCTGGTGGGTGGTTGCAGACTGCCATCTTTGGGATTTGACACAAGTCAGGTTGGGGTATGTGGATAGAGCAGGTTCTATCCCCTCTGTTGGACCAGTTGCTGCTGTTCCAAGGGAGGTGGGCCCCCTCTGTCCCCTGTAACCCTTAGTTGTCTTGTCTGTAGGCTGGGGGCCGCCCTGGGTTCTTTCACGACGCGGTGAGTCGGGTGCAGCTGCAGGAGGGCACGGAGCAGAGGCTCCGGAAAACCAAGGTCAGCATGCTCATGGGTCCTAGAGAGGAAGGCACGCCAGGCCACCCCCATGCTGGGCCCCCCCGGGGGAAGCACTAGGTCCGGAGGCAGGGGAGGACTGAGACCATGGCCTTCGATGGGGTTTCCATGGGATGAGCAGGCAGGACAGGGTGAATGATTCGGGACTGGCTGCTTCGAACCGTTTCGGTGGCTTCAGGCGAGGGGGGTGGCAGCCTGGGATGATCTGGGCAGAGGAACGCTGCTCCTGGTGTGGACGATGGGGAGGTGGGGCAGAGGGCTCTGCGCCTGGTGTGGTGAAGGTGGGGAGGCCAGGCTTTGGATGGATTGGTTTGCATATCAAAGGGACTCTCCTGCTTTGCTGTCCCTGGGAGTGGGCTGGCCCTTGGAGGGGCAGTCTCTCCAGCCAGCAAGCTTGGACCAGGGTTTTTCCCATCAGTACAGTGTAGAAAATGTGTTTTTTCTTCCTTGTAATTTTCTTAGTGACGTTTCTTTTCTCTAGGTTCCGTTGTGAGAATATACTGGGTGATACACAGAACAGACAAAATAAGTGTCGGTGGATTGTTGATGTTACCGGTCAGGCTTCTGGCCGACAGTAGGCTGTAGTAAAGTTTGGGAGTCAGAAGCCATACAGGGATTTTCCACTGCACAGGGGTCTGTGCCCAAACCCTGCGTTGCTCAGGGGGCAGCTGCACACTGAGGACCAAGTGCGGGCGGCTGGTAGTGACGTTGGCGCATCCAGGTGATTCAGGCGGGACAGGGGTGAAGTGCGAGGTCCAAGGTCACAGCCCAGCTGACAGGGACAGAATGGCCAGGCCAGCAGCGTGGGAACATGTCATGCCGGGGGAGGCCCCAGCATGTCTGGCTTAGGGGCTGGAGAGGAGGTCGTGGCACCCAGCCTCAAAGACCCAGTAGCAGGAGGCCTGGTCCCTAAGTGGAGGTCGGTTTCAGGACAGCGAGGAGCAGGCACCTCCTAGTCTGTGTCCTCCCTGAGCCCTCCCAAAGCAAGCGGTTTGCTGAGCCACTCCTGCAGGTGACCTGGCTGCCAGTCTTGCCTTGCGTGCTGTGGGTGGAATTTGGGATCTGGTGGATGAAAAAGCCAACATTCATGAAACTGCACAAAATAAAAGTGCTGGACTAGACATGTTGGTTATCCTGTATATTTCCAGGATAGTAAAGCAAGTTTCTGCAGGGCCTGGGAGCCTCGTTGGGCTGCGCTCAGGTCCCTTGGTGTGCTTGGTGAGGCCGGGAGATGCGGAGCCACCTGGCCCGTGTCCCTGCTGTGTCCCCTGGTGGGAACAGTTGTGACTGGGACAGCTCTTCTGACAGCTGATGCAGTAAGTCAGGTTAGACAATCTGCAAGGAGATATGGAGGACAACATTTGGAATTTCTTTAAATGTGAGAGTTTGGGGAGAAAATGAATATTCAGTGTCCATGTAACCCTTAGATGGGAGAGCACATCAGACTGGTCAGGGAGTAAGTTCCTTTTGTGGCCCCTTGGAGCACCATTTCTGGCTTTCTTTTGAACAGTGCGTCCCTCTTTTTTTTTAATTATTTTTTTAAAATTTTTTATTTCTTTCCAGTGTAACAGTATTCATTGTTTTTGCACCACACCCAGTGCTTAATTATTTTTTTAAAAGATTTTATTTATTTATTTGACAGACAGAGATCGCAAGTAGGCAGAGAGGCAGGCAGAGAGAGAGAGGAGGAAGCAGGCTTCCTGCTGGGCAGAGAGCCCGATGCGGGGCTTGAAGCCAGGACCCTGGGATCACAATCTGAGCCAAAGGCAGAGGCTTTAACCCACTGAGCCACCCAGGCACCCCATCTTTAAAAATTATTTTTATTAACACATAATGTATTATTAGCCCCAGGGGTACAGGTCTGTGAATCCTCAGGTTTATATACTGAACAGCACTCACCATATCACATACCCTCCCCTATGTCCATAACCCACGCACCCTCCCCCTGACCCCCCTCCCCCAGCAACCGTCAGTTTGCTTTGTGAGATTAAGAGGCTCTTATGATTTGTCTCCCTCCCGATCCCATCTTGTTTCACTTTTCCTTCTCTATCCCCACAACCCCCCACGTTGCCACTCAAATTCCTCATATCAGTGAGATCATATGATAATTGTCTTTCTCTGATTGACTTACTTCGCTCAGCATAATACCCTCTAGTTCCATCCACGTCCTTGCAAATGGTAAGGTTTCATTTCTTTTGATGGCTGCATAGTATTCCATTGCATATATATACCACATCTTCTTTATCCATTCATCTGTCAATGGACATCTAGGTTCTTTCCATAGTTTGGCTATCGTGGACATTGCTGCTATAAACATTCGGGTGCATATGCCCCTTCAGATCACTACATTTATATCTTTAGGGTAAATACCCAGTAGTGTGATTGCTGGGTCGTAGGGTAGCTCTATTTTCAACTTTCTGAGGAACCTCCATGCTGTTTTCCAGAATGGCTGCACCAGCTTGCATTCCCACCAACAGTGTAGGAGGGTTCCCCTTTCTCCGCATCCTCGCCAGCATCTGTCATTTCCTGACTTGTTAATTTTAGCCATTCTGACTGGTGTGAGGTGGGATCTCATTGTGGTTTTGATTTGTTTTTCCCTGATGCTGAGTGATGTGGAGCACTTTTTCTTGTGTCTGTTGGCCATCTGGATGTCTTCTTTGCAGAAATGTCTGTTCATGTCTTCTGCCCATTTCTTGATTGGATTCTTTGTTCTTTGGGTGTTGAGTTTGAGAAGTTCTTTATAGATTTTGGATACTAGCCCTTTATCTGATATGTCGATTGCAAATATCTTCTCCCATTCTGTCCATTGTCTTTTGGTTTTGTTGACTGTTTCCTTTGCTGTGCAGAAGCTTTCGATCTTGATGAAGTCCCAATAGTTCATTTTTGCCCTTGCTTCCCTTGCCTTTGGCAATGTTCCTAGGAAGAAGTTGCTGTGGCTGAGGTCGAAGAGGTTGCTGCCTGTGTTCTCCTCAAGAATTTGGGTGGATTCCTGTCTAACATTGAAGGCTTTCATCCATTTTGAGTCTATTTTTGTGTGTGGTGTAAGGAAATGGTCCAGTTTCATTCTTCTGCATGTCACTGTCCAATTTTCCCAACACCATTTGTTGAAGAGACTGTCTTCTTTCCATTGGACATTCTTTCTTGCTTTGTCAAAGATTAGTTGACCATAGAGTTGAGGGTCTATTTCTAGTCTCTCTATTCTGTTCCATTGATCTGTGTGTCTGTTTTTGTGCCAGTATCACACTGTCTTGATGATAACAGCTTTGTAATAGAGCTTGAAGTCCGGAATGGTGACACCACCAACTTGGCTTTCTTTTTCAACACTCCTCTGGCTATTTGAGGTCTTTTCTGGTTCCACATAAATTTTAGGATTATTTGTTCTGTTTCTTTGAAGAAAATTGATGGTATTTTGATAGGGATTGCATTAAATGTGTAGATTACTTTTGGTAGCATACACATTTTCACAAATTTGTTCTTCCAATCCAGGAGCATGGAACATTTTTCCATTTCTTTGTGTCTTCCTCAATTTCTTTCATGAGTACTTTATAGTTTTCTGAGTACAGATTCTTTGCCTCTTTGGTTAGGTTTATTCCTAGATATCTTATGGTTTTGGGTACCATTGTAAATGGGATCGACTCCTTAATTTCTCTTCTTCTGTCTTGTTGTTGGTGTACAGAAATGCTACTGATTTCTATACATTGATTTTATATCCTGACACTTTACTGAATTCCTTTATGAGTTCTAGCAACTTTGGAGTGGAGTCTTTTGGGTTTTCCACATAAAGTATCATATCATCTGCAAAGAGTGAGAGTTTGAGTTCTTCTTTGCCAATTTGGATGCCTTTAATTTCTTTTTGTTGTCTGATTGCTGAGGCTAGGACTTCTAGTACTATGTTGAATAGCAGTGGTGAAAGTGGACATCCCTGCTGTGTTCCTGACCTTAGGGGAAAAATGTCAGTTTTTCCCCATTGAGAATGAGATTTGCTGTGGGTTTTTGTAAACGGCTTTGATGATACTGAGGTATGTACCCTCTATCTCTACACTTTGAAGAGTTTTGATCAAGAAAGGATGCTGTGCTTTGTCAAATGCTTTTTCAGCATCTGTTTAGAGTATTATATGGTTCTTGTTCTTTCTTTTATTGATGTATTGTATCACGTGGATTGATTTGTGGTAGTTAAACCAGCCTTGCAGCCCAGGAATAAATCCCACTTGGTCGTGGAGAATAATCCTTCTAATGTACTGTTGAATTCTATTGGCTAGTATTTTGGTGAGAATTTTTGCATCCATGTTCATCAATAATATTGTTCTGTAATTCTTCTTTTGGATGGATCTTTGGTTTTGGAATCAAGGTAATGCTGGCCTCATAAAATGAGTTTGGAAGTTTTCCTTCCATTTCTATTTTTTGGAACAGTTTCAGGAGAATAGGTATTAATTCTTCTTTAAATGTTTGGTAGAATTCCCCTGGGAAGCTTTCTGGCCCAAGCTCTTGTTTGTTGGGAGATTTTTGATGACTGCTTCAATCTCCTTACTGGTTATGGGTCTGTTCAGTTTTGGTGTTTATATGTCTCTAGGAATGCATCCATTTCTTCCAGATTGTCTAATTTGCTGGCATATAGTTGCTCATAGTATGTTCTTATAATTGTTTGTATTTCTTTGGTGTTGGTTGTGATCTCTCCTCTTTCATTTATGATTTTATTAATTTGTGTCCTTTCTCTTTTCTTTTTGATAAGTCTGGCCAGGGGTTTATCAATCTTATTAATTCTTTCAAAGAACCAGCTCCTAGTTTTGTTGATTTGTTCTATTGTTTTTTTAGTTTCTATTTCATTGATTTCTGCTCTGATTTTTATGATTTCTCTTCTCCTGCTGGGTTTAGGCTTTCTTTGTTGTTCTCTCTCCAGCTCCTTTAGGTGTAGGGTTAGGTTGTGTACTTGAGACCTTTCTTGCTTCTTGAGAAAGCCTTGTATCGCTATATACTTTCCTCTCAGGACCGCCTTTGCTGTGTCCCACAGATTTTTGAACAGTTGTGTTTTCATTTTCATTTGTTTCCATGAATTTTTTCAATTCTTCTTTAATTTCCTGGTTGACCCATTCATTCTTTAGTAGGATGCTCTTTAGCCTCCATGTATTTGAGGTCTTTCCAACTTTCCTCTTGTGATTGAGTTCTAGCTTCAGAGCATTGTGGTCTGAAAATATGCAGGGAATGATCCCAATCTTTTGGTACCAGTTGAGACATGATTTGTGACCCAGGATGTGGTCTATTCTGGAGAATGTTCCATGTGCATTAGAGAAGAATGTGTATTCTGTTGCTTTGCGATGGAATGTTCTGAATTTATCTGTGATGTCCATCTGGTCCGGTGTGTCATTTAAGGCCTTTATTTCCTTGTTGATCTTTTGCTTGGATCATCTGTCCATTTCAGTGAGGGGGTGTTAAAGTCCCCTACTATTATTGTATTATTATCAATGTGTTTCTCTGATTTTGTTATTAATTGGTTTATATAGTTGGCTGCTCCCATGTTAGGGGCATAGATATTTAAAATCGTTAGATCTTCTTGCTGCACAGACCCTTTGAGTATGATATAGTGTCCTTCCTCATCTCTTATTATAGTCTTTGGCTTAAAATCTACTTTATCTGATATAAGGATTGCCACCTCAGCTTTCTTTTGATGTCCATTAGAATGGTAAATTGTTTTCCACCCCCCCTCACTTTAAATCTGGAGGTATGTTTAGGTCTAAAATGAGTTTCTTGTAGATAGCATATCAGTGGGTCTGTTTTTTTATCCATTCTGATACCCTGTGTCTTTTCATTGGGGCATTTAGCCCATTTACATTCAGGTTAATCCTTGAAAGATAAGAATTTAGTGCCATTGTATTGCCTGTAAGGTGACTGTTACTGTATATTGTCTCTGTTCCTTTCTGCACTATTACTTTTAGGCTCTCTCTTTGCTTAGGGGACCCCTTTCAATATCTCCTGTAGAGCTGGTTTGCTGTTTGCAAATTCTTTCAATTTTTGTTTGCCCTGGAAACTTTTTATCTCTCCTTCTGTTTTCTATGACAATCTAGCTGGATATAGTATTCTTGGCTGCATATTTTTCTAGTTTAGTGCTCTGACTATATCATACCAATCCTTTCTGGCCTGCCAGGTCTCTGTGGAGAGATTTGCTGCCAATCTAATATTTCTACCATTGTATGTTACAGACCTCATGTCCCGAGCTGCTTTCAGGATTTTCTCTTTGTCACTAAGACTTGTAAATTTTACTATAAGATGACAGGGTGTGGACCTATTTTTATTGATTTGAGGGTGTTCTCTGTGCCTCCTGGATTTTGATGCTTGTTCCCTTTGCCGTATTAGGGGAATTTTCTATTATAATTCAGTCCAATATACCTTCTGCTCCTCTCTCTCTTCTTCTTCTGGAACCCCAATTATTCTAATATTGTTTCATCTTATGGTATCACTTATCTCTCAAACTTTCCCTTCGTGGTCCACTAGTTGTTTGTCTCTCTTTTGCTCAACTTCTTTATTCTGTGACATTTGGTCTTCTGTATCACTAATTCTCTCTTCTGCCTCATTTATCCTAGCAGTAAGAGCCTCCATTTTTGATTGCACCTCATTAATAGCTATTTTTATTTCAACTGCATTAGATTTTAGTTTTTTTATTTCTCCAGAAAAAATTTTATTTCTCGAGAAAAGGATTCTCTGATATCTTCCATGCCTTTTCCGAGCCCAGCTAACACCTTGGTAATGTGTCATTCTGAATTCTAGTTCTGACATGTTACCAATGTCCATATTGATTAGGTTCCTAGCTGTCGGTATTGCCTCTTGTTCTTTTTTTTGTGTGTGGTGAGTTTTTCCACCTTGTCATTTTATCCAGATAAGAATATATGAACAAGAGAGTAAAATACTAAAAGGGTGGCAAAGACCCCAGAAAAATGTATGGTAACCAAATCAGAAGAGACCCAAAACGGGGGGGAGAAGAAAGGTGGAAAAAAGTAAAAAATAAAAAAAATATGTATATTAGACTGGTGAGTACACCAGAATACACCCACTTGATTTTGGGTGTATTCTGATCTGTTAGAAGAAACTATCTACCAAAATTTTAAAGAAAGAAAACATACATACATATATGCAAAAATAAGAGTAAACACAATGAAGGGATGGAGTATGACTTCATATGACTATAAAGATGAAAACTTAAAAATATTCTAAAGAAGGAATTGATAAGATAAGTTGGTTGGAAAAAGAAAAAAAAAGGAGAGAATATGATCAGGCTGGAGATTAGAACAAAGCCATGTGCTAGATTTAGGGTATATTTTGATCTATTAGAGGAAAGTATATCCCAAAATATTAAAGAAAAAAAAAGCTATATGTATACTAAAAATAAGTTTAAATGCAATGAAGGGATAAAATATGAGTATGACAATGAAAATTTAAAAAGATTTTTTAAAAGGTATTATTGATAGGATAAAATAGTTAAAAACGTTAAAAGAAGAAAGAGGAAAAGATAAAAAAATAGAGTAAGAAAAAAATAAAATAAAAAATTTAACTTCAAAAGGCTAAAGGATCATGGAAAAAAGCTGTGAATTCTCTGTGTTGCTTTTCCTTGGCTCTGGAGTTCCGCAGATCTTGTTGTTTGGTGAAGTTGGTCTTGGCTGGATGTTCTTGCCGATCTCCCGCAGGAGGGGCCTGTTGCCGGGATTCTCAAGTGTCTTTGCCGGAGGCGGAACTGCCCCGCCCTTGCCAGGGGCAGGGCTAAGTCATCCGCTCAGGTTCGCTCTCGGAGCTTTTGTTCCCTGAGCGCTTTCCGTAGAGTCCGGAGGGCGGGAACGAAGATGGCGGCGCCCAGTCTCTGGCCGGAGGAGCCGAGAGCTCGGGGCCCCACTCCTCAGTGCGCCCTCGGAGATGAGCCGTCAGTGCCTCGCGTCTCCCTGGTCTCCGGCCGCGCTCTGAGCTCCCCCGGCCTGTGACCGAGCGTCTCTGTCTCTGGCGCACGGCCCTGTTTGGAGTCTCCAAACCCGGCAGATTCCTGCAGCGCTGCTCTTCCGGGGGGGTCTCCCCGGATCTTGTGGGGTCCTGTCTCAAAGAGCAGTGGCCTAACTGTGCCATGGGTCACAGTTTAAGGCAACCCTGAGTGGAGAGCTCACTCCTCGGCTCTGTCTCTGCCACCAGCTTTCCCGCTCCGGTACCTGAGAGCTCTGCGACACTCAGACACCCCCGATCCTTCTGTGACCCCAGGGGACCTGAGACCACACTGTCCTCTTGAGGGCTCCACTCCTACTTAGCCTCTGGAGCGACGTCCCTCCGTGGAGCAGACTTCTAAAATTCCAATTTTGTGCTCCATTGCTCCCCCGCTTGTCGGGAGCCGCCCCCCCCCACCCCGCCCACCGCCCGCTCTATCTTCCCGTCACTTCGGATTCACTTCTCCGCACGTCCTACCTTTCAGAAAGTGGTCGATTTTGTGTTCCTAGAATCGCTGCTCTTCTTCTCTTCCATCTCCTGTTGAGTTCGTAGGTGTTCGGAATGGTTTGATACCAGTCTAGCTGATCTCCTGGGACCTGCTACTCCTCTGCCATCTCGCTTCCTTGAGCACTGCTTCCCTCTTAATTAAAACTTCAGAAAGCTTGCCAGCTCTTGCTTAAATCTTAGCTAATTATTCTTTCATTTATGATTCTATTATGAAGCTCAGTAAGAAACTATCATTCATTAAATTAGCATATTATCCTGAACTTTCCTTTCTTATGCAGTGATAGAGTGCTATTATCAATTTATTCCTAGATTATAGACAATGGTTAAATACCTTGCCTCATTATTGAGATAAAATGCAAAAAATAAAATATTGACTGTTGTTGAGAAAGCTATGTGTCGGCTGGTAGGTACTCAGCAGATGTTCAAACATAGTCTATCCTGAAAAGAGAGAACTCAAAATATCCGATTGTAAGAGTACAGAAACCCTGGTAAATTTTAGCTTAAAGTGTTGAAACCTGCTACATCCTCATCAGGATGGCAGCAGGGGTGATGTGGCCCAGGATTTGCTGAGGTGGAGGACATCTCTGTTCTCGCTGAGCGGTGAGCGGTGCGTGCGTGTCTGTCGCTGGCGTGCCCTGGAAGGTTTGCCCCTTGCTAAGGCATCAGTGAGGTATGGGCGCTGTCACTCAGCCGCTAAGCTTCTATTAAAATCGTTTTCCAGTCTTGGTTTTGTTGTTCTTTTTTTTTTAAGATTTTATTTATTTGTTTGACCGAGAGAGACACAGCGAGGGAAGGAACACAAGCAGAGGGAGTAGGAGAGGGAGAAGCAGCCTCCCCACTGAGCAGAGAGCCCAATGCGGGGCTTGATCCCAGAACCCTGTGATCATGACCTGAGCTGAAGGCAGACACTTAATGACTGAGCCACCCAGGCGCCCCCAGTCCTGTTTTTGATAGCAATTTTCAAATAAATAAGGTTTCAAAAATCCCGGCAACTCTCAATTCTAGATAATCACTTTTCCACTTGTATGTCTGTTCACTGGAAACTCTGTAAAGGTATGTCATAAACCTATTTCTGTGTTTTCCTCTCAACATTTTTATTATTTTCTAAGATTTTATTTATTTATTGGACAGAGAGGCAGGCAGAGAGAGGTGGGGGAGCAGGCCCCCTGCTGACCAGAGAGCCTGACATGGGGCTCGATCCCAGGACCCCGAGATCATGACCCGAGCTGAAGGCAGACACTCTAACCCACTGAGCCAACCAGGCGCCCCCTCTCAACTTTTTTAAGGTTATGTGTCACTATTTTGCGATCCCTTCTATTTTTGTGTCATTTCAGGGAGTGTGGGGTCCCATTGGTCTTACTCCTTCCCAGTGTCATCCACCCTTTAAAAGACAGCTTTGGAACTGATTTCTTTCCTCAAGCTCCCAGATTAGCTCTACACACGTTCTATTTGTCCTCTCCAAGTCCTGCTTTTCCAAAGACAGTGGTTTCTAGGGATAACGACAGAGGTTTTGATGTAGTTGCCTAGAAAATCACAAATGAGTGAACATTTCTATTCTCACCCATTGCAAGCTCTCCAAATGTACAGTGTGTATTTATAGAAATAGGTGTATAGCTTTGCCCCCATTTTAAGTGAAGTATACTGTGTATACAAATATGGAGGCAAATGCGTATTACTTTGTGATCAGACTGAACTTTTTTTTAAGAGAAAACCATTCCTGATGTCAATGGGATGCTTTTTCTGTACCACATATGTTTACTCATCTTTCATTTTTTTCAGAGTGGGATATTACACAAGAAAAAGTTCCTATTTCCATTTCTTTTTTCAGAAGAGCCTTTTCCAATGGAACATGAGGGCCGTTTGCCCCAATCAGGAGACAGCCCAGCCAGCCCGCATGGGAGCCCGCTCCCCTGCTTCCCTCCAGATGCGCATGCTCACAGGCACTGTCCCTGGCCTCTGATGCGCAGCACGCGGGAGGGCCATCCTTGCACCTTTAATGCCTTCGTTAAAAGTGGAACATACTCTCCCTTTTCTATACTCAACTGTTAGATTGTAAAACCAGTAATGGCATTGAAAAGGAATTCATGTTCACTGTGCCCATTTCATGGTTGGAAATGCTGGGGCTCAGCTCGCCTTAACCCAGTGTCCTACCCAGCAGGGGCGGAATGGAACATTTGTCTCTGCCACGTAAGAAATCACCCATAACTGTCGTTTCTAACCGAAACTCTGGAAACTTCCCTCCCATGTATCACTGAGTACCACCACACGTTTCTTGTAAACATCATGCAAACAGGCTGTTTGTCCCCACTGTTCTAGCTGGGTGATGCTCCCAGGCACATGCCTGGGACCTGTTCTGCAGAGGGCAGTGGGGACGTTGCCCCTCAGCAGATGGTGTTGGAAACACACTTTGTACCGGGTCCCCTGGTACCGATGATTTTGTAGAACATTCAACTCAATACGAGTGCATGAGGAATCTATTATTGCTAGGACCTGTGGTCCTCAATGCTGATGTCATTAGCATGGACCACTTTCTTTCACACCAAGGAGACCCCTGCTGCAGGAGGAGACCCCTTCCTCCCTGGGAGCCACGAGCTGCATTCCAGTGGGTTCTCTGAGGAGTCATCACTGTGGAGGGAGCCCTTTGGAATTTCGAAACCAAATTCTGTTCTTACCACTAGAACGGGTCAATGGGAGTTACTCCTCGTAGGGACGCCTGTCACCCAGTAGTGAGGTGAAACTGGGAGGCTGAGTGTCCCCACACCCCCAGCTGTGGTGGGACTGCACCGCCCACCAAGAATCTGGAGTCCGCAAGTGCCGGCTCCCAGCGTTCTGGTTCCTGCCGCTCGGCTGCCTGTCACCCTAGAGCGACTCTCTCCTGTTCTGTTGAGTTGTTTCTAAATTTACAAATTCATTCCATTAACCTTTCCCCTCACCTTTTCCAGGATGCTGTTTTGAGATTCATGCCTGTCCCTTTCCATACTTCCATCAAGACAGGAATATTTATTCATTATGGCAGTTTTTTTCCCAGTTAGAGCAGAATGCCAGCTAAACTAAACACAAGCGTGTGCAAGCCGTGAGCCCGTGCAGGTGCGCTGGAGCGAGCGGCCAGTGCTGCCTGTCTCCTGGTGGCACACCTGGCCCTGGGGCCTGCCGTGTGAACTGCACGTGGACCGGCCCTGTCGGGGACACGTCGTACCCCGTGCCTGAACCCCAAATTCAAAACTGGCTCATAGTCGGTACTTTATAGAGAAACTCAGAAAGATAAGAATGTTGGAGGGAAGAAAGACCACTTAGAAACCCACAAGTAAACACCTGAGTTCATACTCACCACCACCCAGGCCTGCGGCCCTCTCTTCCCAGCCTGGCTCCTGTCCTCTGTGTCCACACCTGTGGGCATGCCAGGCTGCCAGGCCTGTGGGGAGGGGGTCCTCTGGGCCAAGCTGGGGGCCCCCTGTTGGGAAGTGCAGGGGCCCTTGAAGGATCATGCTGGGGATGTCCTCTGATGGACAGTCCTGGGGGTCCTCTGATGGATGGTCCTAGGGGTCCTGGGGGGACAGTGCTGGTGTGGGTCCTCTGATGGATGGTCCCTAGGGGTCCTTGGGGGACAGTTCTGGGGAGTCCTCTGATAGACAGTCCTGGGGTGACAGTGCTGGGGATCCTCTGGGGGACATTCCTGAGGGTCTCCTGATGGATAGTGCTGGGGGTCCTTGGGGGGACAGTGCTAGGCTGTCTTCACACACATTTCCATTTCTCTCTGGTGGTAATGTCAGGCTGTGTCTTTATTTCATACAAATTCTGCTTGTGACTTAAATTGCCATGAATAATTCTTCCTTCTCTTCTCTTTGTTAACCGGCTGTAGTGTTCGTTGGAAAAGTGCTGAAGAGGCTTTTCCCTCGTGTTCCCTGCAGCCAAGAAAAGAGCGCACCAGTGACTCCAGCGTCTGACAAACCAGCCAGGAGGGTGGCTGCTGAGGAGGTCCCCAGTTTGACAGGTGAGGGGCTTGCGGGGTTGGGGAGGTCACCGTCGGTTTCCTGGCGACAGCCTGCCCCGGAGCAGGAGGCTCTGGCCTGGCTGCTGGGGGTGCTGAGCTCCAGGGTGCCTGTCTCCCCACACTCCAGTCCACTGAGCTCGGGTGGGGGAGCCAGTGCTGGCCCTCTGTCAAAGACCAGCTCAGGACTCTGCTAGGTGCAGACGTTAAGGTGCAAGGATGGCCCTCGGGGATCCTTCTCTGGTCCCAGAGACGACCGGTGAGCCCGCCGGCTTTATCTGTCCTCTGCCACTGTCACTCTGTCCCGGTGCTGCCTGGCTTGTGTCCACGCCGCACGGGTTCCTGACAGCTCTCCTGCTTTTGTCCCTCATCCACTGGTCTTTGGCACGGGTCTGTCTGAGCTCCTCAAACAGGACGATGGTCTGCAGTGGAGCCTTGTGAAGTGGTGCCCCAGTAGCACAGCGTCTCCTGCTGGGAGGGAGATGCAGGGAGACGCCGGGCGAGGTCAGACACACACGAACCATGCTGAACCATGCTGTGAGCCCCCATCCTTGCTTCTGTTTCCTCTGGTGTGAGCCTTGCACTGGCCTTTGTTCCCACGTGACTCTGTTCCTCGCTGCAAGCCCCGCGGAGTGACCATGATGGAAGGGACAAGTTAGTTCCTTGGACACACATACGTGACCACGCACCCTTGGCTTGACCTCAGCAGCCGGCCGGGAGTCCCGCCACCATGCTTGCTGCCCCCAAGGCCGGCTCCGCGTGGGCAAGCCCACGAAACCCGCTGGCTGTCAGCCAATGCGGCAGGTGCCGTGCTGGTGGGGGTGGGTACAGGCGGTCACAGAGGAGATGCATTCCCTGACCTTTCACGGGCGGGGTCGCTACAGGTGTGCTGTTCCTCCAGGACAAACCCACATGTGCTGTGCTCCCTTTCCGTGTCCTTGCCTTGTGCCGGGCCGTGCTGATGACGGTGCCCCCTCCCAGCTCCATGGGGACTCCTGGCTGTGGGGGAGCCGCCGCTGCCCTTGTGCAGGGCCCAGTGCACCGGGGCGTCCCCAGCACCCGCACCAACCCTAAGGAATGCCATGTGTCCCTTTTCAAGTAACCTATACCTGTGAGCGCTGAACCATGTCCCCAGGTCCCTCATCAAGGCCCCAACCCCTGTGCCACAGGATGTGCCCACCTTTGGAGACTGGGCCTTTAGGAGGTGGCGGAGGTCGCACGGGCCGGTCCTCACGTGGTACGACTGCCCGGGGCCAGTCACAAGAGGTGGTTGGGACACAGACCCGCACTGGGGGCTGAGCACAGGAGCACTTGGGGAGAGACAACATGTACACGCCAAGGAGAGAGGCCCAGGAGGAGCCTGCCTGCTGCCAGGGGACCCCAGACTCCTGCCTCCTGGCCCTGAGTGACACAGGTCTCTGATGCGGGCTCTAGCCGGAAGCACGGCTGTTCTGGTCCACACGACCCGGTTCAGGAGGCAGAGTGCCGTGGGGAAGGCGTGCTGCCCCTGCTTTTCTCTCCGAAGTTTACCGAATCGACATTCATAGTCTTGGCCAAAATGTTGGTTTTAGGATTTGGTTGCATCTTCTTCCGTCTTGTAACTGGACAGTTGTACCAGTGACTAGTCACCAGGGATGAGCTGGCAGAACATCAGACGAGGGCGTCTGTGTCCACGTGCGTGAGCTCACACCATCAGAAGCGCACAGCATCCCCGGGAGGACGGGTTGTTGCGGGCCAGCCCTCTGCCACACTGCCCTCCGGGCCTGGAGCGCTGCTCTTCACATGGATGTCACGGGGTCAAAGCCAGCGCCGTGACACTTGGCCTCCCGTCCTGAGCATGGCGAAGAGATGGCTCTGAGTCGTGGCGGCTCCCGTCTGTGCGCCGCGTGGGGGGGGCTCTAGCCTCAGGGGCTGGGTCCGTCCCGTTCCCACACTTCTTACACGGCGCTCACACTCCCAGGCGGCTCCGGAGCCTCTGGGCAACGACTCTGCACCAGACTTAGTGCTCAGTCCCTTCGTGCCAGCAGGTCCCTGTTAATACCGCTGTCAGGCCTGGAGACGTTCATTAAACGCGAAAATACCATTGTGAAGTTCAGTTCAGAGCGTGTTCACGACGCGGAAACCACTGGTCCGCACGGCCCCGCACCTGCTCCTTCAAGGAGGCACACGCGGCCACGCAGGGGTCCCCTGGGGTCTCTGAGCGCCAGCCGTGCTGTCCACGGGCTGGGCTGTGGTTGGACAGCAGAGGCACAGAGTCCCCATGGAGCGCAGAGCCAAGGCCAAGCCTGCGACACTGAGGTCACGACCTGAGCCAAAATCAAGAGTCCCACACTTAACCGACGGAGCCATCCAGGCACCATAATTTATTTTGTTTTTTAGATTAAATTCACTTGACCTCAAGCTTACTCTTTTAACCATTTCAGAGCATTCAGCACAGTGATTTTTAGTATATTCACAAAACTGTGCAAACACCCCACTAACTCCAGACATGGTTATCGCTCCAGAAGCAGACCCCGTGCCCATTCCCTGTCCCTGCTTGCCGTCCTGCGGGTTTCTCTTCTGCACATTCCACACATGTGGACTCCTTCGCTCCGTGGCCTGTTGTGACCGGCTCCCTCACTCAGTGCTGTGTGTTTGGGTCTGTCCACGCTGTAGCGCGTCTACACTCATTGCTCTTGGCCACTGCATATACCCCATTGGATACCTAGGGCCTGTTGTGTCTGTTCATCGCTCGAAGGAGGGACATCTGGGTGGTTTCTGCTTCTCGGCTGTTATCAGTGATGCTGCCGGGAGCATCCATGAGCAACTGTGGGCATGGACATGTGTTTTCACTTGTCCTGGGCGTGCACCTGGGTGTGTGCTGGTCCCATGGTATCTCTAAGGACAGCCACAGTGTTGTCCCTGGCGGCCACCCCACAGGACACCCCCAGCAGAGGCATGAGGGCTCCAATCTCCCACACCCTTCCCACACCTGCTGTTTTCTGTTTTCTTGATGGCGACGGCCCTAGCGGATGCGAGGTTGTATCTCAGTGCAGTTCTGATTTTCATTTTCTTGATGTCCAAGCACGAGAGCATCTTCTCATGCATGCGTCAGCCATCTATATGTGCAGAGACATGTCCGTGTGAGTCCTCGTATGGGGACTGTTTGTGTTTTGTTGCTGAGCTGTGAGAGTGGCTGTGCTCTGGATGCTAGACCCTGGTCAGATGTGCGGCCGGCAGAAACTTCCTTCCACATCGTGGGCTGTGTCTACACTTCCTTGATGTGTCCTTGGAAGCACAGAAGGTTTCAAGTTCGATTGGGCCTCATGTATCTATTGTTTTTTTCTGTCGCCTGTGGCTTTAGTGTTACATCTAAGAAACCATCGTCAAATCTAAGGTCCCAAATTTTACATCTCAGTTTTCTGGGAGTTTTATTACTTTACCTCTGACATTGATGTCACTGATGGCCTCTGCGTTACCAGGTGTGTGTGGCATGAGGTAGGGGTCGGGATCCAGCCCTTCTCCGGCACATCCTTGTCCCCACGCCACTTGCGGAGCAGGTTGCGTTTCCCACTAAATGGCCCAGGCACCTTGTCAGGAACCAGCTGGCTGCCGATGTTTGGGTTTATTTCCGGGCTTTCAGTTCTAGTCCATTGGTGTGTGGACTGTCCTGTGCCGGAATCACACTGTTTTAATTACAGCTTGGTAGTAAGTTTGGAAATCAGGAAGGAAGACTCTTCCCACATTGCTCCTTTTCAAGCCTGGTTGAGCCGTCAGGGCCCCTTGCAATTCCACATGAGTCTTAGGATCAGCTTCTGCACTTCTGGGGGGAAAAGGCGATTGGATTTTGATACAAATTGCACTGAATGTGCAGAACACAGTGGGGGGGGGTTGTCATCTTAGCAGTATTCACTTGTCCAGTTCATGAATTTAGAACAACCTTCTGTTTAAGTCATCTTTGATTTCTTTCAACAGTATTTTGTAGCTTTTATTATAAATTTTACACTTAAAAAAGGTTTATTTCCAAGTATTATATTCTTTTTGGTACTGTTGTAAGTGGAATTACTTTCTTCTTTTGGTTTCTTTTTGGAATGCTCCTCACTGGTGTGTGGCAGTAATGTGAATCCTCTGACCTCAGAATAGGCAAATGTTTCCTAAATACGGAAATTCAGGTTTTCGTGTCTTGTTCTTGTCTCCCACAACTTTGCCAAGTTTATTACCTCTAACAATTTTGTGTGCATGTGTGTGTCTTTAGCGTTTTCTACATTGAGAATCATGTCATCTGTGGGGAGAGATGCTTTACTTCTTCCTGCCCGAGCGGGATGCCTTTTCTTTCTTTCTCTTTTACTTCCAGGAACATCAGCGCACCCTTGAGGGAAAGTGGCAGGGGTGGGATTGCTGGTGTCTCCGCTGCTCTTGGGGAGAGGATCCAGGCTGTCCCTCTGCAGAGGATGTCCACAATGAGCTCTGCACACATACCCTTTGTCAGGCTGAAGTTTCCTCCTATTCCTAGTTTGTTGAATGCTTTTTTTTTTTTTTTAATCATGAGAGAGCTACATACTTCTGTGAAGCAATATGCCTTGGAAATTTTGAAGGAAAAACATAATTTATTTGTAGCGGGAAAAAAATCTTGACCAGGGCAAAACGCTGAAATCCTAATCGTATGGACAAAACTTGTGTGAAGCTCCTGTAAATGTTATTTTGAGAATTCCCGTGGAGGCACGGTGCTCCTGGAGGACACAGCACGGTGATCATCAGAGTTGTAGGGGCCCATATCTTTGTAGGGTTGAAAGAAGGCAGCCCAAGCGAAGAAAGGCGCCTTGATGCGCGATTGGGAGAATGCTCTTTGTGGATAGGACACAGCGTGGTAATTATGGTAATCATTCAGCCGATTGGCTGGTGTTTGTTCACCTCGCAGAAACCCTTTCCCCTTTCTGGTTTTGAGAGTACCGATGGCTGCACTCGTTGAAGACGGGGGTGACGTGCAGACAGACAGAACAACCAGCGCGCCTGGTAAAGTTCTTCCGCTCAGAGGCCCGCATCAGACCTTTACTTTCACTATTGCTCTTGCTGTCTCTTTAACTGATTGGTGTGTGGGCGCACCTTCCAAGCCCTACAAGTCGTCCCGCAGGAATTCCCGTGACCGGCAGCAGCATGCACGGCACAGGTCCCAGGTCTGCACCCGCTGTCCGGGTGATCCTTCCACTGTGTGACTGAAGCCTGTCCTGGGCCCGCGAGCTCCTCTGCCGGCTCCTGGTGGTGGGCCCGCCCCCCTCACAGGCAGGCACAGTCACCTCGGGTCCGCCGGGGCCAGGCAGCCACGGTGTTGGTGTTGTGGCTCACGACCTGCTGTCTGCCTTCCACTCAGATCATGTTGCCAGGGTCCTGGGATAGAGCCGCACATCAGGTTCCTTGCTCCGTGGGAAGCCTGCCTCTCCCCTTACTTGTGGGTGTGTGCGCTCGTTCTCTCTCTCTCTCTCTGACAAATAAAAAAAAAAAAAGATTGATGCCACCCAGTGTTGGAAAGAGCATGGGAGATGGCGATCCTATAGTTCCCTTTCTAGAGCGTGCATCTCAAAAGCCAGCGAGAGGAGCTTACCCTTCAGACAGACCTGTCAGCAGGGATTTCTCTGGAGAACTCAGTGGTCAAGTGTGCAAAGTTAGCTTTGACAAGGACAGTCAGCAGCTGTTTGTGGATCAGCCTCCACACGTGAGATTTGGGACAATGGTTAATTATAATTATAAATAAATAATTATAAAATATATTAATTATATATAAATAATTATAAAATTATAATTAAATTATAATTTGCCAGACACATGGACTATTCATAGCCATTAGAGAACTGCATAGATATAAATGTATCTTAGTCTACTATTCTGTCATGTACTAAGTTTTGAGTGATATTATATATGTAATGTACAAACGTATAATAATAAAATATGGGAAGAATGATCACATTAAGATGTGTGTGTATACACAACATATGCGGGTTGAAAGAAAGTTCTAGATTATGCACCGAAATGTTAAGAGATTCACAGGGCAGTGATGAGAGGTATGCTATGTGGAGTAGACGTTTTTCTGCTTCCTACTCATGACTTAAATTTTTCTATCATTTTGTAAAAATCCAGAGGCTAAATAATCCCAGGTCGTTCCTTTCTCCTGGCTGGGCATAGGGCTGGTGCGCCTCTGACAGGGCGCTTGGCCTGCTGGCCCTGTGCCCACGGCAAGACTGGGTCTCATGAGCTGTTAGGTCTCACGTCTTCGGGGCGTGAGGTTGGGGAAGGGTGCCAGGGCCAGCCAATGTCCGGTCACATGATGCCATTTTCACTGTCACCCTTGTCTCCTGCAGATGAGGACACCAAGGTCCCACCTCAAAGGCGACTCTACACGGCGAGTTTGCCTCCTGAGGGGTACGTCCCTGCTCCGCCAGAGCTGTGGGGCAGCCCAGCCTCCGAGGACACGTCTGGCAGCGACGACACGGGAGGAGGGTGCCAGCTCCCAGGTGAGGTGTGGCTCCATGGTGTCCCACTCGCACAGATGCACGGTGGGAAGGTCAGGTGAGCATGTCCGCAGACAGCCACACGCTGGGCTCAGCATGTCTTGCAGTCCATGAAAAATGACGGGCAAACAGACTTGGGTGGGAGGGGATTCCGCCAGAACGGGTCCGGGGCTGTCATCGTCTATAGGTTAGGAGAAGTCTGCCATTAAACACAGCACAGTGTTAAAGGTACTTGTTTTGGTTTAAGTAGAACTTTTTTCTTGATTTTCCAATTTTTCCAGAATTTCTGCAATTGTGTGTCCATTTTGTAATCACAGAAATAACTTCTTCTGCATCTGTTTTATGGAAGAACCGAAAGAGTATTTTGCTTTCGTGGTTGAATGTCCTGTGAATGAAGGAGGGCAAAGTGCCTGCTCTGGTGCGTGCACTGGGATCACGTGAAAGGAGAACAGAGAGGAATTGGGAGATGTCAAATAAAAGTTTACCCAGATGATTTTCTAACAAGTCTAAGCTAAGAAACTCTATACTCCAAACCTTAATTAATTTGAGTATCAAGGAAATGTGGTTTCCTTGTACGTTGATCTTCCCAAGTCCCTAATTAAAGGATCAGAAACCATAAAGCCAAAAAGGAGGTGGCGAAGGAGTGATGTAGTCGTCTTTCCAAGCCCTGTTAAAAATCTTTGGAATGTAACTGGTAGATGAATAAATTATTTAAGGAGAAATTTTAACGACAGTCTTGTGAAGATCAGTGACTCTGGTGAACGTACTTCACGGGTACTTAGTGTATTCAGTGAGAACGTGGGGGACTCAGTCCTGTGCCACGGGACACAGTTCTGCTCCCCCGCAGCAGCGCACGGTTAGCACTGCTGATAAGGCCAGCGAGGGCCCGGCTGCGTCCGGAACCCCCGGGTCAAACATCTCGTCTGTCCTGTGACCGTAGGCCCTGAGCTGGAGTGACGCCCTCACAGGAGGTAGAGGGACATTGGCACAACTGGGCAAGTGCGTCCCACCCAAAAGCTGCCCCCCGCACAGGCCAGCTGGCCCTGTGCTGTGGCTGGCCCGACAGTGGCCCACGGCTGCGAGAGAAACCATGAAGACCAGGGGGCTTCCTGCCTCCCGGCGATGCACGGTAACCTGGCAAATTCCCCAGTGTGCCGGGTGACGTTGACTGCAACATTGTTACAGGATACACGTCTGCGACTTGTTGGGCAGAGTCTTTCTGTTAATTGTCTCGTCCTCTGTTACCTGTTGGGGGTGTGGGTCTTCCTTTCCCAGAGGCTGTGATCGGGGAAGGGCCTGGTGGAGATGGGGGTGATGGGACTGCGTCCCCGGCCCATCACCGTCTGAGGGGAGCGTGGGCACGTCCAGCCCTGAGCTCAGTCTTATGCACCATGCTCCGACCATTCTGCCTCAGGACGCCGCGTGGCTGTCTGCCACGGTGGTCTCTCCACAGCCGGCCGAGTCCGGCCTCCTCGCTGGCCAGGTCTGGGCTTGAGGACATGATTCTTTCTGGAGGCGCTGTGAGCTCGGTTTCCTAGCTCAGTGCTGCTAGAAGTACTGCCCGCTTTTCCAGCAGAGCTTCGATCAGCTCACCCATCAGATCGCGGCTGGGAAGTCTGCGTCTTTCCCTTTTCCACTCTTAGAACCCCTCTCTGTTCCCATCTACTTTGTTTACTGTTTATCAAATGTTTCCTTCTCCCCGTCAGCCCAGGAAGTGGGCCGCTGCAGGGTGCCAGAGGCAGTAAAGTTGGGGGGATGTTCGCCCAGGCCTCCTACCAGTGGTCTCCAGTGTGAGCGAGCATTCAGAGAGGCCCTTGCACCACGCTCCGCGTGGTGGGTGTGCAAGGGTGTGGTTGAGCGGCAGCCTGAGCACGTGCCAGGTGGGGGGTGGGCAGACCAGGAAGCTGTGAGGAGTTGTCCTGAATCTTTCCGTTTGCAATTTTAAGCAAAAAGAAGATGAGCACTCACATTGGAAGAGAAGAAAGAGTCAAATTGTTTCTGTTTTTCCAAGAACCACTTCTGGCCGTTGACTTCTATTGTGAATATGCAAGACCAGTAAGTCAGTGACGTAGTAGGTTGGAGAAAAATTTAGGAGGAAAAGGGCGACTCTGTCCTGCTTTAGTGTCCATGGGTGGCTGCCGGGCCAGTTGTTTGCGGCCTGCAGGTTCTCTGCACCCTCACCAGGCACTTCTGTGGGACCCGGCCATGGCCCAGAGCACCTGAGTCCCCAGACTGCCCCGGGAGCCAGTGGGGAGCCCCGTCCTGGTCGTTGGTCATCCCACGCACCCCCCCATCCATTCTGTACCGGCCCCAGAGGAGGTCCCATCCGTCTGGGTCGCCCCACACTGGCTCCACTACCTGCATCCTCGGCCCCTGGCATGAATGCACTTGGGGCTTGTGAACTGTCCTCACCGGGTTTGTTCCAGGCCCACGTGTGTTTGCTGTGGAGACAAGCACGCGCTCGCCGAGACCCATGTCGCTGGTGTGCTCCTTGCGGTCCGTACGGCCCTTCCCATTCCGTGGGTGACCTCTGCATGTAACAAACACGGACTCGGAATTCTCTGAGGCGTAGTACCCATTAGCAGTGGGCCGGTGTGCGCCACAGGGAAAGGAGGAGCTTCGTCAAACTTGGTGGGTACCACCGGACCGCAGGATCCCCTCCTTACGTTTGATTCATGCAAGTGCCTTGGTACAGCTTTTGAGAAGAAGAAATCCATGCTCGCCGTCCTCCTTCCTGCCTCGGACACCCGGCGTTTCTGCTCTTGCCCACGTGGTTTTGCACGTTATTCTCAGCAAGCCAGTAAACTGTAGCTTGTCCCCCGTACAACAGACGCCGTCCTTCTTGGTAGCTCTTCCATGGACAATGCTTAATGGTTGAGTCCTTTCTCCGGTGGGAAGAGTGTTCTGCTCACCATCTTGGTGCACACCCAGGAATGCTGTCCTCTGTGACGTTACACAACCCAGGCCCTTACCATGAAGGTGTGTCTCCCACCCCCGGGGCAGCCGGGTAGCGAGTACTGTCCATCTCCAGAACGCAGCCGCTCAGTCTAGTCCCTAGCACACTGCCTGGCGGGACCCCGGGACTCAGGTGCCTGCTGGTGGGAACATGTTCATGAGAGAGCCACAGCCTCCTCCTGACGCCCCACGTCCATCCCCTGACCAGCTTCCGTGTTGCCTGCAGAGGGAGAGGTGTGCAGAGTCTGGGTGTGCCCGTGTCCTGGGTTCTCGTGGTCCCAGCCCATTGGAAGTGCTCTGCGGTGCTGGTGTGCCTACAGGAGGGAGCACATGTCACTCTGCCCCTAGGGTTAGGGGAGCGCTCCCGCTGTGCCGAGTCAGGTCGGAAGAACACTGTGCGCCTCCTTTATGCCAGCACCCCTTTCTCTAGCAATATCATCCGAGTATTTCATTTTTAATGAGGTTAAAGGCCTGGAGAGTGTTTTTTGTTGCTAGCTTATTTTTATAAACTATCCTAAAGCTTTGTTCTTCGTTCACTGTACATCCCTGATGTTTCTATAAAAACCCAGGTGAAAATTTGTTTTAGCATTTGGTCCTAGAAAATGCTTTGGTTGTTAGGACCTGGTATGCTGCTGTTGATTGGACAAAGTATGGTTTACTTAGATACTTGCTTTTCGCTTCTGCGCCGGGGAGCTCAGAGTGTGGTCGTGTGGTCTTTATTCACTTGCAGTTGTTTCCTTGGTCTTTGTTCTCTGGTCCTTCCCTGTCCCCACCTCTCAATGCTTGGGCCGTTCCTTTTAGATAGAGTCCTTATGATGTTGATTTTTGTAAGCTACGCCCTACGGATTTTGGAAGTAGATAAAGTAAATGGTGTTCAACCACGATGTCTCTTAACTAGTAAATGCCTGTTAAATGTTTGTGCTTGCCCTGTGGTGAGACCCTGGGACCACAAAGACAGCAGACAGGGCCTTGCCTGAGGGACTCATCATTGGGAGACCATGAGCAGCTGAGGTGAGGCATCGTAGGTCATCTGGCACAAGCACCAGCAAATGCCGCGGGAGCACAGGGTGACCTCAGGGTTGCACGTGTGCAGAGGACACAGCACAGCGGGCAGGGCCCCTGATCCTGCAGAGAGCATGGCTTGGGGATGATGGACAGAGGGTAGCAGGACCACTGGTGGCGTGTGTGTGGTGTGCAAGCCAGCTGTGCTCAGCGTGGTAGTGGCTGAGCCCGCCCACGGGTGGGGACAGATGAGTGGGCGGTGAGCAGTTCCGGATCAGCACTGAGGGGCTTTGGACAGTGTCCCAGGAGCGGGCGACCTCTGGGGTCTGGACTTGGCATGTCTGGGGCACAGTGAGGGAAAGAGGGTGCCGTGACCTGAGCCGTTGGTGGGTCCTGGAAGGAAGGTGTTCCCCAGAGTGGCAGCCAGATGCGTGACTTTCCTTGAGAGAAGGGAACTCCGCCCGTCAGTGCTCCTGACCCCGGAGGAGCTGCGGTGAGGATGAACAGACCGTGACTGTCATGAGCATCTGTGCTTCTGGTGAACTTGGCTTTCACCCTACGGTGCCTCCCGCGCGGAGGTGAGGCGCTCACACAGCCATGGGCACGGCAGAGCTTGTCCCAGGAGGGCGTCCGCACCCCAGCACGTGCTGGGGACGGGTGAGCCCCACACCGCACCGGGAGTGGAGATCGGCCGGGAACACCGTGTGGGTGTGAAGCTGCTGTGGGGCGTTCCAGTGGCCGGCGCACTTCACACGCCCCCGACATGGCCATTTGCACTTGCCCCGTGTGTTTCCCAGCGTCTCCAGCACGCCCTGGTTGGCAGCTCTGTGGGCCTCGCTCACCCTTCCCGAAGGAGGGTTCTGGGCCCCGTCAGCCTCACGACATGTTAGTCTTACAGCAGACCCTCACCTCTCACATTTGTCTTTGTGGCTCAGTGACTGTGTCCACCTTGCTTCCTTCGGCCCCATGTTTAGTGAATGCTTTGAGCCGCCGAACCAAGAATCGAGCTTCATTCATTCATTAGTTGCATAGAACACCCAGTGCTCATCGCACACATGCCTTCCTTAATGCCCGTCCCCCAGATACCCCATCCCCTCACCCCCTCCCTTCTGAAAGCCTCAGTTTGTTTCCCGGAGTCCAGAGTCTCTCATGGTTTGTCTCCCTCTCTGATTTCTCCCCCTTCAGTTCCCCCTCCCTTCCCCTGTGTCCTCCACACTATTCCTTACGTTCCACGTAGGAGTGACACCGTATGATAACTGACTCTCTCTGCTTGACTTACTTCGCTCAGCATCATCCCTTCCAGTCCCATCCATGTCGATGCAGAAGGTAGATATTCATCCTTTCTGATGGCTGAGAATACTCCATAGTGTATATGGACCACATCTTCTTTATCCATTCGTCCGTTGAAGGACATCTTGGTTCTTTCCATAGTTTGGCGACCGTGGCCATTGCTGCTATGAACATTGGGGTGCATATGGCCCTTCTTTTCACTACATCCGTATCTTTGGGGTAAATACCCAGTCGTGCAATTGCAGGGTCGTAGGGAAGCTCTATTTTTGACTTTGAGGAACCTCCATGCTGTTTTCCAGAGTGGCTGCCCCAGCTTGCATTCCCACCAACAGTGTAGGAGGGTTCCCCTTTCTCCACAGCCTCCAACACTTGTTGTTTAATGTCTTGTTAATTTTGGCCATTCTAATTGGTATAAGGTGGTACCTCAGTGTGGTTCTGATTTGAATCTCCCTGATGACTAATGATGATGAACATTTTTTCATGTGTCTGTTAACCATTTGTATGTCTTCTTTGGAGAAGTGTCTGTTCATGTCTTCTGCCCATTTTTTGACATGATTATCTGTTTTTTGAGTGTTGAGTTTGAGGAGTTCTTTATAGATCCTGGATATCAACCTTTTGTCTGTACTGTCATTTGCAAATATCTTCTCCCGTTCCGTGGGTTGCCTCTTTGTTTTGTTAACTGTTTCCTTTGATGTGCAGAAGCTTTTGATCCTGATGAAGTCCCAGTAGTTCATTCTTGGTTTTGTTTCCTTTGCCTTTGGAGATGTGTCATGAAAGAAGTTGCTGTGGCCAATGTTGAAGGGGTTACCGCCTATGTCCTCCTCTAGGATTTTGATGGACTCCTGTCTCACATTGAGGTCTTTCATCCATTTTGAGTCTATTTTTGTGTGGACTAAGGAAATGATCCAGTTTCATTCTTCTGGATGTGGCTGTCCAATTTTCCCAACACCATTTGTTGAAAGACTATCTTTTTTCCATTGGACATTCTTTCCTGCTTTGTCAAAGATTAGTTGACCGTAGAGTTGAGGGTCCATCTCTGGGCTCTTTACTCTGTTCCATTGATCTGTGTGTCTGTTTTTGTGCCAGTACCATGCTGTCTTATGATTACAGCTTTGTAATAGAGCTTGAAGTCAGGCATTGTGATGCCCCCAGCTTTGTTTTTCTGTTTCAACAATCCCCCGGCTATTCAGGGTCTTTTCTGTTCCATACAAATTGTAGGATTGTTTGTTCCAATTCTGTGAAAATGTCGATGGTATTTTGATAGGGATGGCATTGAACATGTACAGTGCTCTGGGCAGCAGAGACATTTTCACAATGTTTGTTCCTCCAGTCCATGAGCATGGAGTGTTTTTCCATTTCTTTGTCTTCCTCCATTTCTTTCAGCAGTGTTTCGTAGTTTCTAGAGTACAGATCCTTTGCGTCTTTGGTTAGGCTCATTGCTTTGACTGTCTGCCCGGCTGGGCTGGCTCCCAGTGAGCTTGCGAGAATGTTGGCTTGAGAGTCCCACTGCAGGCGCTCTTCCTCCTTCAGCCTTCCCCCGGGAAGTCTGACTGCCTGCTTGGTTCACGACCGACTCCAAAGCCCACACACGCTAGCCGTCACATTACAGGGGTTCCTCACTCTCGAGGTTCCCGTCCCATCTGCCCAGTGACTTTGCCCTTCCCACTCCCAGACGGGGTGCAGTGCAGGTTTGAAACCCAGGAGCAGGACGTTGGTCTGCCTGGCTTTCCTCTGGGAGTATGGCAACGAGCTGGGGCCCCCTCCCCGGTGGGTCCAGCTCAGGACACTGACTGAGCAAGGTTGTGTCTCTGGTGAGCCCCTCCCGATACGCCAGCACATGTGTCTTCTGGCCTCTGCGCAGACCGTTCTCAGCGGCCCCCACCACCCGCACGCCTTCCATGGCGCTCCTGTGGTCCTGGGCGCTTCCCTCCCTGTCCCACTCATGGATGTCCCTCCTGAGGCTCCCACGCCCCCCGGCATCCATCGCTGTGCCATCTGAGAGGGCCTCACACAGGCCCTGCCCTGACCTGCGGTGAAGGCTTGCTGGGCACACCTTCCTCACTGTGACCTGCAGCCATCCACAGTGTCCTTTGACACATGCCCCACGAGGCCCCTCTGGCCCAGCCTGGGATTCCTTCCTCATGTCTGTCTCTGCCCACCAGTGTCTGCCCACTGACATCTCTGTCATCTTTCTCTCCCCTCTGGACTCACTTTCCTTGCCTGCCTAGTGGGGGTAACAACCCAGACATGTGTGCCCTGAAATCGGCCCAGCCATAGGGTCAATGAATCTTGGACAAAGGAGGTAAGAATATGCAATGGGAAGGAGCAGTCTCTTCAAAACACAGCTGGGATAACGGAACAGCTCCACGCAGAACAACGAAACTGGGCCACTCTCTTATCCACACACAAACAAACTCGAAATGGATGAAAGTCCCAAATGGGAGACCTGAAACCATAAAAATGCTAGAAGGAAACGTGGAGGAAAAGCCCTTTGACATAGTTCTTGTGAGTGATCTTTAAAATTTGACACCAAAAGCAGAGTCAAATAAGAGTAAAAAATAAAATAACCTACTGGTTGGGCGCCTGGGTGGCTCAGTGGGTTGAGACTCAGATCATGATCTCAGGGTCCTGGGATCGAGCCCCGCATCGGGCTCTCTGCTCAGTGAGGAGCCTGCTTCCCTCTCTCTCTCTGCCTCCCTCTCTGCCTACTTGTGATCTCTCTCTCTGTGTCAAATAAATAAATAAAACCTTTATCAAACCAAAGGTTTTGCACAGTGAAGGAACAAACAAAACTAAAAGGCAACCTACTGAATGGGAAAAATATTTGCAAAGTATATATCCAATAAGGGGTTAATGTTCCAAATATAAAAAGAATTCATACAACAGTAGCCAGAAAACAGTCTGATTGGAAAATGAGCAGAAGACATGAACACACATTTCCGCAAAGAAGACATCCAGATGGCCAACAGACCCATGAGAAAGGGCTCCACATCACTCGGCATCAGGGAAATACAAGTCAAAACCACAGTGAGGGGCGCCTGGGTGGCTCAATGAGTTAAGCCTCTGCCTTCGGCTCGGGTCATGATCTCAGGGTCCTGGGATCGAGCCCCGCATCGGGCTCTCTGCTCAGCGGGGAGCCTGCTTCTCCCTCCCTCTCTACCTGCTGCTCTGCCTACTTGTGATTCTATCTCTCTCTCTGTCAAATAAATAAAATAAAATCTTTAAAAAAAAAAGAACACCACAGTGAGATCCCACCTCACACCAGTCAGAATCACTAAAATTAACCAGTCAGGAGACGACAGGTGTTGGAGAGGATGCGGAGAAAGGGGAACCTTCCTACACTGTTGGTGGGGATGCAAGCTGGCGCGGCCGCTCTGGACAACGGCACGGAGACTCCTCAAGCAGTTCGAAAAGAGCTTCCCTATGACCTAGCTCTTCCGCCTCCAGGCACATAACCACGGGGAACGGAAACGCGATCTCAGGTTGGCGCCTGCCTCGCACGTTCCCGGTGCGTTACTGACAGTCGACGAGGCACAGAAGCAAGCCGCGTGTCCACGGAAGACCGTGTCGCGTGCATCCAGCAGGACGTGGTTCAGCCGTGAGGAAGGGAGGGTCCCGCATTCGCAGCCATGGTGATGGGCTTCCAGGCTGGTGTGCTGAATGGAGAGTCTGAGGGGAAAGTTAGATACATGGTTTCAAGTATGTGGAATCTAAGAACAGAAGGCAAAGCCCTGGAAACAGAGCCTAGGGGAGTGGTTGCTAGTGGTTGGGAGAAACAGGGAGATGGGCAGAGGATCGGATTTTAGCTGTAGGGTGAGTCAGGTGGGGGCTGCCCGCCGTGTAGAGCTGGGGAGGGACGCCGCGGAGGGAAGGGCTCATGCAGCACGTGTTGTTCTAATACTGAGAGGCGCCCCCTTCCAGGATCCCCGTGAAATGCTAAGGCCGCAGCCCCCGCAGCACATGCCGAAGTGTTCCCAGGGAGGACCAGGCACCCTGAGCTGCAGGCTTCGGGGCCGCACGTCCACGATGGCGCCTGGGTAGGCCAACGCCAGCTGTCAGCGCACCAGGCCACGGGGGCGGGCCCACGAGGAGCGTCCGCGCTGCACTCGGGGATTCAGAGCCCTGCAGGTGCGTGGTCTCGCCTGACTGCGGTCCCCGGGCCTGGCTGTGCTCCGAGGTTTTGTGACAGGCCTCCATCAGCGGCACCAGACAAGAAGGAACATCACGGGGCTGCGAGTGGTGGGAGGTGCCAGGAGGAGCGGAAGACGAGTGTGCAGGGGTCTGGGACCCGAGGGCTTCCTGCGTCTCAGCCGCCTGGTCGGCCAGGCTCCTGACCTGCTTGGGTTGCGTTTTTCTCATCTGTATAATGAGGGGTTTGAATAGACGGTTTTCTGAATTCTTTCCCAGTTTTACAGGTGAGTGCATTTAGATTTCCTTGAACTAATTGTCCTGAAAAGTGATAATGGGTAAAGAAGACTCATGAAATTAATTCTAACACAGCGTCTCTGATCCCCCCTCTGTCTTCCCGTGAGTCAGCGACGCACACTGCAGGCTTGCCGGCCAGCGAGGGGGTGTGGCAAGCAAACTTGACACCGATCGGGGGAAGCAGGCTGTCCGGCAGACGGTATGTTTCCAAGAGCACGGAGGCCGAGAAGAGATGGGGCCAAGCCCTGCAGGGCCACGCTTCACTCTGCCCACAGTCACTGTGGACAGACAGCAGCCCACATCCGAGTCTGCTTTCCCCACCGTGTCCCCATGGCCTGGCCTGACCGAAGTCGGCTGGAGAGACAGGAGCGTCTTGTGGTGCTTTCCGAAGGCGTCCGGGAGCTGACAGATGCACAGACCACATTCTCCCAGTGTGGCTGGCGAGACCCTCCAGACTCCACACTCTGGGCTCCATGCGACCCATTCTCCCTTCGTCACACGGACACAAAGTGGGTTACTGGTGACCCCTGGTTTCCTGTGGGATTTCACAAACTCTTCTGCAGGGCAATTTACATCTTCTTGTAAATTATCTAAGACGTAGGAAATGAAAAATACTGTAAACATGGGACAGGGGTGTGTGGTTCCTGCCGTCGGCTGTGGACACCGTACAAGAACCGTAATGTGGAATAAATTCTACTAAGCCTCTGCTGTACCCCGAAATAATGAGGTGGTGCCAGAACCCCATGAATTCTGCACGTAAATCCCACTGCGTTCCCACACTTGGTCCCGTTCTGAATCTGCGCGTCCTCAGAGCCTCTGAGAACACAGGTTTGCCCCAAACCAGTCATTGTGAAGCAGTAGGTGTCCACGCATGAGTCAGTGGTGGGTCTCTACTTCCGGCCGGCACACCTCGCGAGGGGGGCCTCACACCCAGCGTCCTCCAGGCCACCTCGTCTCTGGTGGCATCTCTGAGAGCTTCCCAAAGCCACCAGGGTCCCAGCCACCCGGGACCCTATGTGAGCTTTCTGGTAACCCAAGGAACCCCGTTAGGAAACAGTCAGGAACCCAGATCTCCTCCAAATTCATCCCAATCAGTCTGATAGGGAGAGAGAATCCCTGCATTAAGAGGATGTCTTTCTGGTTGTGTGGCTAACAAGGAGGAACTCTGAGGATCCCGCAGTCTAAGTGGACCACATATCGCTGTATTTCTGGTTCCAAAAGACAGTTGGTGCCTATTTGTGGAGAAGAGGAATAAGCAACATTTGCTGTGGACATCAGAGCACGAGGAGCTCTGCACAGTCTCATGGCTGGATCTGAAACACGAGCTCTTTATTGAGAACCTAGTATGTCAAACATCAGAGAAACAGAAGGGGCTGAAACGCAGCCCTCAGAGCTCACAGACGAGTAACAAAGCTGATAACAGGTCTTCTCCTCCCACACTGTTGCGGGTTTCTAGTGGAAGGAGAGCCCTGGGGATGAAGGAAGCTTGCAGGTCTGAGCTGGGCTTGGCAGTAGGCAAAGGCGTAAACAGGAACAAGTTAGTTTTAGGAATGAAGAATCCTAAGGTCTGGCACGTTCATGTGAAGAGTGTTGTAAAGGGTTGGGTTTATCATTTCACCATATTTTTGTAAGTTATTTTACATGACTAGGAGTTCTGCATGTAACCCAGCCAAATGGCTGCGTTCTGTTCTGCTGCTAAACGTGGTTACGTTCGTTTGTGTGTAGACACTGCTCAAGGTACATGCGTGGTCTACAGGTCGTTCTGAAGCGTTAGCACTTACACACGTGGATCTTCGTGTTGACTGTGCCGCCTGCGTATCAGATCTCGTTACTGACACACGTTGCTTTCTTTAAGAGCAGGGTTGAACCACGTGTGGGTCGAGCTGGGTTGAATCAAGAGGTTAACCTTCGGGCACGAATAGGGCCGACGGCCGCTCAGCCTCTGGTGGCCCTCCAGATGTCCCAGGGCAGGAGGCAGGCAGGCCGGCAGCACGTGATCTGGGACCAGACTCAGCGCGCTTGGCATCTGGCTAGCGATCGGCCCGTCCTGTCTGCAGAGAATGGGTTCACACAAGGAAAATGTGCACTCGGTCACCTCAAACAACCGTGTGAAGCCGCCGGTGCTGCGGGTCTGGAGGACAGGGTGGACCGTGCACCGCATGTGAGGCTGCCTCCACCATGTAGCGCGGGGCCTTGGTGGGAGAGGTTGGTGTGTCCACGCTGGCCGTCCACACCCAGCGCCCGGTGGCCAGCCCGGGCACCCTCCCTGCTCCTTGCTACACATCTTTCCCGGAGGTGAGAGGCTGGAGACAGGTGCCCGGCATCCCCACACCTCCAGCTCAGGGAGTCTGGGACACGGACGCACCTGCCCAGCACACAGCCTGTCCACTCGGCCTGTGACTTCCTCGTCCCTGGGCCATCTTGTTCTTGGAGGACATAGTGACTCCGTGTAACTCTTCTCTAGCTCTGTTCATTGAAGAACTTCAGTGTCTCTTTACTTTCACTGTTTTCATTACTTTCCTGGTTTGCACATTCTCTAGAAGAAATTCCTCTTCACCTAATTTAACTTTCATGAGTTGTGTCGTGGTTTTAACATTTTATCAAATGGATTTGGGATTTTATTTGCATATATTAAACCACTTATGTTATTAATTCAAAGCTTTCACCATTTTTTTGGTCATTTGATTGGAAGTTATCACCGAGAATTACTCTAAGGATGGATCGTTTTGAGAAGCCCGTATCTGAGTGTTCTCGGGGTGACGCGCCGTCCAGGTAGTCCCCCACTAAGCGCCTGTCTCTCAGTTTTCAAGACTTAAGTTTTATTTTCCAAAAACATAGAATCAAAGCCTATTCACAACTCACATAGAGAACTGGGTGGTGATTTCAGCGTCAAAACCTGTTTCAGAAGCAAAGGCGGGAAGTAATGAGGCTGGAGACTGGTCTCGCGCGCTGAGCGCGTATTCGTCACATTCGTGTGGCAACAGCTCAGAGCCACTGTCCGAAGTGCTTCTCGGAGAGAAGTGACCTGACAGCCGCTGGGCACACAGCCTGACAAAGGAAGAGTTTGTTGTCTGGACTGTGGTGTCGTGGTTTTGGTTTTGAAAGGAAGAGTTGGAGAGAGCCTGGATCTCAAGCCCGCCCCCCGCAGAGCACGGAGCCCTGTCCCGTGACCCTGAGGTCACCCCGGAGTGGAAACCCATAGTCTGATACTTGACCGTGGACCGCCCCGGGTCCCTCAGTTGTGGTGTGAAACCACGTGCTCTTTCCCTGGTACAACGGTCCCATCCGTGTGTTCTTCTGATGTTGTTAGGAATTAAAACTTAAATTACCGCTTGGAGCTGAAGTGAAGCTCAGACGCACGTGTCACGGCCGCGGCCGCTTCCTGCTCTCTTGTCCAGAACCAGTTGAGAAAAGAGCGAGCGAATCCATTTTTCAGAGTTACAGCCCCCACTACCCTCTATGCAGGCTGGGCTGCAGGCTGGCCCCTGCCTGGCTCTCCTGTGTCCCCATCCTCACAGTCCCTGGTGGGGGAGGGCCAGCCCCAGGAGCCAAGCAGCCACATCCCAGTGAAACAGGGACACGTCCCCCCACCCACACCCCATTCTCCCCTTGCTGAATGTGTGCAGTCAGCACCCGTCACTGGCCAATAATGTCCTGAATTTGAGGCAAACAACAGACTATGAAAGCAGTTCCAGGGACACCTGGGGGGCTCAGGTCACAATCTCACAGTCCTGGGATCGAGTCCCACTCCACCGGGAGTCTGCTTCTCCCTCCCCCTCTGTCACTCTCTCTCAAATAAGTAAAAAATCTTTAAAAACAAGAGAAAGTACTTCAAAGCACCCTGTATCTTCCTATTTTCACAAGGACTGTTGTGTACGGGTTAGATCGATGCTGACCGTGAGCTTACAACTTCACACTTAGCACCAGGACAGTGTTGAGGCCTGAAGGGTAATCACCACGTGCATTTGTAGCCTTAGCTTTGAATCTAGAATGAAACTCGCATTTCCTGTAAAATACTTTGCTTTTTGGGGGCACCTGGGTAGCTCGGTTGTTGGGCGTCTGCCTTCAGCTCGGCTCGTGATCCCAGGGTCCTGGAATCAAGCCCTGCCTCGGGCTCCCTGCTCGGTGGGAAGCCTGCTTCTCCCTCTCCCACTCCCTCGGCTTCTGTTCCCTCTCTCGCTGTGCCTCTCTGTCAGATAAACAAACAAACAAATAAATGAAACACTTAGCTTTTTTCTGATGCAGCACGGGGCAGCTGTGAGAACCGGACTTAGCCGGAGACTGGGGCTATTTTGGTCTCTGACTATTTCCACCGCAGCAGCTCGTCGGGAAGCGTGGAGGCGCCAAGCGGTAGCTGAGAGAACTTGGACACATTGTGATTATTTTTAAGATTAGCATTTCTGAAAGGTATGTTTTGAGGATGGTGGCTTTTCAAAATTAGTGTGCTTCTCAGACTATAAATAGGCCACTGGTTCCCTAATATAGATGTTTCCATAGCTTTTACTGTGCGTGAGGGTTTGAAGAAGGCAAGATTGCAGGTGTGCCCGGGCCCATGAAGACGGAACATTCTAGAGTGTGGAGGAGCACGTGTTTGGACAGAGTCCCTTCACAGAGCTGCAGCCCAGCGTCTCTTGTGAGATGCGAGGTCGGGGTAGCAGAAGTCCCTAGCATTTAAGGTACCTTCCATTGTGGAAGAACCTTGTTTTTGAAGGGCAGGGAGCTTGCGGGATGGAAGAGAAAGACACAGCTCCAGGCAAAGCAGGAACTTTCCATCATCACACCGGTTTCGTTTTCCACCTGCCTTCTACCTCCGTGTGTCCGTCCCTCCAGCCCACCCAGCAGATGGCTACCGACCCAAGCTGCTCACAGGTTCGCAGTGGAGACAGCCGGCCCTTGTGAGGTTACTGCCTGGGGACAATGCGAGGGTCCTGAGACAGAGATGGAGAAACAGAGACAGAGAGAGGTGCAGAGACAGAGAAACACAGAGACTGAGAGAGAGAGACAGAGACACAGAGATGGAGGCAGCCCCTGACTGATGGAGCACAGCCCCGGAGCCGTCCCTGCTGCCCCGTGCTCAAGGCCTGGGCTTAAGGGTGAGACTGTCACGGCCCCTGGCCTCTGGGTAGCCCGCAGTGGCCACTGCATGTAGGTGACAGCTCCCTGAAGTGAAATGAAAGCTGGGGCATGCCGGCCGTGCCCCGGGCCCCAGTGGACATTCCCCTCAGCCCGGTGTCGTGGGGACCAGAGCCCTGGCGACCCGTGACATCAAGTGAGGTTGGATGAGAGCCTGGCCTGGTCCGAGGGGTGAGGGGGCCGCCTGAGGAAAGGCCCATTCCCTGAGGCCACGTGGGGCCCAGGGAGGCTAGGCTCCAGGCAGAGCTGTGACCGCCTGAGGACAGGGCACGAGAGGCAGGTCAGGGGATCGAGCTCAAGGTGGGGGCGTGGCAGAACCAAGGATGTGCAGTGCCCCTAACACACCACAGAAATGTCATCGGTCGCCATGAGCAGACGGGGCTTCCTGCAGTCGACTGCACTGGCCTGCCATCTCCGGGCCTGGCTGTGCCCCTCATGGCCTGTCCCACCTGCGTCCCCTGCTCCTTCGTGAGGACTCGGGGGCCGCCACTTGCCCACACGCAAGCCTTCTCGGGCTGATAGCAGTGGCCCAGCCAGAGATTATGATGAACCATTTAGAACATACAAAATTATGAAAACATTTTTGAAGGTTCTGAGTTAAAAAATATATGTATTTTACTTCTCTTCTGACCAAGAGATGAGAGGAAAAACCAGATCATTACTGTCGTGCTTCACCAGTTTCTCTTCCCGTGAAGAAATACTTTCTACCTAGATCTTTGCATCAAAAATGTAAATCCCGAGCCAGATGCAGTCGGGATTCTGTGCGGGAGTTACACGTTGATTCTTCCACAGGCCCCTAGCTTGGGGCGCGAGGGTCGCCGCCGCGGACGGCTGTAAGACTCCGGCCGCGCCGCCAGACTTCAGGGCGCTCTCGTCAAGGGGCTCTTACCGTGCACCGACCTTCGCCGACTCTGCGGGCGCACCCGGCGCCACTTGGCGGAAAGCACCGGCTGTGCGAGGTGTGCGCGCCACGGGCGTTTGTGCCTGGACAGAGGGGACGTGTCCGGGAGCCGTTCTGCTCCGGCGGGCTCGGGGACAAAGCCTCTGTGTGGGTCATGCTGGAGACGTGCCCGGGACGGTGCTGCATTGCCCTCCGCTGCGTCCTTGCCACCCCTGCCTTCCATCCAGGACCTCGTGGGGTTTTGTGGGTTTGAGCCCCACTCCCCAGGACACTTTCTTCCTTCATCTCATTTGTGAAAATTATTCACCAGCACCTTTTCTCCTCGGTTGTCAGATGTGTGTGCCTGGCCGTGGGGTTCTCACCACCTTCGTGGCAGGTCGCCTATGCTGTTCTCCTGTGTTAGCTCATACGTAAGATATTCTGCCCCGTACTTCATCTTCCAGAAGCATCAGGAACTGCGGCCATCCCGTGGCGTTAGGACCTGAGCGTGGGAAGAACCTCATGTACACACACTGCAGCGGGGGGCGGGGTGGTGTCTGGAGCACCCCTGGGCCCTGGCCACCTGCTCCCCCAGCAGGCACCCCCCCAAGTCTGGGTGTTTCGGAGTCTTCACTCAGGGAGCTCAGAGTGTGGAGCTGTGGCTCAGGCAGGGAACAGCGCGGGGTGGGGGGACCCGCTCCAGCCCCGTAGCGTCACGGGACCGCGGTCTGCAGTCCCTCACTCGCTGTCATTATTTTGTGGTCCCCGATCCATGTGGTCGTGTGCCGCGTGCTTCCTTCTTGGGGTGGGGCCCCTCCCGCTGCAGGGCTGCGCGCTCACCTGGGCACGGCCATCCCGTGGCATCTCGCAGGCAGGTGTCCTGTGTTTGCACGAGCGGCTGTGGCGCCTGCCAGTTGACTCTGCCTTCCTTCCCTCCCCACTCCAGTGCGCTGTTCCTCGCCTTTCCACCCCGCCAGGATCTCCCCCAGTGGGCGTCGCATGCCTTTCCCAACCTCCGGAAAGGCTTCCAGGATGTCACCCCCGTGTGCCATGTTCGCTGTGGGTTTTTTGTGGCTGCCCTATGTCAGAATTCTCTGCTACTATTTCTACTTTGCTACGAGTTTTTATCATGTGTGGTTTTAAAATCAGCTACTTTGTATCTCTGGAACCTGTGGACATTTATGGGCAGGATCACCTGCTGCTGTCCCATCTCAGAAGGTCCTCACCAGGGTCTGGAGAGAGGACAGTGCTCCCCGTGTCTGTTCTCTGGAAACACCTGTGTAAGGGGGCATTAATCTTTTCCCTAAATGCGTAATAGAAGCCACAGGTGAATTGACCTAGACCTGAAGTCCTTTTAACTGGAGGTTCCATTTCTGTGGGAACTAAGCTGCTCTGTTTCTTCATGTGTCCATTTTGCCGTTTTGGTAAGTTGTGTTTTTCTCAGGATCCTCCATCTCATACAGACTCTTTTATTCGTATGGAATTGTCCCCAGTGTCCTGTAGTGGTCATCAGCCTGTGTAGACATGCCTCCACCACCTGGCCGGTGGCTCGCACCTCCCCCGCCCCTCCGCGGCCTGTCTTGCCGGTTGTTCTTCCGTTTTCCGTCTTCAGGGTTGATTTGTCTCTGCTGCACCATTTTCTCTGTCTTTTCTGCCCTTGTGTGCATTTCTTCTACTTTCACTGCGTTTCAGTTGCTCTTGTTTTTCTGGCTTCTTCAGGTGTTTCCATCATTGGTTTATAGCTTTCTCCTGACGCATTTAAGAGTATAAATTCCTGTTTAAGTAGAATTTACTCACATCCCATATGTTTGGAAATGTTATAATTTCATCAAGTTTAAAATAAGTTCATTTTTTTAAATTACAAAAACAGTATTTGCTCATTGCCTTAAAGTTGGAAATCAGGACAGTGCAGTAGGAAAAAACCCAACCTATGCTCACACCACACAAGGCAGGACAGCTAGTGTGCTGGGTGTGGGCTTACAGTACCGTAGCGTCATCGTTTCCTTGCACAGAGTGCACACACACACGCACACCTGCCGCGTGGAACAGTGTGAGGCACTGAGTGTGCACCGTTTTCCTTGCACAGAGTGCACACACTGCGTCTGCCCATGTAGAACACGGTGTGGCACTGATGGTTCCGTGGCGTCTCTGCGGCCCCCTCTCACCCAGCACGGGAGATAAGCCTCCGAGGCTGAGAGCGGCAGGTGGCGAGGCCGGGGGAGCTTGGAGGAGGGCGCTGCTCACGAGGACCCCGGAGGATTTGGCGTGAGAAGCTGTGGGCGCAGCGCACCTGCCATTGCTCCCCCGGTGGCTCTGCTCTGAGGTGATGAGAAGGTGGGACAGCCGATGATTCCTTTTCTCCATGTGAAGGAAGGCAGGCGCATATGAACGATGAGGGGAAATTTATGTATTTCTTTTTTTAACCGGACCTGGGAAATTTTAAAAAAAACCACGTAGTTCCATGAGAAGCTGTCACTTTTGAGCGTTGTATTTCCTGAGAGCAGCTGCTCGCAGACCTTGTGACTCAGCCTCGGTCTGTCGGCTGCACTTGGCGGGTCCCACGGCCGACATGCTTCGGACAAAATAGCACAACACCGTGTTCAGTTAATCCTGCGTGACCGAGGAGGGGCCTTCGACACACCGACGGGGGGACCTGAGGGCGGTCTGGTGTCACCATTTCACGAGGAGTGGCCTCGGCTCCGCGCTCAGGTCACAACTGTGCGGGGGTTCACAGGTGTGGCCGTCACGTTGTCAGGAGAGCGAGGAGAACTCACTCAAAAAGTAGCAGGGACACACTTTTTCTCCGTGTGCAGACATGGCGTCTGCTTTGGCGATGGCTCGGAGCCGGCAGGGTGGGGATTCAGGCCCGCGGTCGGCCGCTGAGCCGGAGAAGCAGGGTGGGCTGCGCCGTGGCCTGGGGTCCGGAGCGCGGGGCGGGGGGGTGATGTGTCCAGAGCGCCAGCACCGGCGGGTTCCCGTCTCTGTCACCTGGAGCTTGGCACGGGGCAGGCCACCGAGGTGGGTGAGGAGAGAGGCCACACGAGAGACATGCATGTGGGCGCAACCATTTATGTGTGCGTCTGCGAGCAAAGCCAGAGGGCAGAGTTACAGCCTGGAGTGGAGCATACGGGGAGGGAGGGTTTTACTCAGCACAGTAACCGTGCCCGCGCCGTGGCCCACAGACGTCACACGCTCTCTGACTCCCCACAGTAATCCCACGGGGGTGCCGCTCGGGAACGAGAACTCCCCAGACGCGAGACTTATTGGTGAGGGTCGTGCTCCTGGGGCCGCTCGGCCGGGCCTGCAGAGTCGTTGGCTGGCGTGGACCCTGTCTGTGCCACCTCCAAGGGGCGGGGAGGGCACTTGCGGCCCCTGGGTGCAGGACTCCCACGGTGGCTGTGTCAGCTCTGTGACCCCCCCCCAACCACCGCCATCGGAGAGCCCTGCCCGATGCTCCCGTCGGAGGCCTGGGGGCGCATGCACGGCTGACCCGGTGCCGCTGACCGAGCCCGGGCTCCTCCTCCCCTTTCAGGCTGCGACCTCGTGCTGGTTCCCGCACAGGACCTGCTCCTTATGACTCGTTCTCACATCCGAGTAACTCTTAGAAGGCACCAGAGTAAAATCTCAAGAAACAGGAATTAACGTATTTTCTCCACGGCCACAGGCCTGAAATTTCACTCCTAATAAAACCGCAACAGCTCTTGCATCCCCGAGACCTCACGTTTGCCGCGACTGCAGCAACAGTGGGTGCGCGCAGCCCGTCCTCGCGCGGGCCTCTCTGGAGGAACGCGCCGCCGCGTGTTCAGTTCCGGGAGGTCCCAGGCTCCCCGGTCAGGTAGTCACTTGAGATAAAGCTGAGAAGCACTGAGGTAAATATTTTAAATTCCTTTTCTACTGAATCTGCAAGATTCTAATGGAAAACTTAGCCTGCTGTGTTTGTTGTGGTTCCATTGCACGGAATGCGGAATGCCACTGTGTTTGAATTTGTTTTTCTAGAGGAGGAGCTTCCCGATCAGCCTAGGAGAAGAAGGGCGAGAAAGCATAAATCCAGGAAGAGTTTTAAAAATCCCAACAATGATCACGCGGAACCAGCAGAATTAGAGAAGCAGCAGAGTCTTTTACAAGAAAAGTCGCAGCCACAGCCCACAGATGGCCCCACGATCAGTAGAAATAAGAAGAGGAAACTGAAAAAAAAGCAGCAGATGAAGAGGAAGAAAGCCGCGGGTTTACTCCCAGCAGCCTCTGGCCGCAACTTCATGTACCAGCCCGAGGAGGGCGACAGCGAGCAAGGAGCCCCGGCAGACAGCGATGGGGACGATGGGGAGGACTCCGGGGAGGACCGCGCAGACGCCCGCGGGGAGCATCAGGACAGTACAGATGCCAACGAGGAAGACGTTAAAAGTACTGATGAGAAGGCAGATGGGATCCTAAACTTTCTAAAGTCGACACAAGAAATTTATTTTTATGATGGTATGTTTTTTACTGTTCTTCTTTTGAATAATGGTATCCATGTATTTGGAAAAAATAAATATAGTAAAATATTTAAATGCTTAAAATATAGAACATTAAAACATTCAGCAGTCAAAGCAAGTCATTAGTTTTGAGGCAAAGATCAGAATCTTTAAACTCTCTCCAGTACGGCTGGAGGCGTGCCAGAGAGGGGCGCGGCCCCCACGCGGAGCCGTGGCTCCTCACAGGGCTGGTGTCCGCGTCCTCACCGCTTTCAGCCCGATGTCGGGGGTGTGGTGCTGTCGGGAAAGGTAAGTGCGGACGGCGGGGCCGACGACCTCACGCTCACCTCAGGCAGCTGCTTGGGCCGTGGCGTGAACACGGGCACGCTGTGGTTCCCTCCCCGCACGGGACTCGCAGACTTCAGGTTCTCGGGGAGCGTCTTTCAGCAGCTTTCTGTGTTGCTGCAGGAGGTGGGAAGGGGGAGCAGGTGTATTCTCGTGGGTGGTGACTCCTCGCGCTGGTGTCGACTGACTGACACCGACCTCAGGCTCGGGAAGCAGCAGGGGCTGTTGAGCCGCCGTGTTCACCCCAAGGACAGAAGCACTCGGGACGGACGTTGCCTGCTCTGAGGATGTTCCAGTGGATTCAGGGGCCGGGGTGGGTTTGGTGAATCCCGATGTGAACAGGAACTCGACCTTATGAACCAGACTGAGAAATACTGGCTCTGGGATAATTTGAGGGATAAGGAACTGATTTACACGAGGGTGTGAAAATGCCGTTGTTAATAGATCAGTTTTACCCTTTCCCCTTTAGCACGCCTGTCAGCGCTGTGTCTTGACAGAGTGAAAATGGACTTAACAGGCCCAGACGAGGCTAGTGGGAACACAGCGTTAATAGGCACAGAAGCCTCAGAGAGACCTAAGTATGGGACCCGTTGCCTGGGAATCTGGGAGGTTCTGCAGAAAAGCACCCGAGAGGGCAGACCCCAGAGTAGGTGACACCATGTGAGGGCCGAGCGGCACTCCACGGCCTCCTCCCCCTGGGGGCGTCTGCTGGCCGTGCTTGTGGGTGCTGGAGCAGGGTGCAGGGGAGGGCCGGCCGAGCCCTGGGAAGCTCACCCACCGGCACAGCTTCAGCCACAGGCAGACCTCAAGAGGGGAAGGGGAGGCCCAGCGGCTGCCATGTGTGGTGTGGAAGGAGAGCCAGAGAAGCAGACGCTCAGTGGGTCCCTCAGAACCTTTGCCAGATGCCGTGCTGTGGGGCAGAAAGTAGGGAGATGCCAGGAGCTTTGACAACATGGTGGACCTCGGCAGTTTTGGGGTGCTGACGGGGCTGACAAGGGTCGACCCCTCGAGCACCCCAGAGGGCCACACACTTGGAGCAGGGGTGGGCGGGGTGTCTGCTCAGTCCCCGCAGGGGCGGTTTTGGCCAGACCACCGTCAGACTCCATCCCCACACACTTAAACATAGCAGGAGAAACCACGAGAACGTGCAGTGGAGACGTTGATGTTATCAGACAGACGTTGAAAGAGCTGTGATTAATAAAAAAAAAATAGAAAAGGTGAAAAAATTGGAGAATTTCACCAGATAGCCTCAATCTATTAAGACAGTCAAATGGAAATTCTGAGAAGTATGGTCACTGAGACTAAGATCTCCACGCTGAGTGTGGGCAGGAGGTCGGTTCAGCACGAGAGAGGTCAGTGGCTGGGAAACAGGCAGACGGGGGCTCACGGGCGCCACGGGGGTCGGGAACGGGCCTGACATGCGTGTCCGGGCGTCCAGGACGGGGCACTGGGGGCGTGTGCAGAGGTAGCTGGGAGTTCTCCCAGGTTGGGAAAGGCCGTCAAGTCGTAGACTCAGAGTGCTGTGGGGACTCCAGCAGGGAGTGAGGCGGAAGACACACCCAGAGCGCTCGCCGTGCAGCGGGAGTGGGGGCGGGGGTGCCCGAGGCCAGTCCGCAGAGCTGGGCCGTGTCCGGGGCCCTGTCGCCGCCCCGGACTCCCAGCAGCAGCATGCGGAAGGTGCTGCAGGAGGGGGAGGCGCAGACGGGCCGGCCTCCTCCGGCTTCAGCAGCGCGTGTTCGCTGCTCACGGTTCACGTTCTGCTCGGACGGTCTCTCCCGGCAGCTTCGGTGCAAATTGCTTATTCCGAGCAGATGTGTCCGGTTGGGAGCTTACGTTCAGCCCACGAGAGTAAACGTGAACATGCGTTTCTGTGACCCTGGCTTTGCTCAGGTGCCTTCAAGGATGGGGACTCAGCCGTGTCCCTGGAGGCCTGTCAGGAGCTGCTCCAGCGTCTCGAGGACCACAGCGTGTCCCCCTCCGACGTGCTCCTGGTGGATCACATGAAAACGCTGTTACTCACGCGAGACACCGCGAGCCTGCAGCGCGCCCTGGAGAGGTTCCCGGCGTGTTGCACCATGCCACCCGGTACGTACTGCGCCGCTAGGGTTTGCCTCCGAGACCCCGCTCGGCAGCAGAACAGCCCGGGGCGGAGCCGCGGGGCATGTGCGCAGCTCGTCGGGACACGGGGATGTGCGTGCCCTGAGCACAACTCGTGGGACGGGCACAGAAGGACCTGTGCCGTCTGATCTTCCAGACGGCGAGCTGTGAACCATTAGGGCCAGACGTCACCCGTTTAAATGTTCCCCCTTCCCTTCTTCCTTCTCTGCCGTACTGCCGGGAGGTTAACTTGTTCTGCCTGCTGAATACCTTGGAGACAGATGAATTACAAGATGAGTCTTCCCATGTGTGTCGGCCTTTATAGGGTACCCATTCCACACAAACCTCCAGGTGCTGGGCCGGCCGTGCTCAAGTCCTCCCGGCGCCATGGGGTGACTTCATGTCAGTAGCCTGACACGGGTGGTGGGGGGATATGAGGCCACAGGAGTGAGCAGACAGCCAGGATCAGAAAGGCAGGGCTTCGTCTGGAGGACCGCCATGCAGAGCCCCACACCTGACCCACACCAGGCACGTGGCCGAGTGAATGGAGGTGTTCTGCCGACTTCTCCAAGAATGTCAGAGTGGCCACACTCACCATGTCCACCCAGAAACCTCATGGTGCAGCTGGAAGGTCAAGGTTAACACAGCTTCAGATCGGGTGAGAGCACGGCAAGGCCGTCCCAGCGCGGCGCAGGGATGGCAGGCAGGGGAGTGGCAGGGACTGTCAGCACTTCATTCTCCAGCTGGGGTTGCCGCTCACCAAGGCTGGGGTCCTGGAGGAGCTGCCCCACAATGTCCTGAATTAGCATCTTTGTTGAACTTCAACATCTGCCTGTTTCGTGTTCTGTTCTCAGCTTCTGGATTCTCGGAGGACGGGGCAAACAAAGCCCTGCCTTTGGGTGCTTGTGTCCTGGTGGGGAGATGGGAGACGAGGTCGGGGGCAGACGCCAGTCGTATGCGTGCTAGAGAGGAGGCTCGTGTCCCGGTGGGGAGACGGGAGATGGGAGACGAGATCGGGAGCAGACGCCGGCCGTGTGCGCGCTAGACGGGAGGCTCGTGTCCCGGTGGAGAGAGGAGAGACAGGAGACGAGGTTGGGAGCAGACGCTGGCCGTGTGCGCGCTAGACGGGAGGCTCGTGTCCTGGTGGGGAGACGGGAGACGAGACCAGGAGCAGACGCCGGCCGTGTACATGTGAGATCGGAGTCTGCGGAGAAGGAAATCCTGCGGGAGGAGATACTCTTGCAGCCGGGGGAAACGCACTGGAATGGAGTGTGGTGGACGTCACTTGGGAGTGGGTCGTGGGCACAGACAGACGGGATGGAGGGTGACCTGGTGGTGGTGTCGACCCGAGTGCCACATGGCCCGTGCCATGGCTGCTCCCAGATACCAGCAAGACCCCCGGCTCCTGAGTTCAGACCAGAGTGAAGGGTCAGGAGCAGGAGGCCCGGGGCCTGGCTTACAGTGAGAGAAGCCATCTGGAGGTTTGGAGGTTCAGGGAGGCTGTGCAGGTGAGAGCCGCAGCGTGGCCACGTGGGCAGGCGTGGGGCCTGAGCCCCTGGAAGAGCCCAGCGGCGGGCTCTGAGCTGTGATGCTCCGTCAGGCAGTCCCCGGGGAGGGATGCTCGGGAGCCAGGGTTACATGGGGCCAGGCGGGATGCTGGCTGGATACCCGGCACGGGACACCCGGCGTGGGACTGAGAATGGGGAAGGTTGCCAGGGGCCACCTTCCCAGAGCAGAGAAGGTGGAGGAGAGTGGAGAGCCGTCTAGGGGCCCCTGCAGGAGGAGGCGTGGGGAGCCTGGAAGGGAGTGTGCGGTGAGCACCGTAGAGGGGAGGCTGATGCTCCCGGAGCCCTTCTGTTGAGGGGCCACAGCGCGGCAGGGTTGGGCGGGGGAGCTCCCTGAGAGGCTTACCTGGTGTCCGCACTCAGTGCCGGTTCTCCTGTGTGGAGCAGACTTGAGTTTCCATCAGGCTTCAGCTCAAATTGCAGAAAGCCAGTTTTATTAAGTGAAACAAATATAAAGTATTTATGAGATAAAAATAAACGATTTTAAATTTTCAGAATTTGCATCGTGTTCCTCCCACGGAGGCTTTTCTCCTGCGTTCCTCTAACGTGTGTCGGCAGAGTTTTCGGCCACACGTGGGGATTTAGCAGGGATGTTTCTCTCAGCTCCTTACATCTGTGACACTGGACAAATTTCTTCAACAAGCACGCTCACTTTCCGCACTCGGTGGAACGTGACTTACGAGCACTTGAAGCACTTTCCTTAGAAACAGAGTCCCCGTTAGCACGTGTAGGAGATGCGTTCCGAGCTTTTCTGCTCAAAGCGACTTTGTAGACGGAACGTGTTACGAGCAGTGAGGCCTGTCTTCAGAGGCTGGTGTGTCTGACACGGGCATGTCGTGGGCCTGGCGTGGGCAGCAGGCGGCCTGGGGACAGCAGCATTTGGGGGCGGCACTGGTCCCTCCCCACCGCTCAGCTGTTACCCTTCCTGACGCTGGGGTGTTCCTGGCTGCACCCCAGTCAGTCTCCTCACACGGTCCTGCCTGTGTTTGTGAGCTGGGACAAAGCTGGTGCACAGGAAAGGGGGCCGCCTCCCTGACCCCTTATGGTTCCAGCATACAGGTGCCACGGGGCCACCAGGAGCCTGGGCCTCTACTGCATGTTGTCCTGTGACCCTCCTCGACGCCTGGTGAGGGAACGAGAGGTCAGGGGCCAGGCCGCTGGCGGGGGCAGCAGGCACATTCGGAATGGCCTCTGCCCTGCGCCTCTGTTCCCAGCAGGCGGGGGAGGAGCTCCCTGCACAGTTGTCTGCAGCCGAGTGGGCTGCAGGGGTGCTGGCCGCGGCGGCTCCGGGGGGCAGTCCACACTCGGTGGGGACTGGGAGGCCACTGTGCGTCGGTGGCAGCCTGTGAGGAGTGTCGAGCGGTTAGGACGCCTGGCACCTGAGCCAGAGAACCTGCACCCGAAGCTGGGCGGGCCCCTGAGGCGGGAGAGGGGAGGGTTGGGCCAGAGGCCGGCTGCGGGGCCCAGCGGGGCAATTGCGCTTGTCCTGCATGTCCACCCCCTAGGGGCTCCGCCTCTGATCCCTGAGCGCTCTGCTCCCCTGCGCGCCCGCCTGTGCCGGGGTCCCCGCACCCCGCTTGGGGGTTCCGCCTCCGACCCCCGAGCGCTCCGCTCCCCTGGGCGCGTGCCGCCGCCTCCACGGGGTCTCCGTGTGCCTCTGGCTTCCCCTGAGCGGCCGTGGCGACGCGATTCTGTGGCAGGTTTTCTGAAGGTCCCACACGGCCTGCAGACGGCCGGCTCTTACCCGACGGAAATACAGACCCCCAGGATTTCTCCGTGTGCCGAGGGCCCGTGTGCGGCAGCCGGTATCACGTCGGCGCCGGAATGGAGCTTTATTGGGGTTTCTGCAGGCTCTGCTCGGAGCCAACAGCTAGTTTCTGTAAGACCGACATGGGCCGTCTTTGTCTGGGGTTTTCCTGTGCTACTTTATTTTCTGTTTTACGTTGTGTGCTTGTTTCCCAGACCAGGCCACGGTGCTCTCGGCTTTCTTTAATTACTGGATCACACACATCCTTCCCGAGAAACAATGGGAATAAGTCAGTGCGTCTGGAGAGCGAACATTTAGCAAGAAAATATCAAAGGCAAACATGAGGTCAGCAGAGACATTAAAGAAGACAGAACCGCCCCCATTTCCGTTGTAACCCGTATCCCGGGAACTGTGAAAACATCCCGGTGCGTTGTTTGTTTGTGTGTTGTACACAACGAGCCACACGCAATCTGAGACTTCGAGAAACTGGGATAAAATGGACCTTTCTCAATTATCGAAAATTGCTGTGACTTAGATTACTACACAGTGATCCTGTTTCTTTGATTCTTGTAAAATTTGAAAACAGACGTTCTGTTAAATGTAATAGACTGTGTAGTTTGAAGTTGTTTATTTTTATAGAGTTATCAAAATTTGTATTCAAAACTGTGTTTTAAGAACACTTTATGGACATTAAATGTTGTGGTTGAAGTTATATGATTCTGGTCGAATGTATCATTTTCTTCCTTGTTGCCTTTTCTCAGCTTTGAGAATATCAGGAACATCATTTTCCCAGTCTGACCTTTCCTTTTGTCTCGGTGATAGTCACCTGTTTGTAGGATTACTGGGTTCTCGAAACACCTGTCAGCTGACTCACATTTTAGGAGGTCATTAGCTTTGTCCATGAAAATGTATTTTTTCATTGTGGTAAAATATGCATAACATAAAATTCATCAGTGTACAATTCAGTGTCCGTGAGTCATCCGCAGTATCATGTTCAGGCTAAACAACATTCCGCGATATGGGTATGCCACTTTTTGTTTACCGGACATCTGGCTGTTGTGATTAGTGGACACGGTGCATGGAATCCTGTGTGGACACGTGTGTTCCCACCCCTCAAGGGGTAGGGTTGCTGGGTCTGATGGTAACTCTGCGTGCGACTTCTCGAGGAAATGCTGGTCCGCTGTCCAGAGTGGCCACACCATCCTGCATCCCACCAGCCCTGCATGGAGGTGCCACGGCCCCCACGTCCACACTGACACTCTTATCGCCTGTTTCCTTGCCGGGAGCCACCCTGAAGGCGGCAAAGTGGTGTCTCCTGTGCTTTCAGTCCACATCTCCCAGGCGTCGATGCTTCTAAGCCTCTTTTCGCCTGCTTGTGGGCCATTCTCTTTTTCAGGGAAACACCTGTTGAAGTCGTTGTCCATTCGTGAGTTGGATTATCTGGTTTCTGTCATTGGATTATAAGAATTCTTTATATATTCTGAATACTAATCCCCTATCAGAGAAATGATCTGACAGTGTCTTCTCCCGTTCTGTGGCCTGCCTGCCTCTTCTCTCTCTCACTACTGTTCTAGTTGTTTACGTTTTGGTGGAGTCCAACTTAGTCATGTTTTCCTTTCCTGTGTTTCCTGATGCCTCATATCTAGGAAATAATTGCCAGACCCGTATCATAAGGTTTCTCCCGAGAATTTCATAGTTCTTCATAACTCTTACGTTTAGGTCTTTGATCCATTTCGAGTTAATTTTTAATATGTGGTGTAAGCTAAAATCCAGTTTTATTCTTTTGTGTGTGGATATTCAGTTTTCCTAGGATTCTATGTTGACAAGACTGGCCTTTCCTGATCTTGGCACCCTTGTTGAAAATCATTTGACTGTGTAGGTGAGGGTTTATTTCGGCGCTCTCTGTTCCATTCCCTTGGTTTGTATGTCTATCCTTATGCCAGGACCGCAGTTTTCATTACTCTAGCTTTGTGAAAGGCATGAGACCAGGAAGTGTAAATCCTCTAGCTTTGTTCTTTTTCAGTTTGTTTTGGCTACGTGAGGCCCCTTGAGAGTCCGTGTGAATTTTAGGCGAGAGTTTTCTCTCTCTGGAAAAAATGTTTGGTATTTTCATAGGGATTGCCTTGAACCTGGAGATCACTTTGGGTGGTGTGATCATCTCAACACTATTATTAAGTCTTCCACTCCATGAACATTTCTGTGTATTGACGTCTGTTTCTAAATTCCCTTTAACAATGTTCCGTAGTATTCAGTGTACTAGTCTCTCTCTCCACCCTTAGGCTTAGTCCTAAGTATCTTATTCTCTCTGATGCAGTTGTAAATGAAATTGGTTTCTTAATTGCCTTTTCAGATTGTTCATTGCTAGAATAGAAATGCAACTTAATTTTATATATTAGTTTTGTATCCTGCAATTTTGCTGAATGATGGCGGTGTCTGTGTGTACTCCCTAGAGTTTTCTGTATACAGGATCATATCAGCTATGAAGGAGATCATTCTGTTTCTTACCTTCCCGTTTGGATGCCCCATTCTCCAGAGATCCTCTCCCCTCTTCATCCCTCCGCGTCCTTAAGAGATGCCTGTTCCACTCACTAGAACCTTCCGGAGACGGATTGGGACAGCCAGCATTTGCTACCTGTTCTGCAGATCCGTCAGTTTGCAGCTGGGCGCCGTGAAGCAGCCTGAGCTTCATGAAAGTCAGTGAGTGGAGCCACTAGCCAGACCCGGACACGAGCGTAGGCCCACCGCACCCCAGGGCTGTGACCAAGGAAATGATTGCCCGTGGGCAGAGTGGGCGCATGTCCTAAAGGAGGAATTTTGGGGAGGCCACATCTTAAGGTGGGAGAGGAGGGCAGCGTCACGGGTCACTCTTCCTGAAGTCTGGCTCCTCCCCACTCTGCCCCAGGCAGAAATGTCACCTGCACAAGTGTCCTACCCATCCGCTGCCTCTCCCTCGCCCTGAAGAGTAAGTCAGCATAGAATGTGGGTGACGTCTGAGACCCAGGAGTCCTGCCCCGTCCTGCAGGGACAAGGGACCACTCCACAGGCGAGATGTTAGCCGTTACTTGCCTTCAGGGTCTCCCTGACTGGCCTCGGGAAACCTGTCTTTCACTGTGCCAGGCTGTGAACCTCCCCGCGGCGCCTGTGAATTAATAAGCCATGTCTGCCAATATGAAAATATTGACAAATTCATTAATTTTCCTGTTAATTCTCACTTTCTAATTTGTGTCTCTTAATTGTGATCAATGTACATTTTTTCTGTGCACGGCAAGTTAATACACGGTTGATGGAGAGGAAAACCCTCCAGTTGGCAGACAGACGGGGCCCTTTATTTGGTCTCTTTCCTCTTCGCACAGAATCCCTGTCGACTCTCTTCCTCGCCCCTCCCCACCTCGGGTTTTACCTTCTTTGTTTCCCAGGCCACACCAGAACATACACAGGAGCAGGATGCAATCCCACGGCCGGGGAGGAGGGGCGATCAGGGCCCGTGAGTTTGTGTATTCTTATTCAAAGGAGAAAAAAAAATCCCTCTTCTACAGAACAAAAGCAAATAAATCCTGTCTCTACTCTGTCGGCCTAAAAATGGTAATCTGTTTACCACCATGGGGTTGAAGTTGGATAATAATTAGGTCGATTTATTGTTTATAAAAGTGCAGGATATTCACGGAGTCCATGTGACCTGTGCTCTGTGAGCCAGTCTCGACAGGGAAGGAAGCTCTCGGGAAATGGGGCATCTATTAGCTTGCTGGGATGGAGACTGGCGCCTCGGAGAAAAGCCCGTCCACACCTTCCCGCTGTCGGAGACCCCAGAGGCCTGAGAGGAGACCTCGGCACGCACACAAGTGTTTCCCGCCTCCACGACCCCAGGCTGCCGTGTCTTCAGAGAAAAGCTGCCCTGAGTTCACTGGCACCGCTTGGCCGAATCTGGATTTTCCTTCTGTGTCCGGCATGTGCTTGAGCCCTAGCGTTTTCTCCAGGGAGCTTGTCGTCTCCTTTGGGAACACATTCTTCAGAGACTCTGATGAAAGCCTTGGGGCTTCTCCAAAATAAGGAGCAGATGTACGCATCCACCCCCCACCACGCACAAACATCACACACGACTTCAGAGAGGCTGCATAGTCCCCCAAACCCATTCACCAGTGTGTTAGTACTCTCCTTCTGCACAACAAATTACCAAAAAACCAGTGGCTTAAAGCAGCACCCACGTAGTCCCTTCCCCGTGTCTGTGGGTCAGGGCGCAGGCACAGCTCCTGGCTCGTGAGCTCAGCGTCTTCCCAGGCCGTTGGCGGAGCTCTGCTCCTGTGGTTCAGGACTGAGGTCCTGGTTTTCTCGCTGGCTGTCGGGTGGGACATCTCTCAGCTCCTTGAGGACCCCCACGTCCCAGCTGTGGACCCTCTGAGTCCCTCCTGACCTGGCAGTGACCCTTCAAAGGCAGCAGAACACTCTAGGAAGAGCTGAGTCTTCACCAGGGCTCCCTCTGATGGATTGGGCCCCCCCAGGATGCTCTCCCTTTTGGTTAACTTAGAACTGATGATGGGGGAATGTCCGGGCACTGCAGTAAATGTAGACAAGCCTTTACTGGGCTCACACTGCTCGTAGGGTACCCGGCCGTGGCAGTGTCGGCCACACACGGGATGCCTGGTGCATGTGCACAGGAGTCACAGCACACGCAGGTGTCCCGTGTACACACGCATGAGTCAGCACGCACGGGTGCCCCATGTACACGCGCATGAGTCAGCACATGCAGGTGTCCCACGTATACACACACGTGCCTAGTATGTATACACGCAGGTGTCCTGTATATACACACGAGTCAGCACACACGGGTGTCCCGTGTACACACGCGTGAGTCAACACACGCGGGTGCCCCGTGTATACATGCGTGAGCCAGCACACGCAGATGCCCTGTGTGTACACACGAGTCAGCATACGCAGGTGCCTAGTATGTACACACGCGTGAGTCAGCACATGTAGATGTCCCATGTACACATGCATGAGTCTGGGATTGCTGTAAATATTCTACGAATAACTCAAGGGAGTGCCCCGGTTGTGGGACCTGGTGTGGAGAGGCGGTGGGACTAACCTAGTCCCGGCGAACTGACACTGAGTGACCCCCCCCCCCCGATTATGGCTTTTATTTGGGGAAAGCCCGGCAGCCTTCAGCAGTCCTTCAGCCCAGGTTGTTGAAGTCCCCCAAGTGAGCCCCCATTTCTCACATCTTGATTTTATCTTCCTTTTGCTACTTAAATACGGATTTCCAGAAAATAACATCGAGACGGACTTCAATGTTAGACCCTCTTCCTTTTTCTCCCTTCAGTGGATGCTTCAAGAAGCACATTCCTAGAAAACAAACACACGGTGCAGAGGCGGGCGTGTGGCCGCGGACGCTCACTCCGGGTCACCCGGCCCCTTCCGTTTTACGAGAGAAGCTGGAGGCGGGGGCTGGGGTGTGCTCAGTGCCGCCCGTCCGGGCAGGAAGTAGATTATGAGATTTAGGTGTGGGTACAAAGTGTGGGGAACGCGCTGTCGGCATCCGGGGAGAGAGAAATCACCTTCCAGAGAGATCTGGGGAGAGACACGGTGTCTGAGCCGCATCCTAAAAGCCAGGTCGGGGGACGTCGTCTGGGAATCCTGGAGGAGAGCCAGGCCTGGCCGTGGCCGAGCAGGAGGAGGAGGGGAGCGTCCCCGGTCCCGCGGCTGTTTTCCATCTGCACCAACAAGGCCACGCAGGTGACTCACGAGAGCTGACACACCTTTGCCAGAAATTACCGCAAGACTATCTCCCCCTCAAATTTAATCACCACGACCCTTGCCAGAAACATATGTGTCTGAAAGTAAAAAATGTTGTCCTGACAGACTGGAACATTCCAGCACAAGCGTGGACAGTAACCGACAGCAGCCGCCCGTCCGAGGCCGTTCTGGGGAGCAGACGCCAGGGACGTGCCACAGCTTCACGTGAGCTCCGTCAGCAGTGGGGGGTGCACACATTGTCACCACAGTGGTCTAGTCCCGGGGCCTTTCCGGGAGGGACGGGGTATCCGCCATCTTGCCACGCACAGGACACGTGCACGTGGCCATTTCCCAGGTGCCACTTGGCCTTCAGATGTCCCGGCAAGCTTGAGACAAGCCCGCGCAGAGCCAGCTCCATTTCTCAGTGAACACAAGGCAGTCACCTCGCGTCTGTCAGGAGCGCAGTTGGCCGTATCTGCAGGGGACAGCAGTCCTTGCTTCCGTACCAGGGACTGCAGGCCTGGCGGGACGCTGGTCCCCAGCAGCAGCGTCGCCCCGGGAGAGGGAGACCAGATGCGGGCAGGGGGCGTGCGAGGCTCCTGAAGACGGAGGCCCCTCCGTCGGGTCGCGTGCACGTCGTGGAGCTGAAACGCACACGCATCTGGGCTTCTTCGGGGTCCGGGTGCCTGAGGACAGCGAGGAGGGGTTTGCGCTGCCGTTGAAAAGAAGCCCATGTTCCGGCAAGCTGTGTGAATGGGGACGGTCAGTGCCACGAGGGGGGTGGAGCCATGTGGACCCAGTGTGGAGGAGGCCCGCAGGCCAGAACCCCGGGTCTCCTGGCCACACCCGAGGCGGCCAGCCCACTGAGGCTTGGGAAGGAAAGGTCCAGAAGCAGCCTGTTCCCGGGTCCTCGGTCAGCCGTCCTGACGGTCACTTTACAGAATGAATACTCGACACCCGCTCTTGTGGCACAAGAGGAAATTTTCATGGCCTTGTTATTTGGTTAAAGCACACTTGGCCAACTGAGAAAAGACAAGTGGGGATTTCCCACAGGCTCTATTCGCAAATAAAACGGGGCCTGAATTGTCGTTATTCCGCTGAAGTTGATGAGGTGTGCGGACGCGAGGTGCAGGAGAGCATGCGGACCAGCCCGAGCTGGCCCACGGGGGGCAGGTGCGGCGAGCTGGGGTGCAGCGGGGACCGCCCTGGCCTGGGGGTGCCTTCCCCTGTGCTCTGGGAATGTGGGGCGCAGCCTTGCGCTCGGGGTCAATGGGCTTCCTGGGAGGCCAGGCCCCTCAGCACGGACTGCGGTAGCTCCCGCCGCCCGGCGCTCAGGGCCAGCAGCCCTTGCGTGATGCCGTCCACGCAGGAGGCCCTTTCCCACCTCTGCATCTCTCCCGAACCTGCTGCTTGGGAGCCACCAACCAAGGCCCTCAAGCTGAGTGACCGCCCTGGAGGGGGGTTTCTTTAAAGACATAAGCTCGCAACACACAATGGTGAGGAGAAGGGAGAGGAAGCAAAGGCACTCCACCTTTGGAAGGGCGTGAGCCAGAGGAGCGGCCACGCGCAGACCAGGAATGATCATGGGATAAAGTGAGCAGCGTGGTTCATTCAGCAGCTGGGGCCCAAGACACAAAGGAGCAGCCGACCAGCCACACCACCCATCCCTCAACATGGTTTATCCGGAAGGACACCCCACGTTGTGAACTGAGTGCCCCCACCCCTGCCGCCACAATTCACACGGTGAAGTCCTAACCGCCGGTGGGACGGTGTCAGGAGATGGGGCCTTACAAGGTTTACTGTGAGAAGACGAAGACAGCGCTTGCTCCCTCTGCAGCACGCGAGCACGCGGCGGGAAGGCACGTCTAGAAGCCCGGAAGAGACCTCCACCAAGAACCGAATGCCAGCACCTTGATCTCAGACCCAGCCTCCAGAGCCGTCTACTCTGTGTAACCCCTCGGTCCGCAGTGTCTGAGCGGACTAAGACACAGGCCACGCTAAGCCAGCCAGAAGCTCAAGATTCGACAAGACCAGGTTCTCTAGAGGAAAGGTGAAGTTCAGGGCTGAGGTGGGAGGAGACCTTGGCAGTCCACTAAGAAGCTCTCTGATCCCTAGACCTCCCCTCCCCAGCCCAGTGCAGCCAGTGACTGTGCCTTCCCTACCCCAGCACAAGACGGAGCTCGAGTGTCTAGAGAACACAGAGCAGAGGCTCTGAGGACGGGGTCCGGTGCCGCCAAGAGCAGGGCTCGCAGCTGACAGCGAGGGCATCAAGAGTGCTCCCTGCTCTGTGTTGGGGTTGCTGCTCAACGGTTTCTGCATCGCACCCCTGTGGTTCATGCTCTGAAGCCCAGGCACCACTCCTCCATGGCAACACCACATCTAACCAGGTGTTTCTGTGTGACATTGACCATTGTGTCTGCCTGCAGATTGCGGCGTACTCTGGGGGAGGTGCTGCTGATGTGGCTTGTATCTCGTCCTTGGTCCTAGAGCCTAGTGTTTGGCGCAGAGGAAGACAGACGACTAGATGAAGGCCTACGATCCCACGTAGGTCATGCGGAGAGGACGGGGGTGCATGGCATACCATGCACCAGAGCGGGAGGCAGGAACCGGCACCGGGGGCTCCAGAATGGGATGCACAGTCGAACCTGAGGGAGACCCTCCGTTCCAAAGCACAGGAATCCAGCTGTGCAAGGGACATGTTGGGCTCGTTTAAAATTCCAGAGCCGAACCAGACAGCGCTTTCTAAGGTCCTTGGGAGGGGAAAAAAAAGCAACCAGAGGGTTTAGAAAGCTGGGTCATGCCAGGTGTTGGTGTGGCTGTTAGAACAGTGCGTTAGGTGGACGCTGGCATCACAGACAGAGCACCAAACACAGAGCACTGAACAGAGAAAAAAGTAAGAAACATGGTGAGATGTTCACATAAGTTAAAAATGTGCACACATGAAACAACCGTACCAATTTGGCAAGAATATGAAGATAAAAGGATAAGCTGTAGAATGACCATGACAGACAGATTGGAGTGATGTGGGGAATCAAGGAGAGGGGATAAGTGATGGTGAACAAGAGTGAGCAGGAGAAAAGTCTATGTGTGGATCAAGAGTGATCACGAGGGATAAACTGAGCAGCAAAATTAATTCAGCAGCTGGGGTCCAAGACATAATGGAACAGACAACCAACCACACAACCACACAATTAGGCAACCAAACAACACACTAACCAATCAGCTAACCAACCACACACCAACCAACCAACCACATAGCCAACCAGCCACACAGCCAAACAACCACACAGCCAACCAAACAACTACACAAACATCCACAAACCAACCAATCACACAGATAACCAAACACATAGACAACCACACACTAACCAACCAACCAACTGTTCAAACACATAACCAAACAACTATACAACCAAACAAACAGCTACACACTAACCAAGCACACAACTAACCAACCAACCACACACTAACCAGGCAACCAACCAACCAACCACACAACTAACCAACCAAACAACCATGCACTGACCAACCAACCAACTATACAACCAAACAACTACAAACTAACCAACTAACCAAGCACTCAAATAACCAACCAAACACACAAACAACCACACACCAACCAACCAAAAATGGCACAACCAGCCAACCACACACCAGTCAACCAAGCAACAACACAGCCAAACAACCACACAACCAACCAACCAACAACACAAACATCCAGAAACCAACCAACCAATCACACAAATAATCAACCAAACACATAGACAGCCACACAACCCACCGATCAGCCACTTAACTGATTAACTGCACAACTGACATACCAAACAAACAAGCACACAAACCAACCACAGCAGAGGAAGCTACCCAACATGGCAGGTATTGTGGTGTACTTACGATTTGAAACATGAGATCTGTTCTTTTGTAAAAATCGGAAATCTCTGAGAGAAGGGCAAAAGAACTAATGAAATTCCTATTAGATTTTTTAAATGTCAAAAGAGTCCAAGAGAGTCCTGCATATGCTAATAGGCACACAGGAAATTATCTGCAGGCTTAACTACTATTTGCTGTGTTTAGTTCACTGACAGCCAACTAGAGCTCTAGGATGTCTGAGTACAGGGACAAAGCGAAATTTAGGAAGCAAGTTGTAGCTAGAGCCTCGGGTCTGGAGATGACAGAGGCCTTGTCTGTCGGAAGGTGTGCGGCCAAGATGAAGAGCAGAACAAAATACTGCCGCTCTTCCCAAAGACCAAAGACACGTGCCTTGCACTTGGGCTGACGCTGGGTCCAGCTGTGGACCCAGACCCTGCAGAGACACGTATGAAGACATGAGAAGATGGCTTCTGGTTTTCTAGTCTGCAGAGCTCTCAGCAGCCTTGGGTTGTGACTGTGGCTAAAAGGAATTTCTTACTGAGAGTGCAATGCCGAGTTGCCAAGTTGGAAAACTGTTTACTTTTCTGAAAAAGCTCCTTCGGGCACGTATTGCATGGAGCGCTGGGTGTGGTGCATAAACAATGAATCTTGGAACAGTGAAAAAAAAATTAAATTAAATTTTTTTAAAAAGCTTTTTCAGATATTCACTCATGGTTTTAGTATGCATCCTCTCTTTTTTTTAAAAAGGTGGATTTTATCCATGTACATGGCATTTTCAATTATAAAAAAATTCTACATTTATTCATAAAATTGCTAAGCAACATTGAAAAGGGGTTCAGGGAGGCATGTTTCAGTGACAGAACGAAAGGGAAGACATGAGATGTTCCCAAGGATCCCACTCGAGGTCGACCATCTGCCACTGAGCCATGTGGTGTAGGAGGACTCAGTCCGGCGTGGGCCCTGTGTTTTCCCCTCTCTCGGCTCGCTACACCCGGCTGTCCTGTTGGCCTTGTGACCTGCAGGAGCCTGGGAAGGGCCTGATGGGAGGAGCCCAGCAGTGGAGGCCGAAGCTGCCCAGGCCACGCCGCTCAGGGCGGGCCATCCGCAGGCTGGGCAGGGGCCTGGTGCTGTGAGCACAGTGTGAGCCTGGACCGGGTTGAGGTCCCCGCAGGACAGACTCGGTCCTGCGTGCTCCTACTGCCGCATCACCGCGGGGGAACTCCCCGGGCATGGAGGAGGGGCTCACTGAGGGTGTAGGGGAGGCTGGAAAGCTTCTCCTCTCCTCTCTGGGTTCCAGGTGGAGGCCCTGAAGGTTCACCCACGGAAGACAGAGTATCACGCAGGAACAGCGCAGTCTGTTCGCGGGTGGACCACCCACCCTCGCAGGAGAGGCTCCCAGGAGCGGCTCCAGGGTTTTGCTACCCGCGCTCACACTCATCTGGACAAAGGAGAAACATCCGCAGCCAGGTGACAGCCCGCACGAACGGAGTTCGGAGGCTCTCACAGGCGGCAGAGATGGCCGACACTGGGGGGCTAATGAGGTTATGATTGTTCGGGACCAGTGTGCCCACCTAGGGTGGCCGGGAGCCTAGCTCTGCCCTCCTCTTGCTGGTCTGCGAGCAGGGGACGCCTTTACAGACGGGACTGATGTCCTGGCTTTAGGCAAATGGGGCGGGGGCAGAGAGCTGCTCTTCCTCCACGGTCTCCCGCTCAAAATCCCCGACAGGGCCACGTGGCCGGTGTTGACGTGGGTGCTGTGGCCCCTATATAAGGCCCTCTGGCTCCCTCTAGGGCCGGCCGGCTGGGGTGCGGGGTGCCGGGGCTGCCGGGAGCGGGCCTGGGACGAGCGGGCCGGCGGCAGGGAGCAAACACTGCAGAGCAGGTGGGGGACACCTTGCGCGTGGCTGGCGGTGGCTCTCCGGGAAGTGGCGCTGTCCGCTTTGTCTAGAGTTCCCTGCGGGCTTCTGCACGAGCCCAGCGGACTGCGGGCAAGAGACAGAAACGTCACCTCTTCTGGAAGAGCAGGCCCCTGTGCCCTGAGACGTGTCCTCGGAGCTGTGAGTGACGAGCCAAAGCGCCGACCGCGTTCCTTCCCTGGAAGACGAGCAGGAGGGGCGGCAGCAGGCTCGAGCCCTTTCCTGGAGCAAAGCCCAGGCTCGGCGCCCATTTGCAGAAAGAGCTACCGCGTCCTTTGCCCGTTTGTTCAGTAAGTCGGTTGTTGCTTGGCTTACCACACATCTTTGTGGCTCACTTCTAGGTCGTGTGAGGTTTGCGACCCGGGTCTGTTCGGCCCGCTTGGACTCTGCAGGCCTGGGCAGCCTCTGGGGATAGAGCCGCCTCTTACCCAAGCCCCGGACCGTAAGGTATACCTGCCTGACCTCGAGTGACCACGCAAACCGTGTCCCGTGCCGTGACTGCGTGGGGAGTGGACGTCGCTGTGCGCTGTCGCTCTCCCCCGCTGTCCCGGAGATGCCCTTGCAGCCGGGACCCAAGCGCGGTCACGCCACGCGTGGGGCCATGTCTTCCCTCAGCGCCCACTCTGCAGAGACGGGTCTGTGGTCCCCGTGTTCTCCGCGAGGCTGCTGCTCACTCTCTTCTGAGCCCGCGTCCCCGTGCCCGGGGTAGGTGGGAAGGCCTCCACCTCGCAGTCAGTGTGTCAGTCCGCTGACGCAGGGCGCCTGTGGGCGTTCTGTCTCCGGAGCGCTGCCCGGATTGCTCCCGCTGTGGCCGAGGGTTTCCCGGACCGGCCGCACACCCTCCTTCCCTGCTCTGCCTCCCTGCCCCTCCCTCCGGGAGAGACTGGGTATGATGTCACCTCCGGGGGGATGGGCGAGGGGCTCTCTCTCTGCCTCTCTTTCTGTGCGTCCGTCTCTCTGTCTCTCTTGCCCCATATGGACTTGTGGAGTTTCCTTGGGCCCACGGGAGCCCCTTCCAGCCGGCCCCGGTGTCCTCCTGGCGTGCTGCGTCTTTGAGTGCGTCCCTGCTCTCTAAAAGCTCAGCTATGCGGGTGAATCTCAAGCTTTCCGTGCCCCAGAGCCGGGACCAGCCATTTCTCCATGGAGCAAAGGGGTGATTTTTTAAAATACAGATCTCAGAATCAGAATCAGTATTTTTCAAAACCCTTCTTCCCCTCAGGCCCCCACCCAATGTGCTGCATAGTATCAGGTGGGCTTGGGGTCCCTTCACCCCAGAAAGCTGCGCCATTCCTGGCACGCACAAGGTGCTGACTGAAAGAAGCCAGAATGTCAGTTTTCTTCCTGCCCCTAGACTGACAACCTGAGCTGAATTTCAGCCCAAAATAGTGTGCACGGGCTCGCAGTGTCTAATTCGACTTCACTCTAATACCAGTTTTGTGTGAATCCGCCCACTGGGAAGAAAACGGAACGAGCCAGGGAGGTGCGGCCCCGAAGCCGTGTGTTCTTCCAAGACCCCGGAGCACGGGCGAGGCCGGAGCACGGAGGGTTTAGAGCGCGTCCATACTCTGAGGTTTCATTCGGCTCAAATTACTTCCCTGTTTTTCCACCGTTTTCAAGCCGCGCCGAAGCTGGGATCCCGGGTCTATCTCTAACCCCTGCAGGAGAGTCCACTTGCATAAGGCCTCCCGGTGTTTTAATTTGGGATCTTCTCATCACGAAGGAGCATATTTTCAGTCTCTGCATCTTGGCCTCCTCCTCTTGCTTCATCAAGTGAGACGCGATCACAGCCGCCCCCGAGCTCCGCCGCCGCTGGGGGGCCGTGCGGCACAGAGACTGTCCTCACTGTGTTGGCGGCACAGCACACGGTCCCCGTGCACCCTTGCGGGTTTCCAGTCACCGCTAGTAAAACAGCGGCTGCCACCAGCATCGCTCACAGCCGACAGCCCTGTCAGTCCACGCAGGCTCCTGAATCCCGCACCTCACGGAATCTGTTCCTCGTGCCCCGGGGGCTGGACGTCCAAGCTCTGGGTCCCAGCTCGGGCCTCACTGGGCAGAGAAGGGCCCTGGGTCGTCCTCCTCGTGCTGTTATCCCGACCACCCCAAGACCTCACAGGACCACTCTCCTCTCCTCCCAGACCCTGGGTGCGCACGGTCCCGTGGGGGGTTAGGGCCCCACCTGCGAAGAGACTCAGTGCGCAGCACTAACCAGCCCTCAGAAAATACTTCATCCTTCCCAGGGCACCTGTGCAGCCTCGGCCTTCGTGACACCTGCTTTATAGACCTGTGGACCAACAGGTGGGCAGACATAGAGGCGGCAAGAGCTGGAAGGTTCAGCCAGGAGGTGGCAGGGCCCTCTGACGTCATATCCTGCGTCCCCACCTTCCTCGGGCTGTCGTCCTGAGAACATTCGAGCTCTGAGGTTCTGAGGGCAGTGGATGCCCAGCTCAGGCCGGGCAGCTCTGTGGCTCTGTCTGGGCCAGGCTGGCACCGGGGAGCCCGGCTTCTAGGTGTCTGCTCCCCGAGCCGCGCCAGCAGCCCCTAAGGAAAGTGTCTGGAACAGATGCTGAACTTGGAGGGACAGGCACAACTTTGCAATCATCCTCGAATGGCCCCTAGCAGCCACACCTGGGGTCAGACCTCAGGCCCAAGGCAAGAAGAACGCCAGCTTTCCCTGATGCATCCTTGGACCAGGATGTGGCCCCGACATTTGGAGCTGAGAGTGGGCGCCAGGAGCCATGCCCCCAAGAAGACAGTACTCTTGTTCTGAACAAGACGGCTGGGCCCGGCGTCCCCTGCAGAGCTGGCAGGACAAGCCCGATGCCGCGGGGCCCACGCCCACACCCACACCCATACCCACGCCCACACCCACGCCCACACTCTCCCATGCAGGTGCGGCCCCATCTCAGGTGTGTGGGTGCCACTGGGCTTGGCATTTCCCCAGGGGTCGCAGAACATCTCAGGGGTGGATGGGCAGGGTGCCCTGGTGGGCTCCCCCCACAAAGCACAGCCTACCCAAGGATGCCCTCGTGGGCACCACCTTGAAGGCCATGACCTTGCGCCTCCGGGCCTGGGCAGAGAGACGTCCTCCTGCGCTCTGGGTGTGTTAGTGGGGCTCCTTGGGTCTTCAGCAAGCACATCCACCGTGCTTGCTAATTTGTACCTTGGGGGTTTTGGTAAAAACCACTTTTCCATTTCCAGGGCTCAAAGACCTGCACTTTCTTCTCTTTATGATTTTACCTGCCGCGTCGAGTGTTTAATCCGGTGTAAGTCCAGGTCTGATGATGAAATTATGGATCAGGCTTTGTTGTTTTCTCCATGTAATGAACAAGTTTCTCAGTCTCGATCTTTAAAAAAATCTGTCCTTTTCTGGGGGAGATTGTGGTATGTCATCCTTATTAAGTGTCGGGTGTCCCGTATGACTGCAGGTCCATTTTTTATCCTATTTTGTTGTATCGATCTATCTGGTCCTGCGCAAGCTGGCAGTCTCTGTTAGTTAGGCCTTCTAGCACGTTCCACTGGGAGGGAAGGAGAGTCCCCTTTTGCTTTAAATTTTAAAACTGACTTTGCTATTCATGTATTTTCATTTTTCATGTAAATTTCAAATGATATTTTTGAGTTTACCTAAAACTCCAGCTGGGGATTTTATTTGCATCGCAAAGAATACGTTTGAGCGGTGTTGACGTCCTTACGATGTTATGTTACATCCAAAGATATATATCTGTCCATTTGTCCAGATCTCCTCTTCGGTCCTTCAGTAGAGCTGGACAGACTCCCTAAAAGTCTGGTGCATTCTTTCTTAGGTTAATTCTTGATTCCTCATCCGTTAGATATTCATTCCTTTACCACATGCTCACTGAGTGCTATCAGAGTCCTTAGCACTAGGGACAGTAATGAAGAAAACAACCCAGGTCCCAGCCCTGTTGGGGATAAGATTCCATAGGAAAATATGGAATATAAGTCATATTCTACAGATTTATGAGGATGATTCCTTACTTATTTACTATATGTTTTATCTTTTACTATGTTTCTACAATATTTTACTATAAGAGCATGTGAATACATTTATTTATTTGCTATAATGTTTCTAGTTGACTATCGATGATGTAGAATAGTGATTTGTAAGTGATTTGTAAGTGATTTGTAAACTGATCTTGGATCTGGCAACCTTGATGAATTTCTGTTAGTTCTAAAGGTACATCTAAAGGTACAACTCTAGGGGCACCTGGGTGGTTCAGTTGCTTGAGCGACTGCCTTCAGCTCAGGTCATTATCCTGGAGCCCCGGGATCAAGTCCCGCATTGGGCTCCCTGCTGGGCGGGGAGTCTGCTTCTCCCTCTGACTTCCCCCTCTCATGCTTGCACTCTTTCATTCTCTCTTTCTCAAATAAATAAATAAAATCTTTAAAAATAAATAAATAAAAGTACATCAGTTCTATTGCGGATTCTATGTAGAGGAGCTAATCAGCTATAAACAGTAACACTTTATCTCTTTCCATCTTTAATATTATTATTTTATTTTCATGCCTTATACCTTTGGTCAGGATATCAAATGTTCTATTAAGCAGTAGCAATGATGCCAGGGATCCTTATCTTGTTCCTGATTTTAGATGAATTATATAAAAGTTGTCTATCAACTGTGATGTGCCTATTACTGGTTTTGATATGTTCCCTTTTTCAAGGTAGCAGGTGTCCTTCTATTATTTGTTTCCTGAGACTTTCAGAGAAGGGCTAGATGTCACTATGGGAATTTTCTACATTTATCTAGATTATGATTTGATTGTTCCCCTTAAACCCATTGTGTGCTATGGTTGTTTAAGAAAAGTTGTCACAATTGTTTGACAATCTTCCCACCGAGAAGGAGGAGCTCTGTTCCCTCCCCTGGAATCTGGGAAGATGTGATTTCTTGGACCAAAGGGCAGAGTGGAATGCCTCCACTGTGGAGTGATGTTGGGTGGACAGGCTGGAATGATGTTGGGTAACTCTCCAAGGCAGGTCAGTAAGTCCACTCATTCCCTGGGTTTTTCCATCTGGGGGAAGCTGGCTGCTCTGTTTGGAGGTCTGAGAGTACCAGGCTCGAGAGACCAATGCTAGCACTTGTGTCAAGCCCCCAGCCATCAGTCAGCATCGACTGTCAGCCACGAGACTGAGCTATCTTAAAAGTCTGTATGGTTGGGCCTTGAGACAGCACCACAAGAGACACCCAATCAGAATTGTCCAATCTCCCCAGATTGCTGGCCCATAAAATCCTGAGCAGTGCAAGCCACCAGGTTTGGGCTTAGTTTATTATGCACCACTAATAACTGGAACATGTGGCTAATTTATCAATAGATTTTCTAGTGTTCATTAATCCTTGCACTCACAGGATAAACCCTACTTGATTGTAGTGAGGAATTTCCTTGTGTACCAGGGACTTGGATAACTCTGCTGATTGGGGACCTTCACATTCACGTTCACAAATCAGGTGGACCGTACTTCCCTTGCTGTCTGATTTGGGACAGTGTGTCACACAGCTCTCCTTCAAGAGCATGTCACCCCACAGTGGCTTCACAGCATGGCCACCCTTCCTTGGCTGCTCCCATGACAACCCGGCATGATGGGGACCTCGCCCCACCCATGTGCTCAGGTCTCCCCACGGGCATGAACACCTGCATGCAGTCTGATATCTTTCCTGCCCGACTTTCCCCTCACTCTCCTGCTATAGCTATTAGACCTACTTGATCTGAAGCTCTCTCTGGCCACCCCTGCTCTTTCCCCCTTGTTTGGTGTTGAGTTGTGTCCCCCAGTAATCCATGTGCTGAAGTCCTTATGTCCAAGCCTCAGAATGTGACACTTGGAAATAGGGTCATTGCATATGTGATTGGTTAAACTGAGGTAAGGTCATACTGGAGGAAAGTGGGTCCCTAACCAGGTAAGACTGATGTCCTTGTAAGAAGGGAAAATCTGGACACTGATGTGTACACAGGGAGAGCACCACGTGAAGACAGATGCAGAAGATGGAGTCATACATCTCCAAACCAAGGCACGCTAAGATTTCCACCAACTGCCAGATGCTGGAGAGCAAACTAACACACTCTCCATCCCTCACAGACTCCTCTGCCTGGTCGCTTATGTCTCTGATCCCTTCTTGGTGTCTGCTTTCTGAGAACCTACACAGACACAGTGACTTTTTAAAATTTTTTTATTGGAATTCTAGTTAGTTAACATATAGGGTAGTATTGTACACATATAGTGTAGTATTTCAGGAGTAGAGGTCAGGGATCCATCATTTACATACAAAACCCCATGCTCATTCCATCACATGCCCTCCTTAATGTCCATCCCCCAGTTATCCCATCCCCCCCAGTTGCCTCCCTCTCTGTTTTCTTCTTATTTTTCCCTCCCTTCCCCATGTTCATCTGTTTTGTTTCTTAAGTCCCACATGGGAGTGAAATCATATGGTATTTGTGTTTCTCTGATTGACTTATTTCACTCAACATAATCTCCTCCAGTTCCATCCATGTTGATGCAAATGGTGGGTATTCACCCTTCCTGATGGCGGAGTCATACTCCATTGTGTATATGGACCACATCTTCATTATCCATTCGTCTGTTGATGGACGTCAGGTTCTTTCCATAGTTTGGCTCTAGTGGACATTGGTGCTATGAACATTCGGGTGTACGTGCCCCTTCGGATCACTACATTTGTATCTTTAGGGTAAATATCCAGTAGTGTGATTGCTGGGTCATAGGGTAGCTCTATTTTCAACTTTTTGAGGAACCTCCACACTGTTTTCCAGAGTGGCTGCAGCAGCTTGCATTCCCACCAACAGTGTAGGAGGGTTCCCCTTTCTCCACATCCTCGCCAGCCCCTGTTGTTTCCTGACTTGTTAATTTTGGCCATTCCAGCTGGTATGAGGTGGGATCTCATTGTGGTTTTGATTTGTATTTCCCTGATGCCGAGTGATGTGGAGCATTTTATCATGAGACACGATGACTTAAAGCCACACCAGGACTTTATGTTACATTAGAATGAGCAGATAATCATGGGATTGCCCACCGAGCATTTCCACAGAAAAGGTTTCAGAGACACTGTAAACAAAACTAAAGGTAATTTCAGATGACCTCTCATGAGTCTTGCTGATCTAGTGCACTATGAGGGAACAACGTTAGGGGCAGGAATTGTTTTTGTATCATCAACCCAAAGAAAGACTGAATTGTGATTCCCATTTAAAAAGTAACTCGAGCTGGCCTTTTGCTTTATAAGTAAAACTGTGGCGTATTCAACCTGACTGCTTGTATCGGGGTTCTCCAGAGAAGCAGGACCCAAAGAGGAGATTTAAAAAAAAAAAAAAAAAAAAAAAAATATATATATATATATATATATATATATATATATATATATATAAGGAAGTGGCTCACACTGTTAGCCCAGCAAGACCAAAGTCTACAGGGTAGGTGGGCAGGTTAGAGACCCAGGAGACCCTGTGTTCCAGTCCAAGTCTCAAGGCCACGTCTGGAGAACTATCTTTTGCTCAGAGGAGGACAGCCTTTTTGTGCTAGACGGGCCTTAACCTGATTGGGTGAGGCCCACCACACTAGGGAGGGCAATCTGCTTACTCAAAATCTAGTGATGTAAAGGTTAACCTCACCCAAAAACCACGCTCACAGAATAGCATTTCATTAAATATCCGAGCACATTCACACATAAGACTCGCCATCATGCTGCGCATCCGAAGAATTATAGAGAATTTAGCTTCCATGCAGTGTGGACGATAGGAAGCAGTGCACAGAAGCGTGGTGTACGGTGTCGGCAGTTCAGAGACAGAGCCACAAGGAGGCACAAGCCATGGGGGGGGGGACGGGAAAGGGGAGGGAGGGGAGGGAGCCAGACGTTCTCCAAGGTGAGGGACACCCTGGTGCACGTGGCTTCCGCTATCACCTGTGCAGGGCTGGCTCTCCCTGTGAGGGCGGCGGGAGCGCTGTGTGGTGGTAACTGTTGCGGGGAGGGAGAGACCATGAGCAGCGCCATGTGCCCCAGGTGAAATCCGGCCTGGCCACCCTGTGAAGACCGGACTCCTGAGAAGGAGTCCGTGTTTAGGGGCCTCCTGGGATTTTGCCATACAGCATTTTCCAGAGGACCAGCTGGGATTGGGGCCCAGAGGCTGAGGAGTCTATGTCCTCGGCCGCGCTGTTGATGATGAGCCCGAGACGGTGGAAAACCTGATTTGCCTCTCAGGACCCCAGCTCCCGCCGTAACCCAAAAGCCTTGCTCCGGGGCTTCTCCCTGAGGGTGGCTTTGCAGGCTGGCGTGCCCTGGACACATCAGCTGAGGCCGCTCCCCCGTGCCGGTGGGATCGACACGGGGGGCGGCCACACTGTGCGCCGGTGCCTCCCGAGCCCCTGGGTGCCTGTGTGCGTCTCCCTCTGCCTCTCTCTCCTCAGTCACAGAGCCGCTCCCTGCGTCCACATTTGGCCCAGGGTGGGTGACAGGGGCTTCACCTGCGTTTTCGTGGGCCTGAAGCCACAGCAAAGGTGACACACTCACCCTGGAAAGCAGAGGAGGAGCGACGCCCCCCATCGCGGACGCCGCGCAGGACGCGGTGTCGGACAGTTGACGACGGACATCACTGTTGCAGGTGAATATCGCGTTTATGACAGCCCAGCGGCCGTGTTTTAAAATCCTTGTAGATATTGGAGGCTGATGGGGAATCCTCGTGACTCTGGCGGCCGGTGCGCGAGGACGCTGCTGGGTTGGGGACCACAGGAAGGAAAGGAAAGGAAGGAAGGAAACGCCACTTCCAAGCTCATTGTTAAAAGGAGTTAACGTTTCAAGTGAACGTGTTCCATGTTTGACGTGAAGGCGATCTTCACGTCCAAGATGTTGGGATAAATCCTATTTGTGCTCCTGTCTTGCCGGCAAGTCGAGGGTCTCTTCTACAGTGGCTGCTCAGTGTGGGGAAACGGCAGTATCTGCTGTCAGCACGGGGGCGTTTTCTGCGGCTGAGACATGGGCCTCATGACCTCAGAGCCGCTTGTCCACGAGGAGTCCTTGGTAGGACACGCACTTTTCTGCTCGGTCTTCGGCAGGGATCCGTCGGAACAGCGTTTCCGGTCCTCCTGCCGGTCGACGGCATCCAAACGTGTGGCCTGGCATCGGTTCAAGGTCAGGATACGTGAGCCAGAGCCCTGGGCACCCGTGGACTCTGGGTTTCACCAAGACCACGGAGTGCAGCCCCGGGTGGTAACCGCCTGTGCGGTGGCCTTGGCCATGGGCATAAGGGCTTGTCTGGGTGGACATGGTGGCATCACTAGAGGTGGGGCATTCTGACCCAGGATATGTGTGACCCCCACCCCGTGCGGTCAGCATGGACACAGACGTCCCTCAGAGTCAGTGCGGGGGCCTCAGTGTGCGTGCCAGGCTGCTCGGGCGCCCGGCCTCTGCTTCCTTGCTGGGGACCAGGGTCACAGCAGCGCCTACAGGAGGGTGGTCAGGAGTGAGGGAGACAAGCTCCATGGTGCCCAAGTCGAGCTTCTGGGCTGGGCTTTCCAATGGGAGAGTCTTGTGTCCCCAGAGGCCGGCTCGCACCTGCACTTCCCGCACGTCCGGGGGCCCGGGGCCCGCCATGTTCCGGGCGAGCACGTTACCACTAGGAGCACACGGAGGAGGCTGTGCCCCGCCGTTTGTCCCGGGGCAGGAGGCTGCTGGGGCTGGCCCTTCGAGGAAGGGAGGGGTCGGGGCGGCAGGCAGCATCTCGCCCCCCGGGGACAGCAGGGGGACGGGGCTGGGAATGGAGCGAGCCAATGGGAAATGCACCTGTCTGGGACTATTCATCAGTCCCTCAGATGATGTTTCTTTTCTTCGTTTTAAGATTTTATTTATTTGACAGAGAACGAGAGTGAGAGAGCGCAAGCAGGGGGAGCAGCAGAGGGAGAGCGAGAAGCAGGCTCCCCGCCGAGAGGGAGCCCGATGTGGGGCTCAATCCTGAGACCCTGAGATCATGACCTGAGCCGAGGCAGAGGCTTAACCCACTGAGCCACCCAGGCGTCCCCTTCTGAAGCTGTTTCTTACCCCAGAATGGAACCAAGCTTGATTCTGTTTTTCATTAAATGTCACTTTAGGCAAATGTCCCAATTTTAGTCTTTGTGAGATCTGGAGATTTTCCTGGCAGTTTCCTTGTCACTCCTGATGATTTTTTTTTTAATCTGTGGAGGGTTACTCTGAATATATAAGGGTGCTACAGGTAGGCAAAAATTCTAATTTTTCTCCTTTTAATTACAGCTTTGAATGCCATATCGAGCTTGTTCAAAGTCCTTCTCACTTCTACTTTAGTAAAACTGATTCAGAGAACACAGACTCCTCCCAGTTAAGTCTCATAATGGTTCATGAAAGTCTTAATTAAGCATCTGCTAAAAAGTAAATGAGTTATGATAATTTTGTAATGGCTATCACTTTGGAACAGCTAATGTCAGACATTTGGAGAAAGAATTTATAATAGCTCCTGCTTTAACTAAATGATAAGCATTTTTCCGCTAGACTTTGTGTGGAAGTCACTGAGCGGAGGAAGTGGTGGTTGTGGACCCGTGCCAGGTCACCGACGTGTGGCCTGGCACCTGCGTGCAGTCCGCTGAGCCCTCGTGGCCCTTCAAACAAGGACAGTGCCACCTTCCACTAAAAAACGAGAAGCCAGGGTGAGCCAAGCTTGATTTGGATCCTAAGTAGGGACAGAGCAAGAGTAAGAGACACCACGAGTGAGTGTTCAGAATATTCGGATTCTCCACCGATTTCTATGTGCACGTGCCCTCCTGTGCCACCAAGTCCACGGGGCAGATAAAACACGGAATCATGGATGAGAAAATGCCCCGAAGTCCCGGGACACCCTCCATGGAGGCCCCAGAAGGAGCAGTCTGGTTCTCGAGGTGACAGCAAGTGTCCTTGTCACAGCTCAGGGCACACGCGGGTCCCAGGAGACAGGTGCCGACACCAACGGCTCGTCTGAGGCCAACGCCTACCTCTCCATGAGCAAGTGGGGTCGGGGTGGGGCTGTGGGTCGACTGTGTGTCCCCCCAGCACAGGACGCGTGTCCTGTCCTGCAGCACAGGACGCGTGAACGTTGAGGCAGCCGGTGGGGAGGGGGATTAGGGCCTTGTAGTGACAGAGGCCATGTCTTTGCTCAAAGGAAGCCAGTATTAGGTGTGGTGTCCCGGCTTCCCGCACATGTGTGGCTCTTGTTCAGTGTGCTGGGACGTGGGCACAGGACAGGCCAACAGTGTGAGGTGTGTGTGTGACAGGTCACTTTTAGCTGAAAGCAAGCCTTGCCAAAATTACTACACACACACAAAGACCTACTTGGACACCCTTGAGACCTATTTCCGGGAGGACAGAGATGTTTTGATGGACTGGTGATGTGTGTATCACAGAACACGTCGGGCCAGATGTCTTCCTGTAGAGCGCTCTGGTGCCCGCGACCTCTCAGGGCTCCCGGCCCTCCCCCACCTTCCCTTTCCCACGTGCAGCTCCCACTCCTCGGCCTGCCTTTGAGATTCTGCCCAACTAGGTGAGCCTGGCCGCCCCCCTGCTCCAGCAGACTCTGAGTGAGGACGCAGCGTCACCGGTCCTGTCCCGGGTGGCCCTGGCTTGTTCTACAGCAGCAAAGACAAGGACCTCCCCTGTCGATGGGGACACCCAGCCCGGGATGGGTGTGTGTGCGCACTGCGGGAGGCCCATGCTTTCCCCCACATAGTACCTTGAGCCCCACCACCACCACCAAGTGGCCCCCTGACTGCCCGACCTGTGTCTGGGCACCTGTGGGGGAGGAGAGCAGTGACTCCTCCAGCTTGCAGCGTCCGCAGACCCCTCGGGCCCCTGGCCCCGCTTCCCAGCCCTCCCAGCACCACTGCGGGCCTCCCCCCTCACACAACACAGACCCTGCCTTCTGGGGAACCCAGACCCAGATTCAGTATCTGTGCGGTTATCCACAATGCAGAACATTCCTGAACCGCAGAATGGGGACGGTCCGGGGTCCTTAGGGGTTATCTCGAGCACAGCCTCCAACCAGATGCAGAGTCTCTGAATTCCCTTCCAGAGGGTTCCCAGGAAGGCTGGAACAGGGGTGCCTCGAGGTGACTGCGTGGGTGCTATACGAGACCAGAAGCACAAGTCAGCAACTGGCCAGGACCTAGTTCCGGCTTGTGCACAGGAGCTAATCACTGGGTTTCCGTAATCAAAATCACTTCCAGACCTCGATACTCGTTGTAGGGATGTCCTTAGTGGCGTGGAGGTGAATTAGGGGAAGACACATCAGTGTGACCGGAATCTCAGCTCCAACACCTGGCAGTGGGTTCCGGGCTTCAGAATGTCCTCACAGGTGTGGTGCTCCCCTCCCGCGGCCGGCTGCCTGAAAATACTCAAGTAACGGGGGAGATGGCGAAGTGGCGATTTTCTAAAATCCGCACGCACACACACCTTCTTTGTCTTCGTCCTCCACGAGTGACATCGTCTACGCGAGCTCTCTCGCCGCAGAAACCAGGTCTCTCTTCGTGGAATGACAAGCTCAGACTGCACACCCTTCTCCCTGTACAATCAGTCTGACGATGTTATTAAACTATAATTTGAATGATCTTTGAAAAAAGGTCTTGTAGGTGTGGAGGAAATGGACCTTTCAAGAGATGCCTCGGGGTACAAGCTATTAACCTTTACCAAGCTAATTAAAGCCACTGGCATTATAATTGTATGTAAATGAACTCTGCTTGCATCAGCTCCCTCCCCGAGGGCCTTAGGGGGTCTTGGGGATTTCTTTTCTTTCCTAATTTTCCATTTTGAAAATGACGCTCTGCCAACACCGTTTACACGTGGCCACAAAGGAACACCCTAAGAGGATGATTATTTTAACGCATGGAGAGTGTTCCTTTCAGCATTATTAATTACAGGCTTATCCCATCTTGAAGACTCTCCCTGTGTAAGAATTACTTCAAGGAAATTTGAAAAATAAACTCTTGGTCAGGTTCCTACAAATTGTGCCACCCTTTCCCACACGTCCATCTACATGTAACACTTGGACTGCGGTGACTACCGGGTCATAGCCGGCCCCGCTGGGCGAGGGGAGAGGAGGGGCTGGCAGGGGCTCTCCAGCCAGGCGGGAAAAGCAGACGTCTAGCCCGGAGTGTTTTGTTGAATTTCAAATCTCCCTCAAAACTCCCTCACCCTGGAAGCCCTTGTTTTGAAATCTTGGTTGACATGGAGCCAGGATGTTTGAGAAAGGTAACATAGTTTCTGATACTTTCAGATGTGAACTGCTTTAAGCTTTTGTTGGCTTCTGGAAAAGTCAGATGGGAACAACCAGTCCCAGATGCACCCGGACTAGACAATGAATCCTGTTCTAGTCCCACAGCAGCAACACGCAGAGCGCGGACCGGCAGGGTGTCCGAGGTCCCCTGGCAGGTGCTCACCGCCTGGCGAGGGCCCCGAGGGCAGAACCGAGTCCCTGGCTCACCCCCTCCTCCATCAGCGGCTCCCATGCCCTCTCCACCAGGAACAAAGTGGGCAGGAAGTACGGAAGCATGTGCGAGGGCTGTCACAGCTGGAGAGCCGCGTTTGGGGGAGCTGAGGGACGAGGCAGGTCATTCTCATGGGTTTTGGGTCTCGGGATATTTCAGAGTCACAAATAAGAGAGCCGCACACATGGGAGCCCCCACTCTCCCACGAGGGTGTTTGCCTGGTTGCGTCAGAGGAGGTGAGCTGAAAGAAGGGTCGTTGTGGCCGGAAGGGGGTGCTGGCCCCTTGTGTGCTCCTGCAGGCTTCGGGGGTCGCTGTGTATGCGGGTGCGGGGTGCAGGGGTGAGGGGTGTGCTGGGTATCGGGCCTCAAGGAGCCGCTGCCGGCTGGGTTCATGTGTCAGCGGCTCCAGAGGGGGACTGGAAAATGAAAAGTTTGCCAAAATAAAGAGTTCATAATTTTGGTACAAAAACATGGCATCTGCTGTGGTTTCGTGAGCACCCGCCCTGTACGCGCTCTGGCCATGGAGGTTTTGGGCGAGAATCCGTGGTTTGCCTCTGCTCTGCACGCATGCGTTTGTGGAGCCCGTCCACTCCCCCTCCATAAAGCTCAGAGCAGGCGCGGGGGTCGTGGGCCCGGGGGTAGCAGTCCCCAAGGGCACCCCGAGTCCGTGCCCGCGGGAGCTCGGAACACCACGGTCACCACTGCTCATTATCCCCCTAAGCCTCTTGAGAACTTTGCCGGGAAACATAAGCTCAAGAAGCAAGAAATAGAACGAAGTCAGACAACCGGCCAGTGGCAGGGCTGGGGACTGGGAACCGGCTGCCTTCTCACCAGGGGCCCTCATCAGTCCTGGTGCCCGGTCCAGCTGCGGTGGTCACGCCTCCCAGACAGGTGACTTGTCTGATGTTTCCTGTGTGCCCAGAGCGACGGCCCAGAGGCTCTGAATTACACTCTTGGGGCAAAGTGCTTTTCAAATCATGGTTTATGTATTTATGTCTGGATTCTTCTAGAGGGCTGTTTATGCGAACCTTATAGATTGAAATCTGCAGCCGCCAAGAGTGAGGCCAGGGGCCAAGGCCGGGGTGGGGGTGTGTGTGTGACCCAGCCCTGGCCACGCTTCTCTCTGCATCTGGAGTGCGGAGACGGGCAGTATTATTACAGTGTGGTGTGAGTAGTTTTCCGCTGGAACAGAAAAACAAGTTTCTTAGCGGGTACCCTGTGTGGGATGTGGCCGTGGCTTAGAACCGGCTTGTGTCACGGCCTCGGGGAACACAGGGAGTGAGTGTCAGGAACTCCGGCAGCCAGCAGGGCAAGCCTGTTGGGTAGACGTGGGTGCTGGTGCTGGGCTGAGCGTGGTGGCCCGTCCAGGACAATGCGAGCCCTGCCGCCCCTTCATTGTCTCCACTGCAGATAAACTGAGGTCCAGAGGCCACCTCTGGGGGACAAACTGGCTTCCCTCAGCGTCCTGCTGAGATGTGTCATGAGCCCCTCCCTCGTCCTGCATCAGGTGGAGAAGCGGAGACCCTCCCAACAGGCTGGGGCCCCCACGGACCCTGGAAGGTGAGGGGCAGGCCCAGCAGCACAGAGCCCTGGGAGGGCAGCGAGGTCCTGTTCTCCGAGGGCTGACCTTCCTGAAGGTGGCAGGTGGCAAGCCTGTGCCTGGAGGGGGAGCGAGTCCCGACACGCAAGCCATGCCTGGGACAGGTGGGCTCCCTGGTTCAGGATGGTCTGGGGGGAGAACTGCGCGCGGGCAGTGCAGGCTCAGGCGCCAAGGACCGGTGCTTCTGCAGGAGTCCGTGCTCCATGAGCACAGTGCGCAGCCTCTCCGCCCTTCCTCCGTGGGCGCCACCACGTTCAGCCAGAGTGGGACTTGTCGCCGCTGCAGCCCGACCCTCCGAAGGGTGACCGACGTGACTTCGCGCGTAAGCAGGACAACCGTGCTTCCCACGGCGGGAGACGCGCTCACTCCTGGTCACAGGCCAGGAGACCGCCCTAGAGTTTAAATTCTACACCAACAGCATGAACTGTGCAAAGTGATTTGGAAACGACCACCGCAAGGCAAACCCACTGTGTCGAAACACGGTCTTGCCCCCGGAGGACCCTGAAATCCCAGCTCTGAGCACACGACAGGAAGCAGCCCAGCGAGTGTCGCCGCCCGAGCCGGGACTGAGCCCGCGCCAGGAAGCCCGGCTCCTCCCCAGCACACCGCGGCCTCCTCGGTGCGGCGTTCACACAGCCAGACCCGTGGTTCCGGGCTCGCGGGGGGACCTGCGGTGCTGCGGCTCCGGGCTCGCGGTTCCGGGCTCGCGGGGGACCCGCGGTGCTCCTTTCCTCCCCCGCAGGCCACCTCACTGCGTGTCGCGCGCGGAGTCCCATGCGTCGCAGAGTGGACCCCCGCACGGGTGAGGCGCGCCCCTGGGTCCGCAGCTGCCCGGTCAGCGGGAAGCCGTCGGCCGCCGGAGCCACGGCTGCGCTGAGCAGCGCGGACACCGGAACCAGGCGGGGACGCTGGAGTGGGGGCGGCGGACGGGGTGGGCGGCGGCGCGGGGCCCCGGAGGCCCAACACCAGGCCAGCTCGGCCGCCGCGCGCGCCGGGGTAGCGTCAGGGGCCGAGGAGTCGGAGAGCGTCGCAGCCACGGGATGGACGTCCTCCCGGGACCGAGCGGCCTGCGCCGAGGGCGGCGGGGGCGGGGGGCTCCCGGCCGGAGGGGATGGGGCGGCCCCAAGCTCCAGCGCGAGCCCTAGCAAGGTCCGACCCCGACCCCAACCCGCACAGGCGGACTGAGCCGGAGGCCTAGTCGCTCGGGGGTGGAGGCGGCGCCGCGTCCTTGCGGGAAACCCGCCGGGGAGTCCAGGCGAGCGAGGCCGCGTCCGCAGTCCGGCGTCGGGGCCCGGAACCCCCGCCGCCCGGCGGCCGGTGCAGGGACGCGAACCCTGGGATCCCCGGGAGGGCGTCTCCCTCGTTCGGCCGGAGGCTGTCGGACCCCGGGCGAGCGTGCACCTGCCAGGGCGCGGGCCGGGGCCGAGCCCGAGTCTTCACAGCCCCCGGGGTCAGCTGACCCCGTCCTCACGGGCCCCCCACCCCCGCGTCGTCCACACTGGGTTTCCCTGCAAAGTCCCACCCCGGTTCGTACGCGGCGGGAGGAGCGGCGCTCCGTGTCCGGGCCCTGCGGCACCAGCGGGGCGGAAGGCCGTGCGGGTGTCCGGAAGGTGGACGTCAGCGCGGAGCTGCGGGGAGGGGTGACGTGTGTTTCTCGGGGCAGAGCTAGCTGAGGGGCTCGGTGTCGGGCGGTGTGGACCGGCTCCCGGCTTCATTCCTCCGTGTGCGGCTCCGCTGTGCGCCCGTGTGTCGCCATGAGCGGGCGTGCTGCGGCCACGGTCACCCGGTGGCCTACGCCGCAGGAATTCACCGTCTCGCAGGGCAGGATGGGCGTCAGCGACCAGGGCGCCCGCGGGTTTGGTCCCTCCGGGCTCGGGGGTGGGGGGGGGCTGTGCTGGCCTCTCTGCCCTGCCTGCACGCATCTTCCCTCCCGCCATGCTGGGCTCAGGGCGCACCCCCACGACCTTGGCTAACCATCACCCGCGTACACCGAGGTCGGGAGCGGCGACCAGAGACTTGGGGCTGCCGGGGAGTCAGGGCTGGAGCCCCGTGGGAGTAAACTGCGACCCAGATGTCCTTCCCAGTCAGGCAACGGTGACACTGTGGTTTCTGACTCTCGCTTTACAGAGACAGGCAAGCCAGCAGCAACCTGGTCTTCGGGGACAGCCGAGCCCGAGCACTGATGTTGTAAGGTGAGGTCAACACGCTTGATACTCAGGAATCGTTCTCACAGAACCATCCCGTTTATCGGGCACGTGCTTCGTTCTCATCTGTGTGAGCGGCGCATGTGTTTGCACACACTGGGTGGTCAGAGAGTAAACACAGTCCGTTCTATAACCTATTCTGTGATGTGTATGGGAAGTGGCTTCGCAGTGACACCGTCCGCTTCTGTAACCTGGAGTCCAGCTGGGTCCGTGAATTTCTTTCATGTGTACTTGATGGTTAAGACCCCTGATCCAAAATGAGGTAGTAAGACCTACAAACCACCCCTGCAGTGGGTAAGCTTTGGAAGTCGTTCACATCAGATGAGGGTGAGCCAGGTGCAGGCGCGCTTGTGGGTTGCTTTGGGGGGGCGGGGCGTGAGGTCAGGGTGGCCGTGATCAGTGCAGGGAAGCATCCGTTGGAGAAGGTGACCTTCCCCTACACAGACCAGGCTCTGCTCCGGACCAGGCTGCCCCCAGCCACCGGACCTTCCGTGATTCAAAATAATCATATTCAAATCTTCATCCCGCCTCCTGACACGGAGCCTGGACCCCCTTGCAATTTCCTGGGGGGGGAGGAGCATGTGTGATCGAATGAGGTGACGAGGCATAGCTTCAGGCCAGGGCGGCTGGAGTCAGCATCAGAGGCGGGGCCCCTCCCCCCGCACCCCACGTCCTCCGAGGAGCAGAGGGGGCTGGTGGTGGATTTCGTGCTCCATCACACCCACGTGAGGAATCCCCACGAAACTCCCAGCGGTGGGAACTCGGGGAGCCCCCGGGTGGGTGAACATGCGGAGTGTGGAGGAGGTGATGCCCCCTAGTCCCGCGAGGGTCCTCCCAGACCTCGCCCTCTGTGCGTCTCCATCCGGCTGCTCATCTGCATTCTTTACCCTGTGCTGGGTTCTGGAATAAGCCGGCATGTGTCCGTGTTTCCCTGAGCTCTGTGAGCCGCTGGAGCGAGTTCCGGAGCCTGAGGACGGGGCCGTGGGAACCCAGGTGTAGAGCCACGCGGCCCGGAGCATCTGCAGCTAGTGTGGGGGCCAGTGAGTGTGCAGGGCCCACAGGTGTCGTGGGTGAGCAGAGGGGACACGAGTTTGCACCATCCATGGAGACCTCGCCTTGCATGAAGCTGGCGGGTGGCTCCTGCGTCTCCGTGCGCGGCTGGCCTGTGTTCACAGACGCTCGCCATCTCCGTGCCCCAGGGCTCCTACCTCACAGCCTTGGGGGCCATTTTCCCCGTGGCGGCTTCTCCCTGCAGATCCTGAGGTCTTGGAGACGAGACAGGTTTCTGTCTCCAGGACCCGCATCAGCCACGTCCAGTGGAAACACGCGAGCGCAGATGTGCTCTGTTCATCACTTTCCAGCCGCCTGGCTTTCCCCGCCCCCATCACCTGGAAGGTCCTACAGGGTTTGGTGCCCCGGAGGCAGACCGGGGCCCGTGCCCACCCGCCATCTCACCCTGGGACGCTCCTCAGCGAGAACAGGTCTTGCTATGTGCCGTGGGCCTCTCTGTCCTTTCAGCAGAGTGTGACCCTGGGTGCCGGTGCAGCAGGCGTCAGGGGACACAGGTGCGGGAGAAGGTGCGGGTCTGGGGGCAGTTCCGGGAACGAGAGTGCAGCCAGCTCTCGCCCAGCTTCCCTGATGAGAACTAAAAGTCAACTGAACAAGAAATCGTGCAGAAATCTATTCTCCAGCTCCTGGTTCCGTGCTTGCTGTTTTTATTGGGAAACGCGCCACAGAGCTGAAGCCAGTACATGCACGCGCCGGCGGGGGCCGCTTTCTCCGACGTCACTGTGCTGTCAGGGTGGGGGCGATGATGTGGGTGGACATGAGGCGACACTCACGGAAAAGCAACTCAGCTATGGGGCGTGAGAACAGTGTCCACGGAAAAGGGTCCCCAGCTGCGGCCCCAGATCCAGGCAGGGACACAGTGATAGGGGCCTGTCTGTGTTTGCAGAAATGTGATGGTACACACGGTACCCACATGCCCACACACATGCACACAACATGCACATGGTATCCACATGTGCACACGGCACACACACTCACACAGATGTGCATGCACATGCACATACACGCGTGCACACATGGCACATGTGCATACACGCTCACCAGATGCACACGCATGCACACAGCACATACACTCCGACAGATGTGCACATGTGTGCACACACACAGATGCACACACGGTACACATATGCACACATGGTACCCACAGATGCACGTACATGCATGCACACAGCACATACACTCACACAGACGTGCACACACAGTATTTACACACATGTACATGGCACACATGCTCACAAGATGCACACACATGGTATGCATGCACACGTGTACGTTGTGCCCACACGCGTGTGCACATATGCACACGGTACATGCGCATGCACACAGTGCACACATGCATACACAGTAACCACCCTGTTCATCCTCCGTGTGACTGTGGATCCCTCCCAAGCAGGAACCCTGAGAAGCACGCACTCACACAGGGCGGTGGCCGCTCCCGCCCTCGGGGACCCCTGCTTTGTAAATGCCCCAGAGCCCTGTGCCAGCTGTCCCCGTGGTGCCCACATAAAGCAGACCGTCATGACAAGTAGGGCCTAAGACAGGGACCCAGGTGGGAAGCCCAGACAAACAGGCTTTCCCGTGTGGAGGAGCCCATGGATGGCCTCGGGAGCACATGCTCCATACCCACAGCCGGGTCCCAAGTGGGACTGAAGGACACGTGAGCCCCGGGGTCCTGGGTGAGCCATGCAGGGTCCATCCAGTACTGTGTGAGGTGATGGCTGCCAGGGTTCAGGTGAGTGGATGCCGGTGAATCCTTCCACGGCTGGGCCCACAGCAAGTCCTCTAGGACCACTGACCAAGCGCAGGAGTGCCAGGCCGCACGGGGCAGTGAGCTTTGGAGGGACGCCCGGGTCAGCACGAATGTATTCCGCTCAGCATGCTTTTCTGGGGTCCAATAAGGTCTCCCAGGTGGTGGGGACACCTGGAGAGAACAGAAGGATTTCTTTCTGCACGTAGCCCCACCCAATGGGAGGCACCCTTGTAATTGCTTGCTGTGGTCTGAGCGCTTGCGACCCCACTTACCGTGCACGTGGTAGCCTAACCCCAGGTGCTGGTGTGAGCAGGTGTGACCCGTGGGCAGTGACGAGGCCGTGAGGAGGCATCAGTGCCCCCGGGAGAACCCCTGAGCAAGCCAGCCAACCTCCCCGCCGCCCCGCCCCCGGCTCACCGCAGGGCTCTGCCACCCTGCCACATCCACACCTGATCTTGCTTGTCCTGGGCCCAGACTGGCGAGAAGCAGACTCTGGTTTACAGCTTCCGGGGCTGCGGTGTGGGGGTCCCAGCTGACGAGGACGTGGTTTTCTAGCTCCTTCCTTGGGACAGGTGCTTCCCTGGGAGCTCCTCGGGCTCTTCTGTCTGTCCTCAGGCCACCAGACACCAGGGCCTTCTGTGGGATACGTTGTGCAGTCTTCTACCTGGTTGACCTGACCCCGCCCGCACAGCCCTGCACCAGCAGGAGACTGCATTCCAGGAGCCCGGGAAGGGGCTCTTCTGTTGGCCTCGGAGGAGGGTTATTCTTCTTTTGGCTTTGTTGAGATACAACCTGTGTAAACTGAAGGTATAGGACAGCGGGATTTGGTCCATGTATGTATTGTGAAGCGATCGCCACCACAGGGCAAGTGAACACCTCTGTCGCGGCACATAATTACTATTTCTGTGTGAGTTGAGAACACTCAGGTCCACTCAGTGGGCAACGGTCCAGGACCCAACACAGTAGTGTTAGCTGCAGTCACCATGCTACACACCAGACCCCCAGGACTCCCTGTCCCCCACCCCAGACCACACAACTCCCACCCACGCTCTGCTGCTGGGAGTCCAGCTTTTCCAGATCCCATAAGGAAGTGAGAGCAGACAGCATCGGTCTTTCTCCAGCTGATCTCTCCCTCAGGGTCCATCCATGTTGCTACAAATGACAAGGTTTCTTTCTGTTTAGAGCAGAGTAACATTCCCTTGTGTATACATGTGCTGTGTTTCCTTTATGCGTTTGTCCGTCCGTGGACACTTCTGTGTCTAGACTATTGTGAATAACCCTGTAAGGAACGCGGCGGTACAGACGCTTGGTAGAGATACAGAGCTCCTTTCTTTCGTACATGTTCCCAGTGGTGCGATGCTGGGTCATAGGGCAGCTCCACTTCCAACTTTCTGAGGAACCTCCTTGCTGTTTTCCAGAGCGGCCGCACCAGCGTGCATTCCCACCAGCAGTGCAGGAGGCTCCCCTCTCTCCGCATCCTCGCATCCTCGCCAACACCTGTCGTTTCCTGACTTGTTAATTTTAGGCATTCTGACTGGTGTGAGGTGGGATCTCATTGTGGTTTTGATTTGCATTTCCCCTTTGTTTAATCATGTTAAGAGTGCAAGCGTCTACATAATCTACATACATTCCATTTGTATGGAACCAAGATGGGAAAAGTCTGCTCAGGTCCTTTGCCTGTTTGGTTTTGTATTGCATTTTTTTTCCCAGTTTTGCTGAGATGGGAGGGACATGCAGCCTGTGTCAGCTCACCATGTGCAGCACAGAGACGTGGCGGCGTGCACACTGCGAGTCACCCTAAGTTAACGCCACATGTGTCCTTGTCATGAGAACTTTAGGACTTTCTCTCTGTGCAACTTTCAAACAGAGCACAGGGTGTCGTGGACTATGGCCCAGGCTACACATCACATCCCAGGAGTTATTATACAGCCTCTGCTGATTTTTTAATTGGATTTTTTTTTTTTTTTTTTTTTTTTTTTGCTATCGAGTTGTATTAGTTCTTTACACATTTTGGCATATAACCCTTTATCAGATAAAGCAATTGAAATTTCTTCCCATTGTGCAGGTTGCCTTTCTGTTGTGTTGATGATGGTCTCCTTTACTGTGTGGTCCCACTTGCTTGTGTTTTTCTTTTGTGTGCTTTTGATGTCCTATCCAAAAAATCGTCGTCAAGAACCATGTCAAGGAGGTTTTTCTGTATGTTTTCTTCTAGGAATTTAATAGTTGAACATCTCACATTTAAGTCTCCAAATTAATTTTTTGCGGATGGTGTAAGATAGGGAACCAATTCCATTTTGTGCTTACGTTCAGCCCGTTTTCTCAGTATCATTTATTGAAGGGACGGTCTTTCCCCAAACTCCTGTCTCCTGTGTTGTAAATTAAGTGACTGTATGCGTGTAGGTTTGTTTCTGGGCTCTCTGTTCTGTCCCATGGGTCTGCTTGTCTTTTCATGCCGATACCGTGCTGTTTAGATTCCTATAATTTTGTAGCATCAGCTGATTTTGGAAAGTGTGATGCCTCTAGCTTTGTTCTTTCTCAGGATTGATATGGCCCTTGGGGTTCTCTGTGGTTCCATATGAATTTCAGGACTGTCTTCCTAGTTCTACAAAAAATGCCACTGGAGTGTCAAGAAGGACTGCACTGAGTGTATAGATGACTTTGGGTTGTGTGGACATTTTAACAGCATTAATTCCCCCAGTCCACGAACACGAGATAGATCTCCATTTACTGCCATCTGCTTCGCTTCGTTCATCGAGGTCTTGTGATTTTCAGTGCGCGTCTTTCTTACTGCCTGGTTGGATTCACTCCTACGTGTTCACTGGTTTTGATGCTCTTGTAATGAGACAGTTTTTTATATTTCTTTTTCAGATCATTTGTTCTTAGGATACAGAAATGCACTGATATTCATATTTTGGTTTTGTGTCCTGCAACTTCACTAAATTCGTTTGTTAGTTCTAACAGTTTTTGGGTGGAGTTTTTAGGATTTTCTAAATCCTAAAGATCATACTTACTTACTTACATACTAAATCCTTAAGATCATACCATCTGCAAAGAGAGGCAATTTTTTAATTTCTTCCGTTCTGATTTGGATGCCTTTTATTCTTTTTCTTGCCTGATCGCTGTGGCGAGGACTTCTGGTACCGTCTAGAGCAAGAGTGGTGAGCGTGGGCGCCCTTGTCTACATCCTGATCTGAGAGGAGAGGCTTTCTGCCTTTCCCCATGAGGCTGACGCTAGTGTGGGCTTGTTGTATACGGCCTTTACGATGTGGAGGTAGCTGCCTTTTCTGCTCAATTTTTTGTCAGTCTATCATGAAAAGATGTTGAATTTTGTTACACATGTTTTCTGTATCACGGAGATGATCACGTGACTTGTCTTCCATTCTGTTAGTGTGATGTGTCATATCTATAGGTTTCCGTATGCTGAACCGTTCTTGCATTCCAGAGGTGGGTCCCACTTGGTCACGGTACAGGATCCTTTTAATGAGCCGCTCGGCTCAGGTTACTGGAATGTTTCCATCTGTGCTCGTCAGGAACACAGACTTGTAGTCTCCCACGGAGTGCTCACCAGGCTTTCCTCTCCGGCTTTGTAAGAAGCGCTTCCTTCTCTTGATTTTCTGGAAGAGCTTGGGAAGAGCTGAGCCTCAGGGGCCAGCCGGTAGGTTGGGTCTGCGGGGGACCTGTGTGGTGCTGGGGTGGGCGAGGAGCCTGGGTTTATGGGCTCTGGCCTCTTGTGTAGGGAGCTGGCCCGGTGCTGGGGGGTTTAAAGTCTGGGTTCATGGTACCTGACCTGGCTTCAGGGGAGCCCAGAAGGAGCCTGGGGCTGAGCTGGGAGCCACTGGGTGCCAGTGTCACAGAGCCACTGTGAGCCAAGGCCACATGGTAAGCAGGAGACTCAGTCTCGTGGACGCCACAGGAACCGGCCCGGGAGCTGGGTCCCTGGTGAAGTCGGGCACACACTCCCCCCACCGCCAGCCTCAGGGCCCACGCGAGGGTGGTGCGTGGGAGCGTGCACGCGGGTCCGTGGGAGCACCCGAGTCTGTTCCCGGGGAGCCCGAAGCTGCAGGCTGGCTTGCAGACAGGGCCCGCCGGACCTGCGGCGTGCAGAAGGGAGCGAGCCTCCCGCCCTGTGACCGCAGCCCTGCTCGGCTGGCTTCATCCAAAAAGGGGGGGTCACGTCTGTGTAATGAAATTTGGTCAAGAAATAGAAACCAGCCAAGAAGGGCCAACACAACAGACCTCGGTCCTGGGTTCTCTTTCCTAGACGACGACCCACCGGTTGACACAGGCGTCTGGAGCGCGTGTAGCGTGTGAGCCCGCGACTGCCCCGCCATCGGCAGCTGTCCTCGAGTCTAACGTGGGGAAAGGGGCCTCTGCGCCGTGGCTTGCATCCCCAGCTGGAAAATCTCATCTGTTGGCAAGAAGGAGGGGTGGGGGCGATGCTTGACTCTCCCGAAAGGGTTCCCCAAGCTGAAGCAGGTCTCGACTTCGAGAACTCACGTTCTCACGGGGGTCGCCTGGGGCCTTGGGCAGCAGGTAAGCCGGACCGTGAGCAGGTGCTCAGAGCCGTACAAACACATGGTGGACACAAGCCAGTTTATCCTGGAAGGGGTTGAGTTTGCCTCCACCCAAGGGACGCGTGGCTGGAAGAGCAGCTGTCAGGGGAAGGAGTGTTACCCTAGTGGCATCTCCAGGGTCAGGGCCACTGCTGGGTCAGCTGTCCGTGGCTGCTGGTGACATCCCGTACTGCAGTGGGTCTCCTGCGGGCCGTGATCTGAGGGACACTAGCAGGTTTGTTTCTTGGAGGGCAGGGGCGTGGGTGCTGCTCGGTCACCCGCCTCGTGCTGGGAGCTCGGTGCGGACAGCCCCTTGTCCGTCCCCACACTGACGCGACTCTGGGAGTGTGGCCCCCATGCCCCTTCCTGCGCACAGTGAGCCCCGCTGGCACGCCTGCCACCATGCTGGGGACTGACGGTGAGTCCAAAACGAACCTGCCGTCCTCAGGACGGCCCCACCTGGCCTGTAAGACATAGTCAACGTATGGAAGAATAGAGAGACGCCGTTTCAGTGTGTAACAAAGATATCACAGCCCCAGGACTTACGAGCAACACTTACTTCTCAGGGTTTCGGACTGGCCACGGAGGGGCTGGGCGTGCAGGGTCGAGGCCCCGGCAGCTCCAAGGTCTGGTGAGGCCCCTCCCTGTTCCCCGCAGGCGTCTTCTAGCTGGGGGCTCTGTGGGGTCTCTTGTACGAGGACACTGATCCCATCTTGGGCGCTGCAGCCTCCCAGCCTCCTCCTTCCCAGGCCCTTCTCCTGGCCCATCACACTGGGGGCTAGGTCTCGCTGCGTGAATTCAGGCACACACGCATCCGGACTGTAGCAGAGGCCCTCCTCGAGAGAGGAGGGACAGGACATTTTTGGAAGACACAACACAACCCTGCCCCAGGTCCGTCCAGCCTCCCTCGTGCACCAGCCCTTCACACCCCATTTCCAGGTTCAGGGAGCCTTGCGAAAGGACGTGTCCACGGACATGGAAACAGCTACTGCACATTTCTTGGAGCCTCCAGGAGGATAGATGAAAGGTCAGTTTACAGGAAGGAGGATTTGAATCCTGGCCTTCCTGCCCTTCAGCTAGTGGATTACGGAGTGACGGGCAGGTCACCAGGCCCCAGCGAGGACTAAGGGGGAGATGGAGAGTCATGGGGGTCCAGAGAGGACTGCGGGGCAATGAGCTGGTCATTGGTCCTAGTGCAGAGTGTGAGTTTGGAAGCGTCTACAGCAGAACTTTTACAGCCTTATTATCATTATTGTTTAAAGCAAAGGGACCCTTTTCCCGAAGTCTTACAGCTTAGCAGCAGGACGGATATCAGCAGAGCTGCTCTGATTGAAATCTTACTTTCTTCTAACTTCTAAATATGGTGCAGCACACATAACATGAACTTGACCCTCTCAGCCATTTCCAAGTGTCTCGGATCGGTGACAGTAAGTGCGTTCACACGGCACAAACATCAGAAGTCTGGCCTCAAAGATGGACTCTGCCCCCAGTGAACACTCAGCCCCCACCCTGGCCGCTGCCACCCACTCTCTGTCCCTGTGACTGAGCCTCTGCCAGCCACCCATGTGGGTGGGATCACGCAGTGTCCGTCCTTTGGTGACGGGCTGGTCACACACTGGGTAATGTCCCCGAGGTCCATCCCCACTGCAGCCAGCGTCAGGATCTCCCTCCTTCTAGGGACTGAGGCCCACGTGTGTATCCACATCTCGTTCATCCCTCCGCCGCCGGAGGACACTTGGGACGCGTCTCCCCTTCAGCTGCTGTGACCTTGTGTGTACGAACATCTCTTCAAGGCCTTGCTTTCAGCTCTTGGGGTGACTACCCAGAGCTGGAATTGTTGTGTCCCATGGTAGCTCTTTTTAATTTTTTAAGGAACCGCCGTACCGTTTGTCATAGTTGCTGAATGTTATCGTTCCCATCACCAGTTTGCTAGGGCTCTGGGTCCGCACACCCTTGCCCACGTGTGTACTGTCCTCGTTTTGTTTCGCCAGCAGCCGCCCTGCCGGGTGTGAGCGAGACTTCCTCTCACGGGCTCACTGGCCACTTGTGTGTCTTCTTTGGAGAAGAGTCTGTTCAGTCCTTTGCCCGTTTTTAATCAGGTTGCTTACTTTGTTGTTGAGTGAAAGGAGTTCCTTATATATTCTGAATATTAATTCCTTGCAAGACCTGCGGTTTGCAAGTATCTTCTCCCATCCTGTGGGTTGCCTTCTTACTCCATTGACGGTGCCTTCCGATGCACACAACTGTTCAGCATTCCTGACGTCAGCGTGTCTCTTGTTGTTGTTACTGGTAACTTTGGTGCCCTAGCCAGGAAGCAGAGGTCAGATCCAATGTCAAGAACCTTTGTCCTCTCTTCCCTCCAAGAGTTTTACAGTTTGGGATCGTACGTTTAGGTCATAGATCTGTCTGGGCTTCACTTTTGTATGTGCCATGCGTTGAGGGTTCAACCTCAGTCCTTCGCATGTGGACCCCCATCGCTCCCAGCGCCGTTTGTTGCGACCAGCCTTTGCTGTTTCAGTGTCCCCAACACCCTTGTCCAAGATGGGCTCACCGTATCCGTGGGGGTTTATTCTGGGGCCTCTGTTCCAGTCTGTTAACCGACACGTTCACGTCACACAGTTTGGGTCACTGTAGTTTTGTGGCAGGTTTTGAAATCAGGGAGTGCGACACTTCCAGCGTGTTCTGTCCAGGATTGTACGGCCATTCGGGGCTCCTTGATACCCCACATGGACTTAGGATGGGGTTTGCAGTTTCGGCAAAAAGCATCATTGGGGGGCGCCTGGGTGGCTCAGTGGGTTAAAGTCTCTGCCTTCGGCTCGGGTCATGATCTCAGGGTCCTGGGATCGAGCCCCGCATCGGGCTCTCCGCTCAGCGGGGAGCCTGCTTCCCACCCCTCCACCTGCCTCTCTGCCTACTTGTGATCTCTGTCAAATAAATAAATAAAATCTTTAACAACAAAAAAAAAAGCATTGGGATTTTGATAAAATTGTAGATAACATTGTTTGAAGGGCTTTAAAATGTTCTCTAAGTGTACTTTTGGGGGGCAGTGAACACTTTGCTTGTGAGACTTACCCACATGGATGTGTGTGTCTGGGTTTGCTTCCCCGAATGCAAGACAACATCATGCTGTACGAATGAATCCTCGTTTCCCACTGCTGGACGTGCGGGCTTGCAGTGATCAAACAACATTGCACGAACATTCTGAACTATGTCTCCTTGTGCTTGAGTGTGACGTGTTCTAGGGTGTGAACCCCAAATGGAGTTGCGGGGTCCTAGCGTGTGCCCATCTTCACCTTCACCAGAGAGCACCTGTTGGCCTCTATACTGGTCACACCAGCACACTCCCACCACAGGTCCCAAGTCATGCTACGTGACTGCCAGGGCATCACAGGGTGTATCTCGACACGGTTAGCATTTTGAGTGGGAAAGTCCTTGGGGAACTCGGCGGGGGGGGTCACACCCACGAGATGCCCATTGTGCCTCTGACTTGACTTGTGATGGTCAGACATGACTCCAGACATTGCCCAGCGTCCCCAGGGGGCAGTCACCCCACCTGAGAACACCCAGACTCTCTTGACTCTTGTCAGCTTCCCGTCAGTGAGCCACTCATCTTCATTTCCTCTCTGGTCTAAGGTTGGGCCCCTTCCATGGCTTTGGCCGCCATGTTTCCTCCTTGTCAATTTTCTGTTCATAATTCTGCCCATCTTTCTATTGGGTTTTTTTTTTTGGCTTATTCTTACTGATTTATATATGCTTTAAGTATTTTGCATGTTTATCTTTTGTTATTCCAGTGGTCTTTCTGTAGCAAAACATTTCATAAATTTATCCTTGTAAAGATGGGGAATAGAAAGCATATTGAGTTGATAATACATCGTACAATTTTAGGGGCACCCGGCTGGCTTGTCAGTAGAGCGTGAGACTCTCGATCTTGGGGTCATGGGTGGAGAGATTACTTAAAAACTGAATCTTTTTTAAAAATTATAGATTTTTAAATAGAGGAATTTTAAAAATCTTTGGCCAATATGATTGTTCATTTTTTAGCCTTAAGTAGGAAGGTACGGTTTTTCCAGACTTTCTTGCTTGGCGCTAATTTTTCACTCAACATGTGTCGCTTGTCAGGCAGTGACTTGGCTGAAATCATAGTTTTGAGAAATACTACCTCACAGGAGTTTTTTCTCTGAAAACACGAGCTAATGAAAGTTATTAATTAACTCACAGTGTCACAGACTTCTCTCGCTGTAGGGATTTGGGTGGGGTTTTTAAAACGAACTTCTTTCATGCCTTTCAACGAAGGTTTATTGGGATGACGCCGTGTTCTGGGGACGCTGCGGTGAGCCTGAGCAGGGCGGTCTCCGCTCGAGCCGCTCACGACGCGCGGGAGAAACGAGACCCCGGTGCGAAGCTCTGTAACGTGGGGGTCGAGCAGCCGCTCCAAGCCGCCTCGCAGCCTCGAGTGCAGGGACTGAGTCGCGTCCGCCCGTGGGACCTGCTGTGTGGGGGACTCAGAGCACGTGTCCCAAGGATGCAGGGCAGTGACTTCCGGTCGTGAAGCTGTGGGGGGTGAAGACGCTCAGAGCTTTGCCCACAGGAAGAGGGGGACGGCCCTGGGGGGAGGGCGGGGCGGCCTCCTGGGGCACAACCCTCAGACACCCGCCTCATGGGAGTGGGCGCCGGGGGTGGGCCTGGCGCCTGGGGGCTGCTCCCGCCCCCGCCTAAGTACCCTTGGGTCCTCTCCTGAGAGAGTCCCTAGAAAACTGACAATTCTTGGGTGGTTTTTAGAAGAGCAAAGAAAGGCATTTATCTGAGTCACAAATTACAAGTCAAGTAAGCCAGTTTGTTATCTGGTAGAGCAAGCGGCAGACACTGGGGGCAGGTCTCTTTAAAGACTTAGGAAGAGTGAACTGGGCTCTGTCTCTGCCTCTGTCTCTCTCCTTCCCTTCCTCCTGCCCTGTCTCCCTCCTGTCTTTGTCTCTCTATGTCTCCCCCACCACACTCTCTATCTCTCCGTGTCTCCCTCCCTGTCTCTCTCTGTCTCTCCGTGTCTCCCTCCCTCCCTGGACAGACTGGGCACTGGCATGGAGGAAGAAGTTCTGCCCTGGGCTTCGGTGCTGACCCCAAGGACAGGAGCAGGTGTCCTGTGCCAGCAAAAGGGCTCAGAGCCTCCGTGGACCCTGTGCCCAGAAGGGCCAGGCGAGGCCCCCATGTCAGCCCCCGGGGCCTGCAGACATATCGTGTCAGACTCAGAAACGAGGACACGCGGGAAGCAGACACTAAAGGGGATTTAGGGAGTTTTCGGGGGGGGGATTGCATGACTATATTATTTTGGTTTTGTTTTTCTTTTCAAAAATAACAAGTAGAGATTTATTGAAAATTTCAGGACGATCTTGCGTTGTATTAACGGGAAAGCGTCTCTGGTGTTTCCGGAAAGCTCCACCCCACCACGTCCGTGACATGTTGGTCGGGAACACAGTCGCCAGGGCGGACGTGCTGGGATCACTCCTCACGGGGCTGTCGGAGCGCAGGGCTGCTGGGCCACGTGCAGCCCCCTGGGCTCTGTGGACAGCGGGGAGGACCCACAGATGTGGTCTGTCTGCGCCAGCCCTGCGGGGGCCAGTCTTGGCGCAGTGCGCGTGGGGGGCCGTGAGGTCGGTGAGCGGGGGCTCCCCTCGCCGTGGCCCCGGAGCGTGCAGGTCCAGAGACGCGGGGAGGGGGGCACCGGGCAGCACAGCGCGGGTTGGACTAGTGACCCGTGGGGACGGGGGCCCAGCGTGGGAAGATGGGGAGCTCTGATGGCGGCCACACAGCTCCGGACCCTCGGCCGCGGCTCCACCTCACGTGTCCCTCAGCACGGGCATGAGCAGCTCCGGGCGGCACCACACGGGAGAGGCTGGAGGGTGGACTCGGGAGCCCAGAACCAGCCTCCGCGGCCTCTGGTCCAGCCTCCCCTCAGAGGGGCCGGCGCGGGAGATGACCCTGCAGGGGACACAGCTCAGCGCTCCATTCCTGAGCCCCCCGCACCTGTCTCGTCTCCACGGCTCTGACCCCAGGGGTCACCGGGAGCCCAGACCGTGGGGACAGGGTGGGCCCTGTGCGGCCAGCGTGACCCCGGGAGGTGACGGTCTGAGACGCAGGTGTCTCTGCTCGTCCCCAGAGACCCCTGCTCCGCAGAGGGGGCCTGTGCCAGGTCAGGACAGCCGGGGCATGGGCTCGGTGGGTGTGCTCCGTAGCCCAGCAGCCGCGGTTCCGTCCACCGCGACAAGCCTGCGCTGCCTTTGCTGCCCTGAGTGCTGTGGGGGGAGGCCGGCCCCCAGGCTGGGATCCACAGGTGTTTTCAGCCGGAATGTGGGGCCGGGGCTGCAGCCGCTCCTGGGGAAGGGCCTTGCATGCATCCACCTGTGGCCTCAGCCCGCCCCGGGGACCCCGGTGCTTTGGGCTGCCGACCGCCCCTCGCCGCACCTGCTGGGAGAGGACCTCAGCTCCAGGTCGGGGTGTCGGTTGGCCCCGAGGGCAGGTCGACACTCAGCGATGGCCCGCCTGGCGGCTCAGCCCCCACAGGGCCCTCCACGTGCTAGTGGTCAGGGGTGGGGGGCCAGACGACCTGGTGCTGCCCTGACCAGTGGAGGGCGGTTTCTCCAGCTCTTCTGCGAGGGCGGGACTTGCCCGGGCCGTGTGCCCCTCCCTGACACCCACGCCTTCCACTGCTCTGCCTCCTCGGGTCTTTGCTCAGCCCTACATGAGTGGGGGAGGGCGGGCAGCGGCCTTCCGCCGAGGACGCCACGGCTCGTCCAAGGACAGAGCCCGTGAGGGGGTGTGTGAGTCCCCCAGGAGCTTTTTCAGACCTTGATAGAGACCTTGCTTCTCACCTTCCTTCCTCTGTACCTAGCCTCCCCCGCCCTCCCGCAGCCCTCTGCCCTGGCCTGTTCTCTGCGGGGTCGGGCCCATCCTGGGGGCCTGCACGGCCTCCGCCCACCCTGTGCAGCGAGGCCCCCAGTACCCGCCCCCTGGCCACACAGAGGGACACCTGACGACCTGCTGTCCCCTCATGGGGAGGGGGGCTCTCCAGAGGCGGGGGCTGGAGGGGCACCTGGCCACCCAGGGTGACACATGTGGGGAAGGACACTGGCAGCGACCGTTTTCTTGTTCACTAGTTGTTCTGTTTGAAGCAAGTTAACTTTTCTAAAACTCACTTTCTTTGTGTGGAAAAGGTGGTGGGTCGTGTACCTGGCCTCTGAAGGCTGTGATGGGAATAAAGGACACAGGTGCGAAGGCCTGACCCACAGATGGTGCACAGTGACCGTTTGTGACACTGGGGTTCTCAGAGGCCCGGGATGCCGGCTTCCCCAGAGGCAGGAGGGCAGGACGAGCCGTCCTTCACTCCAGCGCGTTCTGGACAAGGCCCTCCCGGTGTTCTATGAGCCTCTCTCGTCCCAGAAGGTGGGCACTCTCATCCCGTCCCTCAGTCTGAGGAAGCAGAGGCCCAGAGAGGTTGGGTGACTCACCTAAGGGCACACAGCAAGTAAATACCCAAAGACGGACGCACACCTGGATCTGCGGTTGTCCACTCTGGTCTTCCCAGTGCCATGACCTTGATGGGCACCTGCTTCCCAGCTGTACTCGCATCCCTGCCCCGCAGGAGCCCAGAGCGGACGGGCGCAGTCCTCCGGCGAGGCGGCAATGAGGCGTCGGGCCCCAGGTGGCGTGCTGGCTGAGCTGAATTACGCTTACTTTCTCCGAAGTGGAGCTGGGGTCTCGTAGAAGGATGGGGGGTGGGGGGCCCTCGCCCTGTCCCGGAAGAAAGCGGGCCGTCCTCAGTAAGGCCAGACCCTGCATGACAGAAACGCAGGGGGTGCCTTCGCCTCAGCTCCCCGTCCCCACGAGGCACCGCAGACGTTCCCTTCTCTGCTCGAGGCTGGGAGTCCGAGGCCGAGTCTGCTCCTGGTGCAGCCCCGGCCTGGCAGCTTCACCCGGACTCCTCACGTGCTGGGGAGGGAACCGTCCCCCCTTCTCCTTGCAAGGGCCCCAACCCCATCCCAGCCCCACGCGCATGACCTCATCGGACCCTAGCCCCAAAGCCCCCTCCCGGCACCACCCCACCAGAGTGAGGGCTTCATCACACAAATCGGGGGACACACATTCCGTCCATGACTGCTGGCAGATAGAAACGTGGAACGCAGCGGGACACGTGGCTTCAGCGGCAGAAAATGCGTGAGAGTCGGTTTAACACCAGGTCTGACACCACGACAGGACGTGGACCAGCCTAGGTGGTCCCGGGCTGAGTGACTGACCTGACACGGCCACGGATGCCGCCACGGACCCTGCAAGCCCTCCGCGGGGACCAGCACCCTCGCGCCCTCCCCGTCAGGTGTCCCGTCTGGCTCTGTGATGTTGCTCCAGATGGCACCTTTGTAGCCCTCAGGGTCTCCAGCGACAGTTTAATGCAAGCGTGTGTCCTCCCCCTGAGTTCCAGGCCATTTGTGTGGTGACCGTGGCCATCAGTCGTGGGCCGTGTGGCTCTCCTCCTGTGAGGACCCTGAAACCAGACAGGCGTGTGTTCCCTGGGAAGACGTGTGCAGGGAGCAGGGACTGCACTGCACCGGCCTGTGTCCAGGCCGGGAAGTGGGAAGCACGTCCCTGTCATGGGGCAGGTGCACAGGGGATGAAACTGATGCCCCTTGCCGGACAGAACACAGACCTTCAAAAACAACATGACTGGTTTTTGTGGCCCAAGAAAATCTGGGTGCATGTTTTCTCAGCGGCATTTCTGTCACAAATCTCGGAAGAATCGTGGCTTTTCAGCCCGAGGTGATACGGACACTGCCTGGGGGAGGACACAACAAGGAATGCAGACACCCCAAGCCGAAGAGAAAACCAAAATTGGGGACGCCTGGGGACCTTAGGAACAGGCTTAACCTTACGCCCATTTGGAAGCAGGTTTTGCACATGCCCATTAGAGACATTTTACGGTTTTTGACCCATTTGCTAGTATCATTCACTTGTTTGAAGTGTGCATCTCGGAGCATTTTGTATATTCAGAGCTGGGCGCCCGTGGCCGCAGGGAACGGCAAACATCCAGCCCCCGGAGGAGCGGCCAAGCCCTTGGCCTCCACCATCCGCCGTCCTGTCGGCCATCAGCGCCAGGCGGCCACTCGTGGGGCTCATGGTGGTGCCGTTACGGTCCTGCCAGTGACACAGCTGCTCCGTTGGTTTTCCGCTTCCCCACACCTCCGACAACACCTGTTGTCTCTCTCCGTGGACACAACCGTCCTAGCATGTCGGAGGGACATCTCAGTGTGGGTTTGCGTTTCGCTGGTGGCTGACAAAGCCCAGCGTCCTTTTGTGGCTCCCTGGCCATTTGTCAGTCTTCTTGGGGACACGTTCATTCAGATCCTTGGCTAATTTATAACGGGATTTTTGGGTTTATCGTCAAGTTAAAGAAGTTCTTTATGTATTTTGGGTACCAGTCCTACAGTAATACACGACTTGCAAGGACTTTCTCCCGTTCTTCTTGGGTTGTCTTTGTTGAGATCATTTGCAACAAAAAGTTTTAATTTTAACATCCAGTTTTCTCTTCTGTCGCTGTGCTTTTGGTGTCAAATGTAAGAAGCTGTCATTGACCATGAAGATGAACATGTGTTTTGTCCAAAAAAGCTTTGCCCTCCGCTGCCCACACTTCTGTCCAGGCCCCACGTGCAGATGGTTTCGCGCACAGGGTGAGGGAGAGGCGGGACACCTCTCTGCATGGGCATGTCCCAGCGTTCCAGCGTCCTCACGTGGAGAGACTGCACTTTCCCTGGACTCGCCTTGGCCCCGTTGTCGAAAGTCAACTCACTATAACCAGAAGGGTCGGGCTGCAGAAGTCTCCTTGTCCTGCTAGTTTTGTGAGTATTTTTTCATGGGGGAGGGGTACCGGATTTTGTCAGAATTTGTTTCTGCATCCATCGAGACGCCGTGTGGCTTTTGTCCTTTATTCTGTTAATTCTGCAGTGGGTTTCGTCGCCTGCTATGGGCCAAAAACCCGGTGGGGAGAAGTCCGGATCCCTCGCGTGTACCGTCTGCCTCTGCGTGCTCTCATCTGGGCGCCGTTGGGGAGGGCATCGTGACTTCTGCGCCTGTGCTCACGGCAGCCTTCAGTCTGCAGCCGTGGGCTCGGGCCATCTGGGCCCAGAGTTGGCGTCAGGCTGGTGACGAGCTCGGGTGTGTTCTCTGCTCCCCACTCTCCCGTCAAGTGTGTGACGCGTGGCGTCCGTGCGTGCAGTGTCTGCAGGAGGTCCCCGGGGCAGCTCCCTGGCCCAGAGGCTCGTACAGAGTTTCTACGTTACTACTGTTCCTCCTTGTTTTGTATCTGTTCAGATGGTCTGTCCTCCGGGGTTGGCTTCGGTATTTGTGTTTCTCTAAGAATTTATCCATTTCATTTACTCATTTCATTACTCAAAAGAATGGAAACCTGTGTCCACACAAAATCTGCCCATGAGTGTTCATAGCAGCTTTATTCAGAATTGCCAAGACTTGGAGGGAATCAGGTTGTCCTTTGGTGGGTGAATGGATCAGTAAGTGGTCCGTCCATGCGATGGAATATTTAGCTCTAAAAAGACACGTGCCATCAAGCCCTGAAAGGACGTGGAGGAGGCGTACATGCACGTTAGCACTAAGTGAAAGAAGCCGGTCTGAAATGGCTGAACCTGTATGATGTCAATGATACGTTGTTTCCGGAAAAGGCAAAACTATGGAAACCGTGGTTTGCCAGGAGTTAGGGGAAGGGGATGAGTCGGTGGAGCACAGAGGACTTTTAGGGCAATGAAAGTACTCTGTGTGATATTATAATGACAAATATATGTCCTTATACATCTGCCCAGACCCTCAGAACACACAACACCGAGTGGGAATCCTGGACTTTGGTCAATAATGATGTGTTAACGTTGGTTCATCCACTGTAATGAATTTTCACCCTGATAAAATGTGTAGATAATAAGGAAACTGAAATGGGAAAAAGGAGGTATGTGGGAACTTTCTGACAACTTTTCTGAAAACCTAAAGCCGCTCTAAAAAATAAAGTATTAAATTTCTAAATGAAATACGCCAAAGTACTGCATACATGGACTGATCCAAATTATATGTTTAAACATTGAGAAGGATACACTGAAATGTTAATTATGCTTGCCTCAGAGTGGTGGATTATGGATTGCTTTGATTTTCTTCTTTATGCTGTATGAATTTTGTTTTTGTGCAATGAGAATATGATTTTTTAGTCATTAAAAAACAATAAAAGTAGTTTCATTTTGTTCTTTTTGAGTAGGATACACAGTCCCACCAGTGTAACTATTCTTTGGGGATAGTGGAGAAGAATGTTGGAAACTGTTACTGGCCCAGAAAAGCCAGGGACAAATGTTTTCTGTTATTCCACAGAACACCAAGACCCATCCCTTCAGGAGCTGACCCTAAAATGAGAACAAATGTTGGAACAATTCCGTGTATCTCTGGCTAGTTCAAGGCGGTAGAAGGTGTATGGGTAACGGCATAGCTTAAGAAAAGGACCTGAGCAAGCACTCCGTGGTCGTGTAGACGGCACCCTGTAGACCAAGCTCCCCGCTGAAATCCGTGATGAGGACATGCTCTGACTCCCTGGGACTCTGTGGACTGTCGCAGTGTGTTCAGGGGATAGCGAATGGAGGCTGCTTCGTCCCCTCCTGCCTACCCCCCGGCCATTTCACCGATTCTCTCTTCCGCATACAGCCGTCCTCATGTATTTGCTTATGGTCCTGTTTTGAAAGAGCTATGTGGTTTTTTGTTAACTGTTTTGAGTGAGGTCAGAGGGTTTTTTGGTTTTTGCTTTGGGGTTTATTATGTCCTTTGATTTTCCCGAGTCAGTCACATCTTTCCAGAAGCCTAGCTTGGGGCAGACTGTGGGTGCTGCTCTGTGCTTGTTGGATGATCATTCTTTTGTGGGAGGGAGCCCTGGTCTTCAGAATGGCTAAAGTTCAGAATGACTTTGGGTAGCAAACAGGGCTTCACAGCAATCAAGTTTGATCAACTTTAGAGACAGACTGTTAGGAGGAGTGGGTGACGGCAGACTTGGGGGAGGACGCATGCACAGTTCAAAAGGCTGAATCACCCGGGTCACCAGTACAAGGACACAACTGCTGAGAAGAGTCTGGATGTCTGGATTATAAGACCAGCTCCTTCCCTGGGCTGCACCCAGACCCTGGTTCTGGGACCTTGGGTAAATTACATTTCCTTTTGGAGCCTCAAGTGAAATGAGATTGCATTAGCTCAGTGGTTTTCAAACCATTTTTGGCCATATGACCCTGTGTTTAAATGAAATTTAGTTACAGAGAGAAACCAACCTAGAAAAGAGATAAAAGAGGAGTGTTTCAGGCAGGAGTGGGATTCCGGGTGCCCTGCAGCCTGTAAGGGGCACAGGTCGAACAAAATTTGAGCATGTTCTTGTCATGTGAAGTCTGACTTTCCTTTCAGCCGGAACATGCCACGTCCTCTGTCAGTCTCTGGCTTCTGCATCCAGCCGACGACACTCAATCTTAAGAAGTTAAGCTCTCTCTGTACTTACTAGATATTAAGAGTCATGGCTAGAACCGGAAGTAAAATGGTAATCTAGGATCAAAGCCGATTGGCTTGGCCCTAACCAACACCGACATGCTGTTCTGATATTGGACATAGAGCTTCAGCGTGCTGAAGAGGGAACAACAGTGCAGCTGCCAGCCCGGTGCAGGGGCGCAGCGGTGCAGGGGTGCGGGGCTGCGGGGCGTCCATCAGATGACAGAGTGAGGAAGCCCTGCTGGTGAACGCAGTCCAGCGACATCCATCGGGCATCTGTTATGAGTGAAATCGCATGCTGGGCACAACAGAAGAAAGTCAAGAAATAGCCGAAATGTGGTCTCGGATCTGCCGTGGCCACCGCCACGCCTGGGTAAGTGTGAGGTTCTGTCTTCGCTGCTCTGAGCGCACCATGATCTCACGGGTTTAAGCAAATCTTACGGAACACGGAGGAGAACGTTTGTAAAGCTGCTTCCTGGAAAGGATTCTACCGGAGATAAAGATGGTCTTCGGCACAGAAGCCAAAAATAAAATATTTACCTTTCCGAAAGGTAATGTCCTTGGTGACATACTTGTGAGGGCCCCTTCCCTCAAAGCGGAGCAGATCTGATCTCCTTCCTTAGAAAGGACAGACTAGGACTTCCGCCAAGGGGAGAGGCAGTGGCTGTCTTTTTCCCTGTTTCCGCCGCGAGTGTAACTAAAACGTACAGCGTGTAAAGGAAACGAGCAGACTCTGAAAGCTGGATGGGAGGAAGAAGCCCGGAGCACAGACTTGGAGCTGAGAAAGCTGGAAGCCTGGACACACCAAGAATGCTCAGCGGAGCCCCGAGAAAGCGGCTCTCCCGGCCAGAGCCGCAGGGAGGGGCAGCCCAGACAGACAGAGAGGACCGTGGCCGCAGCCCCGCCCACACCAGCAGAGGATGGGGGAGACCCTGGAAGTGCTCCGCGCGCGGCCCAGCACCTCCTGCAGGTGACACAATTGATGAGCCTCGACCAAACTGGGAGAAACCAAGAAACAAGCGATGGATATCTGGACGGGGCAGAGGGTTCCACTACAGACCCTGCCGACGTCCAGGGACAGCCAGAGAACTTCGTGAGCAACTGCAGACACTTGACAGCTTAGGGGAACGGACCGACCCTTCTAGAAGCAGAACACCGTGATGCAGCCAATATGACGTAGACAGTTGGAGGAGCCCTGGAGACTACAAACCACGAAGGCGATTGAATTCGTAATTTAAAAACTCCCCTCTCCAGGCTCAGACGGTTTCACTGGAGAGTTCTACCAAGTGTTTATGAGAGCATTAACACCAGCCCCACACAGCATTTTGGAGAACAGAAGAGGGAATACTTCCGAATTCATCTTTGAAGATGGTGTTACCCTCGTGCAAAAACCAGACCAGCGTGCACAGAAACAAACCACAGACCAACACCCTTCATGGAGAGAGATGAACAATTCTTATTTATTACCTTAGTTCATTTAAGTTCCAGGTAGTTAACGCACAGTGTAATATTGTTTCAGGTGTTCCGTACAGTGATTCACACTTGCTCACACCACCCGTGCTCCTCAGAACAGCCGTCCTCCTCCGTCCCCAGCACCGGCTCCCCCAGCCCTGCCCCGCTCCCTTCTCCCGACCACCGTTGCTCTCGGTAGTTACGGGTCTGTTTCTTGGTCTGCCTCTCTCTCTCTTTTCTTTCCTTTGCTTGTTTGTTTTGTTTCTTGAATTCCGCATGGAAGTGAAACCACATGGTCTTTGTCGTCTGGGACTCACTGATTTCACGTAACTTTACAGTCTCCGGCTTCACCCAGGTCATTGCAGACGGCAAGATTGTGTTCTCTTTTGTAGCTGAGTCATATTCCATCGTGCACATACACCACATTTTCTTATCCATTCGTCTGCCGATGACACCTGGGTGGTCTCCATAGTTTGGCTGTTTTGGACACTGCTGCTAGAAACATAGGGATGTATGTATCCTTTTCAATTAGAGTTTTTGTGTCTTGGGGGGTAAATACGCAGTGTGATTACTAGATCATAGGGTGGTTCCGTTTTAATTCTTAAAGGAGCCTCCGTGCTGTTCTCCATGGTGGCTGCACCAGCTCGCATCCCCACCAACAATCGCAAGAGGATCCCTTTCTCTCCGCATCCTCACCAACCCTGGCTGCTTTCTGTGTTAATTTTAGCTGTTCTGGCGGGTGTGAGGTGGTATCTCACTGTAGTCTGGGGTTGCATTTCCCTGATGGTGAGTGACGCTGAGCCTCTTTTCATGTGTCTGCTGGCCATTTGTATGTCTTATTTGGAAACAAGTCTCCTCATGTCTTCTGCCCGTTTTAAATTGGTTTACTTTGGGGGTGTTGAGTTTTATAACTTCTTTATATATTTTGGATGGTAACACTTTATCTGTAATGTTATTTGCAAGTATCTTTTCTCATTTCATAAGTTGCCTTGTACTTGAGCTCACTTTGCTGTGCAGAAGCTGTTTGTCCTGACGACGTCCCAGTAGTTCTTTGCTTTTATTTCCTTCACCTCCGGTGACACGTCTAGGAAGAAGCCATTGTGGCTGAGGTCGAAGAGGTTGCTGCCTGTGTTCTCCTCACGGATTTGAATGGATTCCTGCCTCACATTGAGGTCCTTCATCCATTTGGAGCCTATTTTTGTGTGTGGTGTAAGGAAATGGTCCAGTTTCATTCTTCTGCACGTGGCTGTCCAGTTTTCCCAGCACCATTTGTTGAAGAGACTGTCTTTTTTCCACTGGATATTCTTTCCTGCTTTGTCAAAGATTAGTTGACCATAGAGTTGAGGGTCCATTTCTGGGCTCTCTATTCTGTTCCTTGGATCTGTGTGTCTGGTTCTGTGCTGGTGCCATACTGTCTTGTGATGACAGCTTTGTACTAGAGCTGGAAGTCTGGAATTGTGATGTCTCTAGCTTTGCTTTTCCTCTTTTCAGGATTGCTTTGGCTATGTAGGGCCTTTTCTGGTTCCATTCAAATTTTAGGATTGTTTGTTCCAGCTCTGTAAAATACGCCGTTGGTATTTTATTAGGGATTTCATTGAAAGTGTAGATTGCTCTGGGTATTACAGAGATTTAACAATATTTGTTCTTCCAATCCATGACCACAGAACGTCTTTCCATTTCTTTGTGTCATTTTTAATCCTTCACCTGTGTTTTATCCTATTTAGATTAGAAATCTTCACATCTTTGGTTAGGTTTATTCCTGGGTATGTCACTATATTTGGTGAAATTATGAATGGGATTGTTTTCTTAATTCCCCTTTCTGCTGCTTTGTTATTAGTGTATAAGAATGCAACAGATTTCTGCGCATTGATTTCGTATCCTGCAACTTTACTGAATTCATTTATCAGGAAAAGATTCTTAACACAATTTTTGCAAATAGAAGACAGTGACATGTGGAGAGAATTACACACAAATGACCAAGTAAGTTTCATTCCAAGATAAATATTCAAAAATCAATCATATTTCTGTTTATACCAAAATTAAAACCAAGATACTATTTATAATTATTAAAAAATATATGTAACATTACCTATGAGGCTTGTATGCTAAAAACCATACAACAACAAAGAAATACCAAAAAAAATCAAACCAAGTAGAGAGACACTTATGAATGAAAGAGAACAATCCGGTAAAGATGTCACTTGTCCCCAGCTGATGTACTGGATGAACAAAATTCCTGTTAGAATCACAACAGGGTTTTTGGAGGTGTAGACAAGATTCTAAAACGTATGAGGAAAGGCAAAGGAAATAGGATAGCTAAAATAATTTTTAAAAGAATGAAGTGGGAGGAAACAGCCATCCAAGTTCTGACCACAGTCATCACGAGTGCCCAGTCCTTGGTGAGGGGTGGCCCGTGGGTCAGTGGATCAGAACAGAGGACCCAGAAGTAAACCCGCGAGAATGGGCCCAATCCATGTTTGATAAAGGCACAAAGCAGTTCAGTAGGGAGAGGATGGCCTTTCCCACGAATCGTGTGGAGCGACTAGTGGCACGTCCGCAAAAACTGGACCTCGACTGCCCAGCGTGAGACCGCGAATGAACCTCAGTGTCACCGCATGCAAGTTGAGTCCTGATGGATCCCGACTTCGATGCAAAACATAAAACTATAAAAATGTTGGGAAGAGTATAGGAGAAACTTTGGGATCTAGAGTTAAACAAAGTCTGTATTTGACACTGAAAGCACAAAGAAATGATTTCCAAAATGGACTTCATCGAAATTTTTCAACTTTTGCTCAGTGAAGGGTCTTGCTAGGAAGATGGGAAGACAGGCTTCGGAGGGGGAGAAAACGTTCCCAAGTCAGAGACCCAACAGAAGCCCGGTGTCCAGAATACAGACTCCGGAGGACGAAGGAGCCCCAGAGGGTCTGCGGATGGCGAACAAGCACATGAGACGTCCGTCCTGTCAGTCGCGACGGGAACAGGAATTGTGCTCACAGTGAGCCGTTCCCTCTCAGAAGAGCCCTACGGAGAGGACAGCCCAAGGCTGGGAGTCCCCGGCCCCTCCTTGTGTTGCCGCGGGCGGGCGTGCAACAAGGGAGGCCACCTGGGAGCAGGTGCGTTAGAGCCCAGCCCCGTCCTCTGCCTCCGGCACTTGCGCTCCCGGGTGCTCCTCCCAGGAAAGCGGAGACACGTCCTCGCACACAGGCCGCCTCACGCGTGCTCACAGCAGCCTCCGTCGCCCAGCCGGTGCCGGGCAGCGCACAGGCGTCCGGAAGGAGCCAACGGCTGAGCAAACGCGGGCTCTCCGTGGAGCTGCTCACGGTGAAGGGCTTGAGCGCGACCCTCGCAGCGACCCGGGCCCTCCGGAGAGTCGTGCTGGTGAGTCACCTTGGTCCCAGCCCTGCAGGCTGCGTGAAGCTATTTCTACAACATTCTTGGCGCAGGACGTTGCCGAGGGGAGGGCAGATGAGCTGTTCTCGGGGCCGAGAAGACGTGGGGACATGGGGACCGTGTCGAGGACCCCTCGTGGCCGACGGGCCGTGTCCGGGTGGGAGGCCGCTCAGTGGGCCGCGCGCCAGAGCCTCCGTGTTCCTTCTTACGACTACCTCAAAGCCACAGTTTCGTTAAGACGGTATCGCGCCAAACCCCCGTGCGGGTAGCCCTCTCTCGGCTCGCCCTGAGAGCGAGTGGACGTAGCGGGAGCACCGATGCGCGTCCTCCCCGGGGCTGTGTGTTTTTCTCTGCTCTGAAGACCCCTCTATGCTTCACGACTCACCCTGGAAACACGCACTCTGATGCCGTTTTTCAGATGTGAAGCACTAATAGTGATAAACGTTGGAGTTTCCTGCTGCCTCAGAACTCGCGTGGACACAGGAGCCCCTTGCCCACTCCCACAGAGACAGCGAAGGGGTAGGACAGCTCATGTCCTCTGTGGGCTCAGGTTTGTCATGGTGAGCTATGGGGGTCGGAGGTCCTCAACGCGCACACGGCAGCCTCGCCGGGAACGTGCCGGAAGGCGCCCCCATGGGAGAGGGGCTGCGCTGCCCCCGGGGCTCCAGCCGCCGTCCCGGGAAGAGCCGCCTCCTGACCGCACAGGTGCACGGGGCAGAGCGTGCGTGGGCAGGGACGGAGCGGCTTCTCCTCAAGCAGAGAAAGCTTTGTGACCACAGGAGTGGTGACACGAGGTCCACTCTCAGTGAGCGAGGGGGCTGATGGCGCTCTGCACCCCCCGACCCGCGCCTCTGCTCGCGGACACCCCTGCAGGACGTCTGGGGGCCGCTCCGGCAGCACATGGAGAGCCCCGCGCGCAAGGGCCCCGTGTGTGGTGGGTCTGCCTCAGGTGTGACACGGAGACGGGCGCACGGCAGGTGAGTGGCCAGGTCGAATGTCATTTCGGCTCCCCAGGTGTCCCCTGCAAAGCACGAGGGTGAACGGCCTCGGGATCACAGCTCTCTGTGCGCCCGTGAGGCTATTTCCTTCCCTCTTTCCCGGGAGAAGCCAACACTCCCGAGCGCAGGAGGGGAGCATCTGCGAGCGGGTCTGGGGGGTGGGGATTGTCCCTGCCGCTTAGGTTCCCGGTGTTTAACCAGAGGACCCCCCCCCCCCGGCAGAGACCCGTGGCACGTGGCCTTCCTCCTCCTCCTACGCGGTGGGCTCTGGGAGTGGTGAGCCCAGGAGTCCCCCCCCCCCCCCGCCCAGGCCACCCTGGAGGCCTCGTGGTTGGAGGAGGCGCCAGTGGGCCGCGGGCTCCCCCCCGCAGCGGACCAGAGCAGCGGTGGCCCCACAAACAAGGGCCCAGTGGGTGCTGGGTTTGCAGTCGTGGCTCCCTGGGCTCTGCCACGGCCGCGGTCTTAGCATGACTGGCCCTTTTCAGGGAGAAGTTTCCAGAAGGTTCCAGCCACTGTGAGATTCATGACCTGTGCAGGGCCTGGAGGTCATCCACTCCCACCCCCTGGGGCTGTCGTTAGAGCCCCAGGTCACACCTTGAAGGGAAGCCCGCCCAGCCCAGCACTTCATGCCTCCGTAGCGCCCAGCTGCTCAGACCCTCGTGGCCGGGAAGTCACTCCTGGGGTCTGGCCCGCATTCCTTAAATAATAAAGTAGAACAGATGACCTAAAAGTACAAGCTTGGCTTTGCTGTGGTTCCTCTGGGTCTGACGTAACATGGGTTTCGTGGCCTGCTTCGTGGTCACGGGAGCTGGAGGCAGCCGCCTTGGGGTCTGCAGCTTCCCAGAGAATGTCGAGAGTGTGTCTGCCACGTGCCTAGATCCAGCGTCGGGAGGCTGGCTGCCCACCCCCAGGCCCATCCCATCCGGAGCTGCCGAAGCCCTCGAGGTCGCAGGGCTCCCCACCAACCAACCCGCATCTGAAACTCCCCAATATTCACAATCCTGCTGGGTCCTGCTCTCCAGGGATGCTGGTCCCAGAGGGATGCTCGTCCTGGAGGTCAGGGTGACGGTCCTTCCCATCGGCAGGGTTCTGACGAACACTTCTCAGTAGAAACCACTGGTCTCGTGCCTCGTGATGCGGCCCGGGTTGGGGGCGTGTGCTTGTGGGTGCGGTGGGGAGACGGTCAGCAGAACTCCTTCGGGGCCTCCGCACAGTCACACTGACTGCACGCCACTGCTTGTCCCTACCCGGCCCCCCCTCCCCGCCTTCCTGCACCTTCTGCCGCCAGCCCTGTCTCTGTCTTTCTCTGCGTCTGTCTCTCTCTCTGCCTCTGTGTCTCTCTCTTTCTCTCCACCCTCCCCCACTTCCCTGCAGGCCACCCCAGGGGAGGCACGGCCGCCCGCCTCGGGGCTCTGTCTGAGTGTGGTCCTCCCTCGGTGAATGTTTGCCGCTCACACTTTGCAGGAACGGGACGAGCTGCGCACGGGTCGTGCCGGCACGGACGGGGGTCCCAGCGGGTCATGTGCGTCAGAGGCGCACCTTCTGCCCAGACAGTTTCTTCCAGGGACCTTGCTCTGGGGGGTGGGAGTGCGGGCGGGGTTCTCCGGGGGCCTCCCGAGGCGAAGGGGCACTGCCAGCTGACCTCAGTGCTTGGCTCCCAGTGTGCTCTGTGTCGCTGTTGGAAAGTGTAGCTAAAATGACAACCAAAATGCCACAGCTCCGGACTCCAGAGGCTGAGGGTGTGGGTGCGGCTCAGCTGCAATGGGCCGCCCCCCAGGCATGGGCAGATGGGCTTGGTGCCGCACCCCTGCACCTGCAGACCCGGGAGCTGCCCGGTGCGGGGCAACGCGTCCCTTTCCCTCCAAGGGAAGCGGCTGGGGAGGTCCCCCACGTTAGGACACCCCCCACCTGTCTGTGCCCCCTCCCCAACCCAGCTCCCTCTCCGTGCTCCCCCCACCTGTCTGTGCCCCCTCCCCAACCCAGCTCCCTCTCCGTGCTCCCCCCACCTGTCTGTGCCCCCTCCCCAACCCAGCTCCCTCTCCGTGCTCCCCCCACCTGTCTGTGCCCCCTCCCCAACCCAGCTCCCTCTCCATGCTCCACCTGTCTGTGCCCCCTCCCCAACCCAGCTCCCTCTCCGTGCTCCCCCCACCTGTCTGTGCCCCCTCCCCAACCCAGCTCCCTCTCCGTGCTCCCCCCACCTGTCTGTGCCCCCTCCCCAACCCAGCTCCCTCTCCGTGCTCCCCCCACCTGTCTGTGCCCCCTCCCCAACCCAGCTCCCTCTCCATGCTCCACCTGTCTGTGCCCCCTCCCCAACCCAGCTCCCTCTCCGTGCTCCCCCCACCTGTCTGTGCCCCCTCCCCAACCCAACTCCCTCTCCGTGCTCCCCCCACCTGTCTGTGCCCCCTCCCCAACCCAGCTCCCTCTCCATGCTCCACCTGTCTGTGCCCCCTCCCCAACCCAGCTCCCTCTCCGTGCTCCCCCCACCTGTCTGTGCCCCCTTCCCAACCCAACTCCCTCTCCGTGCTCCCCCCACCTGTCTGTGCCCCCTCCCCAACCCAGCTCCCTCTCCGTGCTCCCCCCACCTGTCTGTGCCCCCTCCCCAACCCAGCTCCCTCTCCGTGCTCCCCCCACCTGTCTGTGCCCCCTCCCCAACCCAGCTCCCTCTCCATGCTCCACCTGTCTGTGCCCCCTCCCCAACCCAGCTCCCTCTCCGTGCTCCCCCCACCTGTCTGTGCCCCCTCCCCAACCCAACTCCCTCTCCGTGCTCCCCCCACCTGTCTGTGCCCCCTCCCCAACCCAGCTCCCTCTCCATGCTCCACCTGTCTGTGCCCCCTCCCCAACCCAGCTCCCTCTCCGTGCTCCCCCCACCTGTCTGTGCCCCCTTCCCAACCCAACTCCCTCTCCGTGCTCCCCCCACCTGTCTGTGCCCCCTCCCCAACCCAGCTCCCTCTCCGTGCTCCCCCCACCTGTCTGTGCCCCCTCCCCAACCCAGCTCCCTCTCCGTGCTCCCCCCACCTGTCTGTGCCCCCTCCCCAACCCAGGCCATCCCAGCCTTCATCCTGTCCCTTCTACAGGATGCTCCCTCCTCCCACAAATCAGACTCGGCCCCCAAAATATCAAAGCAAAAGAGACTTGAGAGACAGTCTAGTCTAGTAGCTGTTAATGCGGCCACAACTGGAAACTCGCCAGAGTCCGCGTGTTGGCGCTTCGTGTGCCTGCGTCCGGACGGCAGAGGCAAGATGTGAGGAACAAAGAGGTGAGGGAGCCTGGAGACATCAGACAGGCTGTGGCCGAGTTCGAGAAAAGACGCAATCCGAAGGGGAGAGGGACACCTGCTGAGGACCGCGGGCATGCACGCACGTGTGTGCACGTGTGTGCTCGTGTCTGCATGTACGTGAGTGCACGGGTGTGTGAGCATGCGTGGGCGCCTGCATCTGTGCATGTGGGATGTGTGTACGCCTGTGTGTGCACATGTGTGCGTGTGCGAGTTCACACGTGTGCTGCATGTGTGCACACTGTTGCCAGCTGTGCGTGCCCGGTTGTGTGTGTGTGCACGCGTGAGTACACTCGTGTGTGCACGCTGTTGACATCTTGCATGCGTGTGGTGTGTGCACGTGGCTGTGCACATGCATGAGTGTGTGTGTGAGAGTGGGTGTGTGCATGTGAGTGTGTGCACATGAGTGTGCTCAGCCGCATGCGTGTCTGCACGGGCACCACGAGTGCTGGGGAGGCCGGCAAGAGAGGCAGACTACATGGGAAAGAGTTCATTTTTCTGGTGCCGTGTAAGTGCAGTTTCCTCTCGGAATTTTGAGAGCGGTGTCAGAAGAGACGTATGTGGCCGTTGGGTGAGCGGCCTTCGTCCTGATGAGCATCACGCCGCCCGTCTCTTCGCCTACGACACCTGCTGCTCGCGAATAAGCCGGGAGCTCCTGAGGCTCCGACCCGCTGGGTCCAGGGGTCTGGCCTGGCCGAAGCAGCTCCTGCTCCCCCGGCCGTCTCCGGACGGGCCGCCGGGCGCTGTGACCCCGCACGGTTCCCCGGAGGCCCATCGCGCCGACGCACCTGTGCCTCAGGCAGTCCCGGCCGACGGGCAGAGGCAGCACAGGGAAAACGCGCGGCTCCCGCATTCACAGCGCAGCACAGGCGGGGGCGCCTCGCTCTGATGAGACGTGGTGCGGGCGCGGGTGCACCTGACTCCCGTTCCCAGCGGGACCTGAGGACTGTAGGGACGTCTTGAGCGTGAATCCTCGCCCCTTTTGTGACTCTAATAAACCAAGCCTTTGGAGCGGGGCGTGCAGGCCTGGCTGGAGCTCGCGCCTCCGGAGACCACCTGCCGGCCGGTCGTGCTCTGCGTGGAGCCGGCCGAGGGCTCCGACCGCGGCGGGTTCTGGGCTCACAGCCCCCCCAGCCCTTGGACAGAGTGCGGTGCCGAGTGGGCGTGAGACTGGAGTCCCTGTCTCGTGCCCAGCTGTCTGCCAGGGGCCACTCTGCTCCTTGAGGCTACCTGTGTTCCTCTCCCGTGTCCCCACCCCCGAAGCCAGCAACGTGGGCCCAGTTGTCCTCATACCCTTGGCCTGTGGCCTCCCTGCTGTCCCCGCTGGGGGACCCTCTGCTCTCAGACCAGATGAAGCCCACCTGGGTCATCCCCCTGCCGCCAGAGAACACGGGGCGCCACCGGGGTGACGGTCCCGGGGGATGTCCTCTGTCCCGCATGTCAGCGAAGCCATCTCCATCCCTGAGCAGAGGAACAAGAGGGGACCCAGGACAAGCGGGCGAGGTCATTTCTGCGCCAGAAGCGCTCTCCGGGGAAGGGGAGGAGGGACGCCGACCTTCCCACCTGCCTTCCCGACTCCGGCAGTGCGGCCATCTGGGGCCAGCCTCCCCGGCGGTCGCGGGGAAGGCGAGGACAGGGCGGGGGCAGAGGAGCGGGCAGCGCCCGGTCACGGGACTGTGGCTGCCACTCGGTCCTTCAGGACTCGGCGTCCCTGTCGTCCTGCGCCGCGCCCTCCTCTCCAGATGGTCCTGGCTTCGACGCTCTTTCCCAGCTGCTCTGCTTTTCTGGCTCAGGAAGTGAAAATCGTCCTGACCTTGTTACTGCCATTTTCTTGTGGTAAAATATACGTGAACTTCATTGTTCGTGGCAGCCGGTGCGTTCACAACACTGTGCGGACGATGCCCCGTCCGGCTCTAGGACTGTCGTCCCCAGAGGAGGCCCTGCCCGTTGGTCAGTGTCTCCACATCGCGCCGCGGCCCCTGGAGCCCCCGGTCTGCGTCCTGTGCCCGTGGCTGTGTCCTCCCACGTCCCAGAGCAGCAGACGGTGTGGCGTCCGGTCCGCCTCCCGGCTGCGGGCAGGCTCCTCTGTGCAGGGCGTGGGTCCGGCCTCAGGCCTCTCTGCGTTGGAGCGGTGGCCACTGCGCGTCGCCTGTTTGTTCTTCGCCCGAGGGACGTCCGGGGCCGTGTCCGACCTCGGGCTGGCGGGAGGGGTGCCGCTGGGGCGCCAGTGGTCGGCTCACGGGCTGCACGCCCAGAGGTGGGATTGCCGGGGCCACGTGCGGTCCCGTGTCCCTCACTGAGGGGTGATGGAGCTGCCGTCCGCAGTGGGCACGGCCACGCGCACGTGAGCCGCCGAGCGCGAGCTTCCCGCCGTCCCATAGCCGCCGGCCTGCCCGAGCCGTGGGGGAGCCGACTGCGTCCTGCGCGCGGGGGTCGCCGTGTGCTGGGCTCGCGCGTGCCCGGGTCGGGGGAGCAGCGGTCCCTGGCCTTGCGGGCCGCCCGAGTGTCTCTTTGGAAAAATGTGTCCTCGGCGTGGGTTTTCCCAGGGTGGTGTGTGCTTCTGCCGTGCAGTTCAGGAGCCGCCCCGCGCGGCAGGCAGTGGCCGCCGTCTGTCCGGTGCGTGCAGACCCGACTCCGTGGCCGGCCCCGCGTGCGCCGTTCCGTCCTCCAACACGCGAGGCAGCTCCGGTCCGTCCGGGCTCGTCGTCTTGTCATCGTGCCGCTCGTGCGGTGGGGCCTCGTCTGAGCGCTTTGCCAGGTCCCGAGATCCTGAAGATTTATTCTGTTTTCTTCCAAGAGTTTTAGGGTTTTCCTCGTGTTTTGTTTCTGACTCGCTCTGGGCTGGGTTAGCGTCTGCGGTGAGAGAAGGGTCCAGTGTCCCGGCGCCACGCGTGGGGAGCCCGTTGGCCCTGCTCTCCGGACGAAGACTGCGGCCGTCCCCGCGCTCTCGGCCCCGGGCCAGCGGCACACGTGCGGGCTTCCGGCTCTTGGGCGGCGTCTCCTCCGCCCGGATCTCGCTTTCACCCCAGCGGCCGCGCGCTTGGGCCAACCTGGAGCAATTGGCGCTCCTGGGTTCGTGCTGCGCTCTCCTGGTCGGTGTGTGAATGTGGGTTATGTTAGATACGGTTTAACAGCAAAAACACGCATCTATCTCATTCTATGCAGTGTCTTTTAAAGAATGTGTTAAAGATATATTTATAGCAGCTATGATGACGGTCCCATAATTAGTTTTCAGAAGTATTAGTACAGTGAATTATATTGATAGATAACCTGTATTATATTATAGATAATCTATATTATGGATGTAATTATATTGATAGAACCGTCCTTGCATTCTTTTTTTTTTAAAGATCTTATTCATTTAACAGACAGAGATCACAAGTAGGCAGAGAGGAGGCAGAGAGAGAGGAGGAAGCAGGCTCCCCGCTGAGCAGAGAGCCCGATGCGGGGCTCGATCCCAGGACCCTGAGATCACGACCCGAGCCGAAGGCAGAGGCTTAACCCACGGAGCCACCCAGGCGCCCCCATCCTTGCATTCTTGATCACTGCATTATTTTAAATGTGTTTGTTTCTAATTTTATTTACATTTTTATTTTGATATTTGTAGGCGATAACCTGCAGTTTTCTTTTGGTCATGAATGTTGTATTCATTTTGTAGAAAATATCTGGAAGTTTACCTATTTTGCAATGTTTTAGAAATGTTTTACAATTACTGGAATTATCTGCTGTTTAAAATTAGTCACGATGCCCCAGTGGGAGCGTCTGGGCCTCTTTCTCTTGAGAATAAGTGTGTTGAGGGATGGTATCTTTCTCAATAATTTCTCTTGTTTCTTGCAAAGTGGTCAGTTTAGATTATGTATCTCTTGGGGTCCATTTCGTTAGTATTTTTTTAAAGGACTATCTATTTTATCTAGAATTTTGTTATGGACTCAATGTGTTCCTCCAAAATTCACATGTGAAATCCTGACGCCCAGCATGCTGGTATTGGGAGAGACCTTTGGGACACGAGGTCCCGAGTGTGCAGTGTCGTGGTTGGGATCTGTGTCCTGATGAGACGGACACCAGCCAGCCTGTCTCCTCTCTGCCCTGCAGCACAGTGGGACCTCTGCCCCCTGAGGAAGGTGTCACCATGTCCCACCCACGCTGGCGTCTGATCTCGGAGGCCCAGCCTCCAGAGCTGTGAGAATTCTGTTGTTCACAAGGCCCCCGATCCATGGTATTTGTTACGGCAGCCGAACAGGTGAGGACACTGGGTGTGGTTGACACATGAGCCAGATTCTTAGATGTGGTCGGTCGTACCCAGCATGAAGGGACCGAGAACACCTCCAGGAAGATCCCAGAGCTTCTCCTAGTTGAAATGCGAGAGAGGCAGCAGCTCAGAGCTCCTGCTCACCGGGTAGGCCTGGAGACCAGGAGACAGACAGCTCTGTTCCGTCACTGTGAATGAGAAAAGACAACTCATCTGTCCCAAAGTTAAATGTCCCTCTACATTTTGAAACATAATCTGTCGTTCTAATGATAAACCACAGATTAAACCAGAAAAGGAATCTATGGCTTTTTGATTCCCAAAAAAGTTTGAGAAAGAAAGAAAATTGTTCCTGCCCAGTGGGCGTCAGGTTAAGTGTCTAGGAGCCGAGACGCAGGGGAGTCGTGTCAGTGCCAGGAGACGGTGCAGCCGCCGCACACGTGATTTCAGGCCCACGGTTGCTGACAGTGGGATTCGCTTTCCATCTCCCACGTGAGCGCCTTTGTCATGCTTTTGTCTGTGCCTGGTTCTGTTCAGAGAGGGAGTTGTCACCCACGTCCCCCGGGTCACCTGGCCTGCATCCGCGCACCTGACACGCTTGGCCGTTCTCTCTGAAGGGAAGTGACCTGAGCTTCACGGCACCTGGCAGCTGTGTCTGGGACACACCACGAGCGAGCTAGTGTTCCTCACCCGGGTGGGTGTTTACGCACAGGCTCCCCAGGGTCGGTTGTGTCCACGCGTGCATCCGGGCTCCGTCGCCAGGCCGTGCCTGGAGCACATGGCTCCACCCCGGCTCTGGAGGAATTCCGGATTTTCTCTTATGTCTGAGGGGAAGAGTGCGGCTGTGCCTTGAAGTAAGTGTCAGTGCGGCCCGATGGGGCTGTGGGGTCCTCGCTCACACAGGCGGTCAGAAGCCGGCCGTACGCGTGCCAGCCGAGCCGGAGAATAAACATTTCGGGGCAGGAACTCTGTCCTCGACGCGTGGGCAGCTCTTCTCGCTTCAGGCCCTGCATGTCCTCGGTGTGTGTTTCCGTGATCTGGTCGTGTGCCCGCTCGCAGGAGCAGAGGCGTGTCCGCACCGTCAGCGCCACAGAAGGTCCCTGGAGGTCCGTCCCCCCTGCTGGCCTGTCCCCCGGGCCGCCCTCCAGGGTCCCTGGGCTCGCTGGGCCCCCCGGAGCTGCACACACGGGACGAGAACTTTGTGCGGGCAGCTGTTGGGTGGGTTTCGTTCCCTGTGGAGGCACCGGCGTCTGGAACGGGGGCCACGCTCCGTGATGTGCTCTGGGTGGCCACGCGGTGTTTGCTGTCTGCGTGCTGGCCGCACGGACGGCACCGAGCTCCTGACTCTTCTGTGGAAACGCCTGTCATGTGCCGCATGATCGTCTGGGCTGCTGCTCCCAACAGCGGCTCACGATGCTGGGGACGCCGGTCCCCTCCCACGGCGGACACCGAGGTTCCCTCCGGGGCCTCCCGCCACCCGCCCTGCAGCGTCTGCAGATGGGTCCTCTCATGCGCCTCCTCCAGGTGTCCCTTGAGCCCCTTCCCCCCTTCCGGAACCTCCCACCTTCCCCTGCTCCCGCTGTCAGACAGGATAGGTGCGGAGTGACTTGAGGACGAGGTTCTGCCACGTCCCTCCTCCTCTCGCTGCTTTGTTCCCCGAGGCTGCCGTGTCCTAGAGGCTCTTACTCTGCTGTAGCCCCAGGCAGGGCAGGAGGGGCCCCCCGGACGCTCTGCGGAGAACTCGTTTCCTTGTCTTCCCAGCATCTGGAGGCACGGGGACCCTGGGCTGGTGGCCTCGCGCCTCTGACTCTGTTCCTGTGCTCGGAGCTTGTGTTCTGGCCTCGCGCTCGCCCTGAATCCAGCAGCGGGTCCGGGACCGTGTCAGTGTCGGTGACAGACTCATCCGCGAAGTCCCCGCAGCGGCCCCAGGCGGCGTATTCACAGATTCCTGAGGTGACGACCCGGACGTCTCTGGGTCGGGGACGTCATCGCTCTGCCTACAGAGATGCCATCCAGAGTACTCACCAGTTTTTCTGTCCGGCCTCCTGCCTCTCTCTCGATGACCTGCAGAAGCTCCTCACATGTTTCAGCGCGACGGAGTCCTGCTCGTCTGGGCACCGTGCGGACCGTCTCTCCGCACGGCGGACGCGCCTGCCGTGGGGACGGTGGCTTGTCCCTGTGGACTTCGGACGCTGTTCGCTTTCTTTCCCAAGCTTAGGGATTGTGCTGTGGGAGTCTCATTTCCCCACCTACAAAGATCCTTACTAGGGTCATTGTCATTTTGTTTTTAACATTTAAGACTTGACTCATCTGACTTCACCGTCGCGTGAATGTTCTAACGTCATGGCTGGTTCTATTTTCTCCCGGGTGATGATTTTCCCAGCACCACGAACTACAGAAACGTATCCTCCCCTGCCCGGTGATGCCTCCCACTCCTCCGGGTCAGTTTCTGGACTCTCCTTGCTCCGTTTGTGAAGATGTTGCCGTGTCAGCATTATACTGAATTAAAAATGATTTTCACCACTGAAATTGTAGAACAAATGTACCCGAAGAGAGAGAGCACAAACACTGTCCACGGGTCCCTGCCCAGCCTCGCCGGGACCGGGTCTGTGCTCCCCACGCAACGCGGGGCCGGGGCCGTGCCTCCACCCCGTCGTGCAGTGGGTCTTCTCCCCCCGTTTTCTCCCGTTGGACGAGGTCATTGTATCTGTCAACAGGCGTTTCTGCTGTCATGTGAGTTTACACTAAACCTGCTCAGGTCATCAGAAACCCAGCTGGAAGAGGAAAGTTCGTAGCTTGACGCTCGTACTAATAACAAAGAATGAAAATAGATTAATGAAGCCTCCAAAGGAAAAAGCTGGAGGGAACACAGCAGAATAGCGTGAGGGTCAGTGCAGCGTTTCGTGAGGGAGGAAAGAGGGTTAAAAAATAAAAAAAATAAAGCCAGTTCTTGGAAAAATAAAGGAGGAGAAATCATTGTCTGGAAGAAACCCCGGTGAAGAGGCACGAACACACGAGACGTGAAATGAGGCGACGAGGGCAGCTGTGTCACAGGTGCACGGCCGGCCGGGAGGAGGTGACCTCTGCTCTGCCCTTCATGGCCGCGTGGGGTCGGCCTCGGGCAGCGGGGCCACGATGCCCCGTGGTCCTGGGGGTAACACGCAGCATAGCTGTCCTGCTCCCACGTGGGGACTGCCAGCCCGAGCCTCTGTCCCCGGCCCACCCATGGCTGCCTTCTGACTGTCCTGTGGCAGAGGGGAGGGCTCCGGGCCTCTGAGAAGGACACGCATGTGATCCCAGGGGCCCCACCTCCAAACACCATCCCCGTGGGAAGGCGGGGGACACACGTGGTTACCTGCGGGCCGTCATCTGCACGGCCACGGTGCTGAGGCCACCGAGCAGACACGTGGCCTGTTCTGTGACTGCTGTCCATGCAGCCACACTGCAGGGCTGGGAGGGTCCGTGCCCCTCTGGGGCTGCTGCCGCTGCTTCGGGGCTGTGGCAGGACACCCAGGGCCTCGCATGCTGTGGCCACACCAGGGATGTGGCCGCAGTCACCAGTGGAGCCTCAGCTTGTGGGAACACGGGGCCCCTGGTGCTGTGAGGTCTCCAGGAGCTGTGGCCCACCCATCTCTGCGAAACGGGACCCACCCGGATGGAGCGTGGAGCTCAGGGTGCCTACCGTCTGCTGGCCGAGGGACACACTGGGCGGGGGGTTTGCCCACCCAGGTCGGACAGCCGTGAACGGGATTGGGGCGCCCATCACTACACGGCCTGGGCACTGTCATCTCAGCTGCTCTCGGGGGACAGGCCTGGGAGAGCCCCAGAAAAGCCTCCTCACATGCATGAATGAAGACAGACTGCCCAGCAGGACCGGTCATGGGTGAAGGTCGCCTCCGTGGCAGCCCCAGGTCCCCACCTGTCCGTTGGCTCCTCTGCGGGGGGTTCCAGGAGGGGCTGTGGGCTGTGTCCCGCCAACGAGCTCGCCCCCCATTGGTCCCTCCAAGCAGGTTAAGAAAGCGCTCTGTCTTGTGTGTGGTTGTCCATCTGGGGGTTTGGACGGGTCCCCAGGCTCCGGGAGGAGGGCCAGCGCACAGAGAGGCTGCACATGACGACACTCAGCCCAGGTGCTCGTCTGCTGTCGCCCCTGCCCCCGCCCCCGCCCCCGTGAAGGCCTCTGGCTGTGTGCCTGGTGCTGGAGTCGTGCGTTCTGGCGGCTGGCGCACGCCTGCGGGGTCCTGGGAGGAGGAGAGGGGCCGGCGGAGCCTCGGGCGCCCGTAACAGCGGCTTTGAGGCAGGGAATGCTGGAAGTCAGCGAGGGCTTATGTCCCCCAGCCTGTGCGTGCCCAGAGGCCTTAGCATGTTGGCCCTTCGTCCCACCAGTCTCCCGGGCAACACTTTCTCTTTCCCTGGATGAGCTGGGACCCCTGGTGTCAGGCGTCAGGCCTCGTCCACGCGGTGTGGTGGGGCTGTGTGAAGACCCAGCCCACGGGGAGCCTCTCCAGGGTCCCCTCATTGGGCAGCGAATGCACCTGTGTGGGTGGTAGGGGTGGGCCTGGCTGTGTGGCGGGCAGGGCCAGCGGCTTTAGCTGCGGGCGCACTTGCGTGTGTCCACTCCGAGATCCTAAGCACCTCTGGAGAAGGTGTCAGAGGGAGTCCGGGGATCCTTGTCCCTAGTGCTCGGGGACGTCAGGGAACATGGCCAGGGCAGATGCTGGCGTCCACGCAGAGCCCCGACATGGCCTGTGCACACCCAGCTGGCGTCTGCATGGGAGTGCAGCATAAAAACACAGCCCTGCTTCTCCCGGCCACGGTGTGTGGAGCCACAGTCAGTGCGGTCAGGGCACAGATAGCAGATGCACGAGTACACACACACTGAAATATGCTCACACGGAGTACATACAGACGTGCACACACACAGACATGTGCACCCAGACTTGCATACATGTAGACACAGAGACATGTGTGCACACACAGGCACGGGTATGCAGACTTGCACACACCAGACGTATACACACAGACATGCACGCACACAGACCTGTGCACACAGACACGTGCACACAGACATGCACACATACACCGTGCACATAGACATGCGCATGCAGGCGTGTGTACATGTGGACATGTGCACCCAGATGTTTGCACACAGACATGCATACATGTAGACACACAGACATGTGTGCGCACAGGCACGGGTACACAGACATGCACACGTGCAGGCACATGCACACAGACATGCAGACACATTGACAGTGCAGACATACAGACACGCACACATGCACACATAGACAGGTGCACATAGACTTGTAGACACACAGGTGTGCACGCACACACATGCAGACACACGGCGCACGCAGGTGCGTGGATTGCAGATGCACGCACATGCTCACACGTGCACTGACACACATGAAAGTGTGCAGCCACGGCCAGCTGGGGTGCCGGGTCACGGTGGCCACGGCGCAGAGCTGCCTTTGCACTGACTCCCTGCGCACCCAGCACTTCGTGACCAGCGTCGTTCAGGCTGGTTGGTGTTTGCAGGACTCCCTAGCCCAGGGCCCAAGGGCGAGCCAGGGCAGATGGGAGTCGGGGCCTGGACGCCCGGGGCAGGGAGCTAGGACTGTGGGCACGAGGGGCAGACAAAATAGGAATGGGGAAAGTCCGTTTTTGTTCAAGATTCAAACAGGACCACGTGGGGCTGCGGGAATCCCCTCAGACTGCCGTCGTTCCTTCCTCTGAGTGACGTCATCCAGCTTCCACAAGGCCCTCCGTCTCCAACCCCCGAAGAGTCTCCATGCAGTGCAATCAGAGGGAGGAGGACATCTCCATGCAGTGCAATCAGAGGGAGGAGGACAGGGCGGAGGTCTGTGCTATCTCTCAGGGACAGGGGCACAAAGGCTTTGGTTTTAAGGAGGGAGGGGTACGTTTGTGGAGGGTGTCCCGTGTGGGTACAAGTCATGGTACTTGGCTGTAAGGAGGTACCACAGGGTCAGCCACGCAGCAGACCCCGGCCAGTGGGTCCCCTTCACCCCTTCCAGTGTGCGGGGAGCAGACTGGGAATGTGCAGCGGGGAGGGGTTGCGGCAGCTGTGTGGGGAGGGGCAGAGCCGACAGAGGAGGGGCGCGGGGACTCTAAGGTCCCCTCACCTCTCAGAGGCAGGAGCCCAGGTTGTGGAGCTGCTGGGAAGAGCGGAGGAAGGAGGTCTCGAGAGACGCAGCGGCTTCCCTGTCGTCCTCGGCTCACCTCGCGTGTGCCTGCATTCAGGGGAGACCCTGAGGCCTCACGGTCCCGGGTCTTACAGCCGGCGTCTCCTCCCTCCTAGTCCTCATCAACTTCAATTTATTACGGTTGCGACTTAATGATAAATTTCTTTTTAATGAAGTTATAAAATTGGAAAAAAAATAACCAGTTTTTAGATTTGGGTGGCGACTTTCCAGACAAAGGCCTTTTTCTCTCACCTTTGAGAATCCCCCCACGGTCCCCAGCCGTCGTCAGATCTGTTCGAGCCACCGGCCGTGCCCCGCCGTGGGCTTTCTGGGGACGTTCCCGCTCAGAGCCAGGGCTGGCCACCGTGGGGTCCTGACCGGGATCGCTGCCTGGGCCTACTGCCCTGAGCCCCGGGCACAGCTGCGAGCCTGCAGAGGGGTGCACCTGCTGCCGCCAGGTGAGAGACAGCTGCCCCCCACCTGGTGGGAGGGCTCCCATGTGACCCCGACCTCTGAGTGCTCCTGGGCCCATAACTGCTGTGGGACAAGCTAGGGCCGCCCAGGCAGGACCGGTGATGGTGACGGTGACGGTGTGTTCTCATCCGCATCTGCTGGGGCAGGGGGCAGAGACTCAAAGGCAGGCCGGGGAGTGGGAGCTCCGCGTGGGAGAGGGAAGGTCGGGGAGCGCCGGGAGCCCTGAGAGGCCATGGCACGGGGAAAGTGAACGGGGCTCACGAGGACAGTCGTTGTACCACTGGTCTGGGGTGCGTTTGGCTTCCCGGGGTGGATCGCGAGTTGGCAGTGGGGACGTAATGAGGGAAGCTGTCAGTTATGGATCAAGTTTGGGTGTGGGGCCAGCTGTCACAGGGTTATTGTCGGGAATCCTGGATGGATTGCTAGAGACAGGCCTGACTTCCTGCTTGCTGGGTCGCCGGGCTGCTGGCCGTGGAGGACGGGCTGTGCCCCCAAGCTGGGACCGTGGAGGACGGGCTGAGTCCCCGGGCTGGTGACTGGAGAGTACCAGGGATCCTTCCCAAAACAGTGTCACCCAACAACAGAACCAGGGAGGCTTTAGGCTAAGGGGCACACGTACCCATGAGGGGTGTTTCTCCTTGGGAGCTCAGCACGGATTTGGGCAAAAGTCCCCCTCAGGTGACTCACTCACCTGGTGAGTCACGGGGCGGCAGGAGTCGGCACCCACTCTCCGGCCCCAGTGCGTCTGATATCTGCCCGCTCAGAGAGGTTTCAGTGTAGATCCCACAGAGATGAGTGACGTGGTCATGCGCCCTGCGTCACTTCTGCACGTGACAGGTTTCTCGTGGCTTAACGGTAGCCGTTTGTCTCACAGAGTCCCAAGATGGCCTGGGGCCTAAAATGACTTTTCTCCTGCAAGGGGGGCTCTGTCCGTCCCTCTGCTTCTGCTTGTGGTGACGGGGAGGGGTGGCCACATTCTTCCAGGAACCTCCTAACTATCTTCACGTCAATGTCCTACTAGAGGGGAAACCAGCCTGAAGCTGACAGCCTCTGGTATCTCACAGGTATCCTGTGGGACGGTCCTCTTTAGCACATGAAGTTCTTTGGAAGCCTCCCGACTCCGAGTGTACAGTCACACTCTTCAAGCCCCCAGGGCAGCGCTCTTCCTACCCACCGGTCCTGTCTTCATGCTTTAATGAAACCACCGTTTTGCACTGAAGACGTCTCAAGAATTCTTTCTTGGTCATCAGCTCCAGACCTCACCCCACCGAACCTTCCCTATATTCCCAAACCCCATCACTGGAACTTGCTACCCCTCTTGACAGGACCGCCCCGTACCTCCCCAGTCAGAAACCACGCAGTTCCAAGGCCACGGCAGGGCCCTTCTTGCTGTTTGCCTTTTCCAGATAAAAAGAGACCCACACAGGGAGCATGGCTGCAAGTCCTGTGGCCACTTTGTGACAAGGATCCAGCAACCTCTGATAACATCCAGGAAAGACCTCACTCAGAGAATGGGCAGGTACCATTTGCAAGGTGATTCTGAACCATCCATGCATGAAAGAAAGCCTGCCTTATGATTTTCTGTATAAACGTAATGCGTTCAGAATTTGTACTGGTGAGCAGCCTGGTGAATTGTACATGGCTGACCTCATTTTGAATTAGGTGTCCCGTGCCTAGAACTGAGGCAAGGCACCTTACTTTCTGAGTAAAATGACTAAGCTGAGCGTGTTCAGCTGATCACTAATGTGTTTGCTCATGGACATGAAGGGAGCTGAGAGCAGCAGCTCTGGGGAAGGCGGGAACCGTGCAGACGCCCACAGCCTCCATCGTGGACCCAAGCTGAGGTCTGTCATTGGAAATGTCTGGCGAAACTAGAAGGTAACTAGAGCAACAGCTCCGAGAAATAGTTGATGCACATTTGCACTGTCTGACACCCCCGCAATCAGCAAGGGGCCAGTTGAGGGAGACCTCACGTCTGTCTCTCCCCCGCCCCCGTCTCTCCCTCTCTGTCTCTGTCTCTCCCCCGCCCCCCGTCTCTCCCTCTCTGTCTCTCCCCCATCCCTCAGTTCTGCGCTCACGTTCTCTAGGTGCATTCGGTCCCGAAGGTTAAGAGGTCGCCTAGGTCCGCGTGAGAGGGAAAGACGCGGAGCCACAGGGACGCTCCAGGGCCGACCCAGCCACCGCGCTGACGCCGATGGGCCAGGAGTTCCAGGCGAGGAGCCGGGCGAGCCGCATGGCTCGGGGAAGGGGCAGTCGGCGGGAGATCTGCGGCGGGACCCCGCGAGAGATCTCCCGCCGGCGGACTTCCAGCTGGTGGACCCCCACGCTGACCTTCTGCACCAGACAAGCCAGCTTCCCGGTGCCCCGTCGCCCCCGTCGTTCCCGTCGTTCCCAAGTGTTTTCCTTTCTCCGGAAACGAGAATGTTTCTGTTCTGTCTGGGAGGACGAGAGCCCACGTGTGCCGCTCAAGCCAATGCCGTTCTCCTCCAAGTCTCTGACGCCTGGATCCCCCAGACGGAGAAGCGCAGAGAACAGACAGACAGACAGAAGTCGTTTGTGTGCAGATGGAGCTCTGCGTGGGGACAGAGACGGGGGGCAGGGGTCCTCCCCGGCCGGCTGTCCCGAGCCCGAGGGGACGGGGTCCTGCCCACAGACGGCCCCTCATCCCGGCTCCTGAGGAGCACTACTTGGGCTTCAAGCCTGTTTCGAGTCTGAGAAAGAGCTTGACTCCAGAGACTCGTTCACAGACCAGAGCAGAGATTCAGGGAGAGGGATTGGCCCCGGGAGCCTTCCCTGAGAGGAAAGGTGCTTTTCCAGAACAGGAAGGCAGCAGAGATAGGCCGGTGGCCGCACAAACCATGGGTTTCTGTTCCAGCGGGACCCTCTGGGCCCCACCCAGACCTTTCTCCGTGTCAGCGGTGGATTCTGTCTGCAAACGGCCGGACGCTGCTTTCAGCTTCCTCTCCTCCTGGGCACACGTGTGTGTAAAGCTCGGACTCACCTGTGGCACAGGCCTTCCTCCAGCCACGTTCTGTAGACGGTCGGGACCGCAGGGACTTGTGCGCTTCCTTTTCCCGCGGGGTCCCGCCGCAGAGATCTCCCGCCGACTGCCCCTTCCCCGAGCCATGCGGCTCGCCCGGCTCCTCGCCTGGAACTCCTGGCCCATCGGCGTCAGCGCGGTGGCTGGGTCGGCCCTGGAGCGTCCCTGTGGCTCCGCGTCTTTCCCTCTCACGCGGACCTAGGCGACCTCTTAACCTTCGGGACCGAATGCACCTAGAGAACGTGAGCGCAGAACTGAGGGATGGGGGAGAGACAGAGAGGGAGAGACGGGGGCGGGGGAGAGACAGAGACAGAGAGGGAGAGATGGGGCAAGTCGGAGAGACAGAGGGACAGATGGGGAGACAGCGGGGGAGACAGGCAGAGCGGGCGGCGGGGCGGGGGGCGGATAGAGAAGGGGACAGATGGGGGAAAGGGAGAGAGGGAGAGGCAGGGGGAGAGACGTACATGGGGCCCAGAGGGCGCAGAATGCTGGGCGGACGTGGAGTTCCGGGAGATCCGGGAGCTCCAGACAGGGGCCAAGGAAGGGGACGCAGCTCCTCGGGCGGAGGCGGCTGGGAGTGGGAGCCCCCGCAGACTCAGGGCCACTGTGAGCTCAGGGCGCTGCAGGGAGGCCCCGGGGGGCTTGAGGGGGAAGGAGGGGAGCCGGCAGGGCCTTGGGGCGAGTCACAGTTTAAAGCTGCGGAACCTGGTGGAACCAGGGGTTGTTTGTCCTGTGTCTGAGGAGGCAAGTTGCTGCAAACGGGCACAGCTGGTTGCTCTGTGCTCTTCCTTGTCTACCAGGTTCCCTGCTCTAAATGGGCGTTGCTCTTGCAAGCAGAAGAAATAGCTATTTTTAAGAAGATTGTGAGTATTTAACACCAATACAGTACATCTGTCGATGAGTCAGATGAGAAGGAACAGGCGAGTCGCGGAAGCTCTAACGTACGACCGGATGCAGGGCAGGAGGGGACAGGGCCTCCGAGCAGCAGGCAGAGGTGGCGGCGACGGGCGAGTGAGCCGTGTTTTCAGACACCTCGCTCCCCCGACGGCCCTGCCAGCGCATCCCAAGTGCGCCGCGAGGCCGCCGTGCTCAAGGCTCTGCTCTTTTGGGTTAGGGATCGGCACAGGGCGGTCAGCGGCCCTCTGTCGACGGCTGAAAGGATTGTCCTGCTGTTTTTCTTCTTAATTTTTTTTTTTTTTTACATTTAATGTCTTTTTAAAAAGACTAATTCAGTGGGGAGACAGGGTGTCCTTATGGACCCGGGGAAGCTCTGTATTTCCTCCTGCCCGGCACACAGACCAGGACTGTGGTGACTGACGGCAAACTGCCGGGTCCTGGCAGTCCTCGGCCGGGTCAGGGACCCGCCCCACCCAGTGTGGTTCAGCCCCGAAGCCGGCGGGAAGCAGACCCGCAGCCTGCAGAGGCACAGACACGGTGCCGCAGCGAGGGGGCCTAATCGAGCAGATTTGCCCTTAAGCCAATTGGTGGGATGTGTGCAGCGGAGCCGCTGGAGGAGGAAACTGTCACTTACCTGCTGCGTGTTCCAAACGCAAGGATCCAGGCAACTCCTGCGTGACTGTGCTGTGCTGGAACCCTGTAAAACTGGGGGACCAATGAACGTCGTCTCAGCAGTACCGGCTGCCCCCCACCCCAATCCCATCCTTTCTGTCTCTTTCTCATTCCCAGCCCCGAGCTCAGGTTTCTCCCCTCACTCAGGGCTGGTTCCCCAGCACAGGATGGCCTGCTTCTCCCCACAGGACCTCACGAGCCCCGTGCAGAGGCGAGCTCCGTGCGCTGCCGCATGTGTGCAGTGCGTGTGCTGTGCGTGTGTTCTGTGTCTGTGCGTCTGCGTGTGTGTGTGATGTGCACGTGTGTTGTGTGTCGGGGTGCGTGCTGTGTGTGGCATGTGCCTGGGGAAGTCCAGATGGGCAGACGGCCCTGCACGTGCACTCCGCCAGCCGAGACTCCCCGAGTCTGGACACCCCCTGGAGTGCCGCCCCAGGTGAACCCTTGGAGGAAGTTAGCTGCCTCTGCCTCTGTTTCACCTTGTTGGAGGTTGGGACAGAGCACCCCAAAACGTGCTGCTGGGCCCACTGATTATTCTGAGCGGAAGGTACTGGAAAAACAGCAAGTGCATGGAGAGGCTTTCTCTGAACGCCCCTTGTCTGCCTGAAGACAGACCCTCCAACGGAACCGGTGGTCACCCATCCCCTCTCTGGAGTCTGACCGGCCCGGGGGATGGACGCTTGTCACAGGCCAGGAGACTGGATGTCGTCCCACCCAAGACTTTGTCACCAACAGCCGCACCTCCCCAGTGCTCTTCCCAGGGCCCTGTGTCCCCTACATCATGCCTCTCCCTGGAAGGCCCCCACCCCTCCCAGGTGAAGCCCACGACGAGCCCGCTCCCTTCCGGGTTCAGGAACGCACACCCTTTCCTCCTGTTCCTCTGTGCGTGTGGGCCCCAGCTCTGCAACGCAGGAGGCTTTCGGGGGGAGCCCTTCCTCCCCTCCAGCCACCCTACCGTTTTCTGCTCCGTTAAGGACTGGGCGCAGGTTCCTGAACAGGTGTCACTTCCCTGGTCCTGGCGGGCTGGGGGTGGGGGGCGGGTGGATTAGCAGGACCCCGTCCTCCAGCGGGTGGCCCTCGTCGCTCTCCCTGCAGCCTTTCTGCCGGAGCGGCCTGCCCGGAGCCGCCCCAGAGGAGGAGGGAGACTTGGTGCAGGAGCAGCTTGCCGTGGGGGTTGGGGGTCGTGCCTGCTCCCCGCCGGCCCCCGCCGCCTCCCCCGCCCAGCTCCACCTCCCGGCCGTGGTGTGGACGTTCAGGGCGACTGTCCGCAGGTCCTGGGGGCTCAGCACTGACGTGCGCCAGGCCCCAGCCGCCCCGGGAGGTAACCGCTCGCACTTCCCCAGCCCTTTGTACTGGGAGCTGTGCCAGAGACCCCGCGACACCGAGCCGGCCGCCCGCGCTCCCAGGTGGGCTGTCTTGTCCACCCCGGCGGCTGTTTAAAAATGTCTCTGAGTTTGAGTTTCCATATTTTAAAGATACATATATATACACACATAAATACAGAGTAACCGTTTTAATGATTGTAATTTAAAAGGGAATGACTCAGACGTGGGCTGCGATTTGAACGCGGGTTTGGACGTGAGGCTGGCGTGGAGGTCAAGGGCGCTCCGGCTCCTGCTGGCGGTCCGCGGTCTTACAGTCCCACACCTGCCGGCACGAGTGGCCGTGAGGACGGGGTCAGGTGACAGAGGAGGGGCAGTAACCGAGGTGGGGGTGACTGTTGGGGGCAGGGAGGGGCTCAGTGTCCTTGCGCCGTCCCGCTGACCTTCTGTTGACCTATTTTACACACTGCTTACTCCGATGTGCTCCATCCGCGTGACCACCGCGTGGGGCCCAGGCGTGCACGCCAGAGGGGAGTGGGGTGTGCACCCCCGGAGCAGGTGGGGGCACGCAGGGAAGTCACGGAGGGGAGGCCTCAGGGGCTGGGGTCCTCCCGGACCCACCTCGCAGACTTCTTGCTGAAGGCGGGCGGGGCGATGGGATTCATCTGGGGAGGGGGTGGGGAGGCGCCTGCCCAGACACGCGTTGGGGCGGGGGTCCCTCTGAGACTGGGCGAGGCAGGCCCCAGAGGGCCTCACCAAAGGTCAGGCGGTGAAGGCTGAGAGCCCGGAGGAGCCTCGCTGCCGCTGGTCGAGGATAGACTTCTGGCTCCTCACGTGGGCTTGGTTGGTTCACGAGCGAGTGGGACGCGGGTCGGTAAAAGCAGGTGCGTTAACCCTCTGCCTCCGAGACCCAGAAGCAGTGGTCCTGGGAGCTTTACTTCGAGAGGTAGAGGAGTCGCGCTCAGGTTACGGACCCAAGTCCAAGGCTCAGAGAGGGTAAGGACCTCCGAAAGCCTCCCAGTGAACGCAGGTCCGGTCTCTACGGTGCCCTCAAACCTCCCAGTCCCGTCCCATCTCCTCAGCTCGTAACCTGTGAGGCGTCCCTGTTCCTGCCCCACCAGAAGCAAGAGGTCAGAGGCTCAGGGGCCCTGGTCGCAGGCCGAGGAAGTCCACGGGCGAAGTGACTTATATTTGCCAAGGGAGTTTTTAATCTGAAAAATATAGAACAGTACCAGAACAGAAAACCAAGTTCACATACGTATGTGACTGTTTGTAATATTTATGGTGTATATTATGTTTAATTGCAGGAATGTGAGTTTTTATTTATTTGTCATCCTTACATATATATCTGGGTATAGTTGACGAGGCCATTTTAGGGCTTTTTACATGAAAAAGAAGAAATGAAATAAACTACAATAAATCAATCTTTCAAGTTTGATGTAAGTTGCCTATGTGCAAATTGTTTCTATTTTATAGGGTAGATTTCTTAAAAATTCAAAACAGCAAATATTTTTGAATATCTGGCATACATAATTCATAGTAGATACATAATATATCAGGTACACATATGTATTGTAATAACTTCCGTAACTACATACAGCTTGCTCTGTCCCCCAGCACACTCCCCAAATGTGACCAGCATGCAGGTTTGGTGCAAACTTTCAAGTTTTGTTTTTTTCTAAGTAGAGCCTAAGTTTGTAATCCAGGTCTATGTCCTTCAAATTCTGGGTTCCAATAATCCTAAAATTTATGTGGAACTAGAAAAGATCCGAATAGCCAGAGGAATGTTGAAGGAAAAAAAAAAAAGCAAAGCGGGGGCATCATGCTGCCTGACTTCAAGCTCTATTACAAAGCTGTCATCATCAAGACAGTATGGTACTAGCACAAAAACAGACACACAGACCAATGAAACAGAGTAGAGAAACCAGATATGGACCCTCAACTCTGTGCTCGAATAATTTTCAAGAAGCAGGAAAGAATGTCCAATGGAAAAAAGACAGTCTTTTCAACAAAAGGTGTTGGGAAAATTGGACAGCCACATGCAGAAGAATGAAACTGGACCATTTCCTTACACCAAACACAAAAATAGACTCAAAATGGATGAAAGATCTCAATGTGAGACAGGAATCCACCCAAATTCTTTTTTTTTCTATATTTTATTTATTTGACAGAGAGAAATCACAGCTAGGCAGAGAGGCAGGCAGAGAGAGAGGAGGAAGCAGGCTCCCTGCGGAGCAGAGAGCCCAATGCAGGGCTCAATCCCAGGACCCTGAGATCATGACCTGAGCCGAAGGCAGAGGCTTTAAACCACTGAGCCACCCAGGCGCCCCAGGAATCTACCCAAATTCTTGAGGAGAACACAGGCAACAACCTCTTCGACCTCAGCCGCAGCACCTTCTTCCTAGGAACATCGCCAAAGGCAAGGGAAGCAAGGGCAAAAACGAACTATTGGGACTTCATCAAGATCAAAAGCTTTTGCACAGCCCAGGAAACAGTCAACAAAACCCAAAGACAACTGACAGAATGGGAGAAGATATTTGCAAACGACATATCAGATAAAGGTCTAGTATCCAAAATCTACAAAGAGCTTAGCAAATGCAACACCCAACGAACAAATAATCCAATCAAGAAATGGGCAGAGGACATGAACAGACATTTCTGCAAAGAAGACATCCAGATGGCCAACAGACACATGAAAAAGTGCTCCACATCACTCGGCATCGGGGAAATACAAATCAAAACCACCATGAGATCCCACCTCACACCAGTCAGAATGGCTAAAATTAACAAGTCAGGAAATGACAGATGCCGGCGAGGATGCAGAGAGAGGGAAACCCTCCTACACTGTTGGTGGGGATGCAAGCTGCTGCAGCCACTCTGGAAAACAGCATGGAGGTTCCTCAAAAAGTTGAAAATAGAGTTGCCCTACGACCCAGCAATGGCACTACTGGGTATTTACCCTAAAGATGCAAATGTAGTGATCCAAAGGGGCGTGTGCACCCGAATGTTCATAGCAGCAATGTCCACAAGAGCCAAACTGTGGAAAGAGCCTAGATGTCCATCGACAGATGAATGGATAAAGAAGATGTGGTATAGATACACAATGGAATACTATGCAGCGATCAAAAGAAATGAAATCTTGCCATTTGTGACAACGTGGATGGAACTAGAGAGTATTACGCTGAGTGAAGTAAGTCAATCAGAGAAAGACAATTATATGATCTCTCGTATATGAGGAATCTAAGAAACAAGACAGAGGATCACAGGGGAAGAGAGGAGAAAATGAAACAAGATGAAAGCAGAGAGGGAGACAAACCATAAGAGACTCTTAATCTCAGGAAACAAACTGGGGGTTGCTGGAGTGAGGGGGGTGGGAAGATGGGGTGGTTGGGTGATGGACATTGGGGAGGGTACGTGCCATGGTGACGGTTCCCCGACCTGTATCCTGGAAGCAAATAATATATTACATGTTAATAAAAAATTTTAAGAGGAACACTCAATATAATAAAATAAATATATGGACCAAAAAAACATCAAATTCTGTGTTCCTTCTGTTACATGAGGTCATGTGTAGAAGATTCTAGTGAATTTCTGGAATGCTGGAAGCACTCAGAGAGCCGCAGTTCCCAACTTCGTGTCCGTCAGCACTGCGAAGCAGAGAGAATTACTTGACCAGCCGGAGGATATTGGGCACACATTTTGTTCTCAGCACCATGCGAGGAGCGGACGTGCAGGGGGGTGGGAGGGTATTTGAGAAGCTCCGGGCGAGGAGTGACGGGTACAGAACGTTACTTTACTTCGCAGCCATGGTGAAGGATCTGGGAGCTCGGCAGGCACGCACGCCTGCCTCTGGGACTCCCAGGCATTTGAGGACGGGGTCTGAGACAGGAAACATGGCCCACCTCACTGGAAAACATGATTTCCAAGTCTAGAAGACTGGCCATCCGCAGGGCAGCCGGCCGAGGAGCTCACTCCCTCCGAGGCCATTCTTTCAGTTTCCAAATAGTTTTGGTTCTAGAAAGTTCTATGTGAGGGGCACCTGGGTGGCTCAGTGGGTTAAGGGTCTGCCTTCAGCTCAGGTCATGATCCCAGGGTCCTGGGATCGAGCCCCACATCGGGCTCTCTGCTCAGCAGGGAGCCTGCTTCTCCCTCTCTCTCTCCCTCTCCCCTTGCTTGTGTTTCCTCTCTCGCTGTCTCTTTTCGTCAAATGAATAAATAAAATCTTAGAAAGAAAGAAGAAGAAAGAAGGGAAGAAAGAGAAAGAAAGAAAAGGGGTAAGTTCCGTGTGGTACCCCAGAGCACACTCTCATTTAAAATTAATTTTGCCAGAATCATGGGGCGCCTGGGTGGCTCAGTGGGTTGAAGCCTCTGCTTTCGGCTCGGGTCTTGATCCCAGGATCCTGGGATCGAGCCCCGCATCGGGCTCTCTGCTCCATGGAGAGCCTGCTTCCTCCTCTCTCTCCCTGCCTGGCTCTCTTGCCTACTTGTGATCTGTCTGTCAAATAAATAAATAAAATCTTTAAAAAAATAAATAAATAAATAAAATTAATTTTGCCAGAATCAAACCTCCCTAAATTGAGCCTTCAGACCAGGATGGCAGACTTGACCTTTAATAAATAAGAAGAGTTTCTCCGCTAGTGAATTTTCGGAGGCTCTATCGGCAAATCAGGGAAATTCGGGCTACAGCAGCTTCTTCCGAAGGAGGACTCAGGACACAGAAGGGTTTTCAATCACGTCTTTCTGGACACAGAAATGAACTCTTGTGTGTAACGTTGTCTTTTTGTGACCCCGGATTGTGTGAAGTGCACTACTCGTGAAGTTTAATAGCACCACCAAATTTTATGAAAATCATAAATGAGTGACTGAAGGACCCAGGGTCAGCTTGCTCGAGCATGTGGGGCACGCTTCCCAGGTGGAAGGCCCGAAACTCCACGCGGAGGACGACCGCCCGCTTGCTCTGGGTGCCTGGCTTCCATCTCCTACCGTCCTAGACCCCCTTCCCCGCCGTGCTCTCCCAGAAATAACATGAATGCTGCTTAAAACACTCTGAGATTCAGCCTTTTGATTTAGGAAGTCTGGCCCCCTTCCTGGATTTGCAGGGGGTCACAGCTGAACTTACAATGAAGATTTTGAAAGCACAGGAACGTGCACTGAGCAAACTGAAAGGAAGCCAGCGGTCTGAGCACACACCCCAGCCCCTCTCACATGAATGAGAGGATCTGTGTTATTTGTTGAAGTGTTCTTAGTTGGCTTTCCACGTTTTGTTTGTAGCGTCCTTGAAAGGGCTGGGTTTGGATCCTGGCTTTGTCTTGTAACCTCTGCTTTATGATGTTGGACTTTTATCAGTGTTTGTGCCTGGACTGTGTTTATTTCGACAGTCCCCCGTGGGACAGGGAGGACAGAGAGCCGTGCCCACCACCACATGGGCTGTGCACTGCTATTTCTTGACTCTCCAGCCTGAAGACTGAGCTTGTGACCTGGTTTGAAAAGGTGTGTGTAAAAACACATTTTTAACATTCTTGCACATCCCAGGATGAAGGAGTTCTTAACTTTAATTCCCACCGGTGGTTCTTTAGTAAGTGTTCTACGGTTTCACATGACTCTATAATGTTTGTGCTTGGTGAGTCCGGAGGTGTTTGGGAGGGGGTGGGTAGGTATGCGTGCGACTGTGTATCTGCTGATCCTTGTGACCTACTGAGGATGTGAGGTGACGATTTGTGGGTTTGTGGCCACATGGCATTGCTTCCCAGGAAGCTGGCTGCTGTTTCACATCCGGCTCTCTCCTGTTCCGCCGCTCGGCCCCTTCCAGACCTTCACCACTAACCTCGTAAGGGCCCGTAGGCCGTCTCCAGCGGGTCTGACCTTAGCACTCCTGCAGACCCTTCCTCAAGACAGAATCAGACCCGCTTTTCATTGTAAAAGCTGTGCCGCTAATCACTTCTGGAAAACCCCATAGGGACCCTTGGTGATGATTCTTATTTTTAGTGTAGTAAAGTTACAAAGCTTAAGAACGTGTTTACAGAAGCCAACAACTCTGGATTTCTTTTGTAAAATATATTTTTAAATTACTCAAGTAATACATGAATGTGTATTTGGTGTAAAAATGTAGGCAATATTGAAATATATAGAGTAAAAAGCTTATACAAATTTATTTGCTGGGTGGGAGGGTATGCACGCTAGACTTTGACAGCTATTAACAAGTAGATCAAATCTGCCTTCTAAAAGTTTGTACCATTGGGACGCCTGGGTGGCTCAGTTGGTTAAGCGGCTGCCTTCGGCTCAGGTCATGATCCCAGCGCCCTGGGATCGAGTCCCACATTGGGCTCCTTGCTCAGCAAGGAGCCCGCTTCTCCCTCTGCCTCTGCCTGCCACTCTGTCTGCCTTTGCTCACTCGCTCTCTCTCCCTCTCTCTGACAAATAAATAAATAAAATATTTAGAAGTTTGTACCATTTACACCGCTGCCAGGAGCCTATGAGGGTGTCCCTACCCCGTTCCCAACACTAGATTTGTCTTTATCAATGTTTGTCAGGCACACTTTGATAGGTGGGTGCCTTTTTTTAGTAAGTTTTTCACTTTCGTTGCAGTATAGTTAGCACAGTGCGGTACAGTGGCTCAGCGGTTCTGTGCACTGCTCGTGCTCACCAGGACGAGCGTCCCTTCACCCACTTCACCCATCCCCCCACCTCCCCTCCGGAGACCCTGGGTTTGTTCCTAGAGTTAAGTTTTCTGGGTTGTCTTTTTTCCTTTAGTTTCCCCGTGAACTCCGCGCGTAAGATGGTCCGGTGCTTGTCTGATCTCACGGACCCACTGCCGGGTGGGGGTCTTCGCTGGCGTCCCCGACCCCCGGCGCGGGGTCTTCCGCATCTCACTGGGCGTCTCTTTGACCCAGGAAACGCGCGTCAGGTCGTACTTGGAATGTGTTCGGGCGAGACGGGCGTGGGTCCTCTGACTGTCCAGCCTGGGGTCCGGCAGGGCCCTGCCCCACGCCGCCGACCTTGGCCCAGAGAAGGGGCCCGTGAAAGTCCCTTCTCGGAGAGCCTGTGACCTACACCCGCAAGTCCTGTCTGCCAGGGGCCGGGAACGGCTAAGGATCCCGGCCCCACGTGGCCCTGCACCGCGGCACTGCCCAGCGGGGCTTCTGGAGTGTGCGGGGCGGCGGCTGGTGCGAGGGGGCAGCGGCCGGAGCCGGGCTGCGGGACCCGTGCGCGGTCCGTGGGGCCCCGTGCCTCTCCCGGCCGGGCTCCGGCCACGCCGCCGCCTTCTCCGGGGCCCAGTACTCCATGGTCCTCAGGCCGCCCCCGCCCTGCCCCGGCCTGCGTCTGGACACAGCCGCCCACCTCTGTGGGCCGAGGCCACAGCCCCAGCGCCGCCGCCGCCGCGCCCCCGGCCCCGCACATCCCCGGCCCCGCACGCCCCCGGCCCCGCACATCCCCGGCCCCGCACGCCCGCGGCCGCGCACACCTGCTGCAGCCAGAGCGCGGGGCCGGGGGGGGCAGGGCAGGCCGGTCCCCGAGCCCCGGGTTCGTCGGCCGGAGAGCCGAAGGCTGGGCACCGCCGCGCCCCGGGACACCTACGACCCAGGCCCCTCCCAGACGGCCGCCGCCGGAGGCCGAGTCCTCCCCGGGGTCACGGCCCGGCGCGCGCAGCCTTTCCTTTTGGGGCGGAAGCCCGGCGGGCGGAGGGCAGTGGGCATGCGCACTGAGCCTGCCCCGCGTCCGGCGGCCGTCGCCATGGGGACCGCAGCGGGGCCGCCCGGGCCCCGCCCCCGCGCCACCGCCCGGCGGACCTGGCCGCGCCCCGAGGCCGGGGTGAGGGGTCGGCGGGGATCGGAAGGGTGGTGGTCCCGGGGTGAGGAGGGGGCGGGCTCAGGCTGAAGGGGCGGCCCGGAATGGGGGTCCCGGGGTAAGGGGGTCACCTCGGGGTGACGGGGTCGGACCGGGCTGGGGGAGGGGTCCTGGGTGAGGGCTGCCAGGTTGGGGGGCGGGATGAGGGGGCGGTGAGGGGGGAGTCTCGGGGTGAGGGGGGCCGCTTGTCTTAGGGGACGGTCAGCTCGGGAGCGGGGAGGCCAAGGGTGACGAGTGGTCTCGGGTGAAGGGGTCCCGGGGTGGGGGAGGGCGGGGGGTGCCGGCATGAAAGAAGGTGGTGAGCGGTGCGGGGCCCCGAGGTGAAGGTGTCAGCTCGGGGTGGGGGAGTCGGCCCAGGGGTGGGGGGGTGAGCGGTAGCCACCAGAAGGGGAGCCCCGGGCCAAGGCCGTCAGGGGCGGGGTCTCGCGGAGGGGGCGGTGAGGGGGGCGGGAACCTTGCCGGGAGGAGAGGCAGCGTGGTCCTGGGGGCCTGGGCCGGGCAGGGGCTCGCGGGGTCGGGGGAGCGACCTTGGGTCGGGGGGCCACAAGGAGGATCTGAGGCCGGGGTGCGGTGGGCGGGCGGCCTGGTCTGCGGGTGGGCCTGCTTGGTCTCGGGGTCTGGGACCCGCTTAGGGGAGGGGGCCTGTGCCGGGCGCGGGGGGCGGGTATGGTGGGCAGGCCCGGCGCGGGCGGGGGCGGGGGCTCGGGCCGCCCGGGGTGGGTCCGGTCCGGGCGGGGTGGGCTGGGCCCCGCAGCCGCCGCCGCCGCCGCCCCGCCCCGCCCTGCCCCACTCGCCGCGTCCCGGTCCCGCAGGAGCCGCAGCCCGAGCGTCGGCGCGCTGCGGGCCGGCCGAGCAGGGGCGCGGAGACGCACGGACCGCGGAGCCTCCCCGGAGCATGTGGAGGCTGAACCGGAGCCGGGTGCTCTTGGACGAGCCCCCCGAGGAGGAGGACGGCCTGCCAGGGGGGCCGCCGCCGCCCACCGCCGCCGCCGCCGCCGCCGCGCAGGTAGGGGGAGGTGCGGGCGGGGGGAGCGCGGAGGGGGGCGCGCGCGGGCCCGGGGCAGTGCGGAGTCGGGCGCGCGGCTGGGGGCGCGCAGGTGGGGCTGCGCAGGTGAGGCCCGGCCGCGGGGCCGCGCCGCTGTGGTCCGCGTGGGCCCCCCGGGATCGCGGGCGTTGGACCCCACGTCCTCGCCGGGCACCCCGCCGGCGGCCGGGGGGCGGCTCCCCGGGGCCTCGGCGAGTCCGCCCCGCGCGGGTCTCGGGCGGCTGGGGGCAGGGGCGCTGCGCGCGTTCGCGAGGACGCGCTCGGACACTGCCGTGGGGTAGGGTTTCCTTGAACCTTTGTCTGGGGGAAGGAGGCAGGTGTCCTTCGTGCGGAAAACGGACGGACGCGGGCCTTGCCAGCTGGGAGATATGCTTGGAATGCTCAGAATTTTTTAATTAAAAAGGATCCCAGGTGGGGCCTGGATGCGTTACATGTGTGCCCCTCCCCCCTTCCCAACGCAGCGGTCTTTTTCTCGCTCAATGAAATTGAGGTCAGAAATTTAGCTTTTCTTTTTAACAGGAGGTGGTCATGAGATTTCTTTTTCTCTTCTTATCTTTTCTTTTGTTTTTGTTTTTGCTTTTGTTAAATGTTTGGAAACTCCTGCTGCTGTTAAGGGTCTTACCGGAGTTAATGATGCGTTTCCTTCTGAGGAGCTGTGGGTAGTTGAGATCGTCTCCTCCCCCGTGGGAGGAACGCAACTTAGTTTCCAGACTGAAGCAGTTCGTCCCCACAGCTACTTCTTACAGGACGTACGTGCGTCTGATGAACCGTTTAAACACGGTTCCTGTCGGAGCTGCCCTTTCAGTGGGCTCTTGGGTGGTGGTAGCGCCCGTCCCACTTCTAGCTTCTTTAGTCCGAAAATTTTATGACTGCTCTGGACAGCAGCTCTCTGAAACATAATGTGGAGCATTTACATGTTGTTTATATGTGGCAACGGAATTATTTAGTGTTGTAAATAATTTCTTACCGGTTAAAGATTAGAAATACTGTTTCTGGTTGAGCTCTTAAAACTTGAATCGGACCTGTCTGCGCCTGTTAACACTCCTAACGGATCCTCTTTCTTACAGAACCGTCATCTTAGCTCACAGCGTATGTTTTTCACATTTTCATAGACTTTCCTCTTTAGGTGTCCAGCAAAATGGAGTGGAAAAGACAAAGCGTTCCCCATGCGCCTGCCTGGCCCTCGCCCGCTGTCGGCCTCCCGTTTGCTGTCACGGCGAACCTCGGTCATCGGGGGTCCACGCGGTGCACGCAGGCGCCCACCCTGGGGCTGGGGGGCGCGTCTGATACACCGAGAAGAACGGAGCGCGAGACGTCTGCGCTGTTGGAGAACCGAACAGTTTCCCCAACCCCGAGACCCTACAGCCTCCTGTTCTACTTCCTCACCCCTCCCTTGGGCCCCGGGGTCTGTCTGTCTGTTTCGGGAGGTCCCGGACGGAGTTGGATACGGGACGGGGCCTTCCAGCCTGGCGCGCCTCGCTTAGCCGCGGGGGTCTGGTTCCTCTGTCCCTTCCAGGCTTGAGAGCTCCGTTCCCTGGAGGCCCAAGTAGCATTTCCTTGTGGGGCTGCGCCGTGTGTCCATCAGCCTGCGGAAGGCGTCCTGGCGGCTTCCAGGTTTGGGCAGTTAGCGGAGCTGCTTGCTTTGCGCCGGTGTTCGGTGTTCGCGTGGACCTGACCTCGCCTTTAACCCAGCGAAACGCTCAAGAGCGCGGCTGCGCCTGGGCGGGGGGCGGCGGCCGGGTTCGGGGAGCCCGCGGCTCTGCGCCGTGGCCGTGGCCGCGCGTTCCCTCCGCCGGCCGGGAGTGGGGGTCCCCCGGCCCGTGCTCTGGCCTCTCCTGGGCGCCAGGTGGTGGCCGGCGGACGCCGCGGCCTTGCCGGGAGCCGGGGCGCCTCCTTCCTCCGCTCGCCGCTGCCGTGCCCGGAGCTTCGGGCCCTCGTCAGCCCGGTGCTTGTTCGCTCCTCACTGGTTTTGGAGAGTTCGCGCGTGTTTGGGGACAGTCCTTCATCGCACATGTCTTTCTCGACCTTGTTCTCCTAGTCCGGGGCCGGCCTTCCTGCCAGCAGCTTTCACAGAGCAGAAGTTTTAATTTTTTAATTCTGTTGTGTTTGTAGTTTTTGATTTTAATGCAGCCCAGGCTGTCAGTTACCTTTTCCCGGAATGTGTGTTTTGTGTTGGATCTCAGAAGCCACAGCCACACTCACCGCCGTTTGGGTTTTGCTCCGTGTGTCCCCGAGGGAGGTGTGGCTGTGTTTCGTGTGTTACTCGAGTACGTGTGGTTTACTGCGCGGAAGCCCTTAGCTGTGGCAACCCAAGGCGTGGACTCGGGGTGGGCTAGTCATACCCCACAAGCGGTTAGTCCCTGCGGGAGGACCCTTCTCTATCCCAAAGTCAGTTTTCCGTGGAATTACATTTTCAAATTCACAACACGTCTACTGTAAAACTTACGCCTACAAGATTTTATTTTAACACTAAAAGAAGTAGGGATTCACGGTGGGAGGGACTGGTGGGTCTGTCCAGGCCTCGGTTCGGGAGGAGGAGGCTGTGTGTTGTACTTTGTCTCCACTCTTGGACGCCCCACAGTCAGCCACTGCCAGGTCGCTGGTGCTGTGGGGTCGCTCGGGAGAGCAGAGAGCCCGCTGCCCCGCTCCAGGACTGTGTTCCGTCCGTGTTCCTGTCTGGTGTTCTGTGTCCTTGGAAATCAGCTCACACAGCTGTCATCTGTGTCTTCTTTAAAAAGAAGAAAATAGCTTAGTGTCCAGTTGTAGTACGTTTGAGACGTGAGGCGTTCAGAAGTGGAACGTGGGTGTCGGTAGCCCGAACCGGCAGTAGCCCCGAACCGTTACTACCGCGGCTGGAACTGTAGAAAACGGAGCTGGGCTGCTCCTCAGACTGCCGGGCTTAGTTGTCACGAATACGCACTGTTTCACAGGAAAATTTAATAGTAAGGTTTATAAAGCGAGTCATTGGTTGCAGTCATTTAACAAGGAGAGACAAGTTTTGATAAGTCTCATATTTATTTTATTTATTTTAGAGATTTTCTTTTCTTATTTACTTGAGAGTGAGAGTGAGCATGAGTGGGGAGGCGAGGGAGAAACAGACTCCCCAGGGAGCCCCACGGGGACTGGATCCCAGGACTGGGGATTGTGACCTGAGCTGAAGGCAGATGCTTCCCTGCCACAGCCCCCCCGGCGACCCTGAGTATCTGTTTTTATTTTTTATTTTTTTTTTCAGAGACGAACCATGTTCTCTAAATTTTATTCTTTTTAAAAATTTTTTTATTTTTAATTTTTAATTTTTTAATAAACATACAATGTGTTTTTATCCCCAGGGGTACAGGTGTGTGACTCGCCAGGTTTACACACTTCACAGCACTCATCATAGCACTTACCCTCCCCAATGTCCATATCCCCACCACCCTCTCCTGTCCCCACTCCCCCCAGCAACCCTCAGTCTGTTTTTTGAGATTGAGTGTTTTATGGTTTGTCTCCCTCCCGATCCCATCACCTTTCATTTTTTTTCCCTACCCCCAAACCCCCCATGTCGCATCTCCACTTCCTCATATCAGGGAGATCATATGATAGTTGTCTTTCTCCGATTGACTTATTTCGCTAAGCATGATACCCTCTAGTTCCATCCACGTCGTTGCAAATGGCAAGATTTCATGTCTTTTGATAGCTGCATAGTTTTCCATTGTGTGTATATACCACATCTTCTTTATCCATTCATCTGTGGATGGACATCTAGGCTCTTTCCACAGTTTGGCTATTGTGGACATTGCTGCTATAAACATTCGGGTGCACGTGCCCCTTCGGAGCACCACGTTTGTATCTTTAGGATATATACCCAGGAGTGCAATTGCTGGGTCGTAGGGTAGCTCTATTTTCAGTTTTTTGAGGAACCTCCACACTGTTTTCCAGAGTGGTTGCACCAGCTTGCATTCCCACCAGCAGTGTAGGAGGGTTCCCCTCTCTCCGCATCCTCGCCAGCATCTGTCATTTCCTGACTTGTTAATTTTAGCCATTCTGACTGGTGTGAGGTGGTATCTCACTGTGGTTTTGATTTGTATTTCCCTGATGCCGAGTGATGTGGAGCATTTTTTCATGTGTCTGTTGGCCATCTGGATGTCTTCTTTGCAGAAATGTCTGTTCATGTCCTCTGTCCATTTCTTTTTTTTTTTTTTTTTTTTTTAATTTTTTTTTTTTTTTATTCATTTATTTGACAGAGAGACAGATCACAAGTAGGCAGAGAGGCAGGCAGAGAGAGGAGGGGGAAGCAGGCTCCCCGCCGAGCAGAGAGCCCGATGCGGGACTCGATCCCAGGACCCTGGGATCATGACCTGAGCCGAAGGCAGAGGCTTTAACCCACTGAGCCACCCAGGCGCCCCATCCTCTGTCCATTTCTTGATTGGATTATTTGTTCTTTGGGTGTTGAGTTTGCTAAGCTCTTTATAGATTTTGGATACTAGCCCTTTATCTGATAGGTCGTTTGCAAATATCTTCTCCCATTCTGTCAGTTGTCTTTTGGTTTTGTTGACTGTTTCATTTGCTGTGCAAAAGCTTTTGATCTTGATGAAGTCCCAATAGTTCATTTTTGCCCTTGCTTCCCTTGCCTTTGGCGATGTTTCTAGGAAGAAGTTGCTGTGGTTGAGGTCAAAGAGGTTGCTGCCTGCGTTCTCCTCAAGGATTTTGATGGATTCCTTTCTCACATTGAGGTCCTTCATCCATTTTGAGTCTATTTTCATGTGTGGTGTAAGGAAATAGTCCAATTTCATGTTTCTGCATGAGTATCTGTTTTTAAATTGACGTATCATTAGAAATGCAGTTCCTCACCGTGCCAGCCCGTGTTTGGCTGGGATGACGAATGGACGGCACAGCTCCAGAATTCCCCCAGATCCAGACCAGCTCGTCCGCAGGATTTGCGGGTTCTTGTGCTTGCTTGGCCTGTGGGGCTTCCAGTCCTTTGCCAGGCCCGTGTAGAGTCGCACGGCCCCATCCCTGGGCACAGCGAATGACATGCGGACAGAAACGATCCAGGCTTGGTGTCTGTCTCTCCCAGGCCCTGGTGTACTGCTGTGTATAGTGTTCCCCCGTAAATGCTAGGTTACAGTCGTCACTCCTACGACTTTAAAGTCCTAGTTTTGAGTTTACTTTAACTGGGTTTTTACTTAAGGTGGCATGACTTAGAACATTCTCGAAAACTCAGCCGTCCACATCACGTGTGCATTGTGCAGCGTGGGTTCAGGGAGAGTCAGACTGGGAGTAACTCTGCTGCCTGAGGGTGCACGTCCTCTCGCCCGGGACCCCTCCAGGGGATGAGACGGGTAAACCCCTGGGGGAAACACAGCCTTCGTTGCCTGGTGTCAGGGATGGGGGTTAAGGTGTAAGACAGGCTAACCGACCCCAGCTTTAGCGTTAGAAGCCAGAGACGGACACTCAGGAGCACTTTTGCCAGTTGTTTAAGAATGAGGCAAGATCCGCACCGGGGACAGCCTCGAGAATTGGATGGATTTTGTTGTTTCCTTTTTTTTTCTTTTTTTGAAGATTTTATTTACTTGACAGATCACAAGTAGGCAGAGGCAGGCAGAGAGAGAGGAGGAAGCAGGCTCCCCGCTGAGCAGAGAGCCCGATGCAGGGCTCGATCCCAGGACCCTGGGATCGTGACCTGAGTGGGAGGCAGGGGCTTAAGCCACGGAGCCACCCAGGCGCCCCAGGATTTTGTCGTTTTCCTGTCTCTTCACGGCAGGCGTCTGCGAGCTCGTCACACGCTGAGCGAGCTCTTCTTGGGGAGACGTGGGGTCCGATAAACCAGAGCCTCTGCCCCGAAAGTCTAGTGGGAGCGGCTCTGAGGGAAGACGGACTCTGGTCGCTTCTGCTCATCACAGAGCCTGAGGAGAGGAGGGACCCGGCTCGCCGGGTGGACGCGGGGCTCGCACACGGGGAGCGTGTCCGGGGGCGCCGGGTGGGCTTTCCACCTCCCAGGGCGGCGGCAGGCGCTCCTGGCCGAGGTCGCGGAGGCCGAGCTTCCGAGCCTGGCAGATGGCGCCGCGCCTGTGGAAGCTCGTCCCGCGGAAGCGCCGAGGCTGGTGCCCACGGGCGCTGCTGTCTGACGGACCGCCCGACGCCTCTCGGGAGCGCGTCCGTCGACGGAGATTTCTTTTTTTTTTTTTTTTTTTTTTTTGGATTTTATTTATTGGTTTGTCAGAGGGAGAGCACAAGCAGGGGAGCGGCAGGGGCAGGGGGAGAGGAGAAGCAGACACCCGCGGAGCAGGGAGCCCCATGCGCGACTCGGTCCCAGGACCCCGGGATCACGCCCGGAGCCCGAGGCTGACACGCGAGCCCCCGACCCCCGGGCGCCCGGTGGACACGGGTTTCACAGTAAGTGGCCGTCTCAGTTCTGGGGGGTAGATGCCAGCTCGTGCCGCGGGCCGGACCCTGCGGGGAGCACCGCATGCGTGTCACTGCAGGGCCTCACGGCGACCGCTCCCTGGCGAGCTGCCGGTGCTGGGTTCGCAGAGTCGCCTCCTCACTCAGGTTTGTGAGGGGCCCGAGCGTGCCGTCTGGGCAGAGCCGCACGGGGTGTCGTCGTTTCCCTCCCCCGGCCGGGGCCGAGCGGGCGCCGCAGCGCCTTCCCCGGCCGCTGGCCCCTTGCGGTCCCACCAGTCCTCTGTGCTGGGGGACGTGCCGTCCTGCACGGTCCCCGCGTCCTGCTGAAGCGCTGTCCGGCTTCCTCGGGGCAGGAGGCTGCGAGGTGCCCTGTGGGAAGGCCGGCGGCGTTGGGGCACGTGGCGGTGCACGAGGCACGGGGTCTCCGCGCAGAGACAGCCCTCTGGCGAGGACAGAGACGCCACCCTGCCCTTCCCCGAGAGCCGTGACTCCGCCGCGTAATTGAGGCTCAGGGCCTTGCCGACGGTCACTCCGGTTTACGCTCGCGGACGTCAGGGAGGTCAGGGTCTCGTGTGAACTCGCACAGTCACCGAGAGGACTTCGAACGCAGGTGTCGCTGGGTCCTGTGCGTGTGCGTGTGCGTGTGCGCGTGAGCGGGCTCCGCGCCCGGCCTGGGGCTCGAACTCGCGCGGGCCTAGGCTGAGTCGCGCTCTACTGACCAGGCCGGCCAGGTGCCCTGCGTTTATATTTTTGGCTGCTCTGTTGCTCTCACGAGGTCATCATAAACTTCTTCATTTTCTAAATGCTGACGCTTTATGTAAAGAAAGATTTTAGGGTTTCGGTGATCGGTGCCTTAGGGAGCACCGCCGCAGCGTGTTCCGGCTCAGGGCCCTGTCCGGGCGGCCGCGCGTCCTGCCGTGGGTGATGCAAGTGCACAACACGGGTCTGACGCAGGTGCGGAGGGTCCCCCGGTGAGCAGCAGGCGAGAAGGCCCGGAGGCCTGGGGCCCGGGAGAGGAGAGCCGTCATACGGCTCCTGCCCTTGTCCCCGGACACTTCCCTCTTCTGCTTGTTGGACGAGGGTGCAGCCGCCGCTGGCGCTCGAGGCAGGGTGTGGAGCCAGGGCGAGCCGTGCGGCCGCGCCGGCGTGGGAACACTCGTTTCGAGGAGACTCGGAAAGCCCCACTCAGGAGCTCGGATCTCACCTTTTAGGTAAATAATAAAGATTTTGTGGGGGCCTCTGTGATGTCGTACAAGGATTGCTTGTCTGAGGAGCAGGGATTAGAGGTAAATGCAGCCAAGCAGGTAGGATTCTAGGGTGTCTGTTAGATGTGAATGAGGAGCCTGAGTTGGGAACGGAAGGTAGTCGAGAAGCTGGAAGACGAGCTCTGAGAGCCGCGCAGAGTCTGTGCCTTGGGAGGTGAGGGTGGAGGCCCGAGGGGCGGCTGGAAGGGATCGGGGCAGAGCCGGCCCCTCTGGGCGCAGCAGGGAAGCCGGAGGGCGGCCCTTCCGAGCGTAGGATCCGGGTGAGGATCCAGCCGGCGATCTGGTGCGGGAAGGGCCTCTCCGCTCAGATGCACTCCGGGAGATCCGCAGGGCCCGGCTTTCTGTGTCCGAGCTCACGATGCGATCGGTAAGTGCACTGGAACCGGGGGAAAGGTATGTTGACAGAGTCTCTGTCCAGGAGTCGGCAGGCGGCAGGCACTAACTTTGTGCCTGGAAGCCAGTAGTTATTCTGTGTCCTGCACGTTAGGTTACTGTAAAGGGCCAGATAGTAAGTGGATGACGCTCTTCTGGGGGCCGGATGGGCTCTGTCACTACTACCTAGCTCTACCGCAGAGCAGACAAACAGCCCTAGACAACAGGTAAATGCACGCGTGTGGGTGTGCCGATAAAACTTTATTTACAGAAGCAGCAGTGCTGGTCTTTGGGCCATTATTTGCTGACCTCTGCTTTATTTTTATTTTTATTTATTGAAGTGTTGTTGACCTAAAGTATTACATTAGTTTCAGGTGTACAGTGTATTGATTCAGCATTTCTGTGCTTTGTGGGTCACCATACAAAGCTGTTCCCGTGTTTTTGACTACACTCCCTGTGCCGTATGTCGTAGTCCCTTGTCTTTATTATTTTATGATTGGAAGCTGGTACCTTTCATTCCCTCCCCATCTGCGCCTGGTAGCTGACAGATTGTTCTTTGCATTTATGAGTCTGTTTCTTTTGTTCATTTCTTTTTCCTTTTCTTTTTTTTTTTTTTTTGTTTTTAGGTTCCATAAAGAAGTAAGATCGTACGGTATTTGTCTTTCTGTATCTGACTTATTTCGTTCAGCATAATATGCTATTTGTCCATCCCTGTTGTTGGAAATGGCAAGATTTCATTCCTTTTTTATAGCTGAGTGATATTCCGTTGTGTGTGTCTGTGTGCGTGCACACCTGCGCTGAGTACACACGTGTCACATCTTTACGCCTTCATCGGTCACGGACACTGGTTGCCTCTGTGTCTTGGCCACCGGAACCTGCGTCGAGCACATGGGCGCCACGTCTTAGGCGTGCGTTGTATTTCCAAGTGAACGTCTTTGTTCGCCGTTACTCACTATAAAGGATAACACTTAGGAACAGTGCAGGGAAGAGACGCAGGGCAGCGTATGGGGAGGGTTCAGAGCCCCCTTGCCCTCTCTGGACACGCGCCTCCTAACACCTGAATGCGGTCGCCAGCCTGGTGGCTCCCCGAACCTGTCACTTCAGAGGTTTGAGGGAGGCTCCATGACCAAGGCTGGCTCGATGACCCCCCTGGCCCATTTCCAGGGCTTCCCTTCCACGGGCAGGGGGAGGGGATGGTAGCAGGCTGAAAGTGCGGTCCGGGTTGGCTTTTCTGGTGACCAGGCCGGCCACAGCTCTCTAGCCCCGTCCCCAGCCACATGATTTGCATACAAAAGGCTGTAAATTCCAAGGGTTTTAGAAGCTTCTTGCCAGGAAACAAGGACAAAGACCAAATAATTTTTTACTCTACCACACCCAGTATTTGATTTGTTACAAATATGTATGAATTTCAAATTAGACATCTTATCAAGATAGGTAAATGATTTCTTTAAGAACTTCTAAAAAAAATGATAAAAATCTGTGTATTTCTCTTTGTTCCCTCTTGCTTTTATGCCTGGAAAGGCATTTCCTTCCCTGAGATCAGGATTCTTCTAGTTCCTTTATGGCGTCATTTGAAAGGAATAGCTCTTTCGTCTGTGTGGAGTTTATTTTGCTGTCTGCTGTGTAAATAAGGATTTAACTTTTTTTTCTCAAAATGCATTACCAGTTGTTTTAAATCCATTAAAACATAGTTCTTTTACCTTCTTTCATGCCACCTGCTGTGTACTTAGGTCACTGCGCGCTGGGGCCTGTCAGGTTTTCCACTCTGTTCTCTGCAGTTCTTCTGTGCATTCTTGTCCCATTCCTGCGGTTTGGCTGAAAGTTTTAAAATGCATTTAATAATGGGTGGGGGGCTCCGTGGGTGAAGCCTCTGCCTTTGGCTCGGGTCCCGATGCCAGGGTCCTGGGACCGAGCCCCGCGTCGGGCTCCCTGCTCAGTGCGGAGCCTGCTTCTCCCTCTCCCACTGCTGCTCCCCCTGCTGTCGGCTCTTGCCGTCTCTGTCAAATAAATAAATAAAATCTTAAAAAAAAAAAATAACGGGTACCCACAAGTTACCTTTAATTAGACTTAAAAATATGTCTTCCCTCTCCTGTTCACTTTTTTTTACTTGTGTGTTATTGAGCCAGTTTTTAATTTTCTTTTTGTTTTTAATAGTCTTTATTTTGTGTGGGGGGGGCAGTTTTAGGTTCACAGCAGAGTTGAGGGGATGATGCAGAGATGTCCCGTGGACTGCACACCCCCCCAGCATCAGCACCCCCACCGGATGGCGCATCTGCCACCAGTGGTCTGATGAACCCTGTGGACGTGTCACTCTTGGTGGTGCGCGCTCTGTGGGGTTGCACAAATGTGTGATGACACGTCCTCGTCATTGTAGTGTCATGTAATGTAGTCTCCCCTCTGCCTGCCCCCTCCCACCCCCAAACCTCTGCTGACCACTGGTCTTACCACCGCCAGAGTCGGCCTTGTCCGGGATGCCACGGAGTTGGAATCACGCAGGGCGCAGGGCGTGGATTTTTCAGACCGACTTCTTTCACTCTGTGATCTGCATTTCTATTTCCTCCCTTGTCTTTTCATGGCTGAAGGCTCCTTTCTTTTTGGTGCTGAGTAAGATTCTGTTGTGAATGGACCGCCCTGTTTAGCAGTGCAGTAACTGAAGGACGTCTTGGTTGCTTCCAAGTTTTGGAAATTATGAATGAAGCTGTGTGCAGGTTTTCGAGTGGCGCTAAGTTGTTGACTTGTTTGGGTGGATGTTAAGGAGTGCAGCTGGTGGGCCGTATGGTGAGCGCATGTTTCGTTTTGCGAGAAGCCGCCGTGCCGGCCTCAGGTGGCCGGCGTGTGCCCAGCAGCAGCGTGGGGACCGTCGCTGCCTGTCCTCGCCAGCGCCCGTGCGGGGAGCTGGTCTGCAGTGCGGCTGCTCTGACGGTTGTGTGACGGTGTCTCGTAACTCGCAGCTCCCCGGCGACATGTGATAGGGACCATCTCCTCACGCACTGGTCACCATCGGCATATCTTGAGTCAGTGCGGACATTCTCGTTGGAAGAAACGTGCCGGGCCCCTCTGCGCTAGGAGTGCGCCAGCCTGGCCGCGTGGACCCCCGTGCCGCCGGGTCGTGTCTGTGCGCCGGGAAGTGGGAACAGGGTCTTTGTGGTTCGAGGACAGGGATCTGCCTTCGTGGTTTTACTCTGTCTTTGGTGAGTGTTTGTTCAAGTCTTTTGCCCGTTTTTAAATTGGGTTTTCATTTTCTCTTGTTGACTTTTAAGACTTCATGGTATGTTTTGGACAACAGTCCTTCATCAGTATGTCTTTGGCGAATATTTTCTTTCAGTCTGTGGATTTTCCTCTCACTCTCTTGGATTCGATCTCTGGTCTTGACGCTCCTGAGGGCTGACGGCAGTGCCAGAGTTGACAGCAGCTCGCTGGGTCTCAGGAGCCCTGGGAGCAGTGGCCTGGATCTGGGTCTCCTGAGGCCTGGGCGACCCGGAGCCACCATCGGTTCTGCCCTCCACTCCACCCCCACCGAGAAGTCACCCTGCCAGCCCCGCACGGTTGTGTAGGAAGAAGTGACGTTTTCTAATGTCATGTGCTGTTTATAGTCGTCATTTATTCAGCTCTTCCTTTTAATATAATTGGTTTAAGGCAACATGTAAACTTTTTTTTCTTGGTATTTTTAATGGTTTTATTCTCGTGAGTGGCTTCTTTCCTGTCGTCTTTAACTGTAATAAAGCTATTTTTTCTATTTAGCCACTTCCTTAGGTCTAACAGTTCATTTGATGCTTTTCCATTTTTTCATTATTTAGTCTCAGTATTAATAATTGTAATTTCCTTTTGAGTAGTTTTAATTCATTTCTATATCGTGCCTTGTACTGATTAGAACTTACAGAATAATCCTGAGTAAACGATGTTAGAGGACTGTCATGTGTTCCGTCTGATGTCAGTGGGCCGTGCTGGCTAGAATGTCATTTGTTTAGAGAGGACTTTAAGCTCACTAGTACACACGCTACTTTAACACTGCTAGTTACAGTCAGAGTTATTTCACAGTATTACAGATACAGGGGGTTTTTTTTTTGTTTCTTTGTTTTGTTTTGATTTTAGCTGTCCCAGGGATTGCTAATTGAGCATTTAAAAATCATAGAAATTGTAGGTCAGAAAAGATCCTTGGAGGGAGGCGGGGTGAGGGGGCGGGAGCGGTGAGATTTCATCCGGCGGCTCTCCTGAGTCAGAGTGCGGTCTGATTCACGAAGTGCGCGCTGCAGAGCTGCTCAGTGGGGCCCAGAGGCCTGACCTGCAGTCCCAGGACGGATGCAGACTTAGTCAGACTTTATTCAGAGTTATTAGCTGGAACATAATAAATTCTCAGTTGTAAAACTCTTCCTTTTCTAGATTATTTTTTCTGGGTAAATTCCATCAGTGTTCAGCTCCTTCATGTTACAAAATTAGAAACTTAATATTAGGGTAGGTCTCCGCCCTTGGGGGCTCTCCTGCCGGCTGGCGCCTGCTTTGGACAGTGACGGTGGGACGAGGCGGTGAGCGTCACCTTGCATGGGCACAGGCACCAGGGGGGCCTCCTGTCCACCAGCTGGGAAGAGAAGACTGAGGATCCCCCTTGTCTTTACCAGACTTTGTGTACCTGTGCTCCTTGGGACGGGGTTGAATTTGGGCCAGAGTTTGTCGGGGAGGGAGGAGAGAGGGCTTGAGGACCATTCTGCTGCTGTAGCCCATCAGTCATGGGGTGGGTGCGGAACAAGTGGTTCTTCCCGTCTCCACACGGTTGGCTAACGCACTGCATCTCTGGAGTCCTCAGGCTTGTCAGTGACATCCTGGTCTCTGGACTGGGGCAGAGAAGGAAAGCGACCTCTGGTTCCTGCAGTGCGGTGGTTCTGCGTGAGCGACGGAGGCATTGAGGAGGGAGGCCTCAAGTTCCCCTGAGTCGTGGGCTGTGTGTGGCCCGGAGAGCACGGGGTCCGCCCGTGGTCGCTCTTGGGGCTGTGTGTGGCCCGGAGAGCACGGGGTCCGCCCGTGGTCGCTCTTGGGGCTGTGTGTGGCCCGGAGAGCACGGGGTCCGCCCGTGGTCGCTCTTGCGGGCTGTGTGTGGCCCGGAGAGCACGGGGTCCGCCCGTGGTCGCTCTTGGGGCTGTGTGTGGCCCGGAGAGCACGGGGTCCGCCCGTGGTCGCTCTTGGGGCTGTGTGTGGCCCGGAGAGCACGGGGTCCGCCCGTGGTCGCTCTTGGGGCTGTGTGTGGCCCGGAGAGCACGGGGTCCGCCCGTGGTCGCTCTTGGGGCTGTGTGTGGCCCGGAGAGCACGGGGTCCGCCCGTGGTCGCTCTTGGGGCTGTGTGTGGCCCGGAGAGCACGGGGTCCGCCCGTGGTCGCTCTTGCGGGCTGTGTGTGGCCCGGAGAGCACGGGGTCCGCCCGTGGTCGCTCTTGGGGCTGTGTGTGGCCCGGAGAGCACGGGGTCCGCCCGTGGTCGCTCTTGGGGCTGTGTGTGGCCCGGAGAGCACGGGGTCCGCCCGTGGTCGCTCTTGCGGGCTGTGTGTGGCCCGGAGAGCACGGGGTCCGCCCGTGGTCGCTCTTGGGGCTGTGTGTGGCCCGGAGAGCACGGGGTCCGCCCGTGGTCGCTCTTGGGGCTGTGTGTGGCCCGGAGAGCACGGGGTCCGCCCGTGGTCGCTCTTGGGGCTGTGTGTGGCCCGGAGAGCACGGGGTCCGCCCGTGGTCGCTCTTGCGGGCTGTGTGTGGCCCGGAGAGCACGGGGTCCGCCCGTGGTCGCTCTTGGGGCTGTGTGTGGCCCGGAGAGCACGGGGTCCGCCCGTGGTCGCTCTTGGGGCTGTGTGTGGCCCGGAGAGCACGGGGTCCGCCCGTGGTCGCTCTTGGGGCTGTGTGTGGCCCGGAGAGCACGGGGTCCGCCCGTGGTCGCTCTTGCGGGCTGTGTGTGGCCCGGAGAGCACGGGGTCCGCCCGTGGTCGCTCTTGGGGCTGTGTGTGGCCCGGAGAGCACGGGGTCCGCCCGTGGTCGCTCTTGGGGCTGTGTGTGGCCCGGAGAGCACGGGGTCCGCCCGTGGTCGCTCTTGGGGCTGTGTGTGGCCCGGAGAGCACGGGGTCCGCCCGTGGTCGCTCTTGGGGCTGTGTGTGGCCCGGAGAGCACGGGGTCCGCCCGTGGTCGCTCTTGGGGCTGTGTGTGGCCCGGAGAGCACGGGGTCCGCCCGTGGTCGCTCTTGCGGGCTGTGTGTGGCCCGGAGAGCACGGGGTCCGCCCGTGGTCGCTCTTGGGGCTGTGTGTGGCCCGGAGAGCACGGGGTCCGCCCGTGGTCGCTCTTGGGGCTGTGTGTGGCCCGGAGAGCACGGGGTCCGCCCGTGGTCGCTCTTGCGGGCTGTGTGTGGCCCGGAGAGCACGGGGTCCGCCCGTGGTCGCTCTTGGGGCTGTGTGTGGCCCGGAGAGCACGGGGTCCGCCCGTGGTCGCTCTTGGGGCTGTGTGTGGCCCGGAGAGCACGGGGTCCGCCCGTGGTCGCTCTTGGGGCTGTGTGTGGCCCGGAGAGCACGGGGTCCGCCCGTGGTCGCTCTTGGGGCTGTGTGTGGCCCGGAGAGCACGGGGTCCGCCCGTGGTCGCTCTTGGGGCTGTGTGTGGCCCGGAGAGCACGGGGTCCGCCCGTGGTCGCTCTTGGGGCTGTGTGTGGCCCGGAGAGCACGGGGTCCGCCCATGGTCGCTCTTGCGGGCTGTGTGTGGCCCGGAGAGCACGGGGTCCGCCCGTGGTCGCTCTTGGGGCTGTGTGTGGCCCGGAGAGCACGGGGTCCGCCCGTGGTCGCTCTTGGGGCTGTGTGTGGCCCGGAGAGCACGGGGTCCGCCCGTGGTCGCTCTTGCGGGCTGTGTGTGGCCCGGAGAGCACGGGGTCCGCCCGTGGTCGCTCTTGGGGCTGTGTGTGGCCCGGAGAGCACGGGGTCCGCCCGTGGTCGCTCTTGGGGCTGTGTGTGGCCCGGAGAGCACGGGGTCCGCCCGTGGTCGCTCTTGGGGCTGTGTGTGGCCCGGAGAGCACGGGGTCCGCCCGTGGTCGCTCTTGGGGCTGTGTGTGGCCCGGAGAGCACGGGGTCCGCCCGCTGACCTGACATTCTTGCAGCATTTGGAAGGTAGTTCTTTGTATTAAATCTCCTATTCAGAGCAAAGAGTGTTTCATGTTGATTGTGCCGAAGCTTTGTAGGCACCGCACGTCTGGTGGCCTTGACGGGAGCGTATGCGACAGTCATGGTCCTCGGCGTTCTCGCTCAGACAGCGGTACGTGGGTAAAATGGGAAATGCGCGGGATATGGTTATGGGTTGTTCCCTGTTTCAAGGCTGCTCTTAGACACCTGCCTGGGGGCTGTGGGCGGGGACTGAGGCCTTGGGCTCGCAGGGCGCGGCTGCTGGTGGTGGATGTGGCGAGAAGGAGGTCTCGGGACCTCCGAGCTGGAGCTCGTCCTCACGGCATTCTCTCCCTTTTCCTTTTAAACCGCTTTACTGAAATATTGCTCGTACAACATTCAGTTCGCCCACTTACTGTGTAGACTAATGGTTCAGTGTATGCACAGATAGGTGACCTGTAAACTCGGCGACAGAATTATCACAACCTCAAAAGGAAACCCAGTCCTGCAGCTGTGTGCGCTGCTGTTTTTCTCCCCAAGCAGCCCTGAGCAACGCTGATGTAATTTGTGTCATAGAGATCTTAGTATATTTCGTGGCCATTTTACTGGCCTCTTTCACTTAATGTAATTTTTAAAGATTCGTTCATGTTGTGCATTTTTCAGTACCTCATTAACTTCTGGTTGCCGAATAAGTTCTTACCGTACCAATCTACCCTGGACGTTTGGGCTCCTTCCGCTCTCGGCTGTTGTGAATACTGGGATGTTGTAAACGTGTGTAGAAGATTTTCTGTGGACTCGTTTTCTGTTGGGTGGTGTGTGTCTAGGGGTACAGTCGCTGGGTGTGCTAGAAGACTGTTCACGTCTGCCCCGCCCCAGATTCGGCTGTGGAACCCTAATCCCCGGTGTGACGGTCCTTTGGACATGGCAGGTTATGACACCGCTTCTGCGTGGCTTTAAGTGCCTTTGCGAAGAGGACCCTGCAGAGCTCGCCTGCTTCTTCTGCCATGTCAGGACTCAGGGGTCAGCTCGCCGTCGGTGAGCCGGGAAGAAGGCCCTCACCACAACTTAAGCCCATTGCTGCCTTGATCTAGCACTTCCAGACTCTAAAACTCGGAATAAATTTCTGTTTTTTCTAAGCCGCCCCGTCTGTAGGATTGTGTTAGAGCAGCCTGGAGACCGAGACACTGGGTCATACAGCAATTGTGTGTGTGATCGTTTCAGGAACCTGCTGGGCTGTGTTCCTGGGCACTTGCACCATTTGACATTCCCGGCAGTCATGTATGAAGATCTGAGCTCTTCCTTTTTAAATTTTTTTTTAATTAACTATTTATCTTTTTAAGAGATTTTGTTAGAGAGAGGGCACAAGCCGGGCCTGGAGAGGGGCAGGAGAAGCAGACGCCCCACTGAGCAGGGAGCCCGATGCGGGGCCCAGTCCCAGGACTCTGGGATCGTGACCTGAGGTGGTGGCAGCCGCTTCACCGCTGAGTTCCCCCGGCGCCCTGCGGGTCTGGTTTCTCCACACCCCTGTTATTATCTGACTTTTCGATTGTAGCCATCCTTGTGAGGTCGAAGTAGTAGCTCATTGTGGTTTTGATTTGTGTTTTCCTGATGTACTGAGTATCTGTCCATGTGCTTATTGCCTATTTATACAGCTTTTGGAGAGAGATTATTCTAATGCTTTGCTTATTTTTAAAACTTGGGTTTTCTTTTTACTATCGCATGTTTAAGTTCTTCATATATTCTTGATTCAAGTCCTTACCTGATGATAGGATTTGTAAATATTTTTTCCCATTCTGTGTGTTGACTTCACTTTCTTGATAGTGTCCTTAGAGGCACAGTTTTTAAAAATAACGATGAACTCCAGTTTATCTCTTTTTCTTTTGTTGCCTCTGGTTTCGTATCTTATCTAGGAATCCTTTTCCAAATCCAAGATCTTAAAGATTTGCTCCCTATGTTTTCTGTTAAGTGTTTCATCATTTTAGCTCCTATATATTTTTTTATTTTTATTTTTTAAAAAGATTCTGTTTATTTATTTGACAGAGATCACAAGTAAGCAGAGAGGCAGGTGGGGGGGGGGTAGGAAGCAAGCTCCCCGCTGAGCAGAGAGCCCGATGTGGGGCTCGATCCCAGGACCCTGAGATCATGACCTGAGCCAGAGGCAGAGGCTTTAACCCACGGAGCCACCCCGGCGTCCCTTAGCTCCTATATGTAGATCCTTGATCCATTTTGAGTCAGTATTTGTATGCGGTGTGAGGTAAGGGTGCAGCTTCGTTCTTCTGCATGTGGCTCTTCCAGAGTCCCAGCATCATTTGTTGAAGAGACCAGACCCCTTTCCCTAGTTGGTTGTCTCCGCTCCCTTCAAGAAAATCAGCCGATCTTGGATGGATGGGTTTGTCTCCGCATTCTCATTCTGTTCCATTCATGTGCCAGCCCCACACTCTCCTGATTGCCACTGCTTTGTTGTAGGTTCTTTTTTTTTTTTTTTTTAAGAAAATGTTTTGAGTATAGTTGACACGTTACATTTGTTTCAGGCGTACAACGATGTGATTCGGGTTCTTCACCCATTGTGCTGTGCTCGCAAGCGCATCTGCCTTCTGCCCCCGTACTGCACTATTGCAGCACCACGGACTGTGTTCCCTATGCTGTGCCTTTCGCCCCAGCGATTTACTCCTCCCGTGAAAGGAAGGCTGTACCTCCTATTCCCCTTCACCCATGTTGCCCAGCCTCCCACCCATTTTCCTCTGGTAGCCATCAGTTTGTTCTCTGTATTTATAAGTGCTTTGTAGTAAGGTTTTGTTTTTTGCGGGGTTTTTTGGGCGAGTCCTTCTATTTCTTTTTTTTTTTTTTTTAAAGGTTATTTTGACTATTTGGAATCTCTTGTGATTCTATATAAATTTTAGACTCGCTTTATCATTTTCTACAAAGAAGTCAGATAAGATTGTGGTAAGGGATTGCATTGAACCTATAGATCAGTTCAGTTTGGGGACATTGCGGTCTTGACAGTGCTATGTCCTCCAAACATGATATGAGTTTCCATTTATTTAAATCTTAAAACTTTATTTCAATAATATTTTATAGTTTTCAGGGAAGAAATTTTCAGCTTTGGTGAAATTTATTTTGAAGTATTCTGTTTGATGTGTTTGTAAATGAAGTCTTCTTTAATTTCTTTTTTGATTGATCATTGCTGATGTATAGAACACAACTGATTTTTGTATATTGATCATGTATTCTCTCAACTTGTTGAACTTATTTATTCTAAAAGGTTTTTGGTGGATTCCTTAAGATTTTCTGTGTAAAAGATGATGTTATGAAAGTAAAGATAGTTGTACCTCCTCCTTTCCAATCTGGCTGCTTTTTATTTTTTCTAATGGCCGTGCTGGCACCTTCATCACAGTGTTAAACAGGAGTGGTGAGATTGGCATCCTTGTGTCATTCTTGATCTCAGGGGAAAGCTTTCAGTAGTTTACCATTTAGAATGATACTAGTTATGGGTTTTTCTAAGATGCCTATTATCAAATTGAGGAGGTTTTTTTTTCTTTTAAATAATCGTTGATTTTTAAAAATAGCATAAAAAGCAAAGCAAACACTTATAACTTATTGCTCACACTTGGAGCCTACAGTGACAGTTTTATTGTAACTCTATATGCACATTATACTTGATACTCGAATGGACTACTTCCAATTTATATGTTTATATAAACATGAGATGGCAGGTCAGAATAACAGACTTTGCACTACTAATAATACGTAAAAGTGGGTCTTAAAAAGAATTTCTGGTTAGAAAGGTTACCTATGCTCAAGGTAGGGTGTTTATATAAAATGTACACACACATATTTAAGGGAAAAAGTGGAAATCATTTATAACCCTCGACACAGTGAAACATTCTCCTCTATTCCTAGTTTGTTGAACGTTTTTATCATGAAAAGGTATTCGATTTTATCAGATGCTTTTTTTGTAGCTATTGAGATAATTATATAATTTTTGTTTTTTATTTTCATGAAATGATTTTATTATATTAATTAATTTTCAGATGTCGAACCAACCTTGCATTTCTGGGATAATTCCCACTGAGCCATGATACATAATTCTTTTTACTTTTTGTTCAATTCAGTTTGCTAGTATTTTGTTCATGATTATTTTGTTTATATTTGAAGAGATACTGGTCTATTTCCTTTTCTTGTGATGTCTTTCGTTTTGGTATTACGGTGATACTGCCGTTAGAAAATGAATTATGAAGAGTTTCTTCCTTTCATATCTTTTGGAACAATTTGTGAATAAATGGTATTTATTCTTTTAAATGTTTGGTAGGACTCCGTCATGAATACATCTGGGCCTGTGCTTTTCTTCTGGGGTAGCTTTTGGATTACTAATTCAGTTTCTGTGCTTGTTATAGATCTTTGCAGATTATTTGTTTTCTCTCAGGTCAGTTTTGGTAGTGTCATGTATGTGTAGGGATTTCGTCTGTGTTGTGTAATTTGTTGATGTACAGTTGCTCAGAGTCCCTTAATTATCCTTGTTTTTGTAAAGTCAGTAATAATGTCCTCTTGTTTATTCCTGATTCTAGTAATTTGAATCTTCTCTCTTTTTTCCTTTGGTCAGTCTGAAGATTTGTCAGTTTTGCTGATCTTTGTAAAGAACCAGCTTTTGCTTTCATTGATCTCTCCATTGTTATTTGTTCTCTCTTTGACTGATTTCTGCTTTAATCTTTTTTATTTCCTTCCTTCTGCTTTGTGTTATTTTGGTTTTTTGGTTTTTTCCCCATTGTTAAGGTGGAAGTTTAGATTATTGATTTGAAGTCTTTGTTACATTGAAGGTTAAACATTTTCCTGTAAACACTGCTTTAGCTGCATCCCATAAGTTTTGGTATGTTGTATCTTCTCTGTAATTGATTTCAGACTATTTTTGGTTTCCATTTTCAGTCTTTGTTTGACTCACCAGTTATTTAGGAATGCGTTGTTTAATTTCCATATATTTGTGAGTTTTTCCTGCTATTCATTTCTAATTTCATACCATTGCCGGCAAAGAACCTATTCAGAATGATCTCAACCTATTATTTTTTAAAAGATTTTATTAATTTATTTGAGAGAGAGCTTTATATGAGAGTGAGTGTGCACAAGTGGTGGGAGGGGCCCAGGGAGATGGAGAAGCAGACTCCCCGCTGAGCAGGGATCCCACCATGGGACTCAGTCCCAGGATCCCAAGGTCATGACCTGAGCGGAGGGCAAACACTCAACCAGCTGAACCAGCCAGGTGTCCTGAACCTATTAAATGTATTGAGATTAGTTTTAGGCCTGGCATATGTTCTGTCTTGAACACTACTCCCTCTGCTCCTGAGGAGAGCATGTATTCTATTGTTAAATGGAATGTTTTATAGATACATTAGTTCTAGTTAGTTTATAGTGGTTGTCATGTCTTGTTTTGCTTATCTTCTGTGTAGTGTTATTCGTTATGGATAGTGGATATCTTTTATTGTTGGGTCGTCTAGTTCTCCCTTAATTTATTATTTCTCCCATTTTTGCTTCTTGTATTTTGTTCTGTTAGTATGAATCTTTATGTCTTCCTGATGGCAATCTATTTATCATTATAACATTTCTCTTTATCTTTAGTAACTTTTGAAATTTTAATGTCTCTCTTATCCACCCACATAACTGCTCCAGCTTCTTCTGTGGTTCCTGTTTGTATGACTTCTCTTTGCCCTTCCTTTTACTTTAATCTCTTTTTATCTTTGAATTTAGAGTATGTCTCCTACAGCCAGCCTTTAGTTGAATCAGTTTTTAAAATCCAGGGTGACCATCTCTGCCTCTGATTGCATTATTTAATGCGTTTACATGTAATAGAGTATTGTTGCCATAGCAGGTTTCCATCTGCCATTTTACATTTTGTTTTTAGGTCCTGCATCTGTTTTGCTTTTCTATTCCTCTTCTGACCCTTTCTTTGCATTGTGTATATTTTCTCAGGTAACATTTTAATTTTTTCTTATCATTTACTGTCTGTGGTCCTTTTTCTTAGCCCAACACAGTTTTTCCTCACCCACCTCTTTAATGCTGTTGTTGGCAAATGCATTACACATGCATCATACCTGTATATATTATAGGTCCAAGAGTACATTATATGCATATTATTGTTTATAGTCTTTTTAAAATTGATTGTTAGAAGAAAGAAAAACAGGCTTCTTTTTTTTTTTAAGATTTTATTTATTTATTTGATAGAGAGAGATCACAAGTAGGCAGAGAGGCAGTCAGAGAGAGAGGGAAGCAGGCCCCCTGCTGAGCAGAGAGCCTGATGCGGGGCTTGATCCCAGGACCCTGAGATCATGACCTGAGCTGAAGGCAGAGGTTTAACCCACTGAGCCACCCAGGCGCCCCAGAAAAACAGACTTCTTAAAAAGACTTTATTTGTTTATTTGATAGAGAGCAGGAGCAGGGGGAGGGGCAGAGGGAGAGGAAGAAGCAGACCCCCTGCTGAACAGGGACCCCCCGATGTGGGACTCGATCCCAGGACCCTGGGATCATAACCTGATCTAAAGGCAGCCACTTAACTGACTGAGCCACCCGGCACCCCAGAAAAATAGCTATTTTTACTGTGTTTTACGTATAATTAAATAATGACCCCTACCGGTGCTGTTTTTTCATGTGGATTTGCTTACTTTATGTGTTACTTGCTTTCAGCTTGAAGGACTTCCTTTAGTTTCTTGTAAGGCAACAAATTTTTTCAAACTTGTTTATCTGGTTTATTTATTTTTTTTTTGAAAGATAGCTTTGTTGGATATAGGATATTGTTTGACAGCATTTTTTTGTTGAGCTATTTGACTGTGTTATCCCACCGCCTTCTGGCCTCCATTGTGTTTTCTGAGAGTTCACCTTACTAGAGTTACCTTGGTAAGTGACTAAATCACTTTTTTCTTGTAGTTTTCAAGATGTTCTCTTGTCCTGTGTGGTGTAATTAAAAAAAAAAAAAAAAAAAAAACAACGTAGGTGGTCCTTGCCCCTGATTTCTAACACAGAGGTTCTAAAATCCTTGGGATTTCCTGAGTGTTAGGAGTTTCTGTTACGCCAGTGAAGGGACTGAAGATGGGGGATCCTTACCAGAAAGGGCAGGCCTGGGAGTCTCAGCCACCCGCACCTCCAGGGAAGGGAGAAGGCTGGAGATGGAGTTCTAGCCTCCGGCCAGTCATCTCTTCAGTGACACCCACATGATGAAACTCCAATCAAAACTCTGAACACAGGGCTTAGTAGAGCTTTGGGACCGGTGAACACATTGATGTGCTGGTGGGAGTGATAAGCGGGCCTGACGCCCTAAGGAGGCAGGGAGGCTCCGCGTGGCCTCCCAGGCCTCCCGCTGTGTGTCATGTGGTGTTGCTGGAGTCCTAAGCATAGTGGTCTCCTTCCTTCTGTAAGATTTTTCTTTCAGTTACTGAACCTGAAGGGATTATGGGAACCCCTGATTTATACTGTTCCATCAGAAGTGCCCCTGGCCGGGGATGCCTGAAATCAGGTCTCTTCACTGTGGAGTCCCAGACGAACTCCTGGTGGTTAGCGTCCGAACTGTCAGTATGGTATGGTACACCAGCCGGCGGGTGGAACAGAACACTCTGAGTTTCTTTTCCTGTGCACGTGTTTGTGGGTCTCTGTGTCCCCTACCTGTAGTTTGTCGAGCTTTCTGGACGTATTGATTTTTGATGTTTGGTGGATTTGGGAAATGTTCTTTTGTTTCTTTGGATATTTTCTTATTAATTTATTTCTTCTGATTCTTCTATTTTGTATGCGTTGGCATCACACATTTCTCTTAGACTCTTCATATCTCTTTGTTCTTGTTCTCTCTGGTTTTTGGGTTACAGGATCCATCAAGATCCATCTTCAAGCTCCATAATTCTTTATTCTCCAGATTCAGACCTGCCGCTGAGACCCTCCAGTACATTTGTATTTCATTTATTGTGCTTCCAACTTCAGCATTTCCATCTGATTCTTTTAGATCATGTCTGCCTCGTCACTGGTGTTTTCTGTGTGTGCGGTGCTGCTGTCACACCTTTATTTGCTTCTTTCGTGGCGTTTTCCTTCAGTCTTATTAAAACACTGATTGATAATGGCTCTTTTGTAGTGTTTTTGTTGTTAAACCCAACATCTGGGTGCTCTCACAGGCATTTTGTGTTTACTTTGTTTCTTGGCTGCGAAATTTTTTGTTGGGAAGTGAACATTTTAATTTTTAAAATGGAGAATTAATTAACATAATACACTGGTTTTAGGTATAGAGTGTAATGATTTGCCATCTGTATATATTGCAAAATGATCACTACAGTATCTACATAGTTACAAAATCCTTTTTTCTTGAGAGAACCAGAGTACACAACACATTGTTGTGTACAACACAGTATCATTAACTCCCGTCACTGAGCCGTATGTTATATCTCCATGACTTCTTTATTTTATAACTGAGAATTTTTCTGTCTTTTGAGCACCGTCACTCATTTTGCACCCCCTTCCCCAGCCCCTGGCAACCACCAATCTATTTTTTTTTATCTAGGAGCTTGCTGTGTGTGTGTGCGTGTGTGTGTGTGTGTGTGTGTGTGTGTGTGTTTTAAGATTACACAAACAACGGAGATCATAAGGTATTTGTCTTTCTTTGGCTTATTTCACTCAGTATAACGCCCTCAAGGTCCATCCATGTTTCCTTTTTTATAGCTGAGTAAAATTCCATTTTTTACCACACATACACTCTTTCTTTTTCGTTTATCTTTTGTTAGACACTTAGGTTGTTTCCATGTCCTGGGCATTGTGAATAATGCTGCAGTGAACATGGGAATATAGATGTCTTTTTGAGTCCGTGTTTTCATTTTCTTTGTATAACTAGCTGGAAGTGGAATTCCCGGACCACGTGGGAGCTCTGTTCTTAACCTTCTGAGGAACCTCCATATTGTTGTCCACAGTGGCCACACCAGCTCACATCCCACCAATGAGGCACAAGTGTTTCTTTTCCTCCACAGCCTCACCAACACTTGTTATCTCTTATCTTTTCAATACTGGGTGTGAGGTGGTATCTCAGCGTGGTCTGGGTTTGTAGTTCCCTGACGATAATGGGGAGCATCTCTTCGTGTGTCTGTCATCTGTCATCCATCTGTATGTCTTCTTGGGAGAAAAGTCTGCTCAGATCCTCTGCCCACGTTTTGATTGGATTGTTTTTAGGTTGTTGATTTGTATGAGTTCTTTTATATGTTTTAGATATTGGCCCTTTATCAGGTAAAAAAGAAAATCTGCAGATATTTTGTCCCATTTGATAAGCTGCCTTTTCATTTTGTTAATAGTTTTCTTTGCTGTGCAGAAGCTTTTTAACTGGATATAGTCCTGATTATCGATTTTTGCTTTTATTGCCTTTGTTTTGTGGCAAAACAGATCCAAAAAAGTCACCGTCGAGACCGGTGTCAGGGAGCTTACTGCCTGTGTTTTCTTCTCGGAGTGTTAGGATTTCTGGTCTTACGTTCATGACTTACTCCATTTATTTTTAAGTGTGCCGTAGGACAGCGGCCCGGTTTGCCCAGTGCCGCCTGTTGGAGAGACTGGCTTGGGCAGTCTAGTCTCCCTGTCCTTATGAATCAGTCTTGTCCACGTGTCTCGCTTCCGGGCGCTCTGCTCTGTGCTGTTGGTCTGTGTTGCGTGGAAGTGGGTGTCACACTGTTGATTATCGCAGCTTTGTGGTAGGAGGCTGACAATACGGAGTGTGAGGGCTCTGCTTTGTTCTTTTTTGGGATTGCTTTGCCAATTGGGGGTCTTTTGAGGTCCCATGCAAATTTTGGGGTGGTTTGTTCTATTTTTGTTTAGATGCTGGACATGTAAAATGCTGTGTTGTAGCAGCTCTGAGTGCCGTCCTTCTCTTCCGCCCCCGTCACTGTTGTTGTTGTTGTTTTTACTTCTTTGCTGAGTGACGAGCTGGATGATTTTAGTCCAAGCCGCGCTCCAGTCGTCCAGTGCCTGCTGTAGCTTCCGGGCGTCCCCGCCGTGGCGTGCCCACACCGCCTTCCCTCCCCTGCCGACACCCAGCTGGTCAACATCGCCGTTGCTCTTGTTCTTTGTAAACTGTGCTGGGTATGAGTTTCTTTGCAAACCGGTCTAAGCACACTGGCTCCTTGGAGGGCATCCTTTTTGAGGCTCCTGTTTGAGAACTGCTCTGAGTCTAAGGGGCCCCTTCTAGGTTCATTCGCGGTTCTTTTCTGCAAGCCAGCCAGCTCAGGTTAGCCTCTGTCGGCTCCGAGCCCTGCTGCAGAAGACGTCAAGCTCTGGGCTGTCCTGCTTCTGTCCCCGGGGAGCCCCCGAGCCAGGGCTCTGGGGATGGAGGTGGACACCATGACAGGCTTCTCTCTGATGGGTTCCTTTACTCTGGGAGCAGAGTGTCTGGGGTTCCCTCAGCTTGTTCCTAACTGTCACCCCATGAACTAGATGAGGGGATGAGGGCCGTAGAATTCCCCGCAGTCCCTATCCTCTCTGTCCCCCCGGGTGGGTGCCAGACAGAAGAAAGGGGCCCCATCTCTCCCGGGGATTAGCCTCAGGAGGGGAAACGCTTGCTGGGAGGACCAGCCTCCGCTGGGGAGCTGCTGGCTGCAGCCGTCCAGGGGCAGGGACACAGGGGTCACCGTCCACATACCGCAGAGGCGGTCCTTCCACAGAGGCTGTGAACTTCCAAACTGCCAGGTATTTGTAGGTTTTCTTAAGTAGACCTTTTTTTAAAGTAGACACTTCTTCAATTACAGTCTGTCCTTGGGAGCATTTCCAGAGGCTGCGAGAAGTTGTTCTTCCGGTTTGGTGTTGCGGTTTCCAGCGGCCGGGCTGGGGAGCACGTCTCCAGAGCTCCTCCTGCTCGTGGTGGAGGGCGGTTCGGCTCCTCCTGCTCGTGGTGGAGGGCGGTTCGGCTCCTCCTGCTCGTGCTGGAGGGCGGTTCGGCTCCTCCTGCTCGTGCTGGAGGGCGATTCTTCTTCCCTGTTAAAGCCGCGCAAAAGCAGCTTCCACATGTGGGCACTGTGGGTGTGCACGCGCACCAGGACGGTGTCGGGGCGACCGACCCCGCTGTCTTCTCCATTACTCAGTTTGCTCCTTTCTTGGTGTAAGTCACATAGCCCTCCTTCTTCTAATACAGCAAACTGTCTCGAGTTTTCGGTGGAGAAGGTACGTGGTGTGGGGGTGCTGTTGATTTTGCTTTTGCGGGTGCTCTCCTAGCCTGTGGGCAAGGGACTGTGGAGAAGTCAAGCCTGGGCTGGCGGGGGGTGGGGGGGCCCTGATCCAAGGCTGGGGGACCCCTCCTTCACCGTTAGTGCTGAATCTGTTTGTTCAAGTCGGTGGTTAGGATCGCTGCCGCTTGGTGTGTCTGTGTGTCTCTAGTAGTTTTCAAAAGGAACGATGGCTTGAGTGAAGGCACTTACTGATTCTCTATTTCTGCGCTGATGTAGACGCGTTTGCTGTTTAGGTTCGTTTTCCAGCAGGGAAGTAGGACACCGACGCGATTTACCAACAGCAGCGGGGGCTTTGGTCTGAGGTCGCCTGTTTCCTTTGGCATCTTGGCAATTGTCGTCGTGTGACGCGTGGCACAGCTCGGTTTAGGACGGGTGTTGGTGGGACTGCAGATGCGGAGGGCGCTGGTGGCACCGAGGGCTGCGCGCCGGTCTGGTTAGCGCCTCCTCCGGCTGTGGGCGGGAGCGTCGGGCGGGCCGGCGGCCTCTGACTGCTCTTACCCGTCCACGGTGGGTAAGAATCACGCCCAGGGAGCGGGCGGAGGAGAGTGTTGCGTTGGACCGTGTTGGTCTTCTGCGCCTCGTCCTCCGGGAGCTCCTCGCTGCCCGGGCTCACGGGTGCCCCTCTGGCTGCTCTGAGGGCCGGACGGCCCCCGGCGTGACCCGCTGGTCACTCTCTCTCCCTGCAGCCTGGGGGCCCTGCGGGGGGGGGGGGGCGGGCAGAGGCGGGAAGGGGGGGCGGAGCCCTCTGCAGGCGGCGACGGTCCGGTGTGTCCGTGACCGCCGCGTGCCCTGTCCACGCCCGGCGGTTTCCCAGATGCCACGGCACAAGGGGGAGCTGGGGCGCCGGTGCTCGACCTAGTCGCGTCCCTCTGCCCTACCCCACATGGCCGAGGCCGGGGGGGCAGAAGGCAGAGCTGACCCCTTCCCGCTGGGCCCCGCGTGGCGAACCCGCTGCGTCTGGGGCGACGCGTGGGCCGCAGCTCCGGGCCCGCCCGAGGGTGTTTACGCGCCGCGTCGGCCGAGTCTGGCCCTCGGGAGCCGTCGCGGCTCTTTTATTCTCACCCTACGCCTCCCCGCGGCCCTGAGGGTCCGGCCACCCGGGTTTCGTCCGCGGTCGCGGCGGTGACGCTCCGGGAGGCGGGCGGGGCCCGTGGCCTTTCCGCGGGCGACGGCGACGGCGACGAGCTCGGACGTCCCCTGCCGCACGTGCTCGTCGGGCAGACGCTGCTCCGGGCTTGGCGGAGTCCGGGTCGCGCTCCGTCGCGGTCGCGCGTCCTCCGCCTTCGCTGTTCCGCCCCCACGGACGCCGAGGACTCGGGGTTCCACCGCGGGGCTTGGTCCCCGCCGCCGGCTCGTTCTCGGCGCCGCGGAGGCCTCTGTCCCGGGCCGCAGACGTCCTGGGCCGCCCGGGGTCTCCGTCCGCGGCTCCGGCCTCCTGACCCCCCCCCAAGGCCCCACCTCAGCACCGTCACGGCCCGTCGGGGCTCTGGGTCCCGACCCGGGAACGCGGCGCTCCTGCCCCTCCTCCTCCTGCTGCCCCTCCCCCCTCCTCCTCCTCCTGCCCCTCCCCCCTCCTCCTCCTCCTGCCCCTCCTCCTCCTCCTGCTCCTGCCCCTCCTCCTCCGGGCGGCCCTCGGCCGGGAGCGCCGCGGCGGGCGGGCGGGCTTCGGGCGGCGGCGGCGACGCGCGTGCCGGACCCGTGGGCTCCGGTCCCCGCGGAGCCAGAGGACCCCCCCCCCGCGTCCCCTCGCGGGCGCCGCTGCTGCACACACGGGGCGTGCGTCGTCCCTCGGGGCTCGGGCGCACAGGTACGTGTGGGACCGAACACCCCGCTTCCCGCCGCCCCGGGCGGAGCCCTCCCCCCCGCCGTTCGCCGCGACCGCCCGCCTCCCACCGGGGCTGAGCGGGACGCGAGGGACGCAAGGGGGCCGGGCCGCGGTTCGCCGCGCCGCCTCCGAGCTCTGAGGGGCGGCCCGGGGCCGAGGGAGGCTCCGCGCACGCGCCTTGCTGGGTTGCCGGGCGGGGGCGCCGCGCTCCCGCGTTGTCGTCCCGCGTTGTCGTCCCGCGTTGTCGTCCCGCGTTGTCGTCCCGCGTTGTCGTCCCGCGGCTCCGCAGCGGCCCTTGTCCCCGCGCCCGGCTCTCAGACCCGCGGGCCCCGCGGCGGCGGACAGAGTCGCAGGCCCGAGTCCCGCCTCGGACCGGACGCCCCGCGCTGCCCCGTATTTGAGAGGCCACAGGCGGGGGCAGTGGGCAAGGGAGCCCCATGCAGGACGCGATCCCAGGACCTCAGGATCCTGACCTGAGCCAAAAGCAGACGCTTCACCCGCGGAGCCACCCAGGCGCCCCCATGGATCCCTTTGAATTTGTGATTTTGTGACCTTTGGACAAATACCTGAAGTGGGTTGCCGGTCGCAGGGCGGCTCGACCTCCGACTTTGTGAGGAGCCTCCATGCGGCTTTCCAAGGCGGCCGCACCAGCCCGCGGTCCCACCAGCCGTGGGGGGACACGCTGGGCTCCGGGCCGCCCGCATCCCTGTGCCTTCCGCACCCTCGCAGGATCTGAGCGGACCGGTCCGTGGTCGGGTCCAGGGCAGGAGCGCTGCAGACTCCGGGGCGGGTGACCCGGCGGGCCGGTCCCTGTGGGGCCTCGGCGGCTGACGGTGGACGTGTGCGTCGCGGGTCAGGGGTCCCTCAGCCTGCGCACTGCCGGCCGAGTAAGCGGCCGAGGGCCGCGGGTCCCCTGGAGGCACAGGTTCCCGCGGGGGGCACAGCCGTACAGACAGCATGACCGCTGTCGCCGCTCTGCCTTGAGGGCTCTCCATGGCGTTTCTTGCTTGTGCCGACCAGACGGGACAGCGGTCAGCGAGGACGGGGCCCACGGTCCCCAGCGCTGCCTCCGCCCTGGGCTTTGGGTGGAAATGGCGGAGGCCCGTGCTGTGGATGGAGGGCAGAGCCCGGGGCCAGGGCTGACCAGCCGCCCGGGTCATGCTTACAGGCACCCGGGGGGCGTGGGGCTGCTCGTCACCTCATGGCCTCAGGGTCACCTGCACAGCCTTCGGGGGGAGAGCGAGCACAGGTAGGGCTCAGGCCCGGCCACCCCAGTGGGGCTTCTGTGACCAGTGGCAATGGGCCGTGTCCCTCTCCGGCCTTCCCGAGGCACGTGCTGTGTGGGGGCTGGCGGTGCTGTCCGGACTGTCCCTGCGGCCCGACGACCCCGTCCTCCAGGAGGGCCCTGCACTGGCTGCGAAGTCCATTTTCTCCAGGATTACCAATTCCTCGGTAATTTCAGTGCGTCTAAAGGAAGACTGTGGTGATTTCTCAGGTTTTGAAAAAAAAAAAATTGGGTTTTTCAAATTCCATCTGAATGGCAGCGATGGCCCGGCTCCGGCTGTCCCCACGGCTGTGTGAAGGCCGGCTGTGCCGGTTCCGCATGGACAGCCCGGAGCGGGATAACCGGGGCCCCCACGGCCTGCAGCAGGCCAGGGACAGTGACAGGCTCGGCGGAGCTTCCCGTCGCCCTTTCCCATGGCAGAGCCAAGGCCCCGGACTTGCGCTCCGCCGTGACAGGACGAGGCCCTGGGCTTCCCGGGCGCCCTCCTCCATCTACGTGGGGCGATGCAGGCCATGTGCGGGCGACGGCAGGGCTGAGAGGACCCCCACAGCGGCTCACAGCCCGGATCGCACCCCTCAGTCCTCATTAGATCAACCCAAACGCTGACCTTGAATTCTGTCACCGCATTGCTAATGACAACAGGGTCTCTTCCTCAAAAAAACAGTGGGATGCCTGGCCTAGCAGAGATCTTTACCTTTCTCTCCTGGCCTCTGTGTGTTACGTTGCTTCGACAGAGCGCTGACGTGACACGGTGTCCGGGCTGCACCGCGCCGGCAGCTCTGCGCCTTCGTGGGAACCCCCGGGAGGCTGTGCGTCCCGCTCCGGCTTCTGGTGTGCAGAGGCGTTTGGCTTTTCTGTTCCCTTCGCCCTCATCACGGAAATGCCGTGGCTCATCATCGCCGCTCAGCTTTGATGTGATTTTCCTTGCTGTGGTAAAATTTAAGTCTTTACGTATTCATTTGAAAGAGAGGGAACCCGAGCAGGGGGAGGGGCAGAGGGAGAAGCAGGCCCCCCACTGAGCAGGGAGCCCGAGGCTCGATCCCAGGACCCCGCGACCATGACCCGGAGCTGAAGGCGGACACTCGGCCGCCGAACCCCCCGCGCCCCTCTCTGCTGATCTTCACCGTCTCCTTCATTCCGCCGACCTCGGGCTCGGTCCGTTCCTTCCCGACGCCCCGCGGCTCCGCAGCGCCGCGTCCACGGAGCGCGCCCTGATGTGGGCATGAGCGTCCTCTCAGAACAGCTTTCGCTACATCCACGAGTTGTTGTATGCTGTTTTCCATTTTTGTCTCAAGATTTTTTATTTCCCCTTTAAAATATCTTCTCTGATCCGTTGTTTGTTCAGAAGAATGTTTTTTAATTCCCAGGCGTTCTCCGTTTCCCGTTTCCGTCCTTGTGTTCATTTCTGGTTTTACGCGCTGGCGGTCAGAGGAGAGCTCCACGCGTGCGTGCCAGAACGCTGTGCGTGTCTGCGGGTCCGTTAGGGCTCAGATCCTGTTTTCTCACTGACTCCGAGCAGAGGAGCCCTGGCTGCCAGTGGGGCACGGAACTCCCTGCTGGGGCTGCGCACTGTCCGTTTTTGCTTCGGACGACAGGTGCTCTGACGCTGGCTGCGGGGGTGTTCACAACTGCCACGTCTGTGCGGTGGACTGGCCCCTTCGTTATTATATAGTGACCCCTCTGTCTCTTTTTGCCATTTTTAAGGTCGATTTTATCTGACCTAAAGACATCTGCTCCTCCTTTTTGCCTGAAATGTCTTTTTCTACACCTTCAATCTCCATCCATGTGTGTCTTTATGACCAAAGTGAGCCTCTTGGAGGCAGCATATCTTTGGATCTTGTGTTTTTATTTATTCAGTTATTATATGTCTTTTGATTGGAGAATCTGATTTTTTTTTACATGGACTTGTTGGTAGTTAGGGACTTACTGTTGTCATTTTCTTGATTGTTCTCTGGCTGTTTTGTAGACACGTTGTCCCTTGCTTTTTATCCTGCCCTCCTCTTTTTTTGTATTCTGACGTCCTTCGGTGTCCGTATGCTTTAACTTTTTATGATGTTCTTTTGTGTAATTACTACAGGTTTTCCCTTGTGGTTTTCATGAGGATTTTGTAAAACGGTTTCCTGATAGCTTCAGTAGCATTCCTCTGGTTGTCAAGGCTGCAGCGTATGGATTTTTTACATTGTGTGTCCAATAACAGAATCTTATAATTCCGGTTATGTTTACCATATTTTAACCTTTAAAGTTGCGAGTGAATTATGTACCACCATGATTGTATTACAGAAATGACCAACTATAAATTTACCTTCACCAGTGAGCTTTACGTTCCCTTGTCATGCTTTTATGATGTTAATTGGCATTTTGTTATTTCTGCCTAGAAGAGTCCTTTCAGCATGTCACGGAGGGCAGGCCAAGTGGCAGTGAGCTCTGTCCACTTCTGTTAAGGAAAGTGCTGATCTCCCCTCATTTCTGAAGGACAGCTGTGTCCGTCTAGAACTCCTGGTTGACGGGGTTTCCTTTGTAAATACTTGGAGTTCGTCGTCGCATTCTCTCCTGGCCCTAGAGTTTGCGGTGAGAAATCACCCCGGCTGAGGCTGGTCCTTAGATGCATCTCGTCTGTTTCCTCGCGCTGCTGTCCAGGCTCCGTCCCGGACGCGCAATCTCGGCACCGCAGCGCGCCGCAGGTTCAGCTGCGTGAGGTCCCCTGGGCCCCGTGGATCCGGACGCGCACGTCTGTCCCGGGTCGGAAGCGTTCGTTGTTTCAAATATACTTTCTGTCTCTTTCTCTTCTCCTGAAATTCCCACAACGCGGCAATAATCCCCACAGGCTTTCTTCATGCGTGTTTCTTTCTGCCCGTAGTTGGCTGATTTCAAAGGTCACTCGCTCTTTTTCGGCGTTGTCAGGTCAGCTGCTGAAGCCCTTGAATTTTTCTCCTTAGGAGTAATTCTACAATTTCTGGGTTACTTCGTGCTTTCCTTTCTTGTTTTTTCATTTTGCTCGCGTGTCGTTGAGCGTGTTACTCCGCATCCCCATGTGCTCGCTCACAGATGCGCGTTCACGGTTGTCCTCGCAGCTTGACTCTTGGGGGGCCAGTGGCGCCCTTCGAGGGCCTCCTGGATCTCATGCTGCCCCCGAAGGCCGTTCGGCCTGAGCCGGCTTGCCGCTGAGGCGCTCCCGCAGGAAGCACCGTGCCCGGTTTTGGCGGCTTCACAGCTTTCTCCCCACGGGGCAGGAAGCCGGGTGCCGCTGGGCTCTGGGCGGGGCGGACGCCGTGCTCTGCGTCAGACTCATTTCCTCATTTCTGCAGCCGCAGGTCTTGGGTGCCACTCAGTTACAGAGCGCGGTCTTGTCTTCGTTTTTCTGGCTGTCGCTTCTCCCTGAACCCGACCTCGGTAGTAAAGAGCTCTACAGCCTGGTCCTGGGGCTCCAGGAGGCGCCCGGCCTGTCTCGCCTGCTACAGCGTGCCCTGCCCCCAGACGAAGACGCCCCGCGGTCCCTGCCTGACACGGCCGCGCTCGGGAGCGGACCCGGTCGCCGGCGCACCTTCAAACGGCCTTTGGGATGGGGGCTCCCCGGAGGTCAGGCTGGGCTGGCTGGGACCTGCAGGGTGACTGAGTCACGTCGAGCACACGTGGGACGTTCCCTCGGGCCCCTCCTGGCCTAGGGCACAGAAGGTGCGTGCAAGCCTGCGGCCGACTCCGCGGACCACACGGCCAGGACCAGAGTCATGCGCCGAGCTGCTCCCCTCCGGGCCAAGCCCAGGCCTGTCTGCCTGCGGTGTCCTGGGCCCTCCCCGCCCAGCGCCTCTGCTGCCCTTTGTGGTCTCGCTGCCATCGTCGTGTGTGACGCCACCTCTTCCAGTGACGCATCTGCCCTGAGATAGTGTCGCTCACTCGCTCTGGTGACTCGTGGTGCCTCTGCGGCCCTGTCACAGCCGTGACCATGTGTGTGCTGGGGTGGAGTGGCGGGACCTGCGGCTGCCCGTCGGGGGTGCGAGGGCTGCGCGTATGTGCACCCCCCCCCGCCCCCGTGCACGGTGCAGGGAGGGGCGCGTGTTCTGGGTGCTGCGGTCCCCACTCCTCGGACCGCTAGCTGCGGGGCCTCCGGCGGGGCTGTGCTTTGCTGGCCCCTCCCACGGCCCGCTCGCTGACCAACGGGGACCCCGGGGCCCTGGGAGCTGATGCGTGGGCTTGGTGGTGGGATTTTCGTCTGCTGTGAGATGATCCCACACCCCGTCGGGCCAACATCCACCCTCTCGAAAACGTCTCTGCCTGTGGGGAGAGTTCCTGTGGCCGCTCTTGCCCGCGTCCCGTCTGCCGGCGCCCGCACCCCCGGGCCCGACTGCGGCCTGGACGCCTGCCTTCCACACCCCCCTCCCCAGCAAGCGCGGCTCAAGTTCTTGGGAGGAGTTTGGGGTTTGGGGTTTTGGCTGCACGCGGGCATGAGATCAGAGGGTACCGAGCTTCCTCTTGGCACATCTGCCCCTGCCAGCAGGACCCCAGCGTCATTCACGGCCGAGTGAGGGCCCACGCGTGAGCACAGGACCCTTGGGGTGCTCTGGGCCGCCTGCAGCTCTGCTGGGCGGGCCCCGCGCCCCCCGCCGGAGCACGATGCCCGCTTTCCACCCCCGCCGCCCTCTGCCGTCAGGAGCGCCCGAGGACGTCTGTGGCTGGTGGTCTCCTGGGTGGTGGCCCCAGAAGTGCTGTGAACGGTGTCTACCCCCACGTGGGGTGTGTCCTCGGAGCAGCCACGGCGTGGGGGTGGGGTGGCCAATGGACCCGGCCCCGGGGCACCATGTGATGGGCAGGAACCCAGCCCCTCGGGAGACCTGCTGTCCTTGCCGCGGCACCCAGCGAACCGTGTCCGACATGTCCGTGCACGTCTGGAGCGGGGCCCTGAGCTCCCGGCCTCAGGGGAGGCCCCCGAGGGGGGTGAGAGACTAAGTTAGCGCTGAGGGTTCTCTGAACCCCCCGGCAACTTCCTGACACAGGGCCTGGGACGGAGCGGCCGTGCTGCTGAGGGGCGGCCCCTGGCACGTGTGGGTCCATCGGGCACTTCCCCCCCCAACCCCCCCGGAGCTGTGGGACCAGGGAAAGACGTGGCCTTGCCCCGAGCGGCTCAGCAGGAAGTGGGCAGGGCAGGGTGGTCCTGCTGCACCTGGAGGTCCTGCGGGGGCGGGGGGGGGGTCGATGCCCGCGGCCTGGCGCCCACCCACGGGCTCCCGAGTGCTCAGCGGCCACCTGTCCTCCTCTTCCCCCGGGGCTGTTTCAGTCTCAGCGGCGGGAGTGTGGCCGTCCCTCCCCTGGTCTCAAAGGGCCCCGGGCTCCCGTTTTGCCGAGAACCCCCTCTGCCGAGGAGCCCCGCGTCGAGTCTGCCTCCGTTCCCGGTTCGTGTGGCAAAGTCTCCTCCCCGCTGCGCAGCCCTGACCAGTCACACCCGCGGTCGCCCCACGGGCTGGGCCGGCTCCTGTCGGGACGGTGGGCGCCGGGCTGCCTGCCACGGCTGACCCCAGGTCACGGGCCTCCCCGCGGCCCCGTGAGCGGCTTCTGGGGCGTCAGACTCAGGCATGGCCGCCGAGGGTGTCGCACCGCCTCCTGGTCCGGTTTCCGGGGTTGCTTTAGGTCACCTTACGTGTTTCGTGTCTCCGAGCATGAGAGTCGCCCCCCTCCAGGCCCTGCTGGGCGACCCCGGGCGCCCCGTGAGTTCACGGGTCAGGCACCGGGCCCAGGGACCTCCCCGCCCCGGTTCCTTCCTTCGTGTTACTGCGGCCCCCGGGACCCGCACCGAGCCGGACACGGAGGCCGAGAAGCCGCCCGATGGCTGTGGCGTCCCGTCTGGCTCAGGCTGTGGGGCGAGCCGAGCGCCCCCCACCGCCCGCCCGCTCCGGAGCGAGGGTCCCCGCCGCGAGGGGACCGCGTGGGCGCGCGCAGCAGTGGCGGCCCGCTCGAGGCCCCGCGGCCGCCGGGCCCGGAAGCCGCCTCCTTCCTCCCTCAGAGCCGCGCTCTCTCTCTCAGGTTCCGGGAGCAAGCTTCCGGGGCTGGAAAGAGGTGACTTCTCTGTTCAATAAAGACGACGAACAGCACCTGCTGGAGAGATGCAAGTCCCCCAAGTCCAAAGGGTGAGTCCCGTGGGGCCCCGCCGGAGGGCAGAGCCGGGGGCGGGGGGGGGGGGGGGAGGAGCAGATCACGGGGGCCGCCCGAAGCCCCTCGAGAGCTTACGGGATGACCGAAAGCTTTCCCGGACCAGCTCTCGAACTCAGAGTTGGCAATGGCCCTTGGTCCTCAAACAGCCTTGAGCCACGTGTGAGACGTTTACTAACTGCAGAAAATCAAGGCGGGGGAAAGATTTTCGAAAATTGTGTGTATTTAAACTGGTCCAGTGCTGTTTATTATAAGCAGAATTTTTTAAAGTATATTTAAACGTGAAGAGATAAAGTCATTGAGGGCTGAGCGGGATTGCTACCGGCGTGTGTGAAGGCAGGTGAGCCGGTTGGGCCTGGCCGCGGACGAGGCGCTGCTCTTCGGGCCAGGGGCGCCCGGGCAGCCCTGCTCCGGCCCCACGGCCGGGCCGCTTCCTTACTCTGCCCCCCGCCCCCCCACGGAGGACAGTGGGCCCGGGTCCCCGGGGTCGGCACCTGCGGGGTGCCTCTGCCCAGGGCTGCGGCCTGGGTTGTGCGTGCACCGTGGCACCCCGGGGACGGCCCTGCTCTCGGGCTGGGGGATGCCGGCCTGGCTCCCGCCCCCTGCTGTCTGGTCCTCCCCACGCCCAGGGTCTGAGGCTCAGTCGTGTTCAGCCAGTTACCCACGCGCAGCCGTGCACGCGTGAACGGCCGTGACAACGGCTCGATAAACGGAGTGTTGGTCCCCGTCTCTTCATTCGGACCCCGCAGCTCCCTGCTACCTACTTTGCTCGAACACTCGAGCATTTCCTTGTGTGAAAATTCGCTCTTTGCTGTGTAGAGCCAAGTGTTCCTTCAGATACGGCTCCCCTGGCTTCATTAATAGGCAGGGACTTACTTTAGTAATTTTAGTTCAGTTATAATTACAGATTCGCATTTACTTTATAAATGATTTACACTTGTGAAAAAGTGTTCCGTGTGCACAGCAGACCCTAACCGAGGTCCCGAGTCACAGGGTCACCCACACGCGGCTGTCTTGTCTCCCACAGAACTAACTTACGGTTAAGAGAAGAGCTGAAGACAGAGAAGAAGTCTGGATTTTGGGACAATCTGGTTTTAAAACAGAACATTCAGCCGAAGAAACCAGACGAGATCGAAGGGTGGGAGCCTCCAGCACTCGCTCTCGAAGAGGTGACGGCCGACGCAGGGGACACGGCGAGCGGCCGCCCCCCTCGGCCGGGCCGGGAGGAGGACGGCAAGGGCTGCAGGAAGTACAGCAGCCTGGCGAGCTCGGGGAACAGCTCCCGCTGGAGCCTGCGGTCGGCCGGGAAGCTGGTCGGCATCCGACGGCAGAGCAGAGGCCACCTGACCGACAACTGGGAGGAGCTGGAGTGACCGTCCGGCCCCCGCAGACGGGACAGGTGCACAGAGCGCGCGTCCCCCACCCGCAACCGCTAACGTGGCCCCGTGTCCTCTCTCTCCGTGCAGGCCCGAGAGTGCCGTCTCACGCCGTGTCTGCTCGCACGCCCGCCGCTGCCCTGGTGTTTCTGTGAGAACCAGAGCAGAGCGCCTTCCCCGCCTGCCCGCAGGCTGACGGAGGGGAGCCCCGGCCACCTCCTGGGGAGCGTCGCCTCTAACAGCGCTGCTGGGCACGGTCCCGTGAGCCGCACCCTGCTGTCCTCCCCTGCGTGCCCCCCGCCCGTGTCCTGCATGTGGTGTCCGTGTGTGTCCGTGTGTGTCCGTGACACTCGACTGTAGCGGCGGGCCGGGCCCTCTTCTGCTCCCAGAAGCCCGCGATCCAGCTGTGAAGCCGATCTTCCAAAGGTTCTGTTAAACTGTGTTCAACCCGGCGAATTAAACTTTTTTTCATCATAAATACCAGGAAAGCAAAGGTTACATCCGGTGCAGCATGAAATGCCAGTCTCCGCTTTACCTTCATCTCTCGCGCTGGGAGGAGGAGTCTCCCGTGTGCACGGAGGATGGGGACGGTGGTTCCTCCTTTAGGGCTCCTCTTACTCGTCCCAAACGTCCACGCTGTGATCTCCGTGCTCTTCTGAAAGCGTGTTGTTCTGGGGCTGCAGGTTCGAGAGTACCGTGACGTGTGGGTCGGGGTTAGCAACTTGATCCTCTCAGTTACTCTTGGGAAACACGGATTTGCTGATGGAGTTCAAACTATATAAAATACTGCAAGTGCCTCTTTTCTATAACGTGCAGGTGTCTGGTTTCCTAGTGAGCCAGCTGCCGTGGCCGCCGAGGAAGGACAGGCCGCACGCTGGGCTCAGGGCTCCTTGGCAGGACCGCCATGTCCGCAGGCGGCGCCCACGGCTGCCTGAGGCAGTGGTGGTTTGGAGGAAAAGGTTTAGAGGTTTTTTTGGTTAAAAACAAAACCTCCAGTGACACTGTGCATACCTCTTGTGCGAAAACACGCCCCCCCCCCCGGGAAAACACTTGTGGGACCCCGCGCAGGCCCAGTGCCAGGACTCCTGATGGTAACAGCGTCAGTCTGTCCTCCACCTGCCCATCTGTCCATCTTTCTTTAGTACACGAAGGAACTTGACTGAGTTCTGAATGGGGGCATGTCTTAAGTTCGTTAGGGCCTTGAAATGCTGGGGGGTGTCTGGTGATACAGAGGGAAGCTAGAACAAGTCCTCAGGGAAAGGGGTCAGTAGGTGGCAGTGGCCTTGCGTCCCCGGCAGCCCTGCCCGGGCTGGCTGGACTCGGGCGCGCGCGTCAGAGCCGGAGCTGGAGGCGCTGTGTCTGGAACCCGAGACCCGCGGCAGGTGGCCGCACACCCGTGTGGCAATGCTAAGTGCCTGTAACTCACCTCTGTGCAAGTCTGTGACACGAGGCTGGCGACACTCCTTCATGATACTGTTTCCGAACATCTGAAGACAAAGCCAGATCGGAATTGGAATACGCACTGTAAATCACATTTTTCTTATTACAAAGATTAATGTAAAAACAAGCTTTTTCTTCTGTTGTCTCAGACTAAATGAAAATAAGTATGTTTGTGGTTTTTTAATATATTTATTGCCGTGCTTTGGGAGAAAAGTATTTTTCTTGATCAAGTTTACCGAGCAGCTGTGTGACATTCACGGGTTAGTGAGAGAATGTGGTTTTGGGGGTTTTGTCTGCCTTCTGTGAACACATGACATCACTGTGTAAAGGGCCAGTGGTCTGTGCTCCTTCTACTGTTGCTTATTTTGTAAAGGAAAGTGACCGGCGTTGAAGAAAGTAGAATTCATTCTCAGCTGAGGTTTTAAAAAAAATAAAAGTATCATTCATTTCCTCTTTCGTTACTAGTTTGCGTGGTCATTGGCATCGACTTTGAGGTGAACGCTTGAGGTAACTTTAGTCACCGAAAGCTGGTGGCACTTTTCTCGATACCTTAACCCTCATTTTAAAATGCAAACAGCACAAGGAGACAAAGTGTCCGGGACGTACCTTCTGCATAGCTGAGCAGAGGAGCCACCGGCGTCCACGGTGGCCGGGCCGCGGGGAGCTAGCGGCGCGCCCGTGCTGAGCGGACTGTGGGGTCGGGCGCTGAGAGCCGCACCCAGTGGAGAAGCCGCGAGCATCCCAGCAAGAGCAGTTCTACTTCACCATCCCTTAGCGGAAAGTCCGCGAGGAACAGTGGCCTGTTCCAGAGCAGACGGGTACACACCTCAGGAACCAGGGACACACGCAGCCAGTGGAGCTCTGCTATCTGGGGATCCGGGGGGCAGGTACATGGGGGGGGCGCGGCCCTGCGCCCCAGTCCTGTCCTCGGGGTCCTGCTATGTACAAGGGGTTCACAGGTGTGTCCCCCACCCTGCCCGCCATGACCCCCGTGCCTCCACCTTCCCAGAAACCAGGGCTGAGGTCAGTCCGTGCTGGTCAGGTTCCCCGGGGCCGTGAGATCCGTGGCGTGTGGGTGGACCGACCCGCCCCCCAGGCCGACACGGCTGGTGCCTGCAGCCACCGAGCACAGGGAATCCGGCCGGTGGTGTGACCGTCAGCTGCGGTGGTGGGGGGGGCAGTCACGGGGACGCCGTCCCAGATAGCCCACCTCCCGTGCCGGCAGGAGAACAGAACGCCCATGACCTACGGAGGGTGGGCAGTGGTGTGGTCACGCTTCTGGGGCCGTGGCAGGAGGGGCCCCAGCGACCACAGGGCTGGCTTTGGCGTGACGGTCCGGGCCGTCAGAGACCCCCCGGCAGGTTCGGCAGCACCCACACTGCCGTCCTCCCCTCGTCACCTTTGGCGACGTGCCGTCCGACAGTGGCTCCCTCGGTAGCTGGTTGGGCTGTTTCAAAATTAGATTTCTTTAAGCGTTTAAGCTACGAACATCATGACATTTCAACCCTCAATTTACGCTGCCAGCACGCGCTCCTCACCGGCACCGTCCACAGCCACCCACCCAGACGCAGACCTCCCCGGCCCGCCGGAAAATGTCCGTCTAGCTCCTCGGAACCTCGTCCTCAAAACCAGGATATGGCGCACAAGCTACGTCTGACCCCGCGACACGGCGTCTGCGTCAGATACGGCACGTCACGGGGCTGTCCTCCCGGCACCGCGGGCAGGGCTGAAGGCTGCTGGGCCCTGCTGGGGCCTTGGGGACCCCGCTTCCTGCCGACACAGCCTCCCGGGGCCGGGCGCCGGCGTCAGCACGCGCGCCGTGTTTCTCAGCTGCCGCGGCTTCTGACGGATCGCACGCCCCCAGTCGGTGCCCCCCTGCACGGTTTGTGGGAGAACCTCCTGGGGTTCTGATCACACCGCGAGGCCCTTACAACCTCTGCCTCTCGGGCCACAATCTCTCCCGTGTGTCCGGCAGCAGCTACGCTTAGGACACACCAAGCCTGGCACCTTGCGTGGAAAAAGTTGTGTAATTAACGAGGTTTTCAGAACCGCAGGTGAGATACTGTCATCTGGGGAGAGAGGCTGGATAGAATTTCCGCTCTCCCCAAGAGTCACTAGGACCGGTCTCTTTGGGATGACTTCCGCTGAGTGTCATTTCCTTAGTAAGTCAAAATTAGTGTTGGGGTTTTAGGAAAATATTGACAAGATTTTTAAAAGTACAAAGTTTAGATAATTTAACTTTTCCAGAGAGCTGAGCGAGTCTGAACCGGAGGGGACGATGGGAAATACCACTCACGCAGGGCGTTTGGAGAGGTGAAGTTTGTTTTCCTTTGGAAACTAGAATTTCCGAAGTCTCCTCCCCGGAGGCGTCGGGGCTGGTGCAGGAGGTGAGCCGGAGATGCCAAGCGCTTCCGTTCTGTAAGGATCTTCAAAGCTCGGCACGGAGAAGCTGCCCGCGAGAAGCCCCGCTTTCCTAAGGAACCAATGAGGAGAACACCCCGTCAGGAGCGCGCGACTCCGGGTGTCTACGAGGGCGCGGCTTCCTCCTGTGTCTTTCCCTTTATGTCTGGGAGCTTAGGCGGCTTCAGAAGTCACATGAAATATTGGGGAAATCGATCTAAATGTGAATAATTACCTCAGACAGAATCACGGGTAGCATTTAAAATTCTCTGTGTATTGACTTTTTTAGAAAGCTTTTTACAGGGGCATCCGGGTGGCTCAGTGCTTAAGTGTCTGCCTTTGGCCCAGGTCGTGATCCCAGGGATCGAGCCCCGCATCGGGCTCCCTGCTGAGCAAGGAGGCTGCTTCTCCCCCCGCCACGTCCCATGCTTGTGCTCCCTTTCTTGCTGTGTCTCTCTCCGTCAAAGGAATAAATAAAATCTTAAAGAAAATGAAAAAAAAAATTAAAAAAGCTTTTTACAATGAACATCTATTACTTTTTAGTAAAGAGAAAGGTAACAGTTATTTTAAAAAGTAAAATGTTAAGTGTCAAACATATGTAAAAGAAAAGAAAAACATAAGTAATGGGTTGGCAAAACTATGGCCTGCTAGCCAAATTTGGGCCACCACCTGTTTTTTCATGGCCCATAAGAATTATTTTTACATTTTTAAATGGTGAAAAAACTTAGAAGAATCCTGTATCATGACACATGGAAAGTGTACGAAATGCATGTTTCTGTCGGTCAAGTCTGACTGAACACAGCGCACTCACTCGTGGACAGGCTGCTCGCCGGCCGGTGTGAACGCCGAGCGAGTGGAGGAGGCGCACGTGGCCCACAAGGCCCCGTACGTTCACAGAGCAGGTCTGCGGAGTCCTGCTACGAACTCCCGGGTGAACCACCCTCCTAGCCTCAGCGATGATCTAATTTTGTCTTGTATAGGTACTCCCGACTGAACTAGGACGTTACAGTGAATCCCAGACACCTATAATTTCATCTTCATGTTTAAATAAAAAACAGTTGGGAATTCATCAAGGAAATACGGTAATTACAAACATACCTGCAGCGAACAGTGACAGAATGGAAAGAGAAAACAGGCAGCTCCAGGGTACAGTAGAGACACCAATCCTCCGCTTTCAATAAAGGATAAAATCCACCAAGTGGTAATTCCCTACATGCATTAATAGAATGAAGACAAAAACATTATTTTCACTGATGCAGAAAAAAGCATTTGATAAAAAACTAACTCAGAAAATCTGCTCTGACTTACTAAAGGATATAGCAAAAGGCCACAGCTAACCTTCTACCTGGTGAGAAAAGACTGAGCGTTTCCTCTAAGGTCAGGAATGAGATGGGAATGTCCACTCTCACCACTTCTGTCACATACACATCGTACTAGAAGTCCTCGTCATAGCAATTAGGCAAGAAAACTAAAAGGCCTCCCAACTCTAAAAAGTGTAACTATTTATGAATGATACGATTTTATTTGCAGAGAACCCTGAAGATTCTACCTAAAAAAAAACAACAACAAAAAAAACAACAAAAAAACAAAAGCCACCACCAAAAAGCAGAATAGGCACGCTTAGGAAAGGTGCAGGATACAAAATCAATATAAAAACAACAGTTGTGTTTTTATACATGAACAATGAGAAACTGCAAAGGGAAATTAAGAAAATCTCATTTACGACAGCAACAATGAGTAAATAGTTAGGAATAAACTCAGCCATAGAGGCTGAATTATTGTACGCTGAGAACTAGAACGTGGCTTAACGCCATCAGAGCAGACACAGACAGACGGAAAAACCCACCATGCCTGTGGCCGTATGACTTGTGACGACACCACCACCCAAGGTGATCTACAGATTCAATGCACTCATCAAAATTTAGCAGTTTTTGCAGAAATAGAAAAAATCCTAAAATTTGCATGGACTTTCAAGGGACCCCAAATAGCCAAAACAATCCTAAAAAAGAATAAAGTCAGAAGACTCACATATCCTGATTTCAGAACTCACTATGAAGCTACAGTAATGAAAATAGTTTTGTCCTAGCATAAGAACACAGAGACACACAGACCAATGGGATGAGACAGAGCTCGGAAACACACAGTCACATACACAAACATGATTTTCAACAAAGGTGCCAACACCATTCAGTGGGGGAAAGGGCGGTGTTTTCAGCAAACGGTGGTGAGAAAACTGGACGTCCACATGTAAAGAATGAAGTTGGGCCTCACCTTACACCATACACAAGTATGACCTCAGTGGTCCAAAGGCCTAAACGTAAAAGCTAAATAAAACTGTAAAAGTTCTGGGCAAAAGCGGCAAGTTTCACGACCTTGGGTTTGTCAATCATCTCTCAGGAGATGAAAAGGTCAGCCAACGCTGGGAAAAAGGGAAATGGGCTCCATCGAATTGATACCTGCATGCATCAAGGACACCACAGTGAAAAGGCGACCTGCACAATAGGGAGCGTATACTCCACTCACATGCCTGTAAGGGTGAGTATCTAGAATACACAGGGAACTCCTGCAACTCAACAACAAAAACACACAACAACAAAACGGGCACAGGACTTGAACAGGTATCTTTCCAAATACGGCAGCTGGCCAACGGACACACGAGAAGCGGCTCCAGACCACTAATCACCAAGGGGACAGAAACCCAGACCCGCAAAAGACACCACCTCGCGCCTGTTAGAACGGTCACTGTATGGTGACCGCCCCAGAAACAGTGCTGGCGACAACGTGGAGAGAGAGAGGCACCGCGCTGCTGCTGGGATGCAGACCGCGGCATCTGTGGAGCGTCGTTCAGGATTTCCTCGAAACAAGAGCAGCACGGAATTAGCATCTGACGCACCGATTCTGCTTCTGGGTGTTTATCCAACGGAAGGGAAAGCAGAGCCTCGGAGAGATACAGGCACACCCTCGTTCACAGCAGAGTCTCCACAGACGAACCGCATCCGCCCGTGCAGCAGAACACAGCTCAGCCCCGAGGAGTCGGGAAACCCTGCGACAGGCCACGGCGTGCGTGGACCCTGAGGACATTACTTTCAGTGAAACAAGCTGGTCGCAAAAGGCCAAGTACCAGATGATTCTGGGGATATCCTGCATCCAGGGTAGTCAGATTCCCCACCGCAACAGGTGGTGGTGGGAGCCGGGAAGTTAGTGTCTAATGGGGACAGGTGAGCGCCCAGGACAGGCAGATCCTAACGGCCCTCCCCGTGCAAGCCGTCGGGCCGCTCGCTAGGCAGCGTCTGACACACGAGGCAGGACCAAGGGCGGATGGTGGGGTCAAGCGTGCACCCGCACACGGTTCACGGAGGAATTCAAGTTGTGTTTCATAACCATGGGATCTTCTGCCTCTTACGGCTGGTTTTCAGAGGACAGCACGCCTTCCCGCTGGTCTTCGCGGGGCAAGCGGCAGAGTCCGTGTGACGGCGGGCTCCCGTGGGGGGCCTCTGCCTCCGAAAGAGAAAGGATTTTCCAAGAAGGAAGCTGCTCATCAAGAAGCACAGACCCTGGAACTCGAGCGAGCGTCCGGAGCAGCATCAACGCCGGACCCTCCACACTCTGCCCTCAAACAGCCGAGCAAGCACTGCAAGGCGAGTCCGTCCTAAGTCTGCCAGGACGTCTTCACCCTGACGCCGCAACAGGACGAAGACAGCCCAAGAAATGCAGACTGAGGTCACCCATGAAAAAGCCCGTGTGCTATCAGCAAACCCGAACCAGCAAGTCGGTACGAAAAGGACAATTTAGCACCACCACCTAGTGGGATTTCAGCCCAGAATGCAAGGATGGTTCCGTGGGCAAAAAGCAACCAATGTGGGGCCCGTGGCGGGCTCCGTCAGTGCAGCGCACAAACCTCGACATCAGGGTTGTGAGTCTACGTCCCACGCTGGGTGTGGAGGCCACTTAAAAATAACATCTTAAAGGAACAAAAATCAATCGATGCTTCGTACCACACAAGCTGGATGAAGGATGAAACCACATGATCTCAACAGATGCAGAAAAGCATGACAAAATCCAATACTCTTGTATGATTAAAAAAGTCCTCAAGAAAGTGCGACCGGAAGGTTAAGCCCCAACCCGATAAAGGCGTCTACAGGAAGCACACGACACCCTCACAGAGGAAAGACGAAGCCTTCCGCCGGCGGGAAGCACGACCGACGTCTGCGGCTGGCGTGGCACCACAGGCCCCAGGCCAGGCCGTCAGGGTGCCCAGACTCCGGCTGCGCGTGGACACTTGTAGGAGTCTGCACAGCGACTACCGGTCTGAGCTCAGCAGGTCACGGGGCACAAATACCAGCATTTTACGGGGGTCTGGGGGTCTAAGCACAGCATTTACAGCACACGCTGACGGCACTCAGACGGCAAGTGTCCTACAGCAGACCTAGTTCCTCGTACAGAGACCTGAACCATCGACAGGGGCGCACGGTGAGGGGTTAGAGGCCATCTCCGTCCTCTGTGGCCACACACTGGGTGAGAAACAGCTTTTTGTGCCACGGAAGGGGCAAGGCTGCGTCTGGACGGCCTCCCTGGCTGGCAGTGCCTGCCGAGGCCCACCAGGTGCGTGTCCCACCTCCGGCATAACCGGATGCCTCGGCCTGGCCCTCTCGGGCTGAAGGCACAGGAGACATGCTGTGGGGTCTCCAGCTCACAGTGTCCTCTAACAGACCCGCATTCAAAGCACCATTCCAGCGTGTGAGTTCAGGACAATTCTGCGTCTCCCCCCTCCTGCTCGTGACTGATGGCTGCCTGGATGCCGTCCGCCTTCTGCTCGGCCTGTGGCCTCTACTCACTCCGTCTCTTCCCCAAGGCCACTGAGAAAGCTGCCACTGTCCGCAGCTCGGCCGGGCCTCCCATGGACCTCCCGGACGTGCCAGCAGAGCGCAGCAGCTGTGCTCCCCTCTGTGCTACCAACACGTGTTTGGGGTAAAAGAGCTCAAACTTCAACGTGCTTTTAAGAAGAAATCAACACCAAAAAAGACCAACACTGAAAACAAAAGACACACGTTAGGCAACTTACCCAAAACAAAAACCCACGGTCGATCATACAAAGAAATGTGGACACACCTTGTCCCTCACTTCGGCCAAGAGCGCCGGGGGAGGGAGCCCGCAGCAGCCTGCTTCGGGGAGCTCAGGCCCTCCATGAGTCGCTGCCCGGGAAAATCCTCACGGCTTCCGTTCGCAGGGGCAGTCTGGACACATCCTCCAACACGTGTGATGCCATCCCTGGGCTCTGCTCCTCCTTTGTCTCAAGGGGCCGGAGAGCTGCGCACGAGCTGCCGACAGCCTGCCCATCCCAGTTCCTCCGTGCGCAGCGGGAGTCAGGGGCGTCCTGCTTCCCGTGACAGGGCGCAGCCGGCAGACCCCGGGAAGGGCCAACAGGAAAAGGCCCTCCTGCGACCCACAGACATCCCGGGCTCCACGCCACGTCCGGGGGGAGGCACGTCATTGGCCCTCAGCACCAGGTCAGCACAGACAGTGATACTGAAAATCCAGAATCTTTATTTACAAAGACACGAAACCGCAAACCATTTCTATATGCTTAGAAGAAGAAAAACTTAGGGCAGGAAGGACAGGTGGCCTGCGGGGGCTCCCGCTGCTCTCCCGCAGCGCCGGGCTGGGAGCTCATCTATGTGGCAGGAGCGTGGTCTCGGGGAGCAGGGTCCCGGGTGACTTGTATATTCTTTCCTAACATGTTCCCCAAAATATCCAAAATAGACATGCATTATTTTAAAAATAAAACAATCTTTTAAAGGTTTAAATCAATGATATCAAAACCACAGACACTTTTTCAGGAAGGTGTAAAACCGAGGAAGTCAGATGAGTAAATAAAAACGATTTATTACTTTGTCTAGGAAAGCACTTCCAGGACAGTGAAGGGGTGGCTGCCCCGGGCGGTCCCACCACCCACACCGTGGCTGGCCACAGACTGATCACGAACACAACGGTACCACACGCTGCCCTCGGCTCACTTCCATCAGTGAGGACGCACTTGGACACAACCAGTGCAGTTAAAATACATATTAAGAAAAATAAATATTCTGCACCCCGTATTTACAACAGCCCATTGTTCTGTCCCCTGCCCCTAATTACTACAAAATCAGGAAACTATGATCTGACAGTTAAGCACAGTGGTAGCCAGAAGCGTCAGTGTGGCACAGAACGTGGTGCTACTAACCCAGGACCTTACTGAACCATATTAATAAATACACAAAGTTGCAAACCTTTACAGGCTTAAACGAAGAGGATTTTAGAGAAAGTGAAATGATTTTGCTTGGGTTCCCTGACCCCCTTTCAGAACAAACCAACGCCCTGTGGCCTGTCCATGCGGGGAGGGGGAGGCGCGTTCTCCAGGCTCATGTCGCTCCCTGGTGACAGCATAGCACGGCGAACCCCTTCTGCCTTCAGAACTTGAACAGGTCGATGAAGTGCTGTGGGGACACGGGCATGAAGCAGCTGTCGGGGTCGGCGGCAGTGCAGGGGTGCCCCGAGTCCTGCGGGAGGAGGCAGAGGGGTCACCACGGAGCACCCGGGCCCCAGCGCCGTGTGGAGGACGCGGACCCGCGTTACAAGGGCAGACAGGCACGGGGGTTTGTGAGCAGAGGCAGGTGACCCAAGCTAGAGGGCCGGGACTGGGGGTTCTCTGCCTCCCTGGCCTGGCCCCGGAATGCACGCTCCAACGGCCGGGTGCCCCCGGGAGCTCGCACTCAGCAGGAGACTGGGATCCTGTTTCACAGGAGAAATGACTAAAGAAACAGGCGCCCCGCAGACCGACAAACTTGAAAAGAGGAGGAGGCTAGAGAGCAGAGACCCGGGGCAGCTGGAGGCCACGCCGGGTCGAGGCACCTGCCATGCAGCCCCCTGCCTGAATGAAAGCTCACGGACATGTGTCCACGTCCCCCTCGGGCTGAGCCTGCCCCTGACGCACTGGCCCCACGGACATCCCGCAAGCGGCTCGGGGGGCGGTTCTGGCCGGCCGGGGAGCATGCGTGGACGCGACACGAGGCCTGGTCTAGCGCGGAGGTACCTTGAACAACAAAGCAAGGCGGCAGTCCTTTGAGGTCGCGGAGAAAGCCCCAGGAGGAGTGCGGGGGAGGGAGGGAGAGAAAGGGAAAGCGACGTCAGCGAGAGAGCGGCCGGCGCCAGCGTCCGTGTAGACGGTGATCTGCAAACACAGCTGGAGCCGCGGGCACTGAGGCGGGCGGTGGGAACATTCTTGGAGCAGCGCATCGACCACTAGGACCCATCCGTCCTGAGGCCGGGACTGACACTCCCCGTGCTCGGAGTCTCGGCCGCAGCCCCAGCCGCAGAACTGCCCACGGCACACGCAGTGCGAGGCTGCGATCTCCCAGCTTGTACTGAAGACGCCCGGGCCGTGTCTGGGGAAGCCTTTTAGTCTCTCCCGAGTAGGCCAGCACCTGCTTTGCCAAATGCCTGCCGTCCACCTTAGACTGTGTCGCTCCCGCTCGCTTGTGCTCCGTCCGCACGCTACTGAGCAGCCTGCCGGCCTCCCCACGCGCTACCCAGCCACCCGCCCGCTGCCCCTCGCGTGCCCGCCATCGTGCGTCCTGCGGGCACCATGTGCGAGCCACCTGGGGGACCTGCTCCTGCACGTGGGCGCAGACCTGCCCGTGACCCCGCCTGGTACCGCCCGGAGCCCCAGACCCGCAGCATCAACTCTGGTTCCTGCACGCTCTCTGGTGGCGACACAGCCCTGACCCCTGGTCCTGGCCTCTGACGGGACTCATTCTGTCTGGCTGCCCAGCAACCCCCTACATCACCTTCACCAGAGTTCTGGGAAGCTGAGCAATACAGAAATTCGGCTGCAGAACGGATGGGAGGAGGAACAGAGCTGCCTGTGTGACCACTGAGGGAGGGTGCCTTCCCTCCTGAGGCCGAGACCAGGTCCCACTCAGGGACCTACCCCAATGGCCCCATGAGGTCACCACTGTGGGTCTGTGTCGGTGCCCCTGACCCTCAGAGCAGGGATGCAGGGAGCCATGCTCTTCTGTCTGCGTCCACGAGCACCTGCTGTGTGTGGGGTGCACACAAGCCTCCCTCGTGCCCTGGGGCTGGTGACACAGACTCCCCCACAGACGGACTTGGGCCTTCCTCATCCATCAGGCCGAGGCAAGAACACGCCTGCTCACAGACTCTGTGCCCCTGAGGAACCGTGTCCTACAGAACAGCTGTGACCACAGAACAGCTATGACCGCAGAACACGGAACCTGTACCGTGTTTTCACAGCGAGGTGGGAGTCCTACTAAGAGACATCAGTGACTTGGGAACAAACTCCCACGGGACTCGTGCAAAGGGCATCAGTGAACCTCTGTTAAAGTAACAGAGAAAACACTCTCCTCACGACTGCACTCACAACTCGCCACAGGTAATGGGAAACCACAAGTGACACTATCACAGACGTCCTCGGAGAGGAGAGAAACCTCCAGGGGTCGTCTCCTTTGCAACAATGCAGCGTCTGCCCCATGCTCCATCCGACAAGCTACAGGTAAAACGTACGGCAAAGCAAAGAGCAGGGATGGTGCTGACCGGGCAGAAGCTGACGGCTGTCCCCCCAAAAGCGCGAGGGGCCACCCCACGTGGGGTGCACACACGGATCTCACTCGCCGTCGACGGAGCAGGGAGAGCTCAGGACGCACGTGTATTCGTGGTCAAGGAGATCATGGACACGCATCCCAGGGTGAAGGCAAACGACCCGGGACACGAGCTCCCCTCCCGCTGCGGACGGACCGAGCCCGTCTGTGTGGCAGGAGCCACGGGGCGGAGGGCTTCTAGCGCGCCTGGGTCCTCTGATTCCAAGTGTGAGTCAGTGGGCGCCGGTTCACTTTCAATCAAATCAGAAAACCACGTGTCCCTCTGAAAGGCTGGGACCTCCCTGCTGCAGGGGCTCGGCGTGGAGGGGAGCCGTGAGGAGGCGCAGGGCTGGAGGCCCAGCGTGGGGCACCCGCTCCGGACGCTTCGTTCCCTTTCTCCCGGGCTGAGGGCTGGCAGGGACGCGGCACCGCCCAGGACGGGCCGCCCCCGGGGACCCACGTCCCCGAGCAGAGACAGACACGTGGCTGCCCGACACTCGCGACTCCAACCACAGGCTGTACGGCTCACGTCCGTGACTGTGCCCCCGCCCCGACATCGGGGGAAATCAAGCCCGCTTTCTCAGCCTTTCTCAGCACGGCCCCCTCGCGCCCGCCCCGCCCCCGCCCCACCCCCGGCGCTACCTTCCAGAAGAGGATGCTGCAGTGGCGGCAGAAGTGCAGCGTGTCCCCGTACTGCTCCCGCGGCGGGTAGTGCTTCTGCAGCGCGAAGTACATCAGCTTCCACTCCACGTGGCCCTTCTCCGACACAATCAGGTGCCTGCAGAACTGACACAGCACGTACCGCTGAGTGCCACGCCGGGGGCCACGGGACCCGGACTCGGACCCCCGCGGGCTGAGGCAGAGGGGGCGAACCCCATGCCCCACGGCACGAGCACACAGGACAGCACAGGGCAGGTGGGAACAGCCCGGTCCGCAGTGACGCCCACGACCCGTATTACGGGAAAATCACGTCCCATGTGCGGTGTCTCGACACCTGCATCTCTGTACGGAAATGACCACCTGACTGAAAACAGGGCCAAGGACCCAGCACAGAGGTGGCCTAGGTGCCACACTCTGTCACCAAGGACCCCACGGTGCCACTGCACACCCACTAGCTCGGACATGATTAAAAAAAAAACAAAACCCGTAACAAAGGCACCTGGGGGGCTCAGTCATTAAGCGTCTGCCTTGAGCTCAGATCATGATCTCAGGGTCTAAGGCCCCGCGTCGGGCTCCCTGCTCCGCGGGAATCCCGCTTCTCCCTCTGCGCCTGCCTCTCACGCTTGCTCTCGCTCAGATAAACAGAATCTTTTAAAAACGAAACAAATCTGACCCAGGAACCAGGAGCACCGTGCGGGTGTGGGGACACCGGAACCCGTGTGCTCAGTGGCCAGCAACGTATGACGCGCGGCCTGGGGGACAACGGCGTGGCGGTTCCTGCCAACTTCAACACAGGTGCCACGTGACCCAGGATTCCCACAGAGGTGCACACCCACGTCCACACGAAAACGTGGGCGCCAGCATTCACTGCCGTAGAAGTCATCAAAGCCGCAAGGAGGAAACGACCCGGATGTCCGCCAGCTGCGGAACCACCAGCAGAAACGGGGTCCATCCACGGAACGGCCTGCTGACCGGCCACGGCGCGCCCCGGCAGGCGGCCCACAGGGCGGTTCCGCAGGGAGGGAAGGTCTGGTAGACCAGGGACGGGCGGTGCGGGCCGCGCCGGGCTGGCGTCTATCCCTCAGGAATCGCCGCAGGGCGTGAGGGAGGACTGCGGGGCCCGGGGGGACGGGAGTGGCCGCCCCGGCACCAGCCGTCTGGCCCCAGGCCGCCGCTCTGCCCGCTGCCCCCGGGGGCCTCTCACAGGGCAGCACCGGGGACGCCTGCACCAGCCACCAGCCAGCCCCACGCCCTGGCTTCCCCTGGCTTCTCCTTCAGCCGCACCCGCACTCCCAGCCGACACCCTCCTCCGGCCCGGACAGACGCAGCTCCTCCCGGCTCCAGCGAGCTCCTCAAACAACACCGCGTCTCCGTCTCTGGGAAACAGCACTCGCCCCCAGGGCATCTGCCCCGAAAACCCCAGACGTGGTGGGGCCGCCGCACCCTGGTGCACAACAGTGAGGGCCCAGGTGCCATGTTCTCAAGGACACCCGACACCCAGCCTCTCAGAGGGACAGTCTCCCCTGGGCCGTGTGTCCACGACTCTGCGACTCCGTCCTCCCACTCGCCCACTCAGCCACAGCCAAACCCGCCTCTGCTGGGAAGTGACGCATCAGGGAGCCCCTGCCCTGCGCCCTGCCCGCCCCACGCCGCCCTGCATGAAGCAGATGCCCCCGCGTGTGTGGGGCTCTCACAGAGCCCCGCGTGATGGGCACGTGCACCGAACACCCAAGAGGTCACACGCAGACGTGCCCTGAGCACGCAGGCCCCCGTGACTGGGTCTGCGGGCGCAGCGAGCGGGAAGGGAAGGCTCAGAGAGCCACACGCAGATGCTGGGAATGGTGACAGGTGCAGGCCAGTCTCCCTCCAGGGGACACGTCCCGAACCATGGGGCCCTGAGGCCACCACACTCACCTGCTTCTCGGCGAAGTGGTACTGACAGAGTTTCTTCCACAGACGCCTGTCCTCACTGAGCATGGACAGCGTTGGCGTCACCTGGCCCAGCGTGACGATGTCCCAGCCATCGGAGAATCTGTACAAGATGTTGTTGAGCATATGCAAAGGGAGATCACTGAGCGTGAGGCCGTTGTTCACCTGCCGGGGTGGAAATGGACAGGGCTTCACTACACGTGACACCCGGGAGCACCAGGCTACAAGGACACCTCGCAGTCCCCTGACATCAGCTGCTTCAAAACACAACACAACCAAAGAGACACAGCTGAAGTGTCACCATCCCTCACACTTGGCCGCGGAGCCCTGAGCCCCCACGTCGAGAGAGGGCTGGCCTCACGAGGACCCTGGAGGAGAGGCGGGAAAGGAACAGAGGCCGGTCTGTGCCCTTGGCTCCTCCAGACCCTGTCCGTGTGCAGGACTCACTCGTCAGACATGACACGGACATGGGGTGGAGAGATGGCGGGGTCTGAGGGCAAGTAAAGTCACTGATCCGCCATGGAGGCCCGTGCAGCTGTCAGCATCTGCTGTCACACGCAGGAACCACACCCTCCCTCCCACAAGCCTGTGCATATGTCCCAAGAAAGGACGTGACGTGGCGTGCAGAACCCATGTGTCATGGTATCGGGAGGGAGAGGAGCACACATGTGGGCAGCCGAGTGTTGCAGCCTTGAGCTAGGCACGCACCCACCCCACCTCTCACGGAGACGGAGCAACGTCTCTGACCACTCACGGCAAAGATCCTGCGGGCTCAGGGATGCCTGCACACCTGGCCAGAGCCACACGCTTCTGATGTGGCTGGGGGACTGTCCTTGTCCCCAGTGGTGAGCCCCAAGGACGGGTGGCTTCCTTCCAGCTTCTGTTTTCTCCAGCGGCCCCAGCAGCCCCGCACAGAGCACACACCCACAGAGAAATACTGGAGCAGGGCTGCGGTGAGGTGCTGAGAGGCCAGCCGTGCTGCTCTCCGTGTCCTTGCCGTCGCAGCGTGGCTGTCTTTTTCCAGAAATGCTCTCCCAGCCCTTTGTGTGCGGGGACCCGGGAGGGGGCGTCCTGTGCCCCGCAGCGGGGTGACAAGTCAGGGCTCATCTCTGAGGACATCTCAGGGGCAGCCCCTGGGTGTGGGGGCCTTGGCACTGGCTGCCTCTTTGGGGAACAGCCTGGCGCCTGGGACATCACCATGCAGCATGGTCACATGTTGTCACTTCAGATCCTACCAGCCCACGGGCATGTGCGTGTGCGCCCCCGACGGGCTGCACAGCATGAGCGGGTGCCAAGGGGCTCGTGGAGCAGCTGTGACCGCAGGGTCTCATGGGCTGGCGCACAGCGGGGTCCACCCGAGACAGCACACGTGTGCCTCATTCCTGACCAGGTCTTCACGCCGTGACAGGAACTACTGAGACGCGCTATAAACGCCCGCTTCGTGCTTCCTCCTCTGGAGACGAGCTTCCGCGTCAGACAGGAGCTCACAAACACCCTGAGGCTCGTCCAGGTGTATGAGGTGGGAGGAAAAACCCCGGGTGCATGAGGCACCAGAACCCGGGCCCGTAAACCGGTCTCCAGCCCGTGGTGACTGCTGACAAGACACAGCCGCCACGCCAGCAGTTTCCGCGGTGATGGCTGGGACCACTCCAACAGGAAGGGGCACGAGCAGCCGGCCGGACAGTCCGTTGAGGCGCAGGGCCTTCAGCTCAGCCCCCCACTGCCCGGCTGAGCCATTTTGCGCCACAAACCCCGTAACCGCGTCACCGTGCGCAAAGGAGCACAGCTCGGGGAGGTCTTGCCAGTGCACCAGCCCTGGTGACCCCCACTCCTGTGGAAGCACATCTGTCCTCACTCCACGGCCTCGCGGGGCAGGAGTTGAAGACAGAGCACCTGGCCTGAGAGGGGCTGCAGAGGGCCAACCCGCCGCCTGCCCGTCGCGGCCTTGAGGAGTTCCTGCCACCTGCCGGTGGACAGCAGCTGCAAGGGGTCTGTCCCCACGGACTGGACCCCAGACTCAGGTCCCAGGACTCACACACCAAGTCCCCTCATGGGCACGAGCTGGCCTGACCCCAAGACACGCACAGTCCTGGCTGTCCTGCCCCGGGGGCTGCTAGGCTCCCTGCACACAGTGACCCCCTGAATCCAGGCTCCCTCCCATCTGGCCACACAGTTCTCTTCCCCAAAAGGCCCTCTGCCCCTGGTTTTGCAGCAGCTGTGCGGCTGCCCGCCCGGGCTCATGGGACCACATCTGGGCTGTGAAGAGTCAGCACGACCGCAGGCAACACCATCCCCCCTGATGGGCCACAGGGGATGAGGCCACAGGGAAGCCAGCTCTGAGTGTGCGGTTGCGCCCCAGTCAGGAGGGCATCCCCACCGCTGCCCCCCGTCTGTGCTGCCCCCGAGCTGGTGTCAGCAACAGGAAGACCCCAAAGGAAGCCCGTGGCTTCTCGGCCCCGCGAGCCGGCCAAGGCGAGGAGGAGAGACCTGGCCTCTGTTCTCTCCCCACCGGAGTGTGCGCCGGCCCACCTCTGGCGCTTCTCTCCCTCCTCAACGCACACTTCTCTCTAAGTGACGCCCTTCCCAGCCTCGAGCTCCCTTGCTGACTACAGACTGCCCCTGGCCACCTGCACCACCTCCTCCCCCCGTTCACTCTGCCCGAGAACAGCGGGGACGGGGGCAAGCACGGACCCTGCATCGGGGGGAGTCGCTGGCAGAATGAGGCAGCCGTGACTCCTGGGCAGCTATTTTAGTCTCCAACATCTCACTTTCCCTGGAAGGCTCATCACCACAACACCTCGTCACCCGTCCCCGACTCCACGATGACCAGCCCCGCTGTCTTCCCACGAGCAGTCTAAGCTGCCCCACGGCCTCTGGCCCCAACGCACCTGGAAACAAAGATTCCAGCGAGTGGCCAGTGTCTCCCCAGTGCCCCCGCGGCGGTGAGGCCTTGCACTTGGGACCCAGCACGTCCCGTACCTTCGTGACCTGCAGGTCCTGCAGCTGCTGCTGCCAGCGGAGGACAGTCTCCAGACGGCAGACCCAGATGTTGATGTTTCCCACCAGCACGGACTTCCCGACGCCCCGGAGGAGGATGCAGAGGGTGGAGCTCAGGTCCTGGAGGAGGTCCTTGATGAGCCGGGGGTTCTGGTGGTCGTCAAGGACTGGAACACAGCAACGCACACTGTGGGAAGGTGACAGAGACCCGGCACCGCCCCTGTCCCCGTGGCACCAATGAACACAGCACGGACGCACTGCAGGAGGGGAAACGTGTGAACCCAGGGGCCTGGCGCTGAGGGACGGACCCCGTGTGACTCTGGTCAGAGCGGAGGGGTTGGGGTTCCAAGGGGACGGGGTCCGTGCGGGACCACGGCATGTTCTGGCGGCAGGTGGAGAACATGCTTCATGCAACCCAACTGTGTGCCTGAAAACGATTAAAATGGTAAACTCGAAGTATTTGTATTTTACCACAATAAAAATAATGATCTAACGTCAGCGCAACCCCCAAACTGGCGTCATTTTTGAGACCCTGCCAGTAGCATGGATTTAAAAGAACATCAAATATCGCCGGACAGCGTGCTTCTGGGGGTGCGTGCAATTTCAGCTTTAGAACTAGCCGCATCCCTTCTCCTTTACCCTCATCCCAAGGAGCTCACACCCGTGAGTGTCAATGCACTCACACGCGTAAACTCACGGTGTGGCGTCTCAGGTCCCTCTTACTGTCGGCCGAGAACTGATCAAGACAGACTGAAGCACAAAGCCACAGGCTCTCCTGAGGCCTTGGCGACTACGATGCGGCCGCGCTGCTTATGGAGACGCACGGCTGAGGTGACAGACCGGCCACCGGACAGGAGAGACTTCTCTGAAACCCAGGGACTCTCCCTCATCCCGTGGGAGCAGCCTGTCCCGACACGACGGCGTCACCCGTCCTGGGAAACAGAGAGCAGCCCCACCTCCTCCTGTTCTCAGACACGCCAGGCACCTCTTACCCTTCTGGACAATTTTGTCCAAAATGTTGAAGTAGTTCTTCTGCGCCACGCCGCTCAGTGACGTCAACTGGGATTTCGCAATCAGCTGCAGGAGCTGGAGGAGGAAAGGCCGTGCGTTACTTAGTTTGGAAGCAGAAGCCCCCACGCCACCTTGTCCTCTCCAGAGACCCCACACCTGTCACGTCTGTGGTATTCCATCACCTCTGAGGCTGCGACACGGTCTCCAAGGGCAGATTCCAGGAGGTTTTCATCTCAGGCAGTTTCTCCTCGGACCCACCTTCCCCTTAGTGCCCCCTGCACGTTCTCACCACGGGGCCGTCTCCCGTGGCCTCGGCAGCTGGGAGGACCTTCTGTCTCCCCTTCACACTCACCCTCTCTGCGTCCTCCTTCCTCATCCGCCTACCCCTGCCCACCCCCCGTCCCTTGCCCTGCGTCCCAGTGTGTGCTCCTCTCGGGCCCCTCACCCACCCCATAGCACCCTCCCTGTGCCCACGTGGACCCACGTCTTATCCCCTGCAGCCCCTGCTGGGGTCTACCTTCCCGTCCGCACTCCTGACGTGATGTCGGGATGTCAGGAGGCAGGGTCACGGGCTCCCTCACACACCTCTGCTCCAACTCCCTCCTGCACCTGCTCTGCGGGGCCTCCTAGGCACCTCACCCCGATGCCGCTGCCCAGAAAGCCACTGTCCACACAGCAGGACTCGTAGGGAACCCAGAGCCAGGCCTCCCTGGCCCAGGGGGGCACACCCGTTCATCCCCCCGGACTGTTGCTGCCCAGTCCAGGCTGCTCTGGGTAACCACACCTGCCTCCTGCTTCCCTGAGCGCGGGACTCTCCACCTTCCCTCCCGCTCACCTTGCCGGTTTCCAAAGGGAGAAAGGACACAGGAGACAGCAGATGTTACAAGTAGGACGACCATGTAATGACCTTGAGGGGACAAAGCACCTACTAATGCTTCCATAAGCAGTCCTCCCCCTCTGCTGCAGGGACCGCAGACGCACACACTGTGGGGCACAGGCGACCACAGCTCTGGTCACGTCAAACTGGACATGCTGGAGACGGGCCCAGTCATGCTCCCGGCCCCTCATCTTATCACCCACGTACTGCCCCCACCTGCCAGCTTCAACCTTCAGTCATGTAAAATTCCGTAAGTGTGATTTTTAAAAGTCTTCTCAATCTCACACATTTAACAAAATAGGAATGTAACTGAAACTCTGTAATACAGAGCATTCTAACCAGCCGTCCTGAGCCCGTGACCCTGACCATGGACCCTGCCATCTGGGCTGGTTTCCCAGGAGACTTCGGGGCCCAGGGCCCTGTCCCTCGGCTCAGAGGCCAACGGGCATCACAATGACACAGAATGCACTTGAAATAAGCCTCCCATTTGGGGATCACCTTGAGCAGATGATTTGTGAGTCGGGACTCCCACTTCTTGCTTTGTCCCTTTTTTCCCCTTTCCCAAGGACTCTCGTCTTATTCACAGACTTCTAGAAGGGGCAGAAGAAAGGACTGCTATTTCCTTTAAATTACACTGTAACACAATTTACAATTTTACACTGGTTATAGGACCCCTCGGTGGGCCTACTCATCACGCGGGTGGTCTTACTGACAGCACCGGCGTGCGGCCTGGTAAAGGTGGGCCAGGTCCCTGCAGACCCACGAGAGGGACGTTTCAGGCTTCTGGACACGGGCTTCTGCTGACCCGCCCTCTAAAGGACAAAGCCCACACTTCCAGTACGCCCCACGCTGGGACATACCCATCTACCACGACCATCAATTTACGCTGTATCACTTAAAAACGTCAGAGCTACAGTGTCTACTTTAATCTTACTGAGGTCAAAGTATCAAGTTAGTTGAAGAGTGTCTCTTTCGACTGGAAATTGGCGTCTCTGAGAATACTGAATGGGAAACATGAGTTTCTCAGAATTACATATGATACGATTTTACTACTATACAATTTTAAACAAAAGACACAAATCATAAAACTATCTTCCAAAGGTGACAGAACTATAAACAGGAAAATCGGGTAAGCGTCAACTCCCAAGGAAGGAAATCAGGCCACAAAGATGTCCACAGACGGCACGTCCGCCGACCTGTTGTTAGGAGCACTCTACCTGTCCAGTCACACGCTCGACGCACACACGCTCCCGATACTATCACACGAGAGTGAGTACATCCTCTACTAAAGTAAACAAGCATCTGTGTGAGGCCCCACACGTATTTCTCGGTCCTTCCTCTTTAACGCATCTTGTTCTTAGGGCACCAACAGATCTTGCTAGTATGCTGTAACCCAACAAGTTTCTGGGGAGAAGACTGAGCAAACACCAGGAGTAGCAGCCTACCACCAATTCTTGAACTGACAACAAGGAAGATTTAAGAAAAATGTATCTTTTTTGTGGTAAGGAATGGAGAAGACATCTTTTTGTGAAGGATCTACATTTTATAATGCAGAATGAACTTTCTCCATTTTTTTAAACTTTTTTTATTTTTTATCAACGTATAATGTATTATAACTTTCTCCATTTCTAAACACTTAGTTTTCTTGAAAAGAGAAGGAACCGTGGACTCGGTAAAACAACCAGTAATAAACTAATTATTTCAGAGTGCCCTACCAGTCGGTTTGTACCTTCAGCAGAATTTGTGGTGAGTATTTCCCAGCGGTAGGAAATCACTGGCCTGAGCCACCCAACAGTTCACGTCCACGGTGGCTCACTGGACCCCCTGCTTGCTCACTCTGGGAAGGACACGCGCCTGGTGAGCTGCAGTGCCGGCTGCGGTGCTTGGGGGCAGCGGGCTTCCTACACGGCCATCACGCACCTGTGACCTGTAAAGGGGTGACTCCACACTCCTGGGAACCTCACAGGCCTTTTCACTGAGCTCGAAAGGCCACCACTTCAAGATGTCACAGGACACATTTAGGAAGGTCACCTGTTCCCCTTGAGAAGCAAAGTTCCTTAAACTAAGAGCAGCAAGGTCTCCATCACTGAACATGGCCGTGAACCTGCCATCACCGTGGACGTGGACTGCACCTTCCACTCAGGAGGGCATCCCAAGGCGTCTGCAGCTGAAACCATCCTCCCTCAAAACATCTGTGGACAACTGTGCTCTGGCCCTCAGGGAAGACGGAGTATGCACAAAACGCAGGTGCTGTGCCCGAGAGTGAAACAGCCCTGGGTCCCACCAGCCTCCTGCCAGAGCATCGCACGGCTGCTAGGGCAATGCGCCAGGCACAGGGTGCCGGGGACACGGGACACGCATTCGCTCCACTCCAGAAGCTGGGACCCAAGCCCTGCGGCCACCTGGGATCTACAGAGCCTACCGCGGCCTGCCTCACCCAGGCTCCTGGGAGGCCCTTCCCCCCACCACCCCAGCTTCTCATTTTAACGCTTCATGTGGACATAAGACTTTTACGGACTGCTATTCGACCCCACAGATTCATTACTTAGAAATATTTTGTAGGAACATATAAAATTGATGATTCGAATGCAGCAGTTACATGGAATGGTTGGAACAAAGTACCCAGTAGTAAAGGACTAAGTGAAACCCCCAACTCTGAACTTCTCATGTGTGAACTATCGGCAAGATATGGGCCTTTCGGGGCATCCCGGGAGTCCGGCCCCCCTGGCCGTTCACACTGCATCTTTCCTGGGGGGGAAGGTGGGGCCAGAGCGGCTCAATCCTGACCTACTCTATCCTCCTGGTCAGTTACTCAACCAGCTCTTATGGAAATCTGGTTTCCACCATTTAATGTTCTTCCGAGTCAGGAAGCTGCTAAAATACTCTTTCAGAAGACCGCACTTTTGGAAAACCCCATCGCCCAGTGGAACACTGGTGCCTAGGAACACGCAGTCCCGTGGGACACCACCTTGCCTGAACAGGAGTCTCCCACGACCCACCTCTCGGTGACCATCTGTCAGCCACGTGCAAACACGGCCACTCAGTGAGGACTGGCTCACCCCCAGGACGGCGGAGGGATTAACGAACTCCTCTCACAGGAGCCCAGGAAGAGTCGGGGCCTAGAGAGTCGCAGACTGTCCCATCCCCCGCCACACCTGTTCCCCAAGCAGGTCACGAACCCTGGGGAACGCCCAACGTTTGTTACACTGCGGCGTGTGTCTGCGGCTGAATCGTGGAGGGCTCACTCCCGTTTTACAGAACTGGAGAGAATCCAGTACAGGACCCTGCACTCGACACCGTGAAAGTGTCCACAGCATTCTGACAGGTGGGCGAGGGAGCGGCTTCCCACGCTGGGGGACACGGCCTCCTTACGCTGGCCACCACGGGCTAACGCGAACCGGAAGAACAAGCTGAATAGGAAAGTTACCATCACAGAGGAAAGCAGGTGTTCCTATGAGGGTTTTAATAAGGCTTAAGTAATCCGAACTGTCTGTACGTCAGACTCCGAACTGTCCGTACATCAGACACGCTCCGGTTACAGGTTCCCAGGGAATTAGAGTGAAGAACCAGCCCTGCCACCACCAGAAGATAATAGTGGGCATCTGGGGAAACGCAGGACATAACAACGAACGCACTTGTCTGGAGGAGTCCCAGCCGTGTTCTCGGTATCACAGAACACGTGGCAGGGTCCTACCTGGGACTTAAAATTCTGTGCGTCCCCACAAAAGTACAAATAGGCACGCACACTTGTTTACAAAAGAGAGCATTTCCTGGAGAACACCTGAGAAATCAACAGCGGCCAGCCACGGGGGAGGAGGGGGTGCAGGGGGAGAGGGGGCCGGGTAGGAGCAGCCTGGGGAGGGATGGGGGTGCTCAGCACACTCTGTGGTGGCGTGCAGCTCCCTCCCTGAGCATGTACTATCCTCTAAAACCTACCGAACCAGCGAGCCAGCACAGGAAGCAGAAGAGGGAGCAGCGTGCCAGCGACGGCGGTGAGGCCTCAGGCCCGTCCGCAGGCACAGGACCATGGACCTCAGGCACACGTCCCACACAACCCAAACGAAGGCGTGAGCACTTTATACTTCTGAGGGGATTCTCCCCAGGGAGTCCCTACTTCAGGAAACACAGCACATCTAACACGTTTGCAAACTTCAACAGCTGCTGCTTTCACAACCCCCCTGGAAAACGCACACAGCCCTTCAATCCACGGCTGCTCCCGCCCCCAGCGCACTGCCCTGCTGTCCCCAACGTCAGGCAGGAGGAGTGTGGTCTGTTCTCCCAGTGCTACAGGGAGGGCCTGGGACCCCACAGGAAAGAGGAGGTGGATGAAGGTTACACCCACAGGAGACCCAACCTGAGCTTGCAGCAAGGACGGACGAGCTCCGGGTCAGCTGGCCCGAGTCTGTCCTAGGCCGCCAGCTGTCTGACCACGGGCCCTCACTCCACCATGACGGACGTGGCCTCGCACCCAGGGAACTCTGTGGTGAGCAAAGCAGGCCGGGTCCCACGCTCAGGATGACCAGGCTGGCACGCAGGCCGCCCACGCAGGAGGGAGCCGGAGCCGGAGCCAGGGTTCAGTCGGCCCTGCGATGCCGTGCCCATCCCCCTCAATGTGGCTTCACTCCCAGAGAGGACAGGTGCTTACGGCAGAGCGCAGCCGGAATCTGGTGTCGAAGATTCTCTGAAAGGGTTGTCTTGCTATGTTTCCAAGCGTATGCTTAATTTTCTTGAGTAAAATCTTCAAACTTCTACCAAATCTGTCCTTATTTAATGAAAGTAAGCTCATAAAACTCACCAAAAATGCTGTTAACATGACTTATAAATGGGATAAATGAAATGTGAGCTGAATTATGGACGCGATATTAAGAACTGTTCACTCAGGGGTGCCTGCGCGCTCAGCTGGTTGGGCGGCTGTCTTCAGCTCGGGTTGTGATCCCAGGGTCCTGGGATGGAGCCCCGTGTCAGGCAACCTGTTCTGTGTGGAGTCTGCTTCTCCCTCTCCTGCTCCCCATCCTTGTGCTCCCTCTCTCTCTTCTAATGAATGGGTAAAATCTTTAAAAAAACACCAAAAAAAACTGTTCACACACTAAGGGTCAAATCGTTTTTTTTTAGATTTTATTTATTTGAGAGAAAATAAGTGAGCGAGCACATGAGCAGAAGGAGAGGCAGAGGGAGAAGCAGACTTTCCCACTGGGCAGGGAGCCGGATATGGGGCTTGAGCCCAGAACCCTGAGATCATGACCTCAGCTGAAGGCAGGTGCTTAACGACTGAAGCCACCCAGGCGCCCCACCAAGGGTCAAATCTAAGCTGTAACTTGACTTGTCTTTTTCTTTATCAAGAAGGAAATTTCTCATAGCATATTATGAAATAATAATTGCAAACAGTTGATAAGAAGAAAAATTACTACTAAGTGAAAATATTTGTTAGCATTGATTCTGTGAAGGTAAATTTAATAGCTCAATAAATTATGCTTAGGCTTAAAGTATCTGGCCAGGACAATTTTCACAATCTGTTAAAACACAGAGGACACTGGGAGGAGAGGAAAAGGGAGTTGGGGGAAACTGGAAGGGAGAGACAAACCATGAGAGACCGTGGACTCTGAGAATCAAACTGAGGGTTTTGGAGGGTAGGGGGGTGGGAGGTTGGGGGAGCCTGGTGGTGGCTATTACGGAGGGCACGGATTGCATGGAGCACTGGGTATGGTGCAGAAACAATGAATCTTGGAACACTGAAAAAATAACGTTGAAATATTAAAACAAAACAGGAAGAAGCTGGTTTTGAATCAGAGACAGGTGTTACAAGCACCTAATGACCACTAGCCTGAAGCTAACACACAGCAGCACGTTTATGAAAAGCAACGTGGGCACTGGTGAGGAAGGACAATGACGTGGTCAGCCAGTGCAGGTGGCGTGAGCACTGCTGGAGGCATCTGTGTTGGCCCAGAGCAGGCACTGGTGTCTGGACTCCGCTCCCAGCTGCCTGACGTGACCACATGCACCTCCCCACCTGCTCGAAGTCAGGAACCCGCCCTAGCACAGGAGGAACAGGACCAGCCGCTGCTGCCCACCCGGGGTTCTCCCTGCACAGTCACTCCCCGCTCTCCGGCTTCCCCGGGGTTCCCACCGGCACCAGGCACACAAGTGACCCAATGGCTCAGCCCCAATTCTAGGTCAGTTACATGAGCTTGAGGAACACGGCACCTAAAATTTTGTTTTCTCCTCTACAAAGTGGACTGAGTACAGCTTGGAGAAACAACATTTATTCCTCAAACTCAGACAAAAATTATTAAAATTACTAAAGTAATCTAGTATGAAAATGTCGCAAACACTAACAGGTAATCCCAAGAATGGCTTCTCATGTTGCATGCAGGACTGTGGGGGAGACAACTTAGTTTGGATTTGTTTTCAGAAGACATCAAATTTCCACTCCTAACACGGTGAGAACGAGGACCACACCTCCACTCCAAAATGCTGACCTTTACTCTGGCAACTGAGACAATTTGTAATTGGACGCTAAAATAATACTAGTTTTTATTCAGAAAATATGTTATAATCATTGATTAGTGTCCATTTAAACTGCTAACGTCGGGGGAACAAGAGCATCTCATATCATATTTTCATATTGAAAAGTACATATTATTAATTCCTTCCCATCACCGAACGCCTTGAGAAACATAAGGAAATGACTGAGGATTCCAGACACATGCCGCCTCCCATCTCGTTTCTCTGTGTCCCAACATGAACGGGCGCAGACGAGCTGCCGTAGACCCGTTAAGCAGCACGACAAGCCGCAGCGGCTCCCGCAGACGACAGCGTCCGCCCCCAGCGGGCTCCGGAGCACGCGCCCCACAGCGCAACAAGGAACGCACAGCACCAAGCACGCGCAGGGCCCGCCTCTCCATGGAGGAGGTGGCAGTGAGCAGAGTGGGGTCCCGGGGGTCCCAAGCAAATCCGGAGGTGAGAACACAGAACGCAACTGGGGGAGAGCCGGAGAGCCAGCGTGGGCGGAGAAGGTGCCAGAGCACGGGCCGGGGGCTGGGACCGCACGGCTGTGCCTGCGGCAGCGCGAGGACTCGGACCACCGCCGACGGCTGGCTTCTGTCCTCGCTTTTTGCAGAAGGCAGACACGGCAAGTGGGCCTCTGGAAGGCAACCCTGCCGCCTCCGAAGGGGGTGCGAAGGGGCAGGGCTGGGGGGCAAGAGGCGAGGACTCCCGCCAGGCAGTGACTGAGCGGGTCAAGTCACGCATGTGGCCTCGGCACCTCCGCAGTCCCTGGGCTCCTCGCACAGCGTCTCCGGGGGACGGCACCGAGACCGCGGTGCTCCAGGAGGGCTCAGGGCCCTTTCAGGGGGCCATGCACATGGCACACTCTTAACTCTACACTTGCATGTTTTTTATGTATCAGAAAACCACCGGCAGAGGAAACGTCGTTTCACAGCCGTTACTGCTGGCAAGAGGCTAACGCAGGTATTTTCATTTTCAAAGAGAGAAAAGGCTCGGGAGGAAAGGCTCTTCCGCGGGAAGAGTGAGGCACGCAGAGGGAACAACAAACCGTGAGCAGGTGCGGGCGGCTGGAAGGACGGGCTCTGGCCGGGGACCCACCTCTTGGGAGCTCTGCGCCCCCGCCCTTGTGGAGCTCCCGGCTCCGCCCCAGCGAGGACGGCCTCCCCCCGGACGGGGAGGTACTCAGGAGCGGCCAGGGACAGCTCAGGACGGCCTGTGCTTGCAGACGGTGCGCGGAGAAACCCTCACCGAACAGAGACCTCCGCGCTCCCGCACAGCTTCCGGCCACCGGGCTCGCCGCAGTCTGGACCAGCTGAGCACGGCCGTGGGGCCTCACCCGAGAAGAGGCGAGGCGCCCGCTGGCCAGGGCGTGTGTCCGGATACAGCCCACTGGCCCCGGAGCGTGGGACTCCGGACAGCACGTGGCAGCAGAGGGGCCCACGCACGCCGGTCACCCACGACGCCCTGGCAAACTCCGACGGGGGCGGCACCAAACAGGTACTATTACCTCAGGTGTAAAGTGATTGAACCCCAATACTTCTGTCCTGTCACCAACACTTTTAATTTCCGAGAAACCATTACAAGGAAACGATTTCTAATGTCTCACAGTCCTATTAAACCCGAAAATAACAGCATCACGGACCATCGTTTACACTTTGCCTATAACACACATTGCACAGGATATCTACTCTTTCTGAGCCGAGACAAACTTTCTGTACGAGCAGATGGCAACGCATCCGGGCTTCCGCACAGATGTACTCGACTCTCCTACCCGCTCGCCGCCGGTCCCTGAAGCAGCGCGCACGTCTCGGGAAGAGCCCGCGCTCGCCCCTGGGTCTCCCCCGGCAATGCACCTGAGGGTGCGGCTGGGGGAAACGGGCAACGTGAGGCAGCCCCGGCAGAAAGCGCGTGGCCTGAGGCGCGCCGGTGTGGGAGAAACGCCCAGCATTTCTGTTTCCTCCTGAGCTCACTCCTCGTGCTCTGCTCTGCTATCAAACAAGCACAACTTTGCACCAACACTCGAAGCGTCTTAAATATGTACACATGTGACCTTCAAATCCCAGCCCATCAAGTGTCCTCAGAACGGCTTTGAAATGAAGACTTACTTTGACCACGTAAGTGAATCTCCGAATGTCCTGAATTGCACTTGAGAAGTCTAAGCGGTTGAAAGCCTCTCCCAGGGTACAATAGCCGTGCCTCTGCAAAAACAGACACAGGGCAGTTGAGATCCGTCATTAGTCACTTAGTCAAAATGGAGTGACAGTTAATGTGATCAGTCTGTGCAAATTTTTTTTGATTTTGGGAAAGGGCATTTATTTTTATGATTTATTCCATACTTAGCGCAGAGTAAAAATAGCAATGCTAAATATGTCACGTGTGATCAAGATGCTCCGCTCTGCCATTCTTACACCACTACGGACACAATGACAAAGACAAACACTTGGTAAGGATCCTGTTGCTTTCTCTTGTCGGACAAGCTGGGGAACTTAAGTCACAACGGGGTGTGTTCTAGGCTAAGCTCCCACAGACGCACAGGCCGTCTGCCCGGCTGCTGTGCAGACGCACGCGCATCAACGCCCACGCCCTCTGCAGGGAGCCCCCTGCCCCACGGGTCTAGAGGGCTCCCCGTGGGTCTGAAAGGCGCCCCGCACACCGGGCCAAGGCCTGAGGCCCAGCACTGGGGGGTGACTACGTGCAGTGTCCGGGTGGGGAGCAGAAGACACCCGGCAGTGCTACCCGGGAGCTGGTCATCAGACCCGCAGTACCGGGAAGCCAAGGGAACAGATGGACACAGAGAACGTGTTTTCGGTACTGAAAACCCTGCCGTCTATTTCCGCTGTGTGTCCTTCACGACGGGCCCTCCAGTCTACACTGGTTTGCACAGAGCTGTACACTGGGTGTCAGGAGTCATTCCAAACTCGAGCTTCTGCATTTGAAATCCTGAGAGTATATAGAGATTTTCAAGTCACGGTTGTGGGGTTAGACGAACTCGTGACAGTCCTAGGAACATGAAGTGGCAGATGACCCCTTGCCTAACAGATGGTGGGACAGGCGCTAGCGAGGCAGCTGGAGTGCACACCTGAGTCTCAGACCAAAGACGCCCCATGAAAGTTGATTTGGTTTTGTGCCCAAATCCCAAGAATGGTCCTAATGTGCGCACAAACCAACAAAACACGTGTTTTTAAAACAATGCACGTTATTCATGAGTATCTACTATACACAGACTATTCTCCTGGGAGCTGTGCAGGAAGCAAAGGTTAATTATAGATTATAATCTGAAGCCCATCACTGCTGACATTTCTCCTCCTCACTGAACGGAACTGTAAATACCGGTATAGACACAGACTCCTTTTCAGGTGGCCACCCATGCCACAGCAGCCCCTTTTTGGGGGGAATTAAATCTAACTGACAGACTGCGAACCCCTTGTTTGGGCCACACGAGCCCACCTGCGTGTGGGGGGCCCGGTACCACACGTGGAAGCTCAGAGGCTGTGGGCCACGCAGACAAGCAGCAACAGCACCTGGTCCGTATCAGGTGCTCAGCCCAGAGATGCAGCCAAGGGTAAGAAGCCTGGCTGTGTCCCTGCCCCGGGGCCCACACAACACCTCTGCAGATTCACAAGAAATTTCCCTTGGCTGCTCACGCTGTCCTGACCGGGTCTCTGCTCTGTAGTCAGTGTGGTAACACAGAGCAGACCAAGTACTACACAGGCATGAGCGGCAGCCAGTCAATTTCTGCCCAGCGCTCCTGTGACGGTCTCACTGAGCCTGTAAGCCGAGAGCGAGCTCAAACCCACAGCAGTCCTCACCACCAACCAGCCAGATCAGTCTCCCGGCTCAGAAGCTGGCCCCTAAGCTTCTGGGAAGTGGGGCCACATCAGAACAACCATCACTAACACTTCTGGACATCTTACCCCTACGCTAAACAACTACTTCCTAAACTATGCTCCGCCACTGCGGCCAAGTAAGGCAAAGGAAGAGCTTCTCGGGCTGCAAAAGGGAGGAGGCGTCCGTGGGTACTGAGGAGAGAAGGAGGCGGAGTCCAAGCGAAAGGCCCGCGGCCCACAGAAAAGCTGCAGCCGGCGTGGCAAAAGACAGGAGCAGGACGGGCTCCCACTGCGCTGGACAGCTTCGGACGTCACCACAATGTCACACCGGTTCTAGATGGGGGCCACCCCTGTTCTCTCTGCCCGTAACACACGAGAGCAAGGACACACATGCCAGCAGCACCTGAGGCTCACACCAGCAGCTTCTGGGGAGAGGTAGTGAGAAAATGTCACACCGTCTAAGGGTCCATCCTTGCTCTGAAACAGCCCTCCGGTTGACGCAGATCTGTGGTGGGAGCACTAACCACACACCGCACGTGCACAGAGGTACACACACGTGCGTGCACACACATGCACACACGAATCACCGCTTCAAAGATCCTAGGTTTTCATCTGCTAGAATGTGAGCCAGAATCTCATACTGCAAAAGAGAGAATTTATTTAATATGACATTACGTATTCAACAGAAAACACAAATACACTCTTATTTATAATGGAATACTTACTTCTCTCGTGCTTTCTTTATGGACATAGATCCATTTCTCACGATAAAAACCTAGAATAAAAATTAACTTTGTTTTTAAAATCTGGCAAATCATTTAAAATGAAGATTTTTATGGAACTTCAACAGTTGTACATGGTAACAAAATTAATCTGACTTATACAGAAAAGAGATGCTATCACTTGGTTGAATGTCAACAGAACTGCTCTGTTTCCCGATACCAGTTTAAGAGCTGCTGAAACATCTTGACATGAAAAATGACTTTAGATAGTGCCATATCTTAGCAACTTAGAAGAAAACTAGCTCTATGAGAAACTGCAGTTAATAGCAAAACATAGAGGACTATAAAAATGTGATTTGTATAAAAAAAAGTGATTAGTCATTAATTCTGTGTACTCTAACAATTTTTCTTCTTCTACTTTTGTCTTTTTCACATAACTCAGTCCCAGAGTCTCAAGCACTGTGACAACTCTGTTCTCCGCAGGACCCCGTCTTTTCCAGCAGCCTGAATACCCTAAGACAGAGGCCAGCGACTCCTGCTGCTCGGGCCACAGTTGAGAGTGGGGCCTGTCACGCAGGTGAGCCACGGCCAGGAGGCTCCCTGCCCGGCCGGGCCTGCATGCTTCCCTCGGCTCCCAGTTCAGCTCTGCCCAGGGTCCAGAGTCAAGACCCCTGCCACCTGGGCTTTTTGCTTGGGAGCAAACTGGTAACTGAGCTCACGACCATTTTTCAGTCATTACACATGCATGAGCTGCTTTGTGGGTTTTGCTATCTTTTTTGTTTTAGCAAATCTTGCGAACTAAATGGTGAAGCTGCAAAGAGTCTGACAACCAAGTCAGTGGGCAATACTGCATACAGAGCCGTTATTCACGTGTCGTCCCTTACTTCTTCAGACAGCACCGTCAAAACAATTTAGTATGTCAATATATTAAACAAGTAAAATACCATGAAATTGTTAATAAAAATGATCTTACATTGAGCATTTGTATCATTTCTAAAATGATCCTTTTTCCTCTTTTTGGACGTGTACTCCTGCTCTCCATTACTGAATATTTCTTCATCGTCACTATTTAAGATACTGAAATAAAGACACATTTTATTAAAGACTTTCACACGGAGATCTTCATTTGGCTTTTCTTTTATAAAATAAGATATCGGTTTGCAACTCAGGAGCAACCAGTAACTTTCAAAGCAGCACATTCCAAGTCTGAGGTTACAAGGCTAATGTGTCATCTATCATTTGCGGCGAGAAATCGGAGGTTTACCAGGTGGTTCTGAGGCTGTCAGAGCAGGAAGGGCAGAACGCGGTCAGACCATGCCTAGGTGTTGGGTACACACCACCAAGGGAGGCTCACACTTGACAGCCTTCACTGTGACATGGACGTCACAGACAATACTACAAACACTCGGGAGGTAGGTCAGTGGGAGAACAGGGCGCCCAGTACGGACTCACGGCGTGCTGACTCCTGAGCCAACATTTCCTTCATCCCCCCAGGCTCCCACACTTACCCCTAACCACCACTGCACGGGACGCTGGCTTAGGAAGCACCGACAAACAATACAAACTGTTAAGGCGCTTAACTGAAGGCAGGTGACAGAAAAGGTTGATTTCCCTATTTAAATACATCTAATTAAAAGCTTTCCCAATTTCTCTTTTTCTTTCTCCCCCTCCCCTTTTTTTGGCTAAAATAAGTTAACAATAAGGCAGTAACTCAACAACTTAAATGCGTTTTCTTTAAAAGGTCCTGTACCCAGCACTCCACCCCGTCAAGGGTAAAGGTGCACACAATTTCTATTTTCAACACACCGGCAGTGGGCCAGTTAGAGGCTCGCAGAGAGGTGACGAGCTGGCTGGTGGAGGTCCGGGCCCAACACTCGGGCTGAGGGCTAACGCTGCTGTTCTCCAGCACCCTTGACAAGAAGGTGGTGACAGCTCCACCAGCCAGCGTTTACGTCTCACGAACACAGCTGCCTGCGCCAAGGGAACCCGTTTATCACGGTCAGAGGACACTCACACTGCGCTGGCAACAGCTGTAAATCGCCAGGACAAGTGCAAGTGCACTGACAAAAACATGCAAAGTTTCCCATTCGGTGGCAGGTCCACCAAGGGAACTCCTGGACCCTGGCTGGTCCCATGGTGTCACACTCAACCTTAGGTGAGTTGGGTGTCCTTGATCCAGACCCTGAACACAAGTCAGCTTTTCCAAACTAGAGCCATGAGCACACCAAGGAAGGGCAAACATCTGCTGTTCTCTACTGACCACGCCACGCAGGCGACACAGCCTGAGAACGGCCCCTGCCCCGACGGGAGATCCCATTCCGTCCAGCAGACGCGCGGCAGGACCGGCTGTAGGAGCTGTGTCTTCCTGGCAGGTGTATCACGGTGTGGCGATGGCCCCGGGGGCTCCCCACGCACACATAGAGCGTGGCCATGTGGGGAGTGAAGGTGCTCACTGGACTCAGTCTGGTCCTGGGGACACACCAGGCATGGCGCCCCACTTGGGTCCATACGGATAATCAAGAGAAAACACCCACCCTAAGGAGACTAAGTTACCATTTTCACAAAGTATATCTTCAGTGGTTTTTACACTACCAGGTAAAAAACATACACATATATAAGCAGATAAGAAAAAGAAATGCTTCCAAGATTGAAATTCAACATTTAAAACCATCTTCCATGCTAAGCGAAGTCAGTCAGAGAAAGACATTTATCATATAATCTCTCTGATATGAGGAATTTGAGAGGCAGGGCAGAGGGTTATGGGCGGGGGATGAAACAAGATGGGACTGGGAGGGAGACAAACCATAAGAGACTCTTGATCTCACAAAACAAACTGAGGGTTGTGGCGGGGGGGGCAGGGGGAGGCTGGGTTAGGGACACTGGGGAGGGTACGTGCAATGGTGAGCACTGTGAAGTGTGTAAGCCTGACGATTCACAGACCTGTACGCCTGGGGCTAATAATACATTATATGTTTAAAAAAAAAAAAGGGAAGGAAAGATGGGAGGGAGGGAGGGAGGAAGAAAAAAAACTCTCGTTCCATTTCACGCGCACACAAGCCACTGAGCCACCGCGGTTCAGAGGGAACGCCCTCACTTATCACCTCTGCTTTTACGAGCGAGATCAACAGCGCCAACTCGGATTTAAAAGTCAGGAAACTTCAACAACAAAACCAAACAGCCGGAATAAAAATGAGTAGAACGAACAGACATTTCTCCAAAGATGACACACTGGAGGTCGACAGGCGTAGGAAACGATGCTCACCGTCACCAGTCACGAGGGACACAGTGAGCGGCCAGCTCCCACCTCATAGGACAGCCACCACACCGAGCCTGGAAAATAACAAGCGTTGGCGAGGACACAGGAGCCCCTGTGCCGGTGGGAATGAAGAAGGGCAGCCTCTTCCGAAAACACGTCTGCAGCACCCCCTACAAAAACCAAGCACAGAACCCCCGGCTGACCCAAGCCTCCTCCTGGATAGGTGCCGAGACGTGAAAGCAGACTGTCCACGGGCATCTGCACACCAGCGCTCCCAGCAGCTGGCAGGTGAGAGCCACTCGTGTCTGTGCACACGGGTGGACGAGCACAACGGAAAGTGGTCCCTGCACACAACAGGGCATCGTCCAGCTCGAAACAGAAGGGAATCCCGGCACGCACTAGAACGTGGGGGACTCAGAGGACATCACCCGAGTGAAACAAGCCGTCACGGAAGGACAAAGCCCGCGTGCTTCTGAGGGTCTGCAGGACGTCATGGAGTCAGAGAGCAGGGGGGGCGGAGCTGGAACTGGGCGGAGACATGGGGTCCGAGCACGGGGACGGAGCGTCAGTGGGGAGGGCGTGGGGAGAGCCGCACAGCCGCATGCACACACGCAGTGCCCCCGACACCAGAAGACGGTGAAGACGGGGCGAGGCGTGCTTTACTCACCACAGCGCTCACGCCCTCCCTCTGTGCCCAGCTGTGGTCCCCTTACCACCCCCGACTGTTCTGAGGGAAGCCCCCGACGGGCTCTCTCTCCGGATGACCCCAGTCCTGCCGGGGCGGGTGTGGCGAGTGTCTCCTCACAGACAAGCTCCCGCCGGGCAGGGGCACAGGGTGTCCCCGACGCCTGGGGTGTGTGCCCTGCCGCGGCCCTCACCACGAGGCAGGGCCACACGCTCTGGCCAGGAAGCCCGTCCACCCGCAGCCGCGCCTCGTCTCACCGACGCCCCCCTCCCGGGCCGCCCGCCGTCTTCTGAACACACTATGGCCCCCGCGGTGCCACGCGTCTCCTCTCCTCCCCGGGTTCTGCCCGGGGCGGGAAGCTGCAGCCCCCAGCCCGCCCGCCTGCTCCCAGGCCGGACCTCGCGCTGCACGGGAGCAGGCGTCTGTTCCTCGGATGGGGCTGAGCGGCCCTTCAGAGCACGTCTAAGCGCTCGCCCCGGCTGCACAGCACCACCTCATCAGCCCTCAAAGAGGTCTCGTGCCCCTTTCTCGACGTCTTCCCCTTCCTCTAACGGGACTGTTTGTTCGCCGGACGTGTCCAAGACCTCCCCCGCCTACTCCCCATTTCAGAAGCCATTTTCTCTTCCTGCTGCTCAGGTGGGTGCTTTCCACTCGCCCATCTCCCCGATCCCCGCCCCGTCCTTCTGCACCCCCCCGTCTGCGTGGACCCCTCTGGCGTTACTGTATTCTTCGGCCCCGACTGGCTCTGTCTGTGTCTCCTGCGTCCGCTGAGGGTCTGAGTCCACCCAGCCTTCCCTCCGGCCTTCCCTCCAGCCGAGCGAGCATCTGCATGACCGTTCGGCTCTTCCGCGGGCCCTGCCTGCCTCTGCGTCGGGCAGTTCTGCTGCCGCTGTGTCTGGTTCTCCTGGAGCGCAGGCCTCTGTCAACCCATTCTGCTTGGCATTCTGTGTGTGTTTCCGTGAGTCCCAAACCCGAGGAAGGGTATTGCGCCTGCCGGTGACGGGGCGAGCCGGACAGAGCTGTGGCTAGTGGAGGCCGGGGTCAGAGGGCTCTCCGTGCAAGGCCGCCCTGTGGGATAGCCAGAGCCACAGTGGGAGTGGGTGGGGACAGCCCCAAGGCTCCCCACGCAAATGGTACTCTGGCAGGACAGTGGCGCTAATGCAGCTGCACAGGGAGGGTTCCCAGGGCCTCCCCAGTGCGGGAGTGTCTGGGCAGTGTCCCTGACAGGACAGTACGCGAGGAGAAGCAAACACACGTCGATGCAGTCTCTGGGCTCTCATGGGGGGGGCACCCCGGAGGAACAACTCAGGCGGGGGGCCACCAAGGTGCTCCAGGCTGTGCACAGAGTGCCCTGATGGGACTGCTATCGCCGAAGTGGGCACGGGCCACGGGGGTCTCTGGGCTGTCCATGGAGGGGGCATCCTGACAAGACAGCAGATGGCAGAGTGGGGGCGAGCCAGGATGTCCCGGTGCTCAGTGCAGGGGCGCCCTGGGGGGCGGCTGGCAGGCCCTGCAGCAGCCAAGCAAGGCATCGGAAGCTGAGGCGGGGAGGGTCTGCGGTGTTCCACTGCTCTGCGCCTGCATCGCCTTGGTGAGACAGCGGGGGCTGCAGTGAGCGCTGAGCAAGGTTGCCCCAGTGTGCGCAGTGCTGGGGATACCTCCCTGGGGTGGCTGGGGCTGCTGTGGGCTCAGGGACCTGGGCTCAGGGATGCGGCAGGCCGGTCAGGACGCCTGAACCCTGCTCCCATCCACACTGTCAATGGGAGGGGAAATGTAAGCCGTGAGGCTCACCAGCCCCAGACCCAGAGAGTTCCAGCAGCACTCCACGGTTTGGTACAATTTTAAGGATGTCTCTTTTATAAGCTAGTTATCTTTCCAACGGTGGCTTTTTTCTGTGCCCCAGGGCCGAGGCGTGTGCCCGCAGTCCCTTGGCACGTTCTCCCTGTTGTTCACAGCACCGGGGGTGGGGGCCCTCCCCCACGGTGTCCTCCTCTGTTCACTCTCTGCTTGGTCTCTAGGTCTATTGCGCAGAAGCTCCTCGGTCAGCCCTCAGTTCTTCTTCAGGAGGAACTGCTCAGTCAATAGTGCTGGATTTGGGGTGTCCCTGGAGCTGGTGAATTCAGGGGCTTCCTACGCTGTCATCTTGATCTTGAACACAACCTGATTTGGAAAGAGGACCTCTGGCAATGGGATTAAGTGAAGGGGCTTAAGACAAAATCATCCTGGATAAACCATGGCAGCCCCAACTCCAAGAGCAGAGAAGCCACGGGAAGACTGGCAGGGGGAAGGCCGTGTGACGGCAGAGGCACAGACTGGAATGAGGCAGCCACCGGCCAAGGGACAGAAGGACTGCCACTAACACCATAAGCTGGGGATGGCCCCCGGAGCCCGTCCACACCTGCATTTCGGACTTCCGGCTCCGACGCCACTGACGTTATGGTTACAGCAAAGCGTACCTTTAAATTACTTGAGCTCAGTACTGATCTCGAAAGCGCACGTGAGCTATCAACTCTGCTCTCAAACACAGCAGACGCTGGGAGGGAAAACTCAGCAGACTTGATGCCTCATCAGAAACAGGAAGCACAGCCAACCTCAGATACAAAATGTGGCCACTTTCCCCCGAAACGGAACAAAACCCGGTGACGCCCTCAAACGAACGCGTCCAGGCTGACGCCCTGAGCCGTGCGTCCGTGGCGACGTGGAGCCGGACAGCGCGCGGCTCCTCTCCCCAGCGCCGCTACAGTGCGAGCCCCGGCAGTCCCCGCGACAGGCCACACTTACACGCCGGTCCTCGGCGCAGGCCTGTGTGTGTGTGCACACGCTTTCCAAGAGAAAGACCGAGGGTCATAGCTCATCTTCTCCCGCTGGCCAGATGTGCACATTACTCCTGTTCCTGTTTCGGGTCACTCTTGCATCAGCAATTAGTCTTTCTTACAAAAAGATATTAAAAGGGAAAGTCCAATTTATTTTTCAGAAAGGATTAAAAGCCTGTTTTTAGGACTAACACTTTATTCCTGAATATCTCCCACAACACACCTAGGGACTCTGACGCAGACGTATTACGGGAAGGGGGTGTGGGGCGGGTGGTGGCCACGCAGCCGCACGGTCTGCCCAAAAAGGAGACGCACTGGCCCCCACACGCCACGTGGTTTAGCGAAGGCAGACGCGGTCTCGTGCAGGCTGGGATGGCGTCGTCCCGCAGACAGGCGCGCGGGCAGCCCGGCAGCCGTGCCACCTGTGAAGGAGAAGCCAACCCGAAGTGTGGGGTGTGGGGCGGGCCGGCGCCACCTGGCCCTCACGGACTCCCTGTCACACCGGGCTGACCGCCGCCTCCGGCTGCTGCCCTTCCCGCAGACTCAGCACCAGCGGTGACACCCCCACGGCCACCAACCCCATCACGTCCTCCGCACCTCATGCCACAGCACATAACCTGGAACAACGAAGACAGCCCCAGAACGGAGTTGTAGCAGGGGTCACGGGCCAGAAGCAGCCTCAGGAGACAAGCTCAAGAGACCCCAGAGAGCCGCAGGGACGCCGTGCGTTCAGGGTGCAGGCGGCCACGGGCTTCGGGGATGTGCACCAACAGAGGAAGCGCGAGACCGGGGCCTCCGTGAGGAATCCGTTACGGGATCCACTCCGGAGCAGAGTGCTGGACACCAACAGGACGAGACAGGCAGAGGCAAACGGCTGCCGAGCCAATAACACGTATTTATGTGCAGGACTATGGAGCGCAACACAGCGTGTCATGTCACGTGGCACTGTTCACAGAGAACCAGCACGAGGCCAGCAGCAAACTGCACGGTTTACTGTAGGGAGCTGACAGTCTGTCACTGAACAGAAGGAATGAGGGGACGACACAGAGATGTTCCTCAAACACAAGATGACAGGCTCTCTCCGTGTATGAAAGACCATCCATGGGCAAAAGAGTACAGACACGACGGCGTCTGAAACACGGGTCACTGCAGCCCCACGGAGCAGAAATACGGAGGGCGCGGCTCAGCTCCGCGAGGGAAAGAGCTTGGGATGGGCTCACAGGGCAAAATCAGACACAAACCACGCGTGTGAGAAACACACCTCTGAGAAGACGGGAAACACGTATCGGAATTCATGGGACTCCAGGAAAACAACTGTCACAGGAGATCACAGCATCAAGTATATGTAGTTTAAATATAGATAGATAGATAAAAACCTAAGAAAAGTGAGTAACTTAGACATACATTTTAGAAAGCTAGAGAAAGAATTACTAAAGATAAAAGCAAATCCCAGTAACTAAAAAAAAGGTAGCACTAAAAAATCCAAAGCTAGTTCTCTGCAGAAAATAATCAGCAAGATACAGCACAAGATAGCTTATCAGAGAAATTAAAGTACAAACACTTACATTCCACAATGACAAGAAGAAAATTATCAGTGCAAACAGAAAATTTAAAGACTGTAAAGGACTATATTACAAAATGTTTTTGTAAACTAGAAGAAATAAAACTGATGAACTTGGTAAGACACCACTAAAAAATCAGATTTTTCCTTAGAGGCAGGGATGTTGATTATAAAGTGCACCTAAGAAGCAGAAGACAAGTGTGAGCGAGAGCAGCAGCGAGGGGAAGCGACTCGTCCCCACTGACTCTGAAACACAGTCTAAAACCTCGTGACAACTACCTCTGCTCTGGCTCAAGGCGGCGACACAGGAGGACCCTGAGCCCAACACCCCCCTTGAACACACCAAGGCTCTGTGGGCAAGGAACAACTCTCTCCCTGAGCAGCTCCTCCACACTGAGTGAACAAGAAACACCACCACGGGAGCAGGTGGGAGAGGCTGAGACACAATCTCGCCATGCACCCTACTGAGGCCCCAGCAACACACGATCGGGAGCCAATCACAACCACAAGCCTGTCCCTGAAGAGCAAAGGGCTTGGACCTGCGTGGGGGACTCCAACACTTACAACCTGCATCTGAGAGACAAGCCCTCAAAACATCCAGCTGGGAAGGCCACGGACACAAGGCCAAGGCAAGCGAGAAACGGCTCTCAAAGAGCTCCGTGTGCAGACTCCCCCACCCTGCGGCCCAGCACAGACTTTCTGGGAACGAGGCCTCCTGGCTCTTTATAAGGCGCTGGCCTGGGGTGGGGGGGCTGTTGAAGGGGCAGGCCTACAATCTGACACACGCCTTGGAGCCGACTGACACGACTGACACGGGCTGGAGGGAACCTCTCCGCGCTCTCCTGCCGCATCTGGAAAGGAGCCAACCAGGGACACGGCCAGATCTCCCGGCTCTGGTGGCGAGCAGGGCCACACTGGCGTCCTCTCACACTGCTGCCCACAGGTCTGGCCGCCCGTCAGCCGGAATCGGGGGCTGCCTGAGACCCACCCCCTGAGCACGGCCTGGTCTGGGCGCACTCTCAAGGACTAGGAGCCCGTAAGCAACAAGAGACGGCCTGGACGGTCACGAAGACCTGCGAGGTGATCAAGACCGAGGGCAGGGCTGACTGAGAAGCTGCGTCGCCCAGACGCAGCCAACCCTTCAAGCCTGGGAGAGCTGATGGTTTCCTCTAATGCAGAAAAACCCACACGGAGAGGCAAGTAAAATGAAGAAACAGAGTCGTACGCATGAAACCAAAAGATCAAACCTGAGAAAACAAACCTTAGTGAGACAAAGGTAAGTAACTTACCTGATAAAACGTTCAATACCCGACAGAGTTCAAAGTAACGGTCCTCCGGGTGCTCCCTGAGCTCACGGGAAGAGCGGCCGGGCAGAGACACAGAAAACGCGCGGAAGTACCAGGAGGAGGCCCGCACCACACGCTGCGGCAGGAGGGGCCCACAGCAGACTCACGGAGAGAGCAGGAGGGGGGTCAGCGGGCAGTGGGACTCACCCAGTCAGAGAAGCAAAAAGGAAGAAGAATGAGAAAGAATTAAGTGATCTTAAGGGAATTATGAACACCAAGTGGAGCTGCATTCTCATTACAGGCTCCCCAGAAGGAGAACAGAGAGAAAAAGTGGGGGGCGGGGAACTCATTTGTAGAAACAATGGCTGAGAACCTCTTACCCTGGGGACAGAAACAGATATCCAGACCCAGGAAGCTCAGAGCTCCAGTAAGACGAACCCAAAGGGATCCACACCAAGACACTATAATTGAACCATCAAAAGTTAAGCAGCATGAGAAAAACCATCTGCTGTATACAAGAGAACCCTCTAAGACCACCTGCAGGTTTTTCAGTAGGAACTGTGCCCGCCAGAGGGAATGGCCTAATACATTCACAGTGCTAAAAGGAAAAATAGCTGAGATTACACGACCCAGCAAAGCCGTCCTGCAGAACTAAGGAGAGAGAAAGACTTTTACAAATGAGCAAAATTTAAAGGATTTAATTGCCACCAGACTAGCCTTACAAGAAGTGTTCAAAGGACTTCTTCAAGCTGACACGAGAGGGTACTGATTAGTAACAAGAAAAATATGAAAACATGAATTTCACTGGTAAAGGTAAATATATACTAAAATCCAGAATACTCTAATATTGTAAAAGTTGTGCGTTAATTACTAATAAAGCTAATATAAAGATTTAAAAAATAGTAAAAATACAATGATTTCTTAACAGATACACAAGATTAAAAGATGTAAATTGTGGTATCAAAAACATAACAGGGGTGGTAAGATATAAAGCTTTAGAATGTCTTCCAACTTGAGTTATCAAATTAAAACAGACGGTTATAAATAGAGCTGTTTTATGTGAGCCTTGTGGTGGCCACAAAACAAAAACCTATTGTGGAAACTCAAAAGATTACGAGGGAATAAGGGAAGCATACCAACATAGAAAATCATCAAATCACAAAGGAAAAGACCCAGAGGAGAAAGAAACAGGGAGAAAGAAACATAACTACCAGAAATTAACAAAATGGCAGTTAAGTACAGACCTACCAGTAATGACTTTAAATGAGGAAGGACTAACTTCTGCTGTCACAAGACACAGAGGGGCCAAACGGATAAAAGAACAAGACCCACCTGCATGTGGCCTGACAGACTCACTTGAGATGGATGGACACACAGACTGAATGAGGGGACAAAAGAGGACAGTTCAAGCAAATGGAAACCAGAAGGAAAAGCTGGGGTAGTGATATACACCTCGTAAAACAGACTTCAAGACAAAGGCTATAGTAACAGACACAGAAGGTCACTGCATAAAGATAAAGGGGTCACTCCAACAAGAAGATACAACATCTTTAAGTATTTCTGGATCCAACATAGAAGTACCGAAACAAAAATATTAACATCTAATAATCACAGAGGATATAATACCCTCATTTCATCAATGCATAGATAACCCTCACAGAAAATCAATAAGGCCACAAGAGCCTTACAGGACACATGAAACCAGACAGGACTTAACAGATACACACAGAACATTCCCTCCAAAATTCCTACTTCAATGCACATGGCGCATTCTCCAGCACAGATCACAGGTTGGGCCACAAAACAAATCTTCCTAAATTTAAGAAGATGGAAATGATATCAAATTTGTTTTCTGACCACAATGATATGAAACTAGAAAGCAGTAAGAAGAAAACTGGAAAATTAACAGATGTATAGAGCTACAACAACCCGTTACTGCACAACCAATGGGTCTAACAAGAAAACCAAAGAGAAGTAAGAAAACTTACCCTGAGACAAATGAAAATGGAAAACAACACAGCAACACATACAGAAGTTCTGCAGGGGAATTTCAGAGTCGTAAACGACTATGTGGAAAAAACAGAAAAGTCTCAAACTAACTTCACATCTCAAGGAACTAAAGAAGAAGAAGAAATGAAAGTTAGCAGAGGAAAAGTAGGTACCAAATTTCAGAGTAGTTATAAGTGAAATGCAAAATAAAAAGACATAGGAAAGATCAATGAGACTAAGAGATTTTTCAGAACATAAAATTGACAAACCTTTGGCTAGACTCACCAAGAAAAAGAGAAAATTCAAATAAAAGTTAGAAATAAAAGAGGATATATTACAACTGATACAGAAAATACACAGAATCATAAAAGACTATTAGAAACAACTATGCACCAACAAACGGACAAAAGAACCACATAAATTCCTCAAAACTTACAACCTCAAAGACAATCATGAATAAACACAACATCTAAACAGACCTTTTACTACCAAGAAGATTGATTCAGGAAACAAAAACCTTCCAGTAAACCAAAGTCACGACCAGATGGCTTCACTGATGAATTCTGCCAAACATTTAAAGAAGAACTAAAACTGATCCTTTTCAAAGTTATCAGCAAGAAAAGGAGATGAAGGAATGCTTCCAAACTCATTTTTTTAAGGAAGTCAGCAGTGCCTTGATACCCAACTGGACAAGAACACCAGGAGTGAAGAAGCTTACAGGCCTGTATCCCTGATGAATACAGATGCAAAACCCTCAGTCAAATATCAGCAAACGAGGGGCGCCCGGGTGGCTCAGTGGGTTAAGCCTCTGCCTTCAGCTCAGGTCATGATCTCAGGGTCCTGGGATCGAGCCCCGCATCAGGATCTCTGCTCGGCAGGGAGCCTGCTTCCCCCTCTCTCTGCCTGCCCCTCTGCCTACTTGTGATCTCTGTCAAATAAATAGATAAAATCTTTTAAAAATACCAGTAAACAAAATTAACAATTAAACAAAATTAACATCATGTTAGAAGAACTATGCACCACGATCAAATGGAATTTATTCCAAGGATGCAAAGATGGTTCAACATCTGCAAATCCATCAATGCTTAACAAAAGGAAGAACAAAAATCATATGATCAACACAACAGATACAGAAAAATCACCTGACAAATTTAATAGCCATTATGGCAAAAATTCTCAAGGAAGTAGGTATAGGTATCAAGACCACAGCCTCACACCAGTCATAACGGCTAAAACCAACAAGTCAGGAAACGACAGGTGTTGGCGAGGACGCGGGGAAAGGGGAGCCTCCTGCACTGCTGGTGGGAATGCACGCTGGTGCGGCCGCTCTGGACAACAGCATGGAGTTTCCTCAGAAAGTTGAAAACAGAGCTACCATGCTCTGTTTTGATATCAAAATTTGATAATTTCGATAGGGATGGCCCGAGTCTGTAGATTGCTTTAGGTGGCATGGACATACTCATACCACTTCTGGGTATTCACCTGGATAAGATGAAAATACTGCTGTGAAATTACATCTGCACCCCCGGATCACTGCAGCATTGTGCACGGTAACAAAGACATGGGGACAACCTAAGTGTCCATCGATGGATACAAGGACAAAGAAGACGGGCCTGTGGACATACACCACCATATTATTCAGCCGCGAAAGAGCATGCCATCTTGGCATTCCCAACAACACAGGTGCACCTTCAGAGGGCCGTACTGAGTGAAATCAGTCAGATGCAGAAGGACAGACACCAGACGATCTCACTTCTATGTGGATCGACACATGACAAGTGACGCTCACAGATACAGAGACCAGAGAGATTGCTGACCGCTGGTCACCAGAGCCAGTAGGCGGGAAATGTGCCAAATGAGTACCGGGGGTCAAAGTTCACCGACTTCCCCGTAAAAGGTGAGCCTGGAGGACAGGGGTCTGGCGTGGTGACTGGAGTCGAGGACGCTGTAGCACACATTCGCGAGCTGCTGACAGAGAAAACCCTACACGTCCTCCTCACCAGAAACAATGTGTAAGGACCGGAGGGGACCCTGTTCCCAGGACTGTGCTGGTCATACCACACCACGTACAAACACTGAATCGTCGTGCTGCACGCCCGAGACTTGGCTAATGGTAACATCAGTGCACCTTGACGGAAACAACGGGAAACAAATGGGATCAGCGAGACCTGGGTAAAGAACTCACTGATCTACACAATACGAAATGTGGTAAGTCCACATGCACTGATGTCAAATTACTTCCACAATGAACAGCGGCAAGAAAGGCTGACGCACACAGTCCCATGAACGCACCTTGATGTCAGGAGCATGCACGGAGACCACCGTATCAGAACACACAACATGCGCCCGCCCTGCCCCCCTCCCCCGGGGCACCCAGGCCTTGGCAGCCCTCCGCAGAGTCTTGTGCACATGGGAACAAGAGGAGAACTCTGTCCCCCCAGTGCTCCCTGCTCGCCTCTCCTCTACCAGCACATGCATTTCCTCAACCTCTCAGCCAGCCCTGGGAGCTCTCGCTGCAACACACACCCCCACCTGCACCTTGTCACCTCCCCCAACACCTCCATCGTCCCCATGCCATGACCACCTCTCTCACCTCCCCCAGAACCTACACCTGTCACCTCCATTATCCCCATGCCATGGGGATTACTGTGAGTCTTTGCTCTGCCTTAGTCTCCCACAGCCCATTCCTAACACAGCGGGCAAAAGGAGCCTGTGAAAACCTGACCCGAACTGACTTTTCCTCCATGGAGCACCTGGGACTGCTCCCTCCCTTGGGGAGAAGCCTACGTCCCCACAGCATAGGAAGAGTGTCGTGACTGGCCCTGGTTCACCGCAGCATCTGGTATCCTGCTGCCCTTGCTGAACGTACTCCTGCCCCGCACCCCCTGCCTCCTCTCAGCAGACCCCTTCCTCAGGGAGCCCCCATCCACATTTCGATGTACCCCCCCACGCCAGCTGGTCCCCTTCGCAGCACTCGTCACGTGGAACAAGCCACAGGCCGCACTCATTTCATCCCCTTCTGTCCGTCGCACCAGAAGGACAGTTCCATCAGGGCCTGGGTTTTGGGTTTCCACGTTCTGTTGGCCCAGCATGGCCAACACCTTGTGTACCGAGCACGGACAATGGTACGGTAAGAACCAGGCAGCTCTCAGGTCTGGCTCATGGCGGGATCTGTCCATGCGCCCAAGGGACAAAGGAAGATGCGGGACCCTGTTTGCAAGCGGCTCTTTTCTGGAGGGGACGCGACAATGGTGTCCTTCCTGCCTGCGAGTCACCCCCCCCGCCTCAGTGAGGTGTCCGGTCACAGGCCCTCCTCCCACAGGTGTCAGCGCGGCGGCTCGGAGGGCTAACAGGCGCTCTGTGGGCCACGAGGGAGTCAGTTAAAACCTGCAAAGCGTCCGATTCCAACACCTTAAGTGTGCTGGATAACAGGAACAGAGCTTCAGGCTTCTGAGAACAAGCCCGCTGTCTTCAGACGGCCGGGGCAGCGCGCACTCCGGTTGCCCCACGAGACTCGGAAGTCAGAGGAGAAGGAAGGAGCTCTGCCGGAGCCCCCACAAGGCCAAAACTGCTGCGCAGCACTGGGGGCCGTCGGGCCCGGAGCGGGCGGTCCGTAAGCACGAGTCTCCCGGATCCGTGGAAGAATGAGGAAATGGGGGCACAGCGGAACCACCAGGGAGCGAGCACTGCACTGCACGAGCTGATGAGAGGAAAGGAGGGAGGGAGGAGTGAATGCACAGTGGCCCCGCGGGGTCCCCAGGGGAACATCCCCCTCTTCCATTGCCTAGCAGCTCACGTCAGGGTTAAGAATCTGCTAAGTGGGTCTATTTAAAAAAAAAAAAAGAACGAAGCAGAACGGAAGCTTTGGGTATTGGCGAGAGCACCGCTGAGACAACAGGTCACGGAATGTGAGCCGGACGCAGCCGCGAGGAGAGGGCACAGGCAGGCCAGTCGAAATCACGGTTTCAAGACCCGGACGCCGACACTCAAGGTTTCAGACCACAGGGACAGGCCGCCGGGGGGGAGGCGAGAAGATGGCCCAGGAGCGGAGGTCCAGCCGGAAGCGGCCAGGCCGTGTGAGCGCCCCGGACAGACTCCGAACTCACGCTCGGTGACAAACGGTCTCGGCTCAGAACGCGTCCGCGCGGCCCTCGGACATCGGACGAGACAAGCGGGACGCAGCTGGTTGACTCCGCGGAAGAGGACGCGACCTGAGACAGAGCTCTGGCTTTCCGTGCTACGTGCTACAGGACGGTACTCCTCTTGCTTTATGACCGGCGAAAATGCAGTATGAAAACACAGTCAGAGCCCGGCACTGACGATCCACAGGACATCATTCCTCACCAAGGCAGCAACAACACACGCCGCCCGAGACACTCAACGCGGCGCCGGACGCTGCTGAACCGCACGTTCTACGGCGCACAGACTTCCAGGCTTCCTTCCAGCCGCTGAAGAAACGATCTAAGGAGGGCTGAGCCAACGAAGATCCTCAGGGAAAAACACAGATGACAGGGGTGCTTCTCCGACTAAATAAAGGTGCGGGGGAATGTCTCCTCACCGAGGCCCTGTGGCCAACAGGACCAGCTCCCACTTCAAGGCCCAGATGACCTCACGAGCCCTCCCCATCACCATGATCTGAGAACCGTTCTGCGTTCTCATGAGGGAACCAAAAACACAGCCTCTTTCCTTTTCCCTTGAGGGAACCCACAACTTAAAGATGTTCTTTAAAGAATTCAACTAACTTTGCATACCCTGGGAACTGTTAGAGTTGATGGTACTTTCTGTGGTGCCCCACATTTACAATGCCTTCCGATGCTCCACCCATTGAGAACCAAATGAGCAAAATCAGCCTTAAAATACTCAAACTTGGGGGGCATCTAAGGGGTGCACTCGGAACAGCGTCCGATTCTTGATTTCAGCTCAGGTTGTGATCTCAGGGTTGTGAGTTCAAGCCCCACATAGGACTCGGCGCTCAGCACGGAGTCTGTTTTCTCCCTCTCCCTCTGCTCATGCGCTCTTGCTCAAATAAGTAAATAAATTTAAAAAAAAAGAAAAAAGAAAAAAAACCCTCAAACTTGGATTGGAAACAATGGTTAAGGAGAGGCCAATAAAAATAATGCAATGAAAAGGTTTACTAACCACAAAGGGAGAAAACCTTAGAAATGTCACCATTAAAACAGAGCTGAGCACACCCCCCCATCACACTGCAGCCTCCCAAGACGAGGAGGGCCTCCCGTCTCTGGAGCCCCCCGAGACTACAGTTACTGACAACAGTGCAATCCGATGGGAAAGGCTCTGACATCTCAAAGACATGCAGTGTCCAGACACTCCTCTTCTGCCTTCCCTTTGCAAAAATCATACAAGACTGTCACCAGAGAGAAAACTGCATGCCAACCAGGCCCTGATGGAGAGATTGAGCCGGATTATTCCTTAGTACGGTTCTCCCCACGGCTAAGCCTCAGGGTCTGTTTGGATGCTCCCCTTCTCCTGGTCCAGTCCGTTAGCTACTCTCTCGTTGATTCTGCGCCTCCCCACCGTCCGGCTGCATGGGCGCTGCGATGGGCACACACTCAGCCTCCCTCACCAGCCTGGGTCTGCTAGAACCCCGGACTGGTTGTCCCCTCGTCCTCGTGCAGCCCAGAGGATCGACCTGGTATCGGGCATCCACAGCTTAGCGAGCAAACCTCCTCAGAACGGGAGCCGGACGGACCCCCCGGAGAGCACACTGTGCTCTGCAGTACGAGACGTGGTAAGCCCACACGTCCCTCACATGAAGAACAAACCATCAGAACAGGGGTGAACATTTGCTCTGTCATCACTAACCTCCGTAACATCATGAATGCTGCTTTGAAAAGCAGCTTAATCAGGATTCAAAGTGTGAACCGACTGGCTACCCCCGAACCACCATGCTGAACTGGGTGATTTCTTACCTATTTCCTCCGCACTTTTAATACTAAAATGAGGCGAAAAGAGAATAGAGGGATATATTTTTTTTCTCTCTCTTTTTTTTTTAAATTTTTTATTTATTTTCAGCGTAACAGTATTCATTGTTTTTTCACCACACCCAGTGCTCCATGCAATCTGTGCCCTCCCTAATACCCACCACCTGGTTCCCCCACCCTCCCACCCTGCCCCTTCAAAACCCTCAGGTTGTTTTTCAGAGACCATAGTCTCTCATGGTTCACCTCCCCTTCCAATTTCCCTCAATTCCCTTCTCCTCTCCATCTACCCTTGTCCTAATAGAGGGATATTTAAAGGTCTTCTATTTTCATGCCCATTACAAAAAAAAAAAAAAAAAAGATTAAAAAAGTTGGTTAGATGGTGATTCACAGACCTGTACCCCTGGGACTAATAATACATTATATGTTTATAAAAAAATTTTTAAATTTTTAAAAAGTTGGTTAGAATCTTGATTGCCTAAATGATTTTTACAACAATTTTCCTAGTTTTAGAAAGCCTACCCGAAACCAAAGAATTGGGAGTGCTGTTTGAGTCAAAGACATTCAGAGGAAGACAAGATCATTTTATACAGCAATTTGAAACGGTGGTTACCTATGGTTTTATTTTCTTTATCAAATTTTAAGTTCAAAATTAAATTGCTTTTTCTTCCAGAGAAAGAAAAATATCAGACATTTGTTGGAGTTCTGGGTCATCGGTGGCTTTTCCCTACAGGTTTGGATACACATTTTATGGGAAGAGGAAAAGGGGGACAAAGACAAAGAAAAAAGGTGGAGTGGGGAAGAAGCAGCTACTAGATTGGACGTCGTAAAGACGGAGTGCTGGGGCGCCTGGGTGGCTCAGCAGGTTAAAGCCTCTGCCTTCGGCTCAGGTCATGATCCCAGGGTCCTGGGATTGAGCCCCACATCAGGCTCTCTGCTCCGTGGAGAGCCTGCTTTCTCCTCTCTCTCTGCCTGCCTCTCTGCCTACTTGTGACCTCTGTCTGTCAAATAAATAAATAAAATCTTTAAAAAAAAAAAAAAAAAGACGGAGTGCTGGCTCTCCCTTCGCCTCGCCATCGGCGGGCGGTCCACAGCTGATGCACGACAGCCGTGTCAGTAAGGGCACCAGGTAGTTTCCACCACACGCAGAGAAGGGCCCGTGAGCAAAGCTTCTGACTTCAAGGGGCTCTGGAAGCAGTGTGAGTGGGGGCGGGGGAGTGAGACAGGCGGACACAGAGTCTATCATGCAAAGAAAATGGGTCTGACTGTATTCTCTGACTGTGTGTATACAGAAGGCATTTAATTCTTAGATGTTTAAAACGTGTGGGATGAGGGAGGAAAATGCACGAGGAAAAAACCCACAAACATGCAAATTCCTCAGTGTCGGAGGAGCAGTAGTGCCGTTTGATACGCACAGCCTGCTGACCCCCCAGAACGCTGACTGCAGAGTCCTGCACAATTCGGTCATCATCAGGAGTCCATCAGACACCAGACATTTCCGGATGTATTTGACCAAGCTCAAATTTAAATAATTTGCCATGAAAACTGTAAGATAAAAAGTAACTTCGAAAATCCACAGCCATGTAACATCATCTAATACTAGTAGCATATATAATTACCAATCTTATATAAAATTTACAGCCATGAATATTGAATAAAATTCGGAATGGCAGAGAAATGTCACAATATAAGCTCAGTAAATATAACATGTTATCTTTACTATAATCTGAAATATAAATTAATTTCTGCTTTAAATGCTGCAAAAACCTATCTCTAGGCTAAAGCTTCTAAACTTCTGTCAAAAAAAATCAGACGGCCTGAAGCAAAAATACTCTTGGGACTATATCAAAATAAAAAGCTTCTGCACAGAGAAGGAAACAATCAGCAAAACCAAAAGGCAGCCTCGGATGGAGAAAGAGATTTGCAAACGACATATCAGATAAAGGGCTAGTATCCAAAATCTATAAAGAGCTTATCAAACTCAACACCCAAAAAATAAATTATCCAACTAAAAAGTGAGTGGAACGGGGCACCTGGGTGGTGCAGTTATGCGTCTGACTCCTGGTTTTAGCTCAGGTCATGATCTCGGGGTTTGTGGGATTGAGCCCTTTGATGGGATTCAAGCTCAGCGGGGAGTCTGGGTGAGATTCTCTCCCTCTGCCCCCTCAACACATGCATTCAAGTGCTCACTCTTGAAAATAAATAAGTCTTTTTTTTTTTTCATAATGGGCAGAATGAACAGACATTTCTGCAAGGAAGACATCCAAATGGCCAACAGACACATGAAAAAGTGCCCCACATCACTCAGCATCAGGGAAACACAAATCAAAACCACAATGAGATCCCACCTCACACCAGTCAGAATGGCTAAAATTAACAAGTCAGGAAATGACAGATGCTGGCGAGGATGCAGAGAGAGGGGAACCCTCCTACACTGCTGGTGGGAATGCAAACTGGTGCAACCACTCTGGACAACAGCACGGAGGTTCCTCAAAAAGTTGAAACTAGAGCTACCCTATGACCCAGCAATCTCACTACTGGGTATTTACCCTAAAGATACAAATGTAGTGATCCGAAGGGGCACGTGCACCCAAATGTTTATAGCAGCAATGTCCACAATAGCCAAACTATGGAAAGAACCTAGATGCCCATCAACAGACAAATGGATAAAGAAGATGTGGTGTATATACACAACGGAATATGACTCCACCACCAGAAAGGATGAACACCCACCATTTGCATCGACATGGATGGAACTGGAGATTATGCTGAATGAAATTAGATAAAGACAAGTACTGTAAGATCTCACTTATATGCGGAATTTAAGAAACAAAACAAACGAGCAAAGGGGGGGGGGCAGGGGGGAAGGGAGAGAGACAAACCCAGCAACAGCCTCCTAACAACAGAGATGCACATTTGGTCAGCAGAGGCGGTGAGGGACGGGGAAAACAGGTGAGGGGGATTGAAAAGCACACTTATCATGATGAAAAATAATAAAATGATTTAAAAAATCAGATTGCCCATCAGTTAAAAATACAGTTGGTAATTATGCAAATGCCAAGTAAAAACATAGAATAAAATCAACTGCTTGACCCACAACACCTTGAAGGAGAGGATCTGAGACCTTCCCAGTTCTCCAGCCGTCCCAGCAGCACCAGCGATGCAGACGGCCACCTCTCACACCGTGCTTCTGAGCTTGTGTGGCCTGTGTCATCGGGATGCACAGCTCCCCGCACAGAGAAAACCCCACCTTCCTCTGAGTCTAGTGCTCTAGCTGATGAGGTGTGAGCAAGCACGACCACGTCTCCTCCTCTCCTACCCTACTGACCGGGATGCAGACGCTGAGAGCGATACTCCACCTCGGGCTGAGCAGAGGATACTCCGCTCTTGGGACAGCACAGCTGCCGCACAGAATGTCCTTCTTTCCCGGAGCAAACTCACTACACCCGCTCAGGCTCCCAAGAGAGAAAAATGCATTTTTTTGCACAAGGTCTCGGACGCATGCCACCAAAACCATATCCTGATATACTGAGATTCCTTAGCTATAACATGGGGTTAACATAATCCCTTTCTCTCAGATTATTGGAAGGATTAAATGTCTTCAACAGAAGAAAGCAGCACCTATGGGAAGGTTCTAGACCATCTACTAGGCTCAGTCTTCCCCTAAATAATGTGTGGCTTCTCATCAGCCCTGAGTATGGGCGAACTCAGCCAATGACAAGGTGCTCACCGTACGTGGGCAGTAGGCAAAGGACAGGGTCTGTGCAGCTGTAACTTACACGCTGTGAGTGAGAGCACGCGGGTTATTCTCTCTCTCCAGGTCCTGACTCCAGGATTCGCATCGCTTCCAGCCATCTTCTGTCTTAATCCAGCTCCATCCAGGAGATCTCCAGTCCTGACCCAAAAATGGCATAGTTCTCCTGTAAAAGAAGTAATTTACATTAAAAACGTATGTGCAGTTAACAAGTTTCCTTTCATTTAGAACATTTGTTAATTAATTGTAAAGAATAAAGTTCTTAATATTTAAATGCCTACACATTCCCTAAAAGCTCAGGAGACCTTGATGGTTACACAGCACCTTGATGTGTACTAACACATCAAGACAGGATACAGACTGGGGGACTGACTAGCTGGCCACTGCACAGGTCAGGACAGGCTCAGCAGAGCTACCATCTCAGCTCTTCCCCGCAGTCAGCGGGGGTCAGGGGAGGAGGAAGAACGGGGAGTTATCACACCAGAGAAGATGCTCTTCACTAGAAACCAGAAGCAACGGAACACAAGACATTCTGCTCTGCACTGTGCGCTCTCCAGTTCAGCTGAAGCTTACAGCGTGAGATGTTGAGAAGTGAGAACAGGGAGTGATCAGATCGAAGAACTGGACTTTCCCCTGGGGGCAGCAAGGGGCCCAAGGAAGGGACTTTAGAACGTAAAGGATCCGATGAGAGTCAAGCCTTTCGGGAGCCTCGGGGACCCCCTGTGAGGAGGGAAGCTGGAGCTGGCCAGGGTGGGGGTGGCACCGGAGGGAGGAGGAGCGAGATCTGGTGGTCCCAGAACACTGGCCACCAGGTCGGAGTGTGGCCGCACTGGAGGAGAGAGAGTCTAAAAGCATTCAGGAGGCAGAGTCCAGGAGCAGCCAAGGACTTCCGTCTTGCACGCTGCGTGTCTGGCCCTTGCGTGGAGCCCAAGGGAGCCAGCTGCCACGTGCTCAGCTAACCCAGGTAGGCCCACCGGGCAGGGCCACGTGTCCCACTGGCTGGATGTGTGAGGGAAGACCAAAGACAGCCAGGGTTAGCTTCTGGCACCTAAGAGATGCTGATTTCAGTTCTGGACAGGCCTGTTAGCTTTGCTGAACCCATGGCAACAGGCACTGTCCTGGAATCCACATGTGCGAATCCAGGTGTAAAAATTCTGACCTTAAAAATGAGGACACAGATATTATTACTTTCATAAAGCTCACAAGTTGGTGGGAGCGAGACCTTGAATACTAGCTCTTCCACTGCCTGGAGTGACCTTCCTCTCGCTCACTGGTTCTCCACCCTGGCTGTGCATTAACATTACAGCCTTGGAAGCTGCTAGAACATACACTGTTAGCTTCACCCCAGACAGTTAAACAGGAGAATCTACGGGTGACAGGAGCACACAAGGGAGCTCAGTAAACACTGGGCAAACGAATGCATATAAAGAGCCGTGGCTCAGAAGAGAGAGGAAGGCTGGAGACCAGGACAGGAAACTCACCAGCATTCAGGTAGTAAGCAAAGCCACAGGAATGATACCACAGGAGAGAACACACAGAGCCAAGGGAAAAACTCTAAGGGACGAGGACATTTGAGGGCCAAGAGGTAGAGGAGCCAGAAAGGGAACCGAAGAGGAAGAGCCAAAGAGCTGGAGGAAGGGAGCAGGAAGCCAAGAGAGGAACGTATTTTAAGAAAGGAATGATTGATGCAGAAGAATGATACTGGACCATTTCCTACACCACACACAAAAACAGACTCAAAATGGATGAAGGACCTCAACATGAGAAAGGAATCCATCAAAATCCTTGAGGAGAACACAGGCAGCAACCTCTTCGACCTCAGCCACAGCAACTTCTTCCTAGGAACATTGCCAAAGGCAAGGGAAGCAAGGGCAAAAATGAACTATTGGGACTTCATCAAGATCAAAAGCTTTTGAAGAGCAAAGGAAACAGTCAACAAAACCAAAAGACAACTGACAGAATGGGAGAAGATATTTGCAACGACATATCAGATAAAGGGCTAGTATGCAAAATCTATAAAGAACTTCTCAAACTCAACACCCAAAGAACAAAGAATCCAATCAAGAAATGGGCAGAAGACACGAACAGACATTTCTGCAAAGAAGACATCCAGATGGCCAACAGACACATGAAAAAGTGCTCCCCATCACTCGGCATCAGGGAAATACAAATCAAAACCACCATGAGATCCCACCTCACACCAGTCCAAATGGCTAAAATTAACAAGTCAGGAAATGACAGATGCTGGCGAGGATGCGGAGAAACGGGAACCCTCCTACACTGTTGGTGGGAATGCAAGCTGGTGCAGCCACTCTGGAAAACAGCATGGAGGTTCCTCAAAAAGTTGAAAATAGAGCTACCCTATGACCCAGCAATGGCACTACTGGGTATTTACCCTAAAGATGCAAATGTAGTGATCCAAAGGGGCGTGTGCACCCCAATGTTTATAGCAGCAATGTCCACAAGAGCCAAACTATGGAAAGAACCTAGATGTCCATCGACAGATAAATGGATAAAGAAGAGGTGGTATATATATATATACAATGGAATACTCTGCAGCCATCAAAAGAAATGAAATCTTGCCATTTGCAATGACGTGGATGGAACTAGAGGGTATTATGCTGAGTGAAATAAGTCAATCAGAGAAAGACAATTATCATAGGATCTCACTGATATGAGGAATTTGAGAGGCAATGTGGGGGGTTTGGGGGGTAGGGAGGAAAAAGTTAAAAAAGATGGGATTGGGAGAATGACAAACCATAAGAGACTCTTAATCTCACAAAACAGAGGGTTGCCAGGGGGAGGGGGAGAGGGAGAGGGTGGTTGGGTTATGGAAATTGGGGAAGGTGTGTGATATGGTGAGTGCTGTGAAGTGTGTAAGCCTGACGATTCACAGACTTGTACCCCTGGGGCTAATAATACATTATATGTTAATAAAAAATTAAAAATTTAAAAATTTAAAAAAAAGGAATGATTGAGAGAGAGGACAACACTTAACAAGCTAGCAGAGTAAGAACTGAAAAGTATATATTGGATTTAGCCACAAAAAGGTAGCAGACAACCTAACCAAAAGTAGTTTCCATAATGTCATATTAATCTCAGGGGCTCCTGGGTGGCTCAGTGGGTTAAAGCCTCTGCCTTCGGCTCAGATCATGATCTCAGGGTCCTGGGATCGAGCCCCGCACGGGGCTCTCTGTTCAGCGGGGAGCCTGCTTCCTCCTCTCTCTCTGCCTGCCTCTCTGCCTACTTGTGATCTCTGTCTGTCAAATAAATAAATAAAATCTTAAAAAAATAATAATGTCATATTAATCTCACATCCAAGTAGACTTGGGGCATTTCGCTAATGTGGAATATTTCTAACAGAGTACCTGAGAGACAGAAATGTTCAAATATCATCTCCCAACTATATTATTACAACTAACAAAAAACAGGCTATTAAGTAGACATTTATTTTTTTTTTTTTTTAAGATTTTATTTATTTATTTGACAGACAGAGATCACAAGCAGGCAGAGGCAGGCAGAGAGAGAGGAGGAAGCAGGCTCCCCACGGAGCAGAGAGCCCGACGCGGGGCTCGATCCCAGGACCCCGAGACCATGACCCGAGCTGAAGGCAGAGGCTTCAACCCACTGAGCCACCCAGGTGCCCCTTAAGTAGACATTTATACAGGCTTAGAAGAAACAAAAAAAAATTAGAAGAAAATTCTAAGCCTTCAACAGTATTCCTGGGTCAACTCTTAAGTGCTCACTTCCTTTTTTTTTTAAGTTTTTTTTTTTTTAAAGATTTTATTTATTTATTTGACAGAGATCACAAACAGGCAAAGAGGCAGGCAGAGAGAGAGGAGGAAGCAGACTCCCCGCTGAGCAGAGAGCCCGACATGGGGCTCGATCCCAGAACCCTGGGATCACGACCCGAGCTGAAGGCAGAGGCTTAAACCCACTGAGCCACCCAGGTGCCCCTCAAACTCTTATTTTAGAAGATACCTCAGAATCATTATTTAAATCTCAGTACTATTTTTGTAAGTTCTTTTTTAAAAAATTTATTTACTTGAGACAGAGAGAACACAAGTGGAGGGGAGTGTCAGAAGGAGAGGGAGCAGACGCCCCACTGAGCAGGGAGCCTGATGCGGCACTCGATCCCAGGACCCTGAGATCATGACCCCGAGCTGAAGGCAGATGCTTCACCTCCTGAGCCACCCAAGTGCCCCTGTAAGTATCATCTTGCAGACTTGCTTCAAGCCACCAATCACCCAAAATGCAGAAGTCAGTTGTTATCTGAAATTGTCTCCAACAGTATGTGCTCCTCCCAAAGAAGGCAGGTGCAAACCATGATGGAGAAGATGCTGCTTAAGAAGTAATCTAGTCTCATAAAAACCAGACGAGAGAAAAATGTCTGGGACCAACTGCGACAGTTGCCAACGTATCTCCTGATGTCATATATGGCAGATTCAGAAAAACCGGTATTTTTTAAAAAGTGGCCAGCAAGCAGAACACTGCTACACAGACCAAATATAGATTACTCCAGTAACAGGCAAACACAGACCAGCGCGTTATTATGCTATATGTCCCTTTCCTGAAGGTGTACTACCTAGTCCAAGAACTAAACAGACAAGAGCCACATCTTTATCCATTCATCAGTGGAAGGACATTTGGGCTGTTTCTATTGTTTGGCTATTGTGGGTAATGCTGCTAGAAACATCAGGGTACATGTACCTCTTCAAATCTGTATTTTTGTATCCTTTTGGTAAATACGTAGTAATACAATTGCTGGGTCGAGGTGGGGGATGCGCTAGGTGGGAGACGGACATTAAGGAGGGCACTTGTGATGAGCACTGGGTGTTTGATGTAAGTGACGAGTCACTGAATTCTACTCCTGAAACCAAAAATTACACTATATGTTAATTATAATTTTTAAAAATTTTGAAAAAATAGGTAAGAGCAAATGAGAAAACTCACACAAATAATACATGTAAATATACTTAAAAGAGATTTTACAATGTATATGTATGTACTGAATGAGCAATAAAGGGAGAATAACTAAAAGAAATTCGGAATAAAAAGCAGATCATTTGGGACCTCTGAAGAAAAACCAGGGCACCATGCTGGCCTTAAAGCACAGTTAAATCTTAAGTAAATGGGAGACAACAGGGAAAAAAAAAGCAATCACAGAAATGGTGGGCACACACACACATGACACCTTTGAGAATAATAAACAGAACAGGTTGGCTGAAATAGAGAAATCTTTGGGAAGGTTGGTAGGCAGGTTGGAAAAGTGACGACTGGAAGCCAGATCATGGAAAACTGGAATGTCAAAGCTGTTTGGACTTTACTCTCCAAATAATTAAGAGTTTTTAGGCAACGTGGTGGTAGGAGCAGTGTTATTCTGAAGATAACCTGCCAGGTCATGTGTGGTAAAGGGTGTGAGAGAACGGAGACAGAAAGCACAGCTCGGGGAACAGAAACCTCCTGCCAACACCTCAGCTAACAACCTGTCTTAAAACGTGAGGACGCACCAACCCTGCCCTTGTCCATGTAGGCGCGACGCCCACTCACCACTTCAGACACTTCTATTCAGGACTCCAAAGCAACGCCCGGAACATTTACGCGAAGCTTTCACGTGAAGTTAAGAGTCAGCCTGGTGTCTCGAGTAAGATAATCATCTCTTTTGCAGCAACCCCTGTGAGAAATCACAGGGTTAGCCCGAGCGCTCAGGGCTGCTTCTATTTACACAGGTTGGAAGCAATGAAGCCCAGCTCCACAGACCACGGAAATAAAAACAGAACATTCCTAAGGTTTTTAATCTCCAACACAGACGAAAAGATCTGTTCTGCTGTAGCTGTGCACACTTCATAGGTCTGACATAGGTTCTCTGGATCTCAATGAAGCTTTATCTGAAATTATAATTCCATACAGTCCACGAACTAAGGCAGACTCCGGTAGAAGAGTTATTAGAAACAACAACAAAAAGCCATCCGGGAAAAGCAAGAAAAAAAAGAAAAAAGACAAGGAGCAATTTGAAATGCCTGGGATCAAATTTTCAAAAACACTCCCAACCTGGGGCATCTAAAATCGCAGACAGAAAAAACATTACTACACTTCTGGAATGAGGAACAGCCCACCACTTTTACAGGAATTTATTGATCTGTCTTGCTAAAAGACCTGAATTGCTATAACTTCCTAAGTTTTAATTAAAATCACATTTGGTTTGAAAAATTTCAAATACAAAAATAAAGGCAAAACTTACTCCTCAAAATGAAGCACTTAAGAACAGCTACTCAAAGGGCGGCTACGAAACAGCTACAAGGATTTGCAACTTATGCACATTTCAGGTTAACTGATGTCAGCCAGCAAAGGGGCTAAAGTCTTACACGTCCTCCCTTAATCTCTGTCGTATGTAGCAGGACGCGGGAGGACAGGACCTCCCCAGGTTGCCCAGCCCAGAAGAAATCCCAGGAGAGACGCAGAACCAACCAAGACACGTCCTCCTCCAGCGAGCATCCCATCTCAGCTGGTTCGATCCTAGCACACGCCCTCCGGCTCTCAGGCGGAGGCAGGCATTCCTTCGAATAACTTACCTGCACTATCTCAGCCCCCAACCGCCCCAAAAGACAGAAAATGCTACCATCCCCCCTTTTACAGCCTTATTTCTCCTTTTATAGACCCAAGCGCAGCCCAGCGACGGCGGAGCTGGGAGTCACATCTGGGGAGCGTCCGGGCCCGGGCTCTATCACCATGTTTTTATACCATTTCCCGGGCACCCTGTGAAAAGGAAAGGCCATGCACTTGTGGGGTTTTAGGTGTCACCTTGTATTACCTAAGTCACTCAACATGGTCTAATGACTGGTCTAAATATGAAAACACGAAGGAAAACGTGCCAGGCAACACACCCTCGTACACTCTGCAGGGCCACACGTCCGGACACAGGAGTGAGCAGACTCGGAGCCATCGTCAGGTTCGTGTCCGGACGCAACTCGCGGCAAGGACAGAGCAGGCCGCGCCCCGCGCAGCAGGCCCAGGCACGGCGGCGGCCACCGCGATCGCAGAAACACCGGCGCACGCGTTTCCAACTCTCCCCTGTTGCTTCTGGGCCAACAGAAACGGACAAAACCCGCTTCGTCCTGTGCTGCGAAGCACGGGTCCCCGACCCCACAGCGTTCCGTCCCCTCTGCGGCTCGCTCACCCTCCCACGACGCCCAGGTCGCTCGGGTCGCACGCGGCCGCGCCTGCTAAGAGCGGAGGAGCCCGACCCCGAAGAGCAGCAGAGGCAGCTGAGCGCTGGCCGGGGACACGGGCTGTCCCGCAGGGACCCGAAGGACGGCCCCAGAGGCCTCACAGCGACGGACGCCCGGACCGCGACGGGGAAGGGCCACCGCGGAGGGCGCGCTCCCGGAGGAACAAGAAACCGTGGTGCCCGGCTGCGGCCGCCGCATGCGGACTTAGAAGACTTCACGAGGAACGTACATGTTCCCCGCACTCCCGAGCTTTCACACCGCCCGACTGGGGTAACGGAGGCCCACGGAGGGCAGCGGCTCCCAGGGAAGAGGAAGGCGCACGGCCCAGGCTCGGCGAGGGCGCCGGGGCCCCGGGCGAGGCCTGGGGAGGACGCTGGAGCCACAGAGGGTGGGGGCCAAGGGTCAGGCACAGGGAGGACAGGGGAGCCACCGACCAGTGCTGGGGACGCAGCTAGAGCCAAAGAGGAGGACGGAGGGCCAGGCACGGGCTGGACGCTGGAGCCGCGGACGGGGACCGAGGCCCGAGGGACAGGCTGGCGGAGAAGCTGGCGCGTGGACAAGGACCAGGGGACCGAGGCCAGGCACGGGGAGGCCGCTGGAGCCGCGGCGAGCGGGGCCCGAGGCCAGGCACGGGCTGGACGCTGGAGCCGCGGCGAGCGGGGCCCGAGGCCAGGCACGGGCTGGACGCTGGAGCCGCGGACGGGGACCGAGGCCCGAGGGACAGGCTTGCGGAGAAGCTGGCGCGTGGACAAGGACCAGGGGCCCGAGGCCAGGCACGGGGAGGACGCTGGAGCCGCGGACGGGGACCGAGGCCCGAGGGACAGGCTTGCGGAGAAGCTGGCGCGTGGACAAGGACCAGGGGCCCGAGGCCAGGCACGGGGAGGACGCTGGAGCCGCGGACGGGGACCGGAGGACCGAGAAGCTGGAGCCGCGGACGGGGACCGGGCAGCAGGTGGGACGCGGCCGAGGACCGGGGTCGGGGGTCGGGAGTCGGGCGGCAGGGGGAGGGGCGCGGACGCGGACCGCGAGGCGGAGGCGGCGGGCGTCCCCGGGAGAAAGGAGCTCGGGGCGCGCGGGGGCGGACACGCTGGTGGGAGGGGCCCCGGGAACCGTCGCAGGACCCGACGGCAGCGCCCGCGGAGAGCGAGGCCAGGGCGGCGGCGGGGTCGCGGGCGCGCGGGGGTGGGCGGCGGCCGAGGGGAGGCCGCGCCGCGCGGCTCAGGGCCGCTCGGTCCCCACCGGCGCGCCCCGGGCCCCCGACCCTACCTGGCGCGGGGAGGGCTGGGGGTTCGCCGTCCCCACCTGGAGCGCGCGCCGCCTCCGTCCCCGCGGGAGCGCAGACGCCCTCGGGCCCCACCGGACGGCGGCGCCCAGCCTTATTGCCGGAAGTCGCCCGCCGCCTACCGGGGAGCGCCGACCTCAAGCCCCGCCCCGGGCCGCGCCGATTGGCTGCTGCGGCTTCGCGTGGCCGTGTTGCTACCCGGCTCCCGAGGCCGAGGCGCGCGCGTGCGCAATGGGCCCCGCGTCGCCGCCTCCTGCGCGTGCTCAGTGGGTGCGGTGGGCGCGCGAACCCGCGGTCGCGGTGCGGGCGGTGTCCGCGCGTGGGAGGCCGCGCTGCGCTGGCCTGCGGGCGTGCGGGAGGCGCGGCGCAGGGCCGGGAGCCCAGCGGTCGGCCCGGCCGCGGCCCCGCTCGGCTCCGCGGGCCCCGCCCGCCGCAGTGCCCCCGCCCACGCCCGCTCCCCGAAGCAACCCGAGCCTCAGTTTCCCCCCGGAGCCCCCGCGCGCCGCGGTCGTCGGTCCCCCGCCGCGCGGCTCGGGCGGTCCAGATCCCAGCGCGGGGCGGTCGTCCGCGGGGACCCGCTGGCACGCGGCGGTCCGGCCCGTCGGGGAGCCGGGATGTGGGTGTCCGCGGGCGGGGCTGGGCTGCAGGGTGGGCGTCGCGTTATGTTGTTTTTAAAGATTTTATGTATTTACCTGCCAGAGATCACAAGCAGGCAGAGGCAGGCGCGGGGGGGGGAAGCAGGCCCCCCGCTGAGCAGAGACCCCCCCCCCGGCCAATGATCCCAGGACCCTGAGATCATGACCTGAGCCGAAGGCAGAGGCTTTAACCCACGGAGCCCCCCAGGCGCCCCTTGACTATACTTCTTGAGACTCAGTGGGTGATTACAAATCACTTAATTACCCTTAGAAACCGGACATCATTGCTTACAGTTTTCCAAATGTGGCCCCTGACGATATTCCAGGTGTCAGAAGACGTGCTGGGTACATGCTGTGCTTCCTTTCAAGCAAAATTAACCCTCAGAATACAGCATCCTACAAAGTAACTGCTATCCTTGGAAAGCAGTTTTTTCTCTGAATGAGGAGCTTCAATTGTACATTTTTCCAATATACATTTTTTCAGTTCTGAGATGCTCCATGAAGCACGTAAACCAGTAACGTAAAGTCAACTCCCACTGACTGATGTACAGTAAATTACAATCACTGTAACCAAGACATTGAAAACCGCTTAGTTCGATCTGTGTTTTGTAAAACATAACTGTTCTAAAAATCTAATTTCGCCAAATTTATGTGAAAAAAAGTAGCAAGGGGAACTTAGGGTGTTCTTCACGCTGTAGTGCCTGGCGTGGCTGACGGCCGTTCATACATGGATCCAGTACGGCCTGGGTCGCAAACGTTTTCCTCTGCCGGGCACTCACTTTGTGTTCACAAATCAACCTTGCTGTCACAGCAGGAAAGCCGCCATATAATTCATGGACAAATGCATGCGGCTGCTTTCTATTAAAACTTTATTTACAAAAACAGATATTGGCTGAATTTGGCTGGGGCATAATTTGTTGATTCCTGGTCTAAAGATTTGAAATATCGGGGCGCCTGTGTGGCTCAGTGGGTTAAAGCCTCTGCCTTCGGCTCAGGTCATGATCCCAGGGTCCTGGGACCCAGCACGTGTCAGCCTCCCTGCTCAGAGAGAGCCTGCTTCTCCCCCTCCCCCTGCCCCCCGTGCTTGTGCACTCTTACACACTTTCTCTCCCTCTGCCCCTCCCATGCTTGTGCACTCTTACACACTTTCTCTCCCTCTGCCCCTCCCATGCTCCTGTGCTCTTACACACTTTCTCTCCCTCAAAGAAAGAAAATCTTAAAAAAAAATTGACAAACCTTTAGCTGAGTCACCAAGAGAGAAGACTCAAATCAGGAAAGGAAGGAAAAGGAAATGTTATAACCCATACCACAGAAATACAAAGGCCCTCAAGAGACTGAAATAAACATTTATATACCAAGAAACTGGACAACCTAGAAGAAACTGACAAATTCTTAGAAACACACAACCTACTGAGACTGAATCAGGAGGAAATTTAAAAAATCTGAAGAGACTGATAACTAGTAGGGAGAGCGAATCAGTAATCAAAACCGCCCAACAAACAAGAGTCCAGGACCAGATGGCGTCACTGGCAAGTTCGCCAAACACTCAAAGACACATTAGCACCAATCCTTCTGAAATGTCCCCAAAAGGCAGAAGAGAAGGAGTCTTTCCAAAGAGTCCGCGTTTCCTGATACCAAAACGGGACAAGAATACAACAAGAAGTATCCCTGATGAACATAGATACAAAAGTCCTGAGCAAGCTATGAACAAACTGAACTAAGCACCACGTTAAAAAGTTCGTGTGTCGCAGTCCTGTGGGGTTTACTGCGGGGCGGCGACTAGGGTTCCGCATCTTGGAGTCCGTGGGACAAACACATCAACAAAATGAAGGGTAAATATCACACGATCAACCCAACAGATGTAGAAACAAACCGACAAAATTCCACGACCCACCGTGTGTGATAAAAACCGCAACAAAGTGAACATCGGGAATATCCGGTATCCCTTTGTAACAACCCCACAGCTACCATTGCACACGGCGGTGAGGAGCTGAGTGCCTTTCCTGTAAGATCAGGAGCAAGAAAGGGACGCTCGCCCCCTCCATTTAACATGGCAGGGCTGCGCTGGCGAGAGCGAATAGGGAAGAAAGAGAAATAAAGGATACAAATTGGAAAGAAGAAATAAAAATTGCTGTTATTTGTAGGTGGCATGATATTATATGGAAAACCCCAAGATTCCATAAAAAACTATTAGAACTAATAAGTCACTTCGGTAAAACTGTGGAACACGAATCAATATATAAAAATATATTGCTTTTTTATATGCTGACAATAAACTATGAGAATGAGAAATTAAGAAAACAATCCTATTTAAAATTGCATCAGAAGAATTAAATACCTGGAAATAAATTTAACCAAGACCATGAAAGACCTATACTCTGAAAACTATAGGACATTCATGAAAGAAATTGAATACGCAAATAAATGGAAAGATAGACGATCCTCATGGGTTGAAAGAATTAATATTGTTAAAATGTTGATTCTACTCAAAGCAGTCTGTAGAATCAATGCAATTCTTATCGAAATTCTGATAGCACTTTTCATAGAAATAAACTCCCTAAAATTTGTACAAAGCCACAAAAGACCCCGAATAGCCAAAGCGATCTTGGGAACAAACTGGAGGCATCACGAGCCGTAATTTTAAACGATGTTACAAAACTGTAGTTATCAAAACAGTATGGCATTGGCAAAAACGAAACAGTACAGTAGAATAGAGATCCCAGAAATAAACCCGGACTTACATAGGATCAATTTGTGACAAAGGAAACTGAAATGTATAATGAGAAAGACGGTCTCTTCAACAAATGGTGCCGGGGAAACTGACAGCCACGTGCAGAAGGAAACTGGACCGTTTTCTTACACCACAGACAAAAATTAACTCAAAGCGGTTTTGAACACCTGAACCCATAAAATTGCTAGAAGAAACAAAGGTAGTAAGCTCATTGACATTGGTCTTGGTGATGATTTTTTAATCTGGCACCAAAAACAAAGGCAACAAAAGCATAAATATGCAAGTAGGTCTAGATCAAACCGAAAAGCTTCTGCACTGCAGGGGAAATCGTCAGCAAAATGAGAGCACTACCTACTGAACGGGAGGAAATATTTGTAGATCATATACCTGACATAGAGTTACTGTCCCAAAAACGTAACAAACTCCTACAACCCAATAGCAGAAACTAAACAATCTGATTTAAAAAATCGACAGAGGGTCTGAATAGATATTTTTCCAAAGAGGACACACAGATGGCCAGTAGGTACACGAATGATGCTCTAGGTCACTCACCACCAGGGAAATCCAAATCAAAACTGGCATGAGAGGTCACCTCGCACCTGTCAGAACGGCTAACGTAGAAGACAAGCGTTGGCGAGGATGTGGGGAGAAAGGATCCCTTCTGTTCTGTTGGTGGGAATGCAGACGGGTGCAGCCGCCGTGGACAACGGCACGGAGGTTCCTCAAACAGTAAAAACAGAGCTACCCGGTGGCCCAGCAATCCCACTACTGAGTGCTGATGCGGAGAACAGAGAACACGAACTCCAGAAGATTCAGCAGCCCCATGTTCACTGCCCTGTAACTTACAACCTAAGTGTCCATTAACAAATGGATTTAAAAATGCAATCTCACACACGCACGCACACGCACACACACGCACACACACGCACGCACACGCACGTGCATGCACACACTCACACACACAGTGGGATCTTACTCAACCCTAACAAGACTGAAGTCTCGGGGCGCCTGGGTGGCTCAGTGGGTTAAGCCTCTGCCTTCGGCTCGGGTCATGATTTCAGGGTCCTGGGATCAAGCCCCACATCGGGCTCTCTGCTCAGCGGGGAGCCTGCTTCCTCCTCTCTCTCTGTCTGCCTCTCTGCCTACTTCTGATCTCTGTCTGTCAAATAAATAAATAAAAATCTTTAAAAAAAAAAAAAAAGACTGAAGTCTCACCATCTGCAAGCCCAGATGTGCTGGTCCATAATGAGATGGCCCCCGAGCCCGTTGTGCTGAGTGATGTCAGCCAGTCATTATATGAAGTATTTTGAGTCTCCTTCCAGAAGAATGACCTATTTTTCTTCATGATACAAGACAGAAGCTAAAGGTTCTGTTAGCAAGTTAACACATTCTTAATGCCAGATCTGAAGCATTCCTGCTTTTGAGCAAATTATTTTCCATGGAAAATACACATTTACCGCTTGTTGCCGTTATAAGCTTGGAAGTGTGGTTTTCTGTGACGTCCGAGGCGTCTGTGAGCAGACATTGACGACGTTCTCTGTGTTAAACGTGACTGGCCAGTGTTCCGAGGTACTTGCTCTCAGCTGCGGGACAGCTGGCCGTCCCATAGGTTTCCCTGGCCTCCCGCTCTCCCGCACGTGCCTTCCCCGTCACACACGTACAGGGAGCTCCTGGCAGACGCGCAGAACAGTGAACTCTTCCCATGTCTTCAGGAGAGCTTGAAGCGGAAATGCAGAAACCTGTGCTTCGTTTGCCTGCTTGAAACAGTCCCAGTGGGTTCTTGGAATCTGTCTGTGGACCTTTCCCTCGAGGCGCAAACTTCTGTACAGCGGTATTTTAAGAGTGACCGACCCGTCGTGGTCCCTGCTGACATCCAGATACGACAAGCACTTGGTGCTCTGGGTGCTTCCCAGCTGTTAGCCATCCCAGAAGAACAAGATATTCTGAGGTTAATTCACTAGTGCGGCAGGAATCTCAGTGCCCCCGGAACCTGCTTGAATGCACGGCCAACCGCGGTTCGTGTGGTCCGCAGCCCAAGTGCTTGCGGGTAGCCGGCCCGGGGCTGGAGGACATGAGAGCTCTGAGTTCAAATACTCATGGGACGCAGAAGGCAGGACAGAATCCATGCCGCCCCTGCCCCAGAAGTGCGTATTTTCAACCAGCAGCTGAGCGGTCCTTTACTAAGTGGCCTCTGTGTCCAGTCAGCATCCCAGCGGGGGCGGGGGTGGGGGGACGAACAGGACGAGGACTTAGATCTGCTCGGTGGGTCAGAGCCAGTGGCGGGCGGGCCACACGAGGAGACCCAGCCTCTGCAGAGGCAGGGAGGACCCGACAGAGGGATGTGCAGGGTGGTGGGCTGTCCAAGGAAGATGCCCAGCTCCCCTGGTAGGGGCTCCCTTGCAACAGTCATCGGTCAACGTGAACATGTGCCAAGCTTTCTTACGTTGGCGGAATTTCCCACCTTGGGAACCTTGTCTGTCCAAGGTAGAGCTCTACTTTCCAAGCTTTTCTTGGCACTTGGGTCCAGAAATGACCCGGCTGCTTTCAGTGTGCACCTGTTTGAGGACTCGGTGCTGAGAGAGTGACGAGAAGAAGGCAGGGCCCTGGGACACAGCGGCCGGCGCGGCAGAGAGCCGTGGTTCCCGGGCCCGGGGATGTGATGGCGACTGCTCACGGCGTAGCCTTCGAACTTGAACCTATGCCCAGAGATCTGTATAGTGTATATAGTGTGTATATATATATATATATATGTGTGTGTGTGTGTGTGTGTGTATATATATATAGTGTATATAGTGTGTGTGTATATATATGTGTGTGTGTGTATATATATATATATATAGTGTATATAGTGTGTATAGTGACTGGCACCTGCTTGATTTCACACGTTGACTTTGTGTGCTGGGAGGCACTCGGTTTTCTGGACTGGATTTTGGAAGTTGATCCCTGGAATCTGGTTCGAGAAGGTGTGACTTTCCCTTTGGATTTGGTTGGTAAATTTCAGCACGCGTCTTTACTCTGAAACTGCGGTCTCTGACTAGTGGTTATGAGTTTGTCACCTGCTTGTACCCTAACCGTTCCTTCTTCCCTGGGAGTCTTCGGGGCACCTTGGCGTCCGCAAGGGCTTGCTCTGCAGTCTGTCATTCTCCTCGGGCCCCTAGGGAACACTTCCTGCTTGAAGGTTCCCGTAGCCCCTAAGTGTGCTCCACTCAACAAGAGAAACTCTAAGAATGACGTGGGTGACACTGATGTGGACAGTCTGCACCTGGGGCTCCCCGTGACTCCACCCCCCACATTCCTCCCTCGGGGTCCAGCCAGGCAGGAGGGGCAGTTACAGAGGTGGGGAAGAAACGTGCCAAGTCTTGAAGGCGCAGCCACTGAATTTGTTTTCATTCTCATCCTAAGATGGGGCCGGGGCGCGATGAGCGTCTGAGTAAGAAAACGAACAAAAAGGAGCCAGTGTTCTACCAGACACATGAAAAAATGTTCATCATCACTAGCCATCTGGGAGATTCAAATTAAAACCACATTGAGGGGGCGCCTGGGTGGCTCAGTGGGTTAAAGCCTCTGCCTTCGGCTCAGGTCATGATCTCAGGGTCCTGGGATCGAGCCCCACATCGGGCTCTCTGCTCCGCGGGGAGCCTGCTTCCTCCTCTCTCTCTGCCTGCCTCTCTGCCTACTTGTGATCTCTGTCTGTCAAATAAACAAATAAAATATTAAAAAAAAAAAAAATAAAAAAAAAATAAAACCACATTGAGATACCACCTTACACCAGTTAGAATGGCCAAAATTAGCAAGACAGGAAACAACGTGTATTGGAGAGGATGTGGAGAAAGGGCAACCCTCTTACACTGTTGGTGGGAATGCAAGTTGGTGTAGCCACTTTGGAGAACAGTGTGGAGATTCCTCAAGAAATTAAAAATAGGGCTATCCTATGACCCTGCAATTGCACTACTGTGTATTTACCCCAAAGATACAGATGTAGTGAAAAGAAGGGCCATCTGTACCCCAATGTTCATAGCAGCAATGGCCACGGTCGCCAAACTGTGGAAAGAACCAAGATGCTCTTCAACGGACGAATGGATAAGGAAGATGTGGTCCATATACACTATGGAGTATGATGCCTCCATCAGAAAGGACGAATCCCCAACTTTTGTAGCAACATGGACAGGACTGGAAGAGATGATGCTGAGTGAAATAAGTCAAGCAGAGAGAGTCAAGTATCATATGGTTTCACTTATTGGTGGAGCATAACAAATAATATAGAGGACAAGGGTAGATGGAGAGGAGAAGGGAGTTGAGGGAAATTGGAAGGGGAGGTGAACCATGAGAGACTATGGACTCTGAAAAACAACCTGAGGGTTTTGAAGGGGCGGGGGGGGGAGGGTGGGGGAACCAGGTGGTGGGTATTAGGGAGGGCACAGATTGCATGGAGCACTGGGTGTGGTGAAAAAACAATGAATACTGTTACGCTGAAAATAAAAAAATTAAAAAAAAAAAAGGAGCCAGTGTTAATCAGTCTATGGTGGCCCAAATGGGGTAGTGCAGACACATGCTTGGAATGCAACAAAACTGCCCCCTGGAAGGTGACGAGGTGGGTGAGAGCCACCAGCAGCAGGTACGGGTGACACAGGTGACACGGGACAGCCAGAGCACAGTGCTCAGTGGACAATGGTTAGCGGTGGTACAGCCCCAATTCAGGGAGAAAATAAGTCCGTCAGTGCTTGCGTGTGAACAGTGCTCGCGAGGGACAACAGGGGTCAGGCGTCCTCCACAAACCAGATTTGGCAAACTGACAAGGTCACAGAAGGTGTCTTAGGTGTGCAGGTCAGGACAAGGGAGTGCACTGTGTGCATGTGTGTGTGCATGTGTGTGTGCAAGTGTGTGTGTGCACTGCTTGTGTGTGCGTGCAGGTCAGGACGAGGGAGTGCATTGAATGTGCGTGTGCATGTGTATATGTGCTTGCATGTGCATCTGTGTGCATGTGTGTGCACATGCCCGTGTGCCTGTGTATGTGTGTGCGTGCATTATGTATGCGTGTGTGTGTGTGCACTGCTTGTGTGTGCAGGTCAGGACAAGGGAGTGCATTGCACGTGTGCCCGCGTGCATGTGTGCATGTGTATATACGTGCGTGTGTGTCTGTGCCTGCATTGTGTGTGTGCGTGCATGTGTGTACACGTGTGCGTGCGTGGGGCGGGAGGGCGCCAGGCAGCTGCGGAGGTCCACTCGCCCCGTCTGCACGGGGCCTCCCCAGACTGTGGAAGATCTTTAAAGGCTGTTCACATTAAGTGGATTTGATTTAATATAAGCAGAAGAATCCCATAATCTCTCAAAATCTTCTGAGCAGCAGGCTGGTGGCTGACTGAGGCAGCAAAATGTGTCATCTCTGGATCACGGCACAAAAATAGGGCAACTGGGGCGCCTGGTGGCTCAGTCATTAAGCGTCTGCCTTCAGCTCAGGTCATGAGCCCAGGGTCCGGGGATCGAGCCCCGCACTGGACTTCCTGCTCAGCAGGAAGCCTGCTTCTCCCTCTCCCACTCCCCCTGCTTGTGCTCCCTCTTCCTCTCTGTCAAACAAATACATACAATCTTTTTTAAAAAATTAGGGCAACTGGAGAGCAAAACGCAACCCATTTTTAATAAAACTAAGTCGTGAGGGTCCTCTGCAAATCCTAAGGTATAAGCAGGTGATGGCAAATCCCCAACAGCCACAAGACCGCACGACATCAGTCCGCAGAGGGAGGAGGTAGAAACAGGAAAACACAAGTGCCCCTGAAAAGGCAGCCGACATCCGCCAAGAGCAGCGAGCTGGAGGGCTGCAGGGAGAGGTGTGGGGCTCCTCCCGCAACAGTGAGCAGCCTGGACATTTGGTTTGTACTTTTTCTCACTATCTTCTAAGATTTTATTTATTTACTATTTAGAGAGAGAGAGCGTGCGCACACAAGCCGGGCGTGGGGAGGGGCAGAGGGAGAGAGAGCATCAAGCGGACTCCCGCTGAGCGCAGAGCCTGGCTGTGGGGCTCCGTCTCACCACCCTGAGATCACGACCTGAGCCGAAACCAAGAGTTGGCTGCTTCGCTGACTGCCCCCAGGCGCCCCTGGTATCCGTGAAAGTTAGAAAGTATTGAATTCCAGAGACAAAGCATGCTCTGATGGAGTCAGTGATGGACAGATGAACGGGGCGCTGGAGCGGATGTCAGGTCTGTGAGGTCGTGCTCGGGCCAGTCTGTTCCTCCGTCCTTCATCTGTTAGGACTTGAAATGTGTTTTCCTTCAGGTTTTCTTTCGCTTGTAAATGCTTCCGTGTCATCCTCATGATCCAGAGCTTGGCCGAAGCACGGATTCTGTGGGATTCACAGGAGGGGCAGGGAAGTCCTGGGGGGCGGAGGGCCATGGGGGGTGGGCCGTGGGGGCCATTGCAAGGCCGCGTCCTAAGGGCCAAAGCCAGGCCGACAGGAAACACTGTGAGGGCCTTTACGGGGGCAAGAGGGTGCGGGCAGGAGGCCTCCGATCCTCTGCCTACGCCGTTCCTCCCGCCATGTCTCCTGCCCGTCTGGCGTCTTCCAGGCAGGCACAGCCGAGCCCCCACGCTGTGCTTGCCCTCGCGGAGATCCTGCGGCTACGAGCTCTCGAGCGGTCCACTGTCGTGCTCGTGGCACTTCTGCATCCTTTCCAACACGCGGATGCTGCTTGGGCCACTGAGCGGCCTTGAAGACTCCTCGGCCTTCAGCCAGCGCCGGTATCGCGCGCCGGGCTGTTCACTTGTAAATCGGTGTGTGAGGTCAGGCTGCTCTCTAAGCACTCCAGGGCCCAGGTTCCTGGGGAAGCGAACGCACTTCACAACACATGTTCTCCACGAGGCCCCGGTCACGCCCCCAGCCGCGGAGGAAGCACGTGGGGGGGTCGCCGCCAGAAGAGCCCCAGCCCCGTCCGCAAACTCGCCGAGGGAGCACGCCTGCCCCCGCTGTGACCAAGTCCACGTCCACCCACGGGCGTGGGAAGGAAGGGAGCCCCTCGCTCTCCGTGTGCTCTCGCTGGTCTGTAGCCGATCGGCTCCTCTCTGGCCTGGGACGGGCGCGGGTACTCTCGTTTGGATCGTGTGAATGCGGCGGAGGCCCCGCTCCTTGTCCCCGAGTGTGTGCCCCACACGGATCCACGTGGTGATGGAACCTGGGCCCCCCTCAGCTCAGTGTGCGGAAAGCACGACGTCACAGAGCACTCGGGAACCCCACAGGTCGGCAAGGACCTTGGCAGCCTGTGCCAATACTTTGCAGGTTTCTCCTGACTCTTTTATTAATTTGCTGACTTTCCTAATTTGAACTCTTCCTGGGACATAATTACACGGACAATGAACGTGCTTCACAGGAGAGATGGCTGGACTCGAAGGCGGGATTTCCTCTGAAAGCCGACCTGTTTCACCAGAAGCACAAAAGCTACGGCAGCAGCTACTGAACAAAGACACAGCGAACGAGGGTCCCACGCCCCGTTTCACCGTGGGCAAGGGGCTCACTGGGGAGAGACAGAGGGGCCTTAGTGGGGAGCAGAGGTCTAAGAAGCCCCTCGCGCTTTATCCCCCAGACCGCACACACCCTATCGACAGGTCTGACCGATGGGGTGGGCCGCTGGAGAGAAGGCGTTTTAGGAAATCACTCCCTGAGCTTTGTAGGGGCATGGAGAAGCCAATGGTGACATTTTTACGACGTCCCGGGGATACTCATTTACCCTGTTTTCCACGGGAGATAGGCACGTCTTCCCGGCTATTCAGAAACACGATAGGTCTATGTCCCGCCCGATCTGCTAAAAAACCACGGCAACCATGGGGATTTCAGAAAACCAGACAAATGCGCACCCCAGAAGCTGACACTCTGACCACATCTTTCAGAAAAGCAATTGCAAAAATTGAGATTTTGGGGAAAAAAACCCCAAAGGTTCTCTCTGTTGTGGTGTACACCCCAGAAACATTTTCCAAACCTGGCTACGCAGCCTAATCACTGAGGGGCGGGTTGAACGGGGGGTCTCAGCTCCCCCCAGATGGCAGAGGCTCTGCGGCGGGTCAGCCCCCGGGGTGAGCCCCAGGAGGCGGAATGCCGTGGGGACGCTGTTTAGAGGGGGCCCCAGGTCCCACCTGGGCTCCGGTCCCCTCCTGGGAGGGCCTGCGCTCGGGAACAGCAGGTGCAGGGTCGGCCCCTGTGGGCGACGTGAGTGGCTGCGGGTCCCGGACGCGGCCGCTGGAGCGCCTCAGCCGTGCAGGGCCTGTGCCTTCTGTCACCTCCGCGCCTCCCCCCAGACCCGGTCACTGCCCCGGACGGAGCCGTCACCTGCCGACGTCGAAGCCACGTCCCGCACAGTCCACCTGGTTGTGTGTGAATCGCTTCGGTGCATTTTGTGGGCCCGGTTCCTCCGTCTTCTCCGGCGTTCAGGACGCCGACCCCAGCGCTCCCTGACGTCCCGGTGCTTGTGTGTCTCCCTCCGGGGCCCGCGGGCAAGGGCCCCAGGCACAAGAGCTGGGTCTGACTCGCTTCTCGTCATCAGTGCTCGGAACTTGGCCCACACGTAGACCGCGGGCAAGCCCGGTGCCAGCGCGACGCCTGCCGTCTCTGCCGCGTCTCCGTGAACCCTGTTTCTCTGCGGCTGATTCCCTCGCTCACTGCTTACAGGACTTCAGCACATGCCTGCTTCTGCCCGCAGAGCAAGTGTTATTGAAGGACATTTCATTTTTTCAACTAAAAAAAGCACAGGAAATCTTTAAACATTTTTGTGGTAAAACACACGTAAGATTGACCGTCTTAACCGCGTCCGCGTGTACGAGCCAGTGGAGGTTAGCACGTCCATACCATCATGCAAACACCACCCACCTCTAGGGCCTTTCATCTTGAAAACCTGGAACTCTGTGCCCAGGAATCCCAGCTCCCATCCCCACGCGCCCACCGTTGCCACACGGCAATGACTGTGAGCACACACCAGTGCTGCTTGTGAGTTGTGGGGAAAGTGGCCCCGACCCAGCGGACACCAGGAACCGTTCTGCAGAGAGCACGTCACGGGGCTGTGGCCGGGGCAGCTGGGGAACGAGTCGGAAGTCTCCGTCCACTGTCTTTGTCTCGTGCGTTTCCAGCCTGGAGAGGGACGTCCATAAAAGACAGGAACTCAGGCGGTTATCTTGACGTGCTCGGTTTCAGAGTCTCTTAAACATTTAAAACTGTCACGTTTCAGTAAAGACCCTGTGCTCACACAGAATGCCCGCCACCGTCTGACGTTAGGCTAGGGAGGACGATAGCAACGTTCCGTCCCCGATCCCTAACCTACTACGGTTCTCTCGGATCCCAGCGGCCCTGCAGCTGCCCTCAGCGGTGGGCACGGCACGTTCTTCCTCCTCTCGGGAGATGGTGCGGCGACTCTCCACGGCAGCACATTCGAAAATGACGGGACGTGGCTTTGCACTGGCGTCGTCCAGGTCCCGGCCCATCGCTCCTTCCAGAAGTGCGTTGCTGTGACGGAGAAGGCACGATCCAGAGCAAGAGAGCCGGGGAAGCATTTTTCCCTCAGCACTGACAGCACGGCCTTTCTCCAGCAGGAATCACAACTCTGAGTAACAAGAGTTTCTTAGAACAATGGATACTTGGTCGAAAATATGTTCCCGCTGGGTAAGGGCACTTGGCACTGGACCAGCGTTTTCTTCCCTGGACGCAGTTCACGTCTGAGTACTCACGGTCGGAAGGACTAAGTTTGCAGCAAGCGACCCTGAAGGCCTTCCTGGCCTCGGCTTTGATCTCTCCTCTGCCTCAGTGGCTGTCCACACGGCCACCAGGGTCCCGTGTGCCGTCAGAGGCACGGGGCGCATCACGGGCTGACAGAACGTTCCGCAGTTCTCGTCCATCTCTGTACCTGTAACGTGGTGTTGGCCTCCTTGTGAACTGGGGACCCGTCCTGTTATTTGTCTCCTGCGGCACCGCGGACTCGGGGGTCACTGTGGAGGACCGCTTGTGAACGGTGGGAGTATTTGACCATTTGTTTCTGTCGCCAGCAACAGACCACACACCCACCAGATACGCTCTGTCCAGCAGAATCACCTCTGCCTGGTTCACGTCACGGAGCTCAGGCCGTGGACGGGGGTCTGGGCTGGGACCCTTTCTCCGTGGGCCTCCTGGTGAGCCCAGCTGGGAGCAGTTGCCACCATCTCCCATTCCTGTGGCTCGTGGCCGTGGCTCATGTCTCGTGGCTGCAGCTCGTGGTTTGTGGCCATGGCACGTGGCTTTAGCTCGTGGCTCATGGCTTGTGTTGTGTCTGCTGCCTGCAGACTCCCGGAGGGACAGACTGCTATGGACATCAGCTCTGCCGTCCTGGGTTCGTGACTTGCTCTCCCCCCCGGACTCCCTGCTCCGTTCTCCCCGCGGCGGGCTAAGAACAGCCTCTCGGCGGAAGCTTGGCAGCTCTGCTCTCTTGCCGAGGACGCCTCCACGTTAGACTTCCTGGGGACGTCTCCTTCCACAGCCTCACAGCTGCCTCATGTAGGACCATGAGGACACTCTCCTGTGGATTAGGTTGGCGGGTGAATACGGAAAAGTGGCAGGTGTCTTCCTGCCAACGGGGAACCTGTCCCCGAACGCAGCCCAGATTCATTCACAACCAGCCGGAGATGAACTCTTTGCCCACCAGGGCGAGCTGCCCCACAGGCTTTATTCCTGGGGTCTGGCCTTGACACGGACTTTGTCCCCGTGACCCGGGCTCCACCCAGCTGAGCTCCACGCTCTCGTCCTCACTCGTCCTCCCTCGTCCGTGGAGCTGTGGGGCTGAGTTGCCAGCAGCAGCCTCCTCCTGGCACGTCCCCGGGGCCACCTCTTGTTCGGCTCCTTGGCCTGGAGCCTGTGCCTCCCCACCCTATGGCTCAGGCCTGAGTGGATGTCATCGGCGACTTCTTCCCAAGCGGGCAAGTTCTGTGGCTACCTGGGGTGTGTGGTGCGCGGTGCCTCACACACGGACCTCACGTACGCACATACATTTTGGGTAGAAGCACAAAGATTACTGCTCTCTGGATTTCCGAGATACGGTCAAGTGACTTTGACTACAACGGGAGGAAGCTCACTCGCCCTGAAGAGCACGGCTGTGCACATCCGAAAATGCCGTTTAAAGAAAACACTGATTGCTTATTTCTTGCAACTCACGATTGCCATTTTAATTTACTGGGATTTTATGCCTTCGGCAGGTAGCGAGCGCTCTGGCAGGGAGAGCCCGCAGTGTCAGGAACCCCCGCGCCTGTAAGCTGCCCGCGCGTATTCTGGGGTGGGAACACAGAGGTTTCTTATCTATGAGAGACGTTCACTTTTATTTAAACTTTGAAATTTGGCTATGCTAGCAATTTAAAAGAAAACCCTCACCACCAACAACCGTGATGTCTCCTGACGGATCGCACGGCTGTGGATGGGGTCAGCAGCCCAGCTCAGTCTCGGCGACTGTCCCCTACCCCCAAGTCACCCCGAGGCTTGTGTGGGCCACCCCCGTGCCCTGAAATGCACCACACAGATTGTGAAGCTTCTTCAGCCACGATTCAAAGGCGTGTAATACCAGAGACCAGAGCACAGGGGGCTGGCGCAATCCCAAGAGACCTCCACAAACACGGTGTGTGTGCTACATGGGGTCTGGTTGTGCCCTTCTCCCTAGATGTTATTCCTACCTGGAACACTCAGATACACACCTGAGCTTCCTCACTGTTTGCTTATTAAAGTACCTGCTTCAGGTTAACTACAAACAGAAACATGCAACACAGGTTGGCCTCTGGGTATTCTTATGTTTTCATACACATGAACATGCAAATGCAAGTAGTGAGAACATTCAAGAAAATTCTAGTGCCTACGCAACAATCGTACAAAGCTCATTTTAAAATCACCATAAAGGGAAAGCAAGTTGGTGCAGCCACTCTGGAAAACAGTGTGGAGATTCCTCAACAAATTAAAAATATAGCTTCCCAATAAATAAATAAAATCTTAAAAAAAAAAATAGAGCTTCCCTATGGCCCTGCAATTGCACGACGGGTATTTACCCCAAAGATACAGATGGAGTGAAAAGAAGGGCCATCTGTACCCCAATGTCCATAGCAGCCATGGCCACGGTCGCCAAACTGTGGAAAGAACCAAGATGCCCTTCAACGGACGAATGGATAAGGAAGATGTGGTCCATATACACTATGGAGTATTATGCCTCCTTCAGAAAGGACGAATACCCAACTTTTGTATCAACATGGATGGGGCTGGAGGAGATGATGCTGAGTGAAATAAGTCAAGCAGAGAAAGTCAATTATCTTATGGTTTCACTCGTATGTGAAATTTAAGGGAAAATGCAGAGGATCATAGGGGAAGGGAGAGAAAACTGGGAAGAAGTCAGAGAGGGAGACGAACCGTGAGAGGCTATGGAGTCTGGGAAACAGACTGAGGGTTTTAGAGGGCAGGGAGTGGGGGTTGGGTGAGCTTGGTGGTGGGTATTAAGGAGGGCACGGCCTGCATGGAGAACGGTGCTATACACAATGAATCATGGAACACTACATCAAAAACTAATGATGGACTGTCTGGTGACTAACATGACATAATAAAAAATAGAAAATTAAAAAATAAATAAAATAAATAAAAATCACTATAAAAACATCAACAATTATGTGCACGTTACGGTCATATTTACATGTGTCTCTCCTGAGTGCTCGATTTCTCTATGAGAGTAGATGCCATATAAATTGCAAATCAACTGCTAATTAGTATGGAATTTGCTACCTTCTGTTAACTCTGAGAAGAGCTTCCTCGGGCTGCCCAGGTCAGTGCAATGTTCAACGGGACACACTGTGCCCGGTAGGGGAGTGTCCTCTCCGAGACGGAGCCCACCCTTTCACGCCTTGTTAGCGGAGCTGAAATAGCATCGTACAATTTCTCATTAAACTGATTTTTTAATTGTGGTAAAATATACAAATGCTGGCATTTCTCATTTAAGCGTTGTAAAGTGGAGCATTTAGCGTCCTCACGCACCTGTCACGCTGTCTGGTTCAGGAACACTGTCGTCTCTCCAAGGGGAGCCTCTGGCCCGGGAACAGTCACTCCTCCCGCACCCCCGGCTCCTGCAGCCACAGACCCGCCTCCTGGTGCTGGGAATTTGCCCGTCCCGGATGCTTCATGAACACGGAATCCTGAAATACGTGGTCTCCTGGGTCTGGCTTCTTCCCCTCAGCGGGACATTTCCAACGCTCACCTGTGTCGCGGTGTGTATCAGCACGTTAAGTTAATCTTTTCCTTTGGAATTTTTTTCAGGCCTAAACGTAAGGCACACAAAGAATCCGCCCACTCCCATCACCTGTGGGCTTCACCGGTCATTTTGCCCTATTTGTTTCATCCGTTTTTCTCCCCATTTCTTTTAGTGTGGTCTTCTTAAAGCCAATCTCAAACAGCAGGTCATTTCAACTCCAGACAGTTCAGTCTGCCTCTTGAAGCTGCTTCTCAGTTGGGAAAGGAACGCAATCATAGCAACGAATTTAGTAAAGAATGACAGAAACTGAACAGCGGAGCGGACCCCCCACCGCCGGGCTCCGGCGCGTGGAACCTCCGGTGCTCTTGCCTCCCGCCCTTCCTTCCGTCCACCCCGAACCACCCACTGCCTGCGAGAGACTGCGTGTCTGTGCACCACTAAATCCTCGTGCTCAAATCCTAACCCCGAGGGGACCGTATTTGGAGACAAGGCCTGCGAGCAGATAACAAAAGTGAAATAAGGCCCAAGATAGGCGCCTTTCTGAGACGAGGGAGAGACCCGTCTGTGGGGACACAGAGAGAAGACAGCATCGCCAGCCAGAGGAGAGCCCCCACCCCCCAGGAACTAAATCGGCCTTCCCAGTTTCCAGAACGAGAAGAGAAACTTCTGTTTTTTAAGCCACCCAGCCTGTGGCACTTTATTGTTACGGTGGCCCGAAGTGACTAACACACTGTGTATGTGACCCCATTTATTATTACTATTAGGAGGAACATCCAGTGTCGGAAAAACGGGCGCCGACCAGAGCGCATGTGGCCGAGGAGAATAAACATTGGCTACTGCCGCGTGTTTTCGAGGTGTAACTGGCGCACCAAAACGAAATGAAACTAAAGCCCCGCGCGCGGCTTACGTGTGCAACTCAGTGAGTGAGCGTCACCACAGCCCAGGGAACACGCATAGCGTCGCCTCCAAAATTTCCTTTGTTCTTTCTTTTGTTCGTAGTGAGAGTAATTCCAAGACATCCACCCCTAACAAATGCTGAGGAACACAACGGCCATCAGCTGCCGACACCAAGTCGTGCGCACGTCGTCCGCGGACGTGAGCCCTCCTGTGTGACTGTAACCACCAGCACCGCCCAGTGCCCCCCACCATGACCTCCACAAACACCACCCGGCGCCCCCCACCCCCGCCCTGTGACCTCCATCCCGGCGTCTACTTCGGTAACTGTTACCAGTTTAGACGCCTCATTTAAGAGGAAAAAGGCCTCGGACGGTGGCTTACGACCAGCAGAAACATTTGTCTGTGTGGCATTCTGATAGGGACTGCGTTGAACCTGCAGACTGCCTCGGGCAGCACAGACACGGTGACAAGGTGTAAGCATGGGCTGTTCTCCGTTTCCTCGTGTCCTCCTCCATTTCTCTCGTGAGTGTTCTGTAGTTTGCACAGGACAGATCCTCGACCTCTGTGGTTAGGTCATTCCTACATATCTTACGGTTTTTCATGCCATAGTGAATGGGAGTGATTCCTTGATGTCTCTTTCTGCTGCGTCATTATTGGTGAACAGAAATGAGCAGATGTCTGCACATTGATTTCATATCCTGCGACTTCCCTGAAATCACGTATTCTAGCAATTTTGGTGGGATCTTTTGAGTTTTCTACATAGAGTATGTCATCTGTGGAGAGAAACAGTTTGACTTCTTTGCTGATTAGGATGCCTTTTATTTCTTTTTGTTGTCTGATTGCGGAGGCTAGGACTTCTAGTACCACGCTGAACAACAGTGGTGATAGTGGGTGTCTTTGTCGTGTTCCTGGTCTTAGGGGAAAAGCTCTCCGCGTTGCTTAGTTCTCAGGATGGTATTAACTGTGGGGCTTTCATAGATAGCCTTTATGATGTTGAGGTATGTTCCCTCGGTCCCTACTTTGTTGAGAATATTTATCAAGAATGGATGTCGGGGTGCCTGGTGGCTCAGTCAGTGAAGCGTCTGCCTTCGGCTCAGGTCATGATCCCAGGGTCCTGGGATCGAGCCCCCCATCGGGCTCCCTGCTCATCAGGGAGTCTCTTTCTTCCTCTCCCTCTGTCTGCTGCTCCCCCGTTGGTGATCTCTCTCTCTCTGACAAATAAATAAATAAAAATCTTAAAAAAAAAAAAAAGAACGGGTGCTATACTTTGTCAAATGCTTTTTCTGCATCTATTGAGAGGATCACATGGTTCTTGTTCTATCTTTCATTAGTGTGGTGAATCACACTGATTGATTCATGCATATTGAAAGGGGTTATTTTTCCATGACTTCAGTTGTATGTGTTATTGAAAATTTCATTTTTTATTTCATTCCACTTTTACTACCATTTAAACTTTCTCTTTTTATATGCTCACTGATCATTTAACTTTTTTTTAGGGAATTGACCATCTTGACTTGTTTTTCCTTTTCTTTGTTGATTTATAAAAATCCCTTTGCATATTAATGTAATTGGGCATTTTTCTGTCATAGGTCTTAAAAACAGTTTTTGTCAGTTTTGTGTTATATTCTACCTTTGTTTAAATTTCAACTTTTAACTTTCAACTTTCAACTTAAATTTTCAATTTTGTCTTTTAAAAAACAATGCAGATGTTTAGAATTTTTATGTGGTCAAATTTGTCATATTATTCTTTACAGTTTTCGTTTGGATTGTTTATAAATAATTTGTCTACCCCACAATTACAAAACCAATTCTGTCATGTTTTCTTAATGTACTTTCACTATTTCATTTGCTTGTTGAAATCGTTTGTCGACCTGGAATTAACTCTGCGGTGAAGAGTGAAACTGAGTTCAACTTACCTTGTTTCCCCATGGCTGACTGCAGTCTACAAACTGTCGAACAGCTCACTCTGTCCCACTGCTCTGAAGCGATGTTTTCGGTAGGTCAAGTCTCATATGCACTGACATAGCCGTTACGAAACCCCGTAGAGAGCAGTGTCGTGTCTACAACATGGAAAACCGGCCTGAGGGTACTTCCTTGCTCACGGCACTTGGCCATTCCTCCCACTGCCCTCCCGGCTCATGGCTCATCTTCTGTTTCCTGTGGATCATAGAACAGATGCTCACGCTCAGCTGACACCACCCCAAACGACTCTGCGTGCACTTCCCTCTCGCAGGGAGGGGACTGCTTAGCTTCCCACGTGCCTCTCCAGGTTGCAAGGTTTGGGATGAAGAGGGCAAAGGGCCTCCCAAGAGGGAACATATGGCTGGTGATGAGGCCCATCTGTGTACCTAGAGCTCTCAGCGGCAAGGGGGTGCTCCCTAAGCCTCCTCCACCTCGTTACAGCAAGGGTACGGCAAAGGGACACCTCAGGCTTCCCAACACAGCTATCGTGTCCTTTTCTCCTTCTTTAGGCTCTCCTGATGATGTCTGTCCCAAGGATGCTGTCACACAAGGGGATCTGGGGCTCAGCATGGTCTCCTCCAGGGACATCAACTCTCCACACGCCTCAAGCTGCCAAGGGTGTCTTCTCAGCTCCTATGCAGAAGGCAGACCCTCTCACCTCCCCTCCCCAAAGGTGATTTCATCCCTCCAGCCTACTTTGGCTCCTTGTGCAAGAAGCCTGAACAAACCCAGAAACATTTTAAATTCTCACAGCACACTTCCCCTTGAAGCTGAAATTCCTTCTTTCAGCACTCTCCACACGAACATATTATGAAATGCACAATTTCACAGACGGTATAACATAAAGACATTTGGACAGAGCTGAATCCTTCAAAGCAGCACTGAAAGTTTCATGACATAAAGCTGCTGGCATGATGACTGGTGACGTGCAGAATGAACGCTTCGTTTTCGTATTGTGCCAAAGTGTTCCATTCAGTGTGACAGTGGGAATGAGCTAAAGCAAGTGACAGTTATCATAGAACGTGTATTGAAACTGAAACCGTCATACAGATCAAATGTGACATGTCCTGGTTCAAGAACCATGGAGATCCTGGAAATAACAAAACTCACAGCTCTTTTACCCAAATTATATTTAAATTACTACTGAATTATTAAATTAATAAATTATTACAACATTATTTTGACTGTGCTAAAATATTTTAGGGGCGCTTGTGTGGCTCAGTGGGTTAAATCCTCTGCCTTCAGCTCGGGTCATGATCCCGGGGTTCTGGGATCAAGCCCCACATCGGCCTCTCCGCTCAGCGGGGAGCCTGCTTCCCCCCTTCTCTCTGCCTGCCTCTCTGCCTGCTTGTGATCTTTCTGTGAAATAAGTGAATAAAATCTATTAAAAAAATAAAATATTTTTAATTTCTCACAGCCAGAATCTAACATACCTGGACTATAATTCATATTTTCTGAACACTACCCAGTGGTTTTCCTGGAACTACCTCTTGACCTTGCCTCCCTTTCATCTAGTAAGAGTAATAACTGGAGGGAGTAGCAGGCTGAGACGACATCAGGTCGCAGGAGATCAGCTGGACAGTTATCAAATCGTTCCGAACACCTACAAACCCAACAGGAGATCAAAGAGAAGAAGAGCAGCGATTCTAGAAACAGAAAATCGACCACTTTCCGGAAGGTAGGACGTGCAGAGACGCGAATCCAAAGTGACAAGAAGATAGACTGGGGGGGGGGAGGGGCCGACTCCCGGCAAGCGGCGGAGCAGCAGAGCACAAAATCAGGACTTTTAAAAGTCGGCTCCACTGAGGGACGTCGCTCCAGAGACTAAGCCGGGGTGAAGACCATGCGGGGAGAGTGAGAGCTCAGGTCCCACGGGGTCACAGAAGGACCGGAGGTGTCTGAGTGTCGCAGAGCTCGCGGGTATTAGAGCGGGGAAGCCTGTGGCAGAGACGGAGCCGAGGAGTGAGCTCTGAACTTGGGGTTACCTTAAACTGTGATCCGAGGCACACGCCACTGCTCTGTGAGGAGAGACCCCACAAGACCCAGGGAGACTCGCCTGGAAGAGCTCAGGGAACTGCTGGGTTTGGAGACTCCAAACAGGGCTGCGCGCCGGAGACAGAGACGCTCGGTCACAGGCCGGGTGAGCTCGGAGCGCGGCGGAGACCAGGGAGACGCGAGGCACTGACGGCTCATCTCCGAGGGCGCACTGAGGAGCGCCCGAGCTCTCGGCTCCTCCGGCCGGAGACCGGGCGGCCGCCATCCTTGTTCCCGCCCTCCGGACTCTACGGAAAGCGCTCAGGGAACAAAAGCTCCGAGAGCGAACCGAGCAGATGACTTAGCCCGGCCCCTGGCAAGGGCGGCGCAGTTCCGCCTCCGGCAAAGACACTTGAGAATCCCGGCAACAGGCCCCTCCTGCAGGAGATCGGCAAGACCAGCCAGCCAAGACCAAGTTCACTTACCAAGGACACCGCAGAATTCCAGAGAAACAGAAAGCAAAACATGGAATTCATGGCTTTCTCCCCATGATTCTTTAGCCTTGCAAAGTTAATTAATTTTTTAATGTTATTTTTTTCTTTTGCTAATTTTTTTTAACTTTTCCCCTTTACTTTTTTAACATTTTTTAACTAGTTTATCTTAACAATACTTTTCATTAAAAATTTTTTTGAACCTTCATTTTTATAGTCATATTTTATCCATCATTGTATCTAACTTTATTTTTTGTATACACATGGGGTTTTTTCTTCGAAAAAAATTTCAGATGCAGCTTCTTCTAATAGATCAGAATATACCCTAAATCTAGCACAGGGCTTTGTTCTAATCTCCAGCCTCAGCACATTCTCTCCACTTTCTTTTTCTTTATTCCCCCAACCAACTTATCAACTCCTTTTTTAGAAATTAAAAAAAATTTTCATCTTTATAGTCACATTCCATCCTTTTATTGTGTTTACCCTTATTTTGTGTATATATATATATTTTTTTTTTCATTCTTTAAAATTTGGGGAGGTAGTTTCTTTTAAGAGACCAAAATACTCCCAAAATTAAGTGGGTGACTCTGTTCTATTCACCAGTCTAATATACATATTTTCTTTTTTATATTTTTTCTTTAAAAATTTTTTTCTGAACTTCTTTTTACCCCCTTTCTTCCCCCCATGATTTGGGGTCTCTTCTGATTTGGTGAAAGCACATTTTCCTGGGGTCTTTGCCACCCTTTTAGTATTTTATTTGCTCCTTCTTTTATTCTTATCTGGATAAAATGACAAGGTAGAAAAACTCACCACAAAAAAAAGAACAAGAGGCAGTACCAAAGGATGGGGACCTAAGCAATACAGACATTGGTAATATGTCAGATCTAGAGTTCAGAATGACAATTCTCAAGGTGCTAGCCGGGCTCCAAAAAGGCATGTAAGATATTAGAGAAACCCTGTCTGGAGAAATAAAGGCCCTTTCTGGAGAAATAAAAGAACTAAAATCTAACCAGGTTGAAATAAAAAAAGCTATTAATGAGGTGCAATAAAAAATGGAGGCTCTTACTGTTAGGATAAATGAGGCAGAAGAGAGAATTAGTGACATAGAAGACCAAATGTCACAGAATAAAGAAGCTGAGCAAAAGAGGGACAAACAGCTACTGGACCACGAGGGGAGAATTCGAGAGATAAGTGACACCATAAGACGAAACAACATTAGGATAACTGGGATTCCAGAAGAAGAAGAAAGAGAGAGGGGAGCAGAAGGTATATTGGAGAGAATTATTGGAAAGAATTTCCCTAATATGGCAAACGGAACAAGCATCAAAATCCAGGAGGTGCAGAGAACCCCCTCAAAATCAATAAGAATAGGTCCACTCCCCATCATCTCATAGTAAAATTTACAAGTCTCAGTGACAGAGAGAAAATCCTGAAAGCAACCCGGGACAAGAAGTCTGTAACATACAAGGGTAGAAATATTAGACTGGCAGCAGACTTATCTGCAGAGACCTGGCAGGCCAGAAAGGACTGGCATGATATATTCAGAGCACTAAATGAGAAAAACATGCAGCCAAGAATACTATATCCAGCTAGGCTATCATTGAAAATAGAAGGAGAGATAAAACTCTTCCAGGACAAACAAAAACTAAAAGAATTTGTAAACACCAAACCAGCCCTACAGGAAATATTGAAAAGGGTCCTTTAAGTGAAGAGAGAACCTAAAAGTAGTACACCAGAAAGGAACAGAGACAATATACAGTAGTAGTTACCTTACAGGCAATACAATGGCACTAAATTCATCTCTCTCAATAGTTACTCTGAATATAAATGGGCTAAATGCCCAATCAAAAGACACAGGGTATCAGAATGGATAAAAAAACAAAATCCATCAATAAGCGGTCTACAGGAAACTCATTTTAGGCCCAAAGACACCTCCAGATTGAAAGTGAGGGGTTGGAAAACAATTTACCATTCTAATGGACATAAAAGAAAGTTGGGGGGGTGCCTGGGTGGCTCAGTGGGTTAAAGCCTCAGCCTTCGGCTCAGGTCATGATCCCAGCATCCTGGGATCGAGCCCCACATCTCAGCTCTGCTCTGGTGGAAAGACAACTCTTCCCTAATTTTGATTTTTACCTATTTTTTCCTGCTCTGCTCCTCTCTCTGCATTACCTGTAGCTTTAGACGCTGCAGGCGTGTTTCACTCATCAGTCTCCGGACCCCAGCTCCCAGGGACTCCTGAGCTACTGAGTCATTTCCTTAAAATTGCCCTCAGTAGGTGGGATGTACTTGTGAGGTGTGGCACCGTTTACGTCTCCCCAAGGAGGCCTTGAAAAAAGCTCCCACAGCTGATGATTTAACCCTCCCTATGGGTACGTGACTGAAAGTCCAGCTACTGGTTCCAGACGTCAAGTTTGCCAAGCAAGGCCATGGCCGTGACCCCGTTTTAGCATCCCGCTAAACGGATGTCCTGCGGTTCCTTGGGTCGGGACCCCTGGTTCAGAGAGAGCCCGGTGTGCCTCTGCCCTGCACGGGACTGCCCTCTGCAGCTCGGCTGTGCTGGACCCCCTCTGCCCAGCGCCTGCCCCCAAGGGCCCTGCCCCGTGTCGTGTCTCCTCTGCGCTGGGCTCCTGATGCTTGTCGGCCCACTCTGTCCCGTCTGCTAATAATCCCACGACTCCTGTCTACTGCCCAGCTTCCAAAATTTGGCTGCCAGTGCTGAGTCACTTTTATTTTTATCGGCTGTATTTTCCAGAAATCGTGCCTTAATTTTAGAGAGGTTTTGAAGGATACATACGAAAATGCTTCTGTTCGATCTACCGTGTTTACAGGAAATCCGCTCGTCCTTCCTCCCCATCTCCATATCTAGCAGTGAGGTATGTATTAGATGTGCAAGACCGTTCTTTAAACAAAGAAAAAACGTGCTGTGGTGCCCGCGTGCTTGTCTCTCTCGTGGCGGCGCCCACCTCTATCTTTACTTCTTCTATTTTTCAGCGTAGAACGTTCAGCCTGGAAATTTCACAACTTTGTTTTTTGCTTTAGAAACATGCCAACTCCTATGACTTCAACTAAAAATCTTTGTGGCTGAACTTTCTCCTGCTATCTGGACAACACCTCTTTCTCAATGTTGATTGACCTCTCAGCTGCGTGTCTCCGCTCAGATGTTATTTAAAAATCCACTTTTAGAACATCCACCTGAACACCCGTTGCTCAGAGGGACAGCCCGGCAGAGCCCTCCCCACACCACGGTGGCAACAGGCTCTGCGCCTCCGGTGGCTGGGAAGTCCCACACTCGCCTGCAGGTCCGGCTCTGCAAGTGAGTACGCTGCTGTCCTGGGCCAGGTCCGGAGGGTCGCCCTGGCCGCTGTCTGTGTACAGGACCTCGGCCTCACATTGGGGTAGACGCTCATTTCCAGCAAGTTCTCAGGCCACCAGGTTAGGAATACGTTCTGGCTCCCTGCTTTACCCCTCGGCCCCCAACCCCCGCGGACCCTAACACCCCACTGTGCACACACCTCCGTGCAGAACACATGGGGCACGGAACATGCTCTCCGCCCCCACGGCCGCTACAAGACTGACCAGCGCTTAACTGGCAGAAGACAAAGGTATTACAGAAATGTGAGCCAGAAGGTTACGCGTCAGTGAAAGGTGCTTCTGTCTACATAACACACAGCAGAGAGGAGCCCTGGCTGGGTGGCGGGGTGCCCCACGGGACACACCGTGGAGAGGAGCTCCCGCAGGACCGCAGGGTCTGTCTCAGACAAGAGCTGCCGGCCTTGTGCGGCGGGTCTGTGTCTGCAGGAAACTGTGTTGCGAGCTCCTAGGTGGGGGTGCTGGGGACCTGTGGGGACCGGCCAGTGCTGGAGTGCGGCTGGCCTGACGGAGACACACAATCCCAATGTGTCCACTCTAAGGGGGCTCCTCATAGCCCACGGGCCAGTCACGGGTGTAGACACCACACAGTCCTACCCAGCTGGTGACTTGCTCTGCTAACCAGAGACCCTAGAGGAGAAAAGCTCTCCACAGCTCTCCTTCTCCCCCCGACCTCCTCCCCCGCACTCAGGGTGGCACGAAGTCCAGCTGCGGCTTATCTGTCCCATCGCGTGCCCCCGGCTGCCCTCCAGGAAAATGCCATTTTGGTCAGGATTACAGTATTTTGAGAGTCCAGTTCTAGAGAATGGAATCGACCTTTGCGGATTTAGGCAGAAAGACTGCATAAAAGCCTATTAGCTAGTAAAACTGTGGAGAACGATGAAGAGTCAGACTCTCGTGAGCCTCGGGGGAAATTCCCCAAACCGCAGCCCAGGACCCAGCTGTTCCCAGTGCAATGAGGGACTGGCCGCTAGGACTGGGAAGGGACCTCCCCCTCCCTCTCCAGAACCACGCCGCGCCTTACAAGTCCCACTCCAGCCGTCAGCGCCTCCCTCACCGGCTCTCCACACCTCACTCGGGTCCCGACGAAGACTCCGTGAGCCCCTCCGCTTGTTGGCCTTGTGTCGGCTCAGGGGCCGAGGGAAGGGAGTCCAGGAAATGCCGCGTGGAGACTGGGCCGGCGTGCCCGCGGGTGTGGCTGCTGGGGGGCCGCTCCCGCTTGTGCTCTTTGTCAGAGGGAGAGAGGGGGAGAGAGGGGGGGAGCACAAGCAGGGGGAGCGGCAGAGGGGGAAGCAGGCTCCCCGCTGAGCAGGGAGCCCGATGCAGAACTCGATGCCAGGACCCCGGGATCCTGACCTGAGCTGAAGGCAGACGCTTCGCTGACGCCCCATTTTTCTTTCTTTTGATGAATAGGGTTGCTTTTGCAGGACTTTTTTTCAAGTGTTATACTAGTAGAGACGGGCACTGTTCAAACCTGACTCCCGCTGGGAAGGGCACACATCAAAGCCGACGCGGCGTGGACCTCCCCTGTGGCCGGGCTGTGACCTGAGGGTGTGAGAGTGACATCTTGAGGGTGGTCTCCGGTCAGTTCCTGTGAAGCGTTTGTTTACGCCTGGAGGTACCAACGCGCGGAGCGGAAGGAGGTCACGCCAGCAGCGGAGGTGGGAGGGTTACAACATCCCTGAAGCATCTGAGTGCTCGTCAGAAGCCCAGAACGGAGAGAGAACTAAAGAGACAGTGGAAACTGCACAAGTTAGAAAAAAGAAAGAAATTTCCCATAAAAATCAATGGAGAAGCGGCGGCAACACAGCCTCCCAATTCAGAACCAAAAAAGAAGAAGAAAAAGAGAAAAATGGTGGTGATGCTGGGCGCGATACCAAAACCGTGAAGGCTGGAGACAAAGGGGCTCTGAAGGGGCCGAGCTCCCGGAGAGACAGAACGCGGTGCGGAGAAGCCCGACGGCCCGGAGGGGGACGGCGAAGTGCCCGCCCGCGCCCGACAGACGGGCGGCTGGGGGGACACGTCACCGGCTTCTCTCACGGATCTTGTCAACGAGAACACATTGAGGGCAAGAAAAGAAACGGGTTGTCCAAACACGGCTGAAACTCAGCATGAAAGCGTCAGACCGCTCCTGGAAGGCGGGGACCTTCGAGCGGCCGCCAAACCAGGCAGGGGCGAAGCGCGGGCATTTCCCATCCGGCCGTCGAACTCGTTATCCGGTTAAGTTCACGCCTAGGGACGCAACTGGGGTTCTCACCCTCTCACCTACGAGGGGACCGGCCACGCAGACTTTCGGTGTCCTTACGGAGCCAATGACGCACCATGTTCACACCCGCGGGCCGAGGACGGGCGGCCGCAACGGGCCGGCGGGAACACAGGAACTCGGTAATGGCATCAACGTCCTGGCGGCCACCCCAGGCCGCCCCCCGGAGCACGTGCAGAATACCCCAGCGTTTGTGTCTAAAAACCTGCCGTGTCTGCTCAGTGACGAGGCCGATCGTATCTTGGAGGTCGGGTTTGAAGAGGAATTAAAACTAATTATTAAACTTCCGCCAACACTCAGGTAAACCACGCTCTTTTCTGCCGCACAGACTTGAAGAGCTGAGGACTTGGCAAGGGTTTCTTTGAAAAAGGAGCCGTCGTATGTCGGTGTTGGCGGCGATAAAGCTCACGCAGCGGAGGACGGTCTTCAGCAGGGCTACGTTGTTTGTCCTTGGAAAAGAGATCCCTCCTGCTCTTCACACTCCTTGAGGAGAACCGGGAGAAGAAACTGGTGGTCTTTCCATCCCGCAAGTCCGTGAGATACAGTACGATGGCGGAACTGCACCGATCTGCCCGTCCTGGCCATCCAGGGAGGCAGAAGCGGAGTGAGCGGGCGGCCACGGTCTTCCAGTTCTGCAGACTCGGGGACATTGCTCTGCACCGACGCGGCAGCGAGGTCGACTGCGCTGCGCAGCGTGACCCCCCGGGTGACCCCACGGAACACACTCATCGTGTGGGAAGGACAGCCGGAAGCCTAGACGGGGGAGGGCGCGCCTTGCTCATTGTATGCCCTGAAGAACTGGGTTTCCTTCGTCACGTGAAGCAATCCAGGGTTCCGTTACGTGAAGTCGAGTTTTCCTGGTCCAAAATTTCTGACATTCGGTCTCAGCTTGAAAAATTGATTGAAAAGAACTACTTCCTTCATAAGTCAGCCCAGGAAGCCTAGAAGTCCTACACTCAAGCGTATGATTCCCAGTCTCTGAAACAGGTCTTCAATGTTAATAACTTAAATTTGCCTCAAGTTGCTCTGCCATTTGGTCCCAAGGTGCCTCCTTTTGTTGATCTGAACGTGAACAGCAACGACGGCCAGCTTGAAAAGAGAGGGTGGCGGTGGCTTCGGCCACCAGAAAGCCAAGAACGTCGAGAAGTCCAACATCTTCAAACGCATTAGCAAGAAGTGCCCGACAGCCGCCGGTTCTCCCACCGAAGACAGACCTTCCTTTCGTCTCAAACAGCTTCGTCCTGAAATGGATCTTTTCCCCTTTCTCTAACAAAGGAACTGCGGCTGCGGGTCCGGGGCTGACGGAACAGCAGTATGAGTTGACGCGGGTTGCAGGCTCCCGGCACCGGCACTTCCAGGAGATACTGCTCTTATGTGGGGGTGTAAAACAGACTTCAGTTTTTCTAGGTTGTTCAAGAGCAAAGCAAAGGATCTTTTGGATTTATTTGGACAACAGAGTATTTTAAATCTTTTGCCTCCAAATTATTGGTTTGGGGGTGGGGTATTTATTTTTTTAATTTAAAATCAAGTAATTAACATAAAATATATTATTGGTTTCAGAGGTGGAGTTAGGTGATTCAGCAGTCTCCTGTACACCCACTGCTCATGACATCACATGCCCTCCTTAATGTCCATTACCCAGCGCAGCCTTAGAAGGCAGTGACCTGGGGCGCCTGGGGGGCTCCGTGGGTTAAAGCCTCTGCCTTTGGCTCAGGTCATGATCTCAGGGTCCTGGGATCGAGCCCCGCATCAGGCTCTCTGCTCAGCGGGGAGCCTGCTTCTTCCTCTCTGCCTCTCTGCCAACTTGTGATCTTTCTCTGTCAAATAAATAAGTAAAATATTAAAAAAAAAAAAAAAAGAAGGCAGTGACCTGGTGCACTGGGGTGGTGATGCAGAAGATAATCTCCATTTTTTTGTTTTTGTTTTTTTGGTTTTGATTGTTTCTTGGACCTTCACCATCATTGTGGACCTCCCCTGAAAATGCCGCTGTGGCTAGGAAGCACGTTTCGTTAAAGGTGGCGCTGGTTTTTGGAACTGCCAGATTTGAAAGCAGTGAACCTTTCCCATTTTTGTGAGAGCTCAAAGTGTGGCTTATTTGTCATTGTTACTTGAATAAAGCACCCTTCATTGGAAACAGTGGGGACCTGAGATTTTTGAGCCTCATTTACACCAATATATGGGTAATAATGTGCTGTTCTCCCTTTAAGAACTTAGCGAACATCTTCTTGCAAAAGGCACATAGTGATGACACAGCTTATTCAACTTTGTTCCACGTGGTTTGGATTTTGGTGAACCCTTCCAACTCTGCAGAGTACTCAGGGAGTCAAATCATTTTTTGAGGAAACATTGCCCCTTCCAGATCTGTGAAACAAAAATAGGTTTATGATGAAGCCTGGGAACGAACGGCGGCCGAAGAGAGCAGCAAAGATGGGGGTTTCCTCACGTGGGGTTTGTGGTAGGAGCTCCTGACTTCCAGAGTGTTTAGTATGTCCGGTTTTTTTCCCAGTGCATTTTCTAACTACAAAATGGTCATTACGTTTTGATCAATTTGGAACCAAAGTTGCTGGCATTGTTTTGCTGTTGTGCTAGTTAATATTCATAGTCTCCTGTTTAATGCAAGTACACTGAGAACATCAAATGTGGAGGAAACACAAATACATCCCAGTAGTTTAAAAAAAAAAAAAAGTGATCCTCTGTGTCTGGGCTCGACCCTTGTCCCCTGGCCGGACCTGTCCTCAGATTCAGGCCTTGACTGTTGGACTCCTGACACTTAAGAACGCTTCACCTAAGACATTCAGTAACTTGAATTTTTGTTTTTTGTTTTTTGGGTTTTTTTAGAAATAATCATGTCTCAAAAAATACACAAAAACAAAGGGAAGACTCTAATCACAGAGCAAGAGTAAAAACTCAGTACTTTCATACATAGCCATCGGGGGTTTTGTATATGTACTTTTAAATTTTGTCAAAAGTGAAGTCATTCTTCACCCCTACTTGTAACCAGCCTGTTTCATGACATGTTATTTTCCTGTCTCATTAAATAATTACGTCCGTTTAAAAAAAAAATGTTTACCACTTAAAATTCTAAGTCACAAACGAAAGACCATCAACTCTGTGGTGAATGACCCAGGACACACCCACGAGGGATTGCTACAGAATCACAGAGGCCCCGGGGCACAGGAAGGGCAGGTATGGAAAGGTGGGTCCGAGCCCCTTTCCGGCTTCCCAGCGGCCGCACGCCTTCCTCCAGACACTAACCTCCGTCCTGTTTTTCTTATCTGTAACGTACAGGACGTTGGGATTCAACACAGATGATCCTCAGGTCCCGCAAATTCTAAAACTAGGAGAATCTTAATTTAGGAGAAGCATGTGCTGGGACCGTGCCCCGCATTATGCAGGCTTTCCTGGAGGCTCCCTGTACCAGGCTGGCCACCTGGCCTGGACCTGCCTCCACCTGGCGGTTCTCCAGCCCCTGCTCCTCTCCTCTCCCCCTTCCCCTCTCCTGACCGGTCCCTAAGCCTTCAAGAAAGAGAATTTAGTGGTAAGTGATCAAAAAAACAATCTAAGACTAAATGAAGTGTGATTTTTTTCCAGTTTGATAAATCCAAGATTAAAGTGGCAATAACCTATACAATTGTACTTAAGTGGATTCCCAGAAGCAGACATTTGCAATTTAAACTATTACATGTATATTTAAGAAATAGGTAACTGCAAAAAATTGTCACCAATTAGAGATCAATGCTGCATTAGAGATCAAAGAGCAAAGCAAAGAGAAGGCAGGATGTCAGCAGGATGTCAGCAGGACGTCAGCAGGACGTCAGTCAGCAGGATGTCAGCAGGACGTCAGCAGGACGTCAGCAGGACGTTGGCAGGACATAAGCGGTGTCGAATCAGCCTCTCAGGCTGGGGCAGGTCAGAATCTGGTCTGCTTTTGCCTGAACAAAAAGCGCTCAGTGTGCATGTTCTCCCGTGGGGTCGCTTGGACCAGCAAGGCCGGACACGCCCCCCCCACCCTGTCCCTGAACCAGAAGGCAGCCATTTCCCCCACAGCAGCAAACTTCTGGCAGATCAGGGACCCCAAATAGACTCTCACTTTGTTTCATTTAGAAAATGCACCTTTTTAGAATGAGACTGAGAGATTATAAGTGCTCTGGGGCCAGAACGCATCTTGCTGGTATGTCCGATAAACACACACACTTTATTCAAACTTCGAATATGCAACCACAATTTGCCAAAGGCATGCTGTGATGATTTTCACTGTGGTCATCACAGATGCAGGCTGGGATAAAACCACCAGCACACAAAGACCTCTCAGCAGGAACGCTAGAATTATGCTGCAGAACCAGTCACCAAATCGCCCTTTGTAAGTAGAAAGAAGTGAAACGTTTGCACGCATCCTCTGATTGTGATCACAGAGCTGTGTTTCCTGCCAACTCCATAAAGAGCAAGCTTAGGGTTGGCCCAAAGCACAGGAAACAGAAGCAAAACGAAACTATTGGGTCTACACCAAAATAAAAGGCTTTTCCACAAGAAAGGAAACCATCAACAAAATAAAAACCCAACCTACCCCATGGGAGAAAACATTTGCAAAAGACCCACCCAGGGAGGGGCTGATAGGCAAACCATCAGGGGCAGACGCAATCTGATTTAAACTCGAGGGTCTGGGCAGCGGGCCCGGGTCGTGCGCGCGCGTCCGGCGGTGTCCCTGTGCCCCGGAGCCGCCGTCCCCGCTGCGGGGGGCGGCGTCCTCACGGGGTCCCCGCGCGGCGGCCGGTGCTGAGGGGCAGGCGCGAGCTCACGAAGGCCCATCCCCGGGGCTCCCCGCGCAGAAGCAGCTCTGTGAGGGCGAGAGGGCAGGCGAGGCCCGAGGCCGGCGGCTGCGGACGAACCCCGACCCGAGGGGCCGCTGACGCCCCCGGGAGAGCCGAGCGCGGGGTGAAGTCTCCCCGAGGATCTTTCCCGCACCGGCGCGGGCGGGTCAGGGGATCGGCGGCGCCGCGAGCACCGGGGTGTGCGCTGGGGTGTGTGCGGGGTCGGCCTGTGCGGTCCCAGCGCGGGGGCTGCGCGCGCTCCTGTGACACCGGCTTTTCAGAGGGTCTCACCTCGGACAGGGCCCTCCCAGCCTGTGCTCCTCGTAAGGAGGAAGGGGTCTCCCGAGGGGACTCAAGCGGGAAACCAGCTGGGACTGATGCTGCCCTGTTAGCAGCTGCCGCACCTGCGGCGGGGGAGAGCGGGCGGGGCAGGAAGCCGGGTGCCTCGCGTTCCCGAGGACACCGGGGCCTCCCCTGCACCGCCCCGCTCCCCGGGCAGAGTAAGGTAAGGATAAAACCGACTGTTTTGTAAGGTTTCCCCAGCTTTCTTGAGGTATGATTATTTTTAAAGATTTTGTTTATCTATTTGAGAGAGCGGGAGCACAAAGGGGGAGGGACAGAGGGAGAGGCAGACTCCCACCTGAGCCAGGAGCCCCAGTCCAGCTGGACCCCAGGAGCCTGGGATCATGACCTGAGCAGAAGGCAGACGCTGCACCCACAGAGCCCCCAGGTGCCCCGAGATATGGTCGACAGATAGGGGGTATATTCTGGGCAGGCAGCGTGGGGGTGTGCATTCATGCACACTGGGGTCAGGTCCCGGGGTCAGTGTCACCTCCGCTCTGGTTTGGCAACGAGAGCACTGCGGATTGACGTTCAGAGCAACTTGCAAGGACGCGGACCAGGACCGTTGGCTACACCGCGCTGCACGTCACATCCCACACCTGGAAGTGAGGCCGACGCCATCGTCTCACCCCAGGGCCCCTCCGACTACTCTCCGCTCCCAGGAGCTCCCCCTACTCGCCCACATCCATGAGCCCACGCACTGCTACCTGCAGGAGCCTGTGCCCACCACACACCTGGGATGGGACCGGAGAGGCAGCATTCCTCACTGCTCTGTCTCTGTCCATGGGCGGGCCCACCACCCTGTGTGCAGCTTCGGGAAGCCTGCCTGGAGGGGGTGTCCACACGGACACGGGCCCAGCTGAGGGCTTTCTGTTCATGGCAAATTTTAAAGCCAGGTGTTTACATATAACTCGTTGGCAATGTATCTGATTCTACCATTGATTCAATTTTGGGAGATATTATGGGTCAAAACCCAAACAATCTCTCAACACGATTGTTTAATTAGGGGAAAAAGCCAAGCCTTTTTGGAAACCATCACAGGAAGGAGCTTGGTAAAGTGCTCTGCATATCCCGACAGTCCTCTGCTTTCCTGACTCAGGGCACCTCTTCTCTTCTCTTCCTGCGACAGGCTCTCCTCACTTTGGGCTTCATCCGCTGGACGCCTGTGTGGGAGAACTCGCAGTCCTCGTTGCACCGGGAAGGCTGGGCGGAGGTGACCTCCTGGTCTGCCGTTTCCTTCCCCGCCCAGAAGGGACACCTTGCCCGATGTCTTCGGTGACATTAGGACATCAGGAGGAGGCTCAGAGGGCAGAGCAGCAAGGCTGCGGTCTGAGCCTCTCACTTTATGGCCGAGGAAGAGAGGCCCAGAGGAGCCAGCCAACCGTCCCCGGTCGCACAGCTCAACGGAGGTTCCTCCAGACAACGACCAAGATGGAAAACCCTTCAGCCTCACAGCCACAGGCTGAGAACCGTCCAGGGAAGCCGTACAGACCACAGGACTGAGTCTGGACGACACTGAGAAAGAAATAGAGGCTCCCAGACACATTGCCGTGAGCGGTTGGTCAGTCCTCCCAAAGGCCGTGCTGCGGTGATGGGGCCGAGGGGCCTTGGAGGGGAGGGGAGGACATGAAGCTGGGGCCCGTTAGATCAGAGCCCTTGGAAAGGGACCCCAGGGAGCCCCCAGCCCCTTCCCCATGTGAGGACCCAGGGAAGATGCTGTCTGGGCGGGGTGACCCTACACGTGGCCCCCGGGAGACCAGAGATGGGCTCATGGCTTCGGGGCAGAAGCAGACAAACTGGAGAACAGAGAGATAAGAGATGGAAGTCTGGGTGGGCTGAGGGGAGTAATCCCCAGGGTAGACCTGGCGGTGGGAAGGTGAGCGCAGGGCAGATAGACGGTTGGCACATGTGGTCTCGGAGGGAGGCCGGGAGCGGCAGGAACATGGCGTCAGGGGAGCAGCCGGGGGGAGACCCTCCTTGAGCGCTATCTCCGCCTTCCTCCTTCCTCCTCATAGCCCCTCTGTGTGTGTCAAATAAATAAATAAAGTCTTCAAAAAAGCGAGCAGTGGATCTAAACAGACATTCTTCCCCAGAAAACACACAGACGGTGAACAGGTATGAAAGAGGCTCGACATCGTACCCATCAGGGAAACACAGCTCAGAACCACCCCCACACGCGTCAGCATGGCCAGTGTCAAAAACACAAGAAAGGATGCGGGGGAAGGGGAGCCTCTCACGCCGCTGGGCAGCCCCTCTGGAGAGCGGCGTGGCGGTCCGTCAGACCCAGTACAGAGCTGCCGTGTGCTCCGGCAACCCCCTTCCCGCTGTTGGTCCCGAGGAAGCGAGGCCCCCACCCGGAAGGATCCCCGGACGCCCACAGTCCTTGCTGCTCATTCACAACAGCCACGGTGTGAAACGGCCTGAGTCTGCCGGTGGGTGAAGGAAATGAGACGCACACACCTGCATCGGAAGACGGAGGTCCCGCCGGCTGCGGCCACGGGGGAGGACCGGAAAGATGACGGTGACTGAAGCAAGCTGGAAGAGGAGGCCGCCGCGTGTGCTCACCCACACGCGGAATCCGGAAGAGGAGGCCTCTCAGAAGCAGAGCGCGGCGGGGTCGCCGGGCCCGGGCCGGGGGCACACGGAGGGCCGGTCCCCGTTCTCACACACGTTCAGGGACCTCGTGCACAGTGCGGTGACTCAGTGAACAGTACGGTATTGAGTAGTGGAAATGTGCCGAGACGGGACGTTTCAGGTGCTCTCGTCACGAAAGAAAATGGCAACTGCGTGAACGTTGAAACGGCGCTTGGCTCACCGTGGTGATGTTTGCACTAGTGGATGTGTCCCAGAGCATCGTGTCAGAAAGGATTCTAGAGTTCGTTCAACCCAACTTTTACCAGCTGCGTTAACCAGAACAGAAAAACAAATGTGAAGTTGTCGATAAAATGACTGGCCTAAGTTGAGAATTTTGAAATTTTCAGTGGTTAATGACACGTTCAAGTAAAAAAAAAAAATCTGATTAAAAAAGTAATAGAATCTCAATAAAATTTAGGAAAATACAGCAAAGTACAGGAAGAAAATTCAAATAACCTATACCCATAACACTAACATACATGTAACTTAGAAGTTTGTAGAGTTGGTGGGATTTTTCTGGTTTTTCCCTGTGCGGTGCTCATGGGTACCCGGAGGAAGCAGTCGCCATGCTCCACGTCGCGCGGGGCGCTGCATTTCCCCTCTGTTCAACATTCCGCCGGTTGATACAACTTATTTGAGACAATTTTAATGACCAAGTGGCATTTCACTACATTTCTATACATTTAACTAATTCATCATTTTGAACTCAGATGTGTTCAATTATTCTCCCATTATAGATGACACTTACGGATATCTTTGGGTGTAAATATTCTCTTAGTCTACTTTCCTAAAAACTAAAATTCCTAGGTCAAAGGTCAATGGTCCCCATGCATCTTGACTGACAAGTTTGTTTGCCTAAAGCTTTCGTCAGGGAACTGGCCCAGGCTGCTGTCCGTGAGACCCCCACCCCCGCCTCCGCAGCTCCCGTCTTCCTGGACCCACGCACGCTTTTCTTCGGGGCCTCCGGGAGTGACCGGAGGAGCTGGCAAGTTGTCTCAGTCCCTCAGGGGTGTTGGTTTCTAGGATTACGTGGCTTCGGAGAGAAAGACGAGGGCTTCCTGACCTCTGCTCTCCGGGAATCAGCAAGGCAAGTGCCCTGCGGACAGCCAGCAGCGCTCCCGCCGCCGCAGGAAGGCGCGGTCTCGGTCTGGGACTCCGCTTCCTCTCGGGCGCAGGGGAGCCTCCTGCATGCTGTTTACTACAAAGGATTTATCAGGAAAAAACTTCCCCGCAGGGCAAAACACCCCGTGCGGCTCCCCAGAAATCAGAAGGAAGCCGGGAACGACACTGGAAACTTCTCCGCCTCCTTTTTGCCGGATGCTGAGGACCGTCGGACGTGTCAGATGACCCTTAGGTACAAATTCCGTCCCCCCACCAAGGGCAGGGGAGCCCCCCGCCTGCCCCTCGCTGCCACTGAGTGGCCGGCCGCACCCCCGTTCTCCCTTGCCCCTCGTTCACTCTGCTCCCTGGACGCCCTTCTCCACCGGACTTCCCACGCCGCGCCCGTCCATGCGCCCCCCACCCCGCTGTGCTCAGTCGTGGTGCTATGGCTGTGGTGCCCTTCCTGGGAGCCCCCCGGGAAGCACATGCTATGCACGGGCCCCTGTCACACCTGTACTCCCCAGAACATTCTCCAACTTGGATAGGTTAAGGGGGCCCCTACCTCTCCCAACCCTCTGTGACAGTTCCTAATCTTTCCACAACATGCAATGCGATTTTTCCACCCAGGTATCAGCCCTGGAGGCTTCGATTTGTAGAAAGTCTCGCATTGGGGCGCCTGGGTGGCTCAGTGGGTTAAAGCCTCTGCCTTTGGCTCAGGTCATGATCCCAGGGTCCTGGGTTCGAGCCCCGCATCGGGCTCTCTGCTCAGCGGGGAACCTGCTTCCTCCTCTCTCTCTGCCTGCCTCTCTGCCTACTTGTGCTCTCTCTCTGTCAAATAAATAAATAAAATCTTAATTTAAAAGAAAGAAAGTCTCTCTTTCTGCCAAGGAGAATTCACCAAGCAAAGAGCTGTTTCTTGTCTGTCATGTTACATTGAAAGTATGGGGAGAGCCAGGCAGAGGGAGCCCTTGGCCTGGACGGAGGCACATCAGGTACCCACAGGCCTTGGGAAGCACAAACCACTGGCCAGAAGGAGATCTGGAAACAAGAAACGGTCTTTCAGGGGCGCCTGACCGGCTCCATTGGCAGAGCGTGTGACACTCCATTGGGATTGTAAGTTCAAGCCCCACGTTGGGTATAGAAATGACTTTAAAAAATAAACTTAAAAAAAAAAGAAATTGCCCTTTATCGAGACAGAGACAGAGGTAGAGAGATAGACATGGAGACAGAGACACAGATGGAGACAGAGCCAGAGATAGAGAGACAGAAATCCAGAAAGAGACAGAGAGATTTAGAACACACATGATTACACATATACACATACGTGCCCATATACACACATACACGTGTCTGTGCATGTGAGGTCTGGATGACGTCCCAGCTCTGCAGAACGGTACCAGCCGGGTCTGAGTTTCAGCAGTGCACCGAATGTCAGCCAGCTACGGCCACCAGGAGACAAACCAGCTGCTGTTCTGGAAACCGCACCTTCCGCATTCTCCCAGCTGAAATAGGCCATGGGGCAAAACCAGAAGAGGAACAGAACCCTCGGGCCCAGAGGTTCCCGAGCCCAGGCGGCCATGACCATGGCCAGCTCCTTTGTCGTTGCCCTCCGGTTCAAGGACTCCACTCTCTCCTCATCCATCCGTCCAGTTCACCAGGATCGTGGCACTTAGCGTTTCCTAACATGTGTCACCCATTAGCCCTGAGCCTCCCAAACCCTTCTTTTCTTGGAAAAAGAACAAGCAAACTTAGCAACCGCACTCTGTGCCTGCGCCGTGGGGGACAACACCCAGACACGCGAGGCTCCCGCTCTACCGCGGTGCTCCGTGTGGAATGGGGAAGGCGGAGATGAACCGGACAGCAGGGAGGGCCGTGGGTGGGGTCAGTCCTGGAGCCGGAGGCCCGTGCGTAGCAGCCCTGAGTCCAGGCGGGGATGGAGACATTGAGGACGTAGGAAGAGGAGCTCAGGGACCGTGAGCAGGGCCTCAGCCTGTGAGCAGAGGAAGGCAGACACCTAGCCCTCCGTGAATCTGTCACAAGAACACGACATTCCGTGCACCCTGTAAGCAGAGGCCTTGGCCTCGGGGGGCACTAATCTTTGTGAATGAGTCCGGATCACTCATCTGGAACACAGGACATGTATGGCAAGGATGGGGATGGAGGAGGGACGCTGGTGTTGAGCGGTCTCTGTGCTCCCCCGAGGTGAGGACCTGGGCCCCCACTCACCCTACACACACGGGGCCCCATTTCCAGTGGGCGCGTGACCAGGGTGGCGGGGAACATCTTCCCTGACGAGAAGTGGACGCAGATTGTCCCCAAGGTGAGGGTGGCCATCACAGTTCATGCACACAGGCCTCTGTGTCCTCACCTGTGCAATGGGCTGCTGGGCGGGCCCGGGTGTCCTGCGGAGGGACAGCAGCCCTCACCTCCTTCCGCACACGCCTGGGGCCCACGTGGCTCACCAGCAACCAGACCAAGGATGGCCCTCCCTTAGCGGAGGTGCTCAGAAAGGGGAGGATTGTTCTAGAAGCTGCACAGGGGAGAGGCCCGTCTCTTGGCATGCTTACGCTGGGATCACAAGGTCACTGTCTCATACAGGGAACTTGTTTGTGTGGCTCAAGCCGGGCACATCTCGTGTCCCAGAACCCTTCCCTTGTGGCGTGGTCTGGGTCTCATGCACAAGCACCTTAGACCGAAGAGAACGGTTTGGAGCTCTGCAGGCCTCTCTATTTCTTTAAGCTTTTGAGAAAAGGGGCACGTGGCAGCTGATGGCACTAGCGACAGGCTGTTTCTGGCATCCGTTCTGACACCACCTGACACAGCCGGTTTGGGCTGTGCAGAAGCTTCCTTCATCTGTCATCTCAGTGCCCTCAGTGCTCAGCCGGCCCTAAAAACACCGGCCCCATTCATGCCGTGCCTTCTCCCCGCGTAAAACATTCATAACTCCCATCCGCACAGATGGGGCTTTCGAGTCAGAAGCAAGGGCGAGGGGAAAAAAGCTTTCTAACTGCAGGATAAAGAGCTTCCTAATAAAAACCCACAGTGGTAATGACGGCATGAGAGCTATTTTGTCTTTTCACCTAAGATCCCTTCAAATAACTGATTTTTTTCTGGGATGACACCTGCATGATTGCTAAGAGACCTGCTAAAAATGGACCCGATTCAACTGCATGTTTCCTGTGGCTTCGAGCATGGGACATTCTAGCACTTCTTCCTCCCGCTGTGCTCCGCCACAACCTTGTCTCCGACTGGGCCTTCCTGACTGGCGTCCTCACCCTCACGCCCACCCTGGGTTCCTCCCGCCCGCACGTCTACCACTCCGGGCCTCCCTCCTCACCCTGTGGTTTCTACAGAACCAGGTGCCGACACCTCAGCACACGCCCAGCCTCTCCCACGCAGGCGTCTGCTGGACCCGCTCGCCGGTACCTGGTGACGGCGTGCGTCTCTCTTCTCCGGCGAGGCCCTCTTGCTCCCGTGCGCGTGTCCCGTCTGTGGATGACCTTCACGACTCATCCCGGCTGGAAGACGCGTGACGTGTGACGTGTGCTGTCTCTGCCAGGCCAAGGGCGAGAACCGGCCTGGTGCCTGGCACAGGGAAGTGTGGGCTGTTCTGTCTTCCCTGCGCGACCTTGCAAGCTATTGGCCTCCTCAAGGCCGGTCCCACAGCTGTGAAATCCAAAGGACGATGCCGGTTTCCCCGTTTCTTGGGAGAGTTTGAGGGCCAGCCAGCACACGCACGGTGGGACTAACCCTCCGGTCACCGACGGCGATAGGCTCACTCACTTTCACATCTCCTCTGGGCGCCGCGTGACTGTGTGCAGGTGAAAGTGACCGGTGTGTTTCCTAGTGGACAGATGGCTTTATTTTTAGGCTACGACAACTCCAACGGAGCAGCCAGAGTAACCAAACCCCCATAAGCACGCGGCGGTCATGGAGCCTGGGAGGACAGGTTTGGGCGGGGCGGTGGCCCTCGGTGGTCACTGGGAAGCGGCACGTCCTGGGGGCCCCGGAGCCAGGAGAACAGACGCCGCCTGCCCGCCGTTCACAAGAGCACTCAGCACTGTCTCGCCTGCTCACCCTCTCTGCACGGGGCTGGAGGGAGTCTGAAATGTAATGTAGAAAAATGAGAACAGAAGACACGGGGAGGACGCTCTGATTTCACAGCCCATCGGAGTCCCCCTGCCGCCACCACCCAGCACAGACGGGGCACGAACAGGACCCGCCCCTCTCATCCTGCAGGCGGGAAGCCTGAGCTCTGGGCCTGGCCAGTTCCTCCCAAGGCCTCTCCCTTCTCTGCAGACATGGTATATCCTGGGGCCTCCTCTTGTCCTGTTACTAGGACACTGGCCCTGCTGGACTGGTGCCACCACTGGCAGCCTCCGTTTACCCTAAGCACCGCTTGAAGGCCCCCCCTTCCACAGGACACCTGGGGGGCCTGGGGGTGAAGCATCTACCTTCAGCTCGGGTCATGATCCCAGAGACCTGCTGCCACTCCCCCTGCTTGTGCTCCCTCCCTCTCTCTCTCTCTGACAAATAAACATGTAAAATCTTCTTAAAAAAATGAAGAGAATAAAAAAATAAAATAAAGGCCCTCCTTCCAAACACAGTCCCCTTCTGAGTTTTTGAGGGTTAGGGTCTCAGTACATTAATTCAGTCCCTAACACTGTGCACAGCTCAGCCTTTTAGAAACAAGTGTGCCAGTGCCAGCCTCTAGCAGCAGACACGCTGAGATAGAAAGGCTGAACTTTGGTGCCTGTGTGTGGATGCACACTTTTGGTGAGATTTACAACCTGGGGTCCTCAGACTCAGAAGGGTGTTTATGTGCGGGCTGACCCATCCCCCCCGGGAGGGACAGAGTGGCTTGGCACCTTGGGGGGCTGCCCTAACAGTATCCAGATGCACCTGCCTCCTGCATGTGTGCAAGTGTGCGTGTGTGCACCTGTGTGTGCATGTGTGCACCTATGTGTACATGTGTGTTGTGTGTGCTGTGTGTGCATGTGTGTTGTGTGTGTGCAGTGTGCCTGCATGTGTGCAAGTGCGTGCATGCGTGTGTGTGCGTGCATGTGTGTTGCATGTGTGTTGCACGTGTGCATGCTCGCGTTGTGTTGCATGTGTGCTGCATGTGCTGGGGCACCACAGGTGGTGCCTGGGGACAGGGCTAGGAAACATGCTTAATATTAATATTCAATTTCATTTTAATATTAGTATTCAAATTCCTGTGTTATTTCCATGGATACATGCGGATTACGGAGGCTTCTGTTCGGGGGCTGTGTCCCTTGCAGACCCCTCCCATCAAGGAAACGCCAGGACTCACAGCCAGACGGAAATGGGATATGGTCAGACAAGATGCAAAAGATGCAAACGTAATTCATATACACGCAGAGCAACTTGCTTTCGTTTTCAAACCTTAGGCACGTCAAAGGACATTCATTCTGATTGTCACTTTGTCACTTAAAGTCAATTTGTGTTTGCCTTCCTCTGGTTTTTGTTTGTTTCTGACATGCTACTTAAATCCGTCCTGAATCAGCGTGCCCTCTAGTTCCTTCTCTTGGAAACATCTCCCCTCAATGGATCTCTTCCTAGTTTAACAGCAGGTAAAAAGCAGGCTGTTGAAATGTCTTCCCACCATTTCTGACTCTAATATTAGAACATCCTTCCTTCAAACCCTCAAAAGCACAGAGAAATGAGCATCCAGTGTCCCCTGGCGGCTGCACCAGGAACATGGTCTGGGTGGCCGGCTGACTCTTGCGGAGAGCCTGGCACAACTCCCCTCTTGGTAGTCAGGCGCAGACGGGGTGCCGTCGGGGCCTTTTGGTCCCCTTGAGGCTGTCCGCTGGGAAAAACACATCTGCACAGACCACCAGTTCCTTTGAAGTCTACGCTGACTTTCTCTCCAGAGTTTGCTTTTCCAAGCCACCCTCTTGGCACCGAATGCAAGGACCATGGTCTGCATGCAGCCAGGGCAGCGTCGGGCTAAGGAAGCCAGACCCCAGCCAGAGGGTCTCGGCAGGGAGGGGGGCCTGCCACTGGGAAGGCTGCCCTGGGCTCCGCTCCTCCCTCCCCTCGGACAGGGAATTCGGAGTCGATCCCCACGCCCCGAGATCGAGGGACATGTTCCTCCAAATGACTCTGGAGCCGAGGCCCGCAGTAACGTCCAGGACACAGCTCTGCGCTAGTGAGGCGGAGGCACATAGAGGTAAGTGTGTCTGAGGCTGGCCCCTGCCATCCAGGCTCGTGCCAAGTGCTGAAGAGCCCAAGTCCATCTGAGGAAGGAGACGAGGAGGAGGCACGGTGTCTGATAACAGCCTACGCGGAGGGCTCGTCAGTAGCTCAAAGGAGGGGCAAACCAGGGAGCAGTGAGAACCCGGGCAGAAGGGATGATGAGAGGATTCCTGCATTTACTAAAGAGAATCTACAGCAGGCCTATCCCTAACCCCAGGGCTTTACTGTTTTCTTTCTCTTGCATCAACCCATCTCTATGCAGACACGCTGATCTCTGTCCAAATTAAAGCAGAAATTAAACAAAACCCCGGCATGACTCACTGAGATCACACACCTCCCTCCAAACTCCGCTCACTTTTCCGCTTCCGTGGGCCGCAGACTCTCCAGGAGATCTGCACACACTCGCCTCTGCTCTCTCCGGAAGCAAGCAGGCCTCCACCCCAGCTCCCGCATGAGAGCACTCTGGACAGTCTCGGCCGACTTCCCACGGGCAAAACTCAACGGCAGCCTCAGCCCATAGCCTCCTCCTCACCGGGGTGTTGGGATGCTTCGGCTCACCTTTCGGCATCCATTTTTTAAATGATTTTTTTCTACTTGGCTTCCAAGACACCACACCTCTCTGGTTTTCCTTCTGGGTCCTTGGCCCCCGGGCTGGACGCTTGCTCTCTCCCGGCCATACACACTGGCGAACCCCAGCACTCAGCCCTCCTCCCTCCTCGGGGGGTTGCACGCACCGCAGCACCGCGCGGACTGAGGCCCGCGTCTGTAGGCTCGGCACGGGGCTCTGTGCTCGGTCCCGCGTCCCCCTGGACATCTCCTGCCGCTGCTCCGTGGGGCAGGAATGAGCCACTGCCGAGGCCCTCGCCTTAGGAACTTTCTGTAAATCCGATTGGGGGGGGGGGCTTCAGTCCGGCAGCAAATGTTGTTGCCTCTTCCCTCACCAAGATCCCAGATCTGACCGCTTCTCAGTCCCCCACCCCTTCCCCGGGTCTGAGTCCAGTCGTCTGTTCCTGGAGGTCGGCGCCCCGGCCCCTGGCTCCCCTGCGGTCCCCCGGCACCCACCGTCTACACAGGCGCCGAGGCGAACACCACCGTGCTCAGGACCGCTGCAGCGCCCGCTGTGCCTCCGACCTCCCCGCGGACGGCCTTTCCGCCCCCGCCCCCGCCCTCGCCCCCGCACCCGCCCCCGCACCGCCCCCGCCCCGCGGCGTGCTGCCCGCGTCTCGGTTACCCCGGCAACCGCGGTCGCCGCGCAGGAGGGGGCGAGTCTCTGCGCCTGCGCGTCCCCCCCCCCACCTGCCCGCGCGGGCGCAGCGGCCCCTCGGATCCGCGCAGGGGGCAGAGGGCGGGGGCGAGTGCGGGCCGCGCTCCCGGGGGTCCCCGCTGCGCGCGGCCTCGGCCCGCTGTCACCTCCGTCCGGTGCCCGCGGCGCTTCTGCGCGTCCCCGGCGCAAGGACGCGCGCTCTGTGGAGCGGACGTCGGTCCGGGGCCGGGTGGGCTCCGAGGCCCCGGGTTCCCTAACCGCCGTGCACCCCGGGCTCGTTCCTCCCATCCCCGTGCGCCCTCGCAGCCGCCACGCCCTGCCCCCTCCTCCTCGGGTCGCGCCCCGCCGGCGACGTGGCCCTGCGCCCACGTGTGCGTCCTCGCGGCGCGGTTCTGGCTCCGCGCGCTCCGGCCCCTGGCTTCGTCCTGGCCGCGTCCTCCCCGGGTGCGGGCCGCGGAGGCAGGGCCGGGCACGGAGGGCGCCGAGCACCTGTGTCCTGAGCCAGGTCCGGGTCGCGGGGCGCTGCGTCCGGTCGGACCACCGACCTGGGAGCGGTCTGAGGCCGAAGGCGGCGGACAGAGCTGCGTGGACACCGGCCCGGGCCCGTCCCCGCTGCTGCCGCGGAAGAGCCTGGCGGTCGCGCGGGGGGCCCCGAAGCGAGTGCGCAGGGCGGACGGGCCGCGCGGGCTCGCGGACTTGCGGCGGGAGCGCCGGGCCCGGAGGAGCGGGGGAGCCGCGGGCGGAGCGCGTCCGAGGCCGGAGAGAGGCCGACCCGGGGGCCGCGCTGCTGCTCGCCGCGGGCTCCGCCGAGACGCCAGGTCACCCGCCGGCCCTCCCGGTGCGGAGCGAGACACACGCGTTTCCGTGTCTGTCGGTGGGAGGACCGTTCGCTCAGCGAACACGGTGTCGGCGAGCAGGAGAGCGAGTCCGGAGCGGACCCCGCGGCCGGGGGAGCCGCACTCCCGCGCGGTCCCGCACCCTGGACCAGGCCTGAGCCAAACTCGAGAGTCCGACGCCCCGTCCATTTAACATTTTAGATCGAAACGGGTGGCATCTTCCTTCTTTCTCTTACAAAATTCTACTTTCAACAAGGAAACATGATATAAAAAGAAATTAATTCTTACTCAAGTTCAATCAGCTTGGATCATTGGACTGTAGATGACACGGGACACCAGAAACCCTTCCAAACCAGCATTTGACTTGAACTGAAACACTGTCGACGGGCGCCTGGGGGCTCAGTGAGTGAGGCCTCTGCCTGCGGCTGGGTCCTGTTCGCAGGGTCCCTGCTCAGTGGGGAGCCTGCCTCTCCCTCCCTCTCTGCCACTGGCCTGCTTGTGCTCCCTCCCTTGCTCGCTCTGTCAAATGAATCAGTAAAATATTTAAAAAAACAAAAAAAGAAGAAACAGAGATGGGACCGGTTTGAACAAATCTGAGGAGTGGCGTCCTTGCGTACACACACACACATTTCTACTTCTCAGTGCGGGATGTTCTGTTAAAGGGAGGGAACACGTTTCGCTCAATGCGCCAGTTCTTCACTACGGGTAGTCTGCGGAAACCTTCCTTTTGCCTGTGGTGAACAAGGGCACGCGACCTCTCTAACCTCGGGGAGACCCTCCTGATTAGCTAAAGTCAAAATACGTAGAGCTCAGGGTGCTGTCTCTTTATGGAAACCCCTTATCCAGATGTTTGCGGGGTCTCACACACCCACGTTCGTTCCCAAGCCGCTCCATCTGCCATGTGAACACGTAAGTGCTACCTCTTCAATTTGCAAGAAAACCTGAACCAAAAACCGTCTCCTTTTTCCCCCCTAGGAACGTTGGAAACTAAATTAAAATTTATAAAGATGACAAACATAGGAAAAGATGCTCCACATCACAGTTATCAGGGAATGCACATTAAAGCACCAATGAGACACCACTGCCCCACGAGAAGAGCCCAAGCCCCCCGCACCGACCACACCACGCTGGTGAGGGGGTGGGCCGCGGGAGCCCCCACGCGCAGCCGGCAGGGTGTGGAATGATGCAGACACTTTGGTGGACAGTTTGTTGCTTTTTTACAAAACTAAATGTGCTCTTCACCTCACAATCCAGCAATGATGCTCTTTTGTATTTACCCAAGTGGAAAACACGTCCACACAAAACCTGCACTGAGTGTTTGCAGCAGCTTTATTTGTAATTGCCAAAATTTGGAAGTAGCCAATCTGTCCTTCAGTAGGTAGACAGATAAGGGGAAGGATTCGGCCAGAAAGAAATGAGCTAGCAGGCCACGGAAGCCGCGGAGGAACCTGGAGTGCACATCGCCAAGTGAAGGAAGCCAATCTGGCTTCTTGACGCAATAAAGCAACAGATTCTGTAAAACTTTGTGAGCTGTGTAAGACAAGCAGGCTGAAAACACTAAACAGCATTGAACAGAAATGACCCCAGGGGCAAATTCCAGTTGGCCCCGTGGGTGGCCCAGACCACAGCTCAGCAGGACCAGCAGGGCAGGGAACCAGCTCCCACCCTCTGGGGGACCCCAAGGACCAGACAGTTGGACCTGGAAACCTGGCCCTTATTCCAAGTGCAGCTTGTTTACCCTGAGCCCTGCCCCACACAGCAGTCCCATGAGAAGGGGCTCCGAAGCAGCCCCCTTGCAGGACGGGCCAGGCCGGTGCCGTGGCTCCATGGCTCTGTGGGGACCACATGCCTGCCATGCCCACACCATGCCCTCTGAGTTCTGCTTCTGTGATCCCACAGGCAAGGCCAAGGTGCTGCAGGAGTGGGGCTGAGGGCGTTCTGCTCTGACCCCTGGGCTCCCCCCTTGGCCAGAGTCCCATGCTTCACACACACCCCCGGCCCCAGGCTCTCTCTCAGGATCGCTGGTGGCTGAGGCCACAGTATCTGCCCAGCCTGGGGCCACCACGGGGTCTGTGTAAGGGGGAGGCAGGAGGCTCCGAGAGCAAGGGAGCGGAGCCCAGAGAAGGGAGGCAACAGAGCGCTGCTGGCTCCGCAGAAGGCGGGGCACCGGCCGAGGAGCACCCCCGCCTCTAGAAGGTGGACAGCGGCGAGGACAGACCCTCCCAGAGCCCCTGGAGGAACTGGCCCTCATTCCAGGATTCCGATCGCTGGCACCGGACAAAAATCTGGTCGTTTAAAGCCAGTCGCGGTTGGTAACTTTTCACAGCCGCGGTGGAAACCTAAGTCGTCATCCATTTCCTTCCGAATTGCTTTCCAGCTTCCGGCCCCTTAGCGGTGAATGCTGACCCTGCGGCATGTCCATACCCTCCTCTGCAGGGGGTAGAGGTCCATTCGCCCCACATTCGCTCGGCCAGGAAATTATTCCCTAACCCCAGAGTGGCCCCCAGCCCAGAAACTCTGGAGATCAGACTTGCAGAGAACTCGGGGCCCAGGGAGGCACACTGAACCCGCATGTGCGTGATCGCCGGGTGCGACCCTGTGATGCTCGCTTTTCCACCCACGCCCAGGAATATATCCCAGGTGGAGCCTGTGCAGAGAGATGGACGTGACATGCGCCTGATCTTTTCTCTACTCGACTGTGGCCCACGTTTCCTTAGAGAGGGAATTCTGGGTTCAAGGAAGATTCAGGGAAGACGGAGGCAGTGGGTGGCATTTATTTCCCAGAAAGAGACACACTGGACTGGACAGCAAAACTGGCCACCCCCTGACAATCCCCACCTCGAACCGGGAGGGCAGAGCGCTCGCATGAGCCCCGGGGGGCAGGCAGGTCAGGGTCCAGGCACCACAGCAGGAGGCGTCCGTGAGGGGCGTGGGGAAGGGCCCTGAGCCGCTGGCGGCCTCGTAGAGGGACGCGAAGGGAGACCACCCAGAGGGCGCGGGAAGGCAGAGTGGGCCGGCGGAGACAGAGCTTCGCCCAAGGGACCCCAGCTCGGAAGCACCCAAATCCTGTACAGCAGCAACTCGCAAGCTCCCTCCCCGACAAGAAACTCCTGGGACCTGACCCCCCGCCACCAGAGATCGCTCACCTCCCAGGACCATGACGAGGAGGGTGCGCATGCGCTCACACAGGGGAGGCGCCTGTGTGGGTGTCAGATGCCCCCTGGAGCTGGCCCTCCTGCCTTTGTGAAGGGCACTGACCGATGCCTGGCTGGCCTCAGGACCTCCTTTCCCAAAGGACCCCCCCCACGCACACACACACAGACACAGGATTCCAAGGAGAACTTGGGGACACACGCTTTCAGTCTGTTACGGGGCCTGGGAACAGGTTGGGGTCCCCAGGGGTCCCTGAGGCCCTCCCAGCTCCCACAGGCAGTGGGCCCAGCTGAGTCCGCTTCCTTCTGAGTCCCCAAACGGACAGAAAGGAGCGTCCAGTCATCCACATTTGTCTTTCCACACTTGGCAAGAAATCGGGTGGGAACCTGAGTCTCATCCAATTTCCACGTCTACACAGGACATGGTGCCGTCCGGGAATGACCCCGCAGGCGTGCTGTCAGTGGGATACTAGAGGCAGATGCTGGGGAGAGAGCAGGGCACCCCGCGGGGAGGACGGAGATGGGGCCGTGACTTTCAGACTAGGCGACTCACCAGATGTACCAGCTCATCATAGCTGGGACCCTCCGAACTGAACAAAAAAGTCTAATTCTGAGCCATCTGAGGAATCAAGGACGATTTGCCCCTCTGCTGATGTGAAACAATGCCTCCATAAACTTACTGCTTAAAATATCAGCTCGCTCTTTGCTTCCCTTTCCCGGCCAGGCACAGCCGGCTGGTTTGGAGACAAAGGTGTCTGCGGGGGCTGAACTGCCCAGGAGACCCTTCCAGCCAGGTGTGGCCCTCCCACAGCACCTGGAGACCCAGGGGGACACCCAGGGGCCTCTGAGGCCCATGAGCCGGACAACAGGGGGACACCAGGGGCGTCTGAGGCCCGTGAGCTGTTCCTTTCTCCGTTCCCAAATGGTCCCTCCCTGGCCTGCTGGCCTTGGTGGTGTCAGGCCGACAAGGGGCAAACAGGAGTCTGTGGGTCCTTAAGGCTCAGCCCCCAGGGCATACCGGTCACTTGTGCCGCGCGGCGGCTCAGCAGGACTCCGCTGGGTGCGTCCCTTCGCTCGGCAATCCCTCCTCACTCCGCCTGAGAGCAGCAATTACATTTGCAGAGCGTTCCCTCCCTTCAGAGATCCTCAGGGTGGACGACATCATGCCCTGCCGGGAATTGCCCTGAGAGGCCGCAGGGGCAGGGACGGGGGGTGAGGACAGACCAGACTCGCCGTGCACCATCGCCGCCCAAACTGGCTGATGGGCAAATCGTGCTCTACTTCTGCACGTGCCTGTAAACTTCCACGGGACAAAACAGATAGGCACGAAGCCGCGGACAGATTCAAACGAGAGCATGAAGGGACTGGCCGCTGCTGAGCTGCGGTGTGCGGGAGGAACGGCAGTCCTGGCCCCAAGCTGGACGGCCTCCAGCCTCCGCTGTGCCCAAGGCCTCACCAGAGAGAGTCTCCCAGACTCATCAAAGCGAACACGGCGGCGTCATCTCCTGAAACTTCCGGCAGCAGGCGGATGGCGGTGAGCAGGGGTGGGAGGTGGGAGGTGGGGACGGTGAGGCGCTGGTCCAAGGGGACAGAGCCCCTGTCATGGTGGATGAGTCAGTCCCCAGACCTGGTTAACAGCACCGTATTGAGTGTGTGGTGACAGCTCAGCTCTAAGTGTCTCCGTGGAGGCCGGGACTGCGTCTGGCTCCGTGCACCCTCCACAGTCCCCTGGGCGTCCCACAGAAACATGCACAGTGAGGGTGCGGGAGGCGAGCTCCGCTGGGGCTCCCCTCCCCCTCCACCACCCCCTCATCTCCCCTCCTCCTCCTCCTCCCCGGTCCCCCTCCCCCTCCTCCGCACCTGTTCACACCTCCACATGCACGAGGAGCGGAGGCCCACATACCCTCCCCGCGAGGAAGGGCCGAATCCCTGGGAGTCTCCCAGACAAGCACCCTGTCCTCACAGCTGGGCCGGACGCCCCCCCGGCTCCTGGCACGTGAGGTGCGTGGGTGGGCTCCTCGTGGGCTGTGCCCCTCCAGGGTTCCCTCTCCTCCCTGTCTCGTGCGGAATCTCCGGCCCAAGAGTACGCCCTGATGCTCTGACCCTGCCTCACAGGTCAGCGGAGCCGTGGCCGGAGCCTCAGTGGTCTGCCCTCTGCGCCCAGCACACCCTCCACACGGAAGCAGGTGGCCAAGGGGGTGAATGAGGTCAGTCCCCACAAGCTCCAGACGCGCGGTCCAGCCGCCGCTCCGCTCCTCCCCAGCTCCGCCTCGCCCACGGGCCTCCGGCCTTTCTGCGCTTCTCTCCGAACCGCAGAGAGCACCAGCCGCCTCCCTTCTCAGGAGCCCAGCTCGTGCCTTCTCCTTTGCCAGGGAGGTCCCGGCCACAGACCTTCCGCTTCTCCGTTCCCCCGCGCGCGGTCTGCGTCTCAGGCGCCCCGGGCCGCACGCTCCGTGGGTCGTCCCGCGCTCACCCGCCGGCTGCTCACCGCCTTGCCCCGGCTGCCAGGCTCCCTGGCAGATGCGCCCTGCCCGGCTGTTCACAAGGCACCGTCCGGTTCGAGGACAGTTCCTGAGGGCCCCCCGTCCACCCTCGGCACTGCCCTGCGGTTACCCTGGGGCAACTGTCTATGGACACCCCTCCGACAGAAGAGTATTTCCTTTTTTTGTTTTTATTGAGAAAAAGTGTACAGAGCCTCCCTAGGGCAAGGACAGATTGCCCTTCGGTGCTTTTACACGTGGGGGGGGGGGGTTAGAAAGCGCACCTGGAGCTCCAGGCGGCCTTCCTGAGCCTGGGACCATTTGTCAACAACATGAGAAACGGGAGGCCTGGGGCTGTGGGCAGAAGCCCGCTGAGTCAGCGGGTGCCCCGGGGGCTGAGAGACAGACACCCCAAACGCCTGTGGGCTGCTCGCAGACACCCCCCGGCCCCCAGATTCGTGACCCGCCTCGGAGCGGGCTGTCCCTCCGCCTGAGGTTGCTGTCGGGGACACGCTCTCTCCTGAACCCTTGAGATGCTGGACCCCAAGGGAGCCTCACTGGGGAACGTGCTTCGTTTCCGTGGACGGGCCGGGTTTGCACTTGCTCACCAGACCAGCCGCCGGACGGTCCGACTCCTATAGAAAAACCAAGCCCCACACGCCGGCAGTTATTTCTAGTTAAAGAAAAAAACGAAACAAAACAAAAATCGCCGGTCTGAGTGCATGCTGTTGGCTTTAAAGAAGCTCTCGTTGCCTTGCCTAGAGAGAGGAGGCACGGCGGCCGGTGGGGACTGACCGGCCTGGGGAGCCGGCGAGCGTGTGGGTGCTGGTTTCCCGCCGCGCCGCAGCCCAGACTGGGATGTGCGCAGCTGCCCCGGGGAGTGTGCTCTGACCCGGAGGGCAGGACCATCCGGAGCCGCTTCGGACTTAATAATCCTTTCAAGTGCTCACTGGCTTGAAAGAATGATTTGTTCAGGCTTAATCTGCTATGAGACATTATTCAAAAATGTAATTTGCTGTGTAAACAGCAGCAGATCAGCTCCCCTTGCTGGCCTGACCCCATCTGTGCCCACCCTCCCTCCAAGGCCTGCCATGAGGCCTTATGATCCAAGGGCTGGAGAAGGACTTAAATGTTGGGAAAAGCCTGGAGTCTGCATGAAAAATGAATCTTTGCCAGGGGCACTTGCCTGCCGGGACTCCAGCTGACAACTGAGAAGCACCTGGCTTTGAGAAGGAACCACGTGGACATTTTCCCACAACTGAATGACCTCTACCCCCCACCCCCCACCACCAGTCTGCGGGCCTCCACGTGAGAATCCTGTCTGAGAGTGTCTGCCGGGCTTGTCTGGATCACGCTGTTGTGGGGGGGCTCTCACTGCCTGCCCTCCCCGAGCCTCCCCTGCCCCCACGTGGGCTCTCTGCCTGCTCTGGCTTATTTCCTCCTTCCTCTCGGCCAGCAGGGACCTGTGCGAGTCCCGGTCACAGCCCGGGCCTCAGGGAAGGACGTTAGTCAGTGGTGAGCATAAGAACACAGCCCGATTTCTGTACACAGGCCTTGCCGGAGAGCACTTGTCTCCCCAGCGGGTCAGGGGACGTGTCTGATCAAGGGACCCCACACCATATTCAGGATCCAGTCCCGGAGTTCCATGAGGCAGAGGCAAATGGATTTGGGGATCACGGAAGAAACGTGGGCTTAGGCAGAAACAAGACCTGAGCTTGAATCCGGTATCCTTCCGTGCTTTGGGGAGACAACCTCTACCCGTCTGCGCTGAAGTCCCTGCCTGGGTACACAGGCGTGACGCTGGCTTGCACACGTTGGTGCAGAGGGGAAAGTGCGCAGAGGACCCTCAGCACCGGCCCGGCCATTACAGGAGCTCACCACGGGCAGTCGCGTCTGCAGGAGTCACCGTGGGCCCTGGGCTCTCGTGGGCTCAGCAATCACAAACACACAGCAGGAGGGAGGGACACCGGCAGCCCCCACGCTCCCACCCACACGGTGCCACACCCACCGCTCCACACCCACAGCTCCCAACAAGACACAGACAGATCTGACTTCCTGCCAAAGGGTCCCTATTGCATTTCCTACTGCCCCCAGAGTGGGACACCAGCTGCCGTCACAGCCCCGGGGGCGGCAGGGGGCCTGGGCGCTCTGGAGATGTCTGTGGAATTCTGGTTGTCACGGTGGAGAGAGGGGAGCTGCTGGCATCTAGTACCGTCTGACCTCGGGCCCCCCAGAGGACGGCTGTCTGCCCAAAGTGTCAAAGGTGGAGAGCCGGACGTTCTCGTCCTTTTTTTCATTTACCAACTCTTGGGGTTCTGTGCGTCTTCTACACGGACCCCACTTCTGGATCCAGGCCAGCTGCCTCCCCAGGGCTCGCGGGCAGCCATCAGCTGGGGGCCATCCCTAGACAGCCCCGCATGTCCCCATCCTGAGTAGTAAGAGGACATCGGCTCTTCTCTGAATGTAGCCTTCGTGCCACCTGGCTCAAAGATTTTCTCGGCTTCTACACTGTATTTGTCTCCCCAAAGTCCCTAGGCCGAAGGGGCAGGTGTCTTAGTCCAGCTGGATGGGATGGCTCACACAAGTCCCTTTCCCACGGTCCCAGAGGCCACATGTCCGAGATCCAAGTGCAGGCAGGCCTGGTGTTTGAAGACGCCTTCGCGGGACCTCACAGGGCAGAGAGTGGAGGGAGAGAGGGCCGAGCGCCGGGTCTCTGCTCATGAGGACCCTAATCCCATCTGTGGGCTCCGTGGCACAAACTCATCACCTCCCGGAGGCCCCCCCAGGGCCATCACCTTGGGCCGAGAGCTTGCCCGATGCGTGTGGGGGCCCCGAAGTGCAGAGCACGGCGCTCTCCCACGGTTCCCACGTGGTGCCTGCAGCGGGTCCTGGGGGAGAAGCGCCGCTCCGGCGGACCGACAAGGACGCGGACTGCGCACCTGTGCGGCCTGGGAGACCCCCATCTTCGCGCACCGACAGGCCCCGACAACCGGCGGGAGCTGGAAGTGGAGGAGCCCCCGCGCTTGCCGCGCGGCTCCCGGCCCCGCTCCGCACCTCCCAGCCGCCGGCCGGCCACGCTGCTCCGGGACGAAGGCGCGGGGCGCGGACTGGGCCTCCGTGGGGGCCGCACCGCGCGCAGGTCCCGGCGTGGCGCAGTCGCCGTCGGTGGTTCGCTGACCGGTCGCGACAGAACCGAAGCATCCCCCCTCCGGGCCTTACTGTCTCTGAACCTTCGCCGACGGAGCCGTCCCGTGAGGACGCTCGGGGTCCCCGCGTGGCGGAGGTCGTGGCGCCGCGGCGGCGCAGGCCGCCTTCCCCGGGTCCGGACGGGGCGGGCGGGGGTCGGGGGGGCTGCTTGGGCCGAGGACGTGAAGCGGAGCGGAGAGGCCGCCCTCGTCGCCCCTGTCCCCGCGCGCTGGCCAGCGGGTCCGCCACCGTCCAGTCCTCGGCCCCCTGCGCGCCCCCTGGCACGTGACCCTTCCTTGCTGGGGGCCGCCGGGGCTCGCGGTGGCACCGGAACAGAGCGCGGCGCCTCCCCAGCGCGAAGCCGGCCGTCCTCACCCTGCCGGCAAGGAGTGGGACCGGGCGCCGGTGCCTCTTGATCTCAGGGTGGGACTCAAGCCCCAGGACGGTCGTAGGGTTTACTTAAAAAAAGGAAAAAAAAATTTTAAAAGTAAGAGGGAAGGGAAAGTAGGTAAGGATAGGGATGAACCTCACAAGGAGGGCTGCAAATTTGGCTCTGAGATTTCTGGAAGCCTCTGCCAGAATTGAGTCGTCATCCCTCCTTGTCCTTGTCCAGGGGAGGAAGCTACCATTCCTCGGGGAACCTGCCGGCCTCGCCGGGCAGTCGTGGGAAGGGGGTTTCTCCTTGGAAGTGTAGGAAGGCCCCCGTGCAGAACAGGCTGCCTGGGAGGCCGTTCCCGCCCCGCTGGAGGAGCTGCCTCTCCCGCAGCACACCTGAGCCGGCCCACTGGGTGCCACGTCAGGAAACAGCCTGGGACACGGCCTGCCGCCCAAGGGAGCCGGCAAGACAAGGCCTATATTCTCTCCTTTACCTACATTTGTGGCTCCGCCTGGGTCGAAACTCGTGTGGACCCTCCGTTTGCTTTCTCGCGTTTAGAATCCGTGCACCCGACGTCAGTGCGTGCTGTGTGACCATGCGCAAGACAGTCACGAGGGACAAGCCGGGGGGAGGGACAGGAGCTCTGAACTGTACACTCGGTCAGCTTCGTGTTGTGAAGCAAACAAACCCCCGGCTCTAATGCGCTCGCGGTCGGTCTGCCAGGCGGCAGGAAGGCGGTCAAGACAGAAATAGCGGCAGGACGCGCCGGACCCCACAGCGGAGACGTGCCCCTGGAGGGAGGACGCGGTCTGGTGAGGGCTTGACCCCTGGCTCTACGTCTCACGTGGCTTTGACATCGGTGACCATAGTTCCGAGTCCACATAAGGTTGTGCATGGGGCCAAGCCAGGCACAGCTTCCCACCAGGGGACAGGCTATCTATCCCCCCTGTCCCTGCACTGGAGGGGCCATGTGTCCTGGTGCAGGGACACAGACGCGTGTGCAGCTGGTGGGGCGCAGACTGATGTTTCACTGGGACCGCGGGGCATCCGTTCACCACGTGTTGTTGCCCGACAGGTTCAACACTGTGTTTGGGCACGCCGTTCCTTCTCCCGCAGGTGACAGCACTGACAGGAAGGATCCCCGTGTTCCGTTTGAGTCATGCGGAGGGTCGTGCAGACCGGGGACCATGGCTGGAATGTGGGAAGGTTCCAGAACCAGACAAGTGTGCCCATAGGCGGTGTCCCCACAGGCAGCAGCCGACGAAGGGGCTGAGGTGGGATTCTCAAACCAGGAGGGGGTTCTGCCGGGTTGGCCGGGACGGGGAGGAGCAGAGTACACACTTGATCTGTCTTCTAATGCCTGCGGTGAGAGCCGGAGCTGAAGATCCGGACGAGCACCCCCGCGCGGGGCCGATCGCCTCTTGCGGCTCGGTCCTTTCCGGGCCTGTAGTTCATCACGGCCTCGATGAAGGGGAAGGAAACAGATGAGCCAGAAGAGGCAGCCAAGTCTCAGTAAGAACTCAGCCCTTTGGAAGGGGTCCCTCGCTTCCCATCGGCCGACTGCTCGTCTCTCATGTGCGTTGTTCCAGGAAGATGAGGTAGGGCCAGAGGGGGGATGACTGTGCAGCTTCTGTTTCAGGTAAATACTGAGTGCGAATGTCAAGTGTGGCTCCTCTAGCTCCCCCTTGTCCGCTGTGTGTCCATGTTTAACCCACTGGACCAATTTAGAAAATAGAATACATTTTTGGGCCCCTGGGTGGCTCAGTCAGTGAAGTGTCTGCCTTCGGCTCAGGTCAGGATCTCAGGGTCCTGGGATTGAGTCCTGCATCGGGCTCCCTGCTTGGCAGGGCATCTGCTTCTCCCTCTGCCTGCTGCTCCCCCTGCTTGTGCTCTCTCTCTCGTTATCTCTCTCTCTCTCTCTCAAATAAATAAACAAAATCTTTAAAAAAAAAAAAAGAGGGCGGGGGGACGCCTGGGTCAATCAGTGGGTTAAGCCTCTGCCTTCGGCTCAGGTCATGGTCCCAGGGTCCTGGGATCGAGCCCCGCATCGGGCTCTCTGCTCAGCGTGGAGCCTGCTCCCCCCTCTCTCTGCCTGCCTCTCTGCCTACCTGTGATCTCTCTCTCTCTGTCAAATAAATAAATCTTTAAAAAAAAAAAAAAGAAAAGAAAAAATAGAATACATTTTTGAAATTTTAAAAATTAAACCTTTTAATTTGAAGTTTAATTTGTTCTGAGTGGTTTATTAGAGCCTAAATAATATGCTCACAATTCTTACATAAGATCCACAACTGCTGAATCACAGCATTTTCATAAGGTGCCAGGAAGTTTATAATATGCCGCCCAGGGCACAGCAGAGCGTCCAGCGGGCCCCTGTTCTCAAGATGAGTGTGGTTCCCATGAAGACAGGATGCTTGTCCCGACAGCGCACACAGTGAACTACTCACTCCAGAGCCCTGTTTCTACGACAGCACAGGAAGCGTTTCTTTTTTTTCTTTCTTTCTTTTTTTTTTTATTTACAGGAAGCGTTTCTAAACCATCAAGCATCTTTATTTTTTCAGTGATACCATTTAGAAGGTTCTTAAATTCAAGATCCTCATATAAGCCAACAGATTTAACTTCCTTTCCTTCCCACAATGCCAGGACAATGACCAAAAATGAGGGAAATCTTTTCTGGTGGTAGAAATGGTAAAGAAGATCCGGACACTTGTCAGGAAAGGAGAGGGACTTCTGAGCCATACGGTGAGGACAGGCCGGGCAGCGGATGTGTCACTGCCCCCCGGACCCTGCACAGCGCAGGTTTGAGGAGAAGGGACACGGAGTCCAGAGGGACAGTAGTGATGAGAACAGCCCACACTATTGAGAAATAGTGTTTTCTATACGATTATAAAGCCTAATCTGATGTAATACACATTCTTCTGAAAGAAAAATAGCCTAATGTTAAGAGAATTTGAATAATTTGACACATAAATATAAGATTATTTCAACAAACCTGGGAGGTAGGGGGAGATTAAGGACACATTAAAAACAAAACAAAACAAAACAGGGGCGCCTGGGTGGCTCAGTTGGTTAAGCCACTGCCTTTGGCTCAGGTCATGATCCCAGGGTCTAGGGATCGAGCCCCGCATCGGGCTCTCTGCTCAGTGGTGAGCCTGCTTCTCTCTCTGCCTGCCTCTCTGCCTACTTGTGATCTCTTTCTCTCTCTCTCTCTCTCTCTCTCTCTCTGACAAATAAATAAATAAACAAAATCTTTAAAACAAAACAAAACAAAACGCCCCAGAGAACTCAAGGCTGAGTATGTAACCAAGTGCACCGTAACAGAAGCAAGGGCGTGGAAGTCCTCTGGGACAGGGGCCGCAGCTCACGCCTGACATCCTGCGTCACGGATTCTATGTTGGGCGGATTCCTTCAGACAGGACAGACCGCATCTTCCCGTCCTTCGGCAGGACCGCCACAACAGGTGTCCGCGAGCTCGGGGGTGTTCTGAGCCCGCTCCAGGTCAGGGTTGCAGCAGGTGTGAGGAACTCGGGATGGTCCCTGGGAGGCCCTGGGAGGACCGGCTGCCCCCCGGCGTTGGAGGACCAGAGTCCCACCGTGAGGACAGAGGCGTGCAGGGACAGAGCAGGGACCGAGTGTCTCTGCTGGGCCAGGGCCTCACCGGAGTCACTCAGGACACGAGGGCTGATTTGAACCAGCGGTGTTCCGGCGTGAGTCTGTCACAGGCGGGAAAAGCAGAAATTTTGGAGAGAGAGAGGGTCCAGTGTTGTTTCTGACGGATGACGCTTGTGAGCCTAATCATCCAGAGCCGGTCACTCAGCGGGTTGTGTCCTCTTCTGCGGACACCGACAGGGACCCCAGCGCAGGGGCGGGGAGGAGAGTAAAGCGGTTCCTGTGCTCCGGCGACTAGGACAGAGTCCGGCATCCCACCACCACCGAGGGCCCACGGAGGACAGGAGGGCGGGGGCGGCCAAATTTGCCCTGCAGGAGCAGGGTGTCCCCTGGGAGCCCTCAGACACGGGCTCCTCGATTAGCCGTTCTCTGGATCCGGCTGGGGACCACAGTGGCTTGGCTGGGCCCGTGGCCCGCAGAGGGCAGCTCCACATGGGGCCTTCCCTCGTCCCTCGGGAGGAGCCTCCCTGCTTACCCTCGGAGGCCCACGTGGTTCTTGTTCTCCGCAGAGCCTGGCCGATGCAGCGCGGCTGGGGCAGCGGCCCCAAGAGGCCCCCGCGAGCGTCCTGGGGGTGTCACTGCCCAGCCCCCCCCCACCCCACCCATGTGCCCCGGATGTGCAGGTGAGAAGCACCGCCTGCCTCCTTCCCTCCAGCGGGCGGCTTCGGGGAGCCCTTGGTTGGCTGCTCAGAGGGTCCCCCCCCCACAGAGCCAAGTGCCGTCCTTCCCCGCGCCGGCCTCTGTCCTCCCCTGTGTTCCCCCGAGCCCCTCTCAGTGCGGCACGAGATCCTAGGACCAGCGAACTGCGCACAGCCCCGTGGGCCCAGGCTGAGGTCAGGGGATGGATGGACGAGGTGTGCAGGGTGCCAGGAATCTCCGTGCCCACGAGAGAAAGAAAGCAGTGATGGGAGTGTCCTGCGTTGGGAAGGGGCAGGTGACCCCTTGGCGGCCCCTCGGGGCCTGCAGGCCTGGACATGGGTGCGGACCTGGCATCGCTGGGAAGAGAACTCTGCAAGCAGAGGGGAGGCGTGGGAAAGTGTGCAGAGGGCATCCCCGGTGCCTACTGACCGCTAGACCCGGAGGGCACCCGCACGTGGTTCCCGGGGAATAACACTTTGATGCTGACACCGAAGGCGCGGGAGGGTTTTGAGTCAAGGGCAGACACAGTGGGACCAGTTTTTATTTTTATTTTTTTATTTTTTTTAAATATTTTTTTTATTTATTTGAGAGAGAGAGAGTGAGAGAGCGCATGAGAGGGGAGAAGGTCAGAGGGAGAAGCAGACTCCCCGTGGAGCTGGGAGCCTGACGTGGGACTTGATCCCGGGACTCAAGGATCGTGACCTGGGCTGAAGGCAGTCGCTTAACCAACTGAGCCACCCAGGCGCCCATGGGACCAGTTTTTAAAGAGCCGCTCTCTGCTGTTAATGCTGGGTCACAGGCTAGAGGTCGGAGGCTGAGGTCAGGAATCCGGTGAGAGCAGCCGGTGCCCTGCCCGGCCTCAGGGGGTCTGCACGGGCTTGCAAGGTTCCTTCACAGGATGAAGATGAGTCTGCACGGGAAGAAACCCTGTCACAGGCCCGGGCTCCCCTTCACGGGATGCGGAGGCTGTGGGAATCGCAGATCCAAGGTCAGGGGACGCCCCAGGAGCCCCAGGGAGAGCCAGCTGCCGAAGGACAAAGACAAAGAAGGCTGTGTTCCGAAGACCAGGGACATAAGGGATTTCCCCACACAGCGGACAGATGGCCAGGTCCGACGCGGGCTGTGCCGCACACTCAGATGTGGAGGTCCCCAGGCCGAGACCCTGTCTGTGGGAGGGGCAGCTGACTTCATCGGATTCAGAGCAAAGGGGGGGGGATGGTGGATACCCAGTACAGAGGGCCTGTCTACGGGACAGTGGCTGGCAGGGTGTGCAGGACCCACAGAGGGCAGGCAGGGTTCTCCTGGGTGGAGTGACCCACACGCCTGTGGACAGGGATGACCTGATAAAGAGAGAATAGTAAAGCATTCGGTGAACAGTGGAGTCTGGAGGCCTCTGGGGTGGTGAGCAGGGAAGGGATCAGAAGCCGGCCTGCAAGAGTGGGGGGCCCAGGGAGTCCTGCTCTGAATGCCTCCACGGGGTCAAGACTGTCACCCAGCAGCTGGAGAGAAAGGACCAGCAGAACGCTGAGGGTCAGCACCAGTGGCCCACTGGGAGCAGGTGGGCTCGTCAGTGAGGGGATGTGGATATTCAGGGTGTGTGCAGGGAGGACTGAACTCAGGCTGAGGTTTGGCCAGGGGAGGGAACTAGAAGGAGACCTGACATTACACAGAAGGGCAAGGCTGCTTGGAGACCAGAGCTTCCCAGCAGAGGAGGAGAGGAAGAGCCCCTGGCAGTGGGCCACGGGGGTTCGGGTCGCTGGTCAAAGGATGGAGAGGCCAGGCTTTGGCAGGTGGTCCAAAGGACACCTGGGGAGGGTGACACCCAGAGGGTGACGTGGTCTCTGGGATCAGACAGAGCTCTCACTGCTTGTTCTGGCTCCCATACCCTGCAGGGCCTCAGGAAAACACAAACCTTTCCCTCAGAAGTTTGAAAGTGTATACAACTATTCTATTGGTAAGAAGTCCTGACACTCCACGGTGACCAGGGAAGGGAGCCGACACATCAGTGGGTAAAAGGCACAACACCCCCCAGAAAGAAGTGGGTTCAGAACCCAAGTCATGGGGGGCAGACAGCTGGGTCGGAGTATCTGAGCCTTAACCCTCTGTGTTGGCCGCCGGTAGTTGAACGATCACATGCATGGCACTCCCTCGGCTCGTTCGCCTCTCCTGCTGCGTCCAGCACTCTGGTCGTGGCAGATCTCCACAAGACGCACAGAAAACAGAGCAAGCAGAATGAGGTCCATGCGGTCCTGAACTGTGTTGAGTTTGAGGAGTGCTGGGGAGGAAGGTCCCTAGGCAGCCTCGGAAATCTTGCATGTAAATCATGACAATTAACTGCGTTAAATTCCCTTTGCAAGAGATGTAACATATATAAAATTTAGTAAGTAACACCAGTCCAGAGATCAGAAACTCCATATTCTGCAGGACAATACTGAAGATGAGACGTGAAGTCAAGACTTTAAATCATTTATGCAAGTCTTGGGCGGAGTCGTGTGGTGTGTGTGTGTGTGTGTGTGAGAAAAGTCTTTGGGTCCCGTGTGCAGAGCATCAGTTAGCCCTGTGAGGGGCAAGTTACCCAGAAAGACTGAAAAGTTCCTCAGGATTCCTAGCGTGCTTCACTGTCTTGAGGTGGCCCTGCTGTGAGAAGGAGGGGCGTCTTGTCTTTCACATGACCTGATTTTACCGAACTGGTCTTTCAGAATGCATTCATTGCATTTTTTTTTTTTTAAGGGAAAATGCATAAGATGGCCTTTTCTAGCAAGTTCAGCCCGGAGCTGTAAAGAAGTGCTTTCTGAGTAATGGTTGTGAGGGTATCATCCTCCCAACCTCGCATTTGCTCCGGGGCAGACGCCCTGTGACCATGGACCTCCTTCGCTCCTACAAGGGCTGCCGCTCGGTGCCTGGATCTCCGCGTCTGGTCGCGCATCCCGGGGGGATTTCCGCGGGCCCAGGCTACCCCTCGTGTTCGGTTGCACTCCGGGACCTGCTCCTTCTGCCGACCCTGACTCCGTGCAGGTCTTGGCCTCCACACACCGCCTCCAGCCCCTTCAGGCCCCTTTCCGGGTGCGCCTGCGCCGCGCCCCCAGCCCCTGCGGGCGCCCGGCCTCTCTCTGGCCCCTCCCGAGACCGGTGCAGCGATTCCCCCCCCCCCACCCCCGTCCACAGCCTCCCCGGTATCACCCAGACGGTTCCTCTGGGACGTGCGAACCGACAGGGACCCGCCAGTACCACCCGGAGCCCACGGTGGACCTGAGGGGTCCCTGTTGCTGCGGGTCCGACAAATTCATACCGAAGGCTACAAAGTCCACATGTTTTATGTTCGTAAAACCCATGCCGTCGGGTTCGGGGCGCTGCCCGGGTCGGCTTCTGTTGCTGTACATCAACGACCAGCGCACCCGCCGTCCTGCGACCTTCTCGTCCGGTCTCTCGCAGAATCGTCGCGGTCGGCACTGAAGCCTCGGTCTGCTCACCCGGAGCGCGCGTCCGTGCGGCCCGGGGAGCGGGTGTGGACGGTCTGCTCACCCGGAGCGCGCGTCCGTGCGGCCCGGGGAGCGGGTGTGGACGGTCTGCTCACCCGGAGCGCGCGTCCGTGCGGCCCGGGGAGCGGGTGTGGACGGTCTGCTCACCCGGAGCGCGCGTCCGTGCGGCCCGGGGAGCGGGTGTGGACGGTCTCCTCACCCGGAGCGCGCGTCCGTGCGGCCCGGGGAGCGGGTGTGGACGGTCTGCTCACCCGGAGCGCGCGTCCGTGCGGCCCGGGGAGCGGGTGTGGACGGTCTGCTCACCCGGAGCGCGCGTCCGTGCGGCCCGGGGAGCGGGTGTGGACGGTCTGCTCACCCGGAGCGCGCGTCCGTGCGGCCCGGGGAGCGGGTGTGGACGGTCTGCTCACCCGGAGCGCGCGTCCGTGCGGCCCGGGGAGCGGGTGTGGACGGTCTCCTCACCCGGAGCGCGCGTCCGTGCGGCCCGGGGAGCGGGTGTGGACGGTCTGCTCACCCGGAGCGCGCGTCCGTGCGGCCCGGGGAGCGGGTGTGGACGGTCTGCTCACCCGGAGCGCGCGTCCGTGCGGCCCGGGGAGCGGGTGTGGACGGTCGCCTCCCCACGTGCGGCTCTGGGGCACCCGCTGTGCGTCAGTCCCCGCGTCCAGTCCTCCGCCGGGTCCGCTGCCTGCGGCGCTGCGGGCCCCGACGCCGGTCACCGCTTCTCTACGCGTCCGGCGCGGCGGCGGCCCCTCCCGCTCCGTCCCTCGGCCCTCGGCCCCGGCTGTGCACGCGGGTCCGCGCCCGCCTCGCTCGGCGTCGGGGGATGAAGCCGAGTCCGTGCGTCGTCTCCGAAGAACCGTCACTTTAAGAGCATGGACGGGCGCCTGGGGGGCCCCGTGGGTGGAGCGTCTGCCTTCGGCTCGTCGCGATCCCAGGGTCCGGGGATCGAGCCCCGCGTCGGGCCCCCTGCTCGGCGGGCAGCCCGCTCCCCCTCCCCCCCGCCCCTCTGCCGACTCGTGATCTCCGTCGGTCCAATACATAAATAAAATCTCTAAAATAATACCATTCTTCAGCGTCCAAGTTCCAGTCGTTTACCACTAGCGCGTAGGCAGCAGCGACCCTCCCACCCGGCTCCCCGCTCGGGTTCTCCGCGGCTCCGGGCGCTGCGGTCCACGCGCGGCGCGGCGCCTGCGCGCCGAACCGAGGCCGGAAGTCCCGTCTCGCCCAGAGACCAGGAGGGGGCGCCAGACCCCACGAGGGCTCAGGGCTCCTGCGCGGCCCCCGGCGGCCGGCAGGCGGCGCGCGAACCCGCACGGGCCGGTCCGAGAGGGACGCATGCGCCTTCGGAGGCGGCCGCTGCGCGGGCGGGGCGTGCAGCTACGACGTCTCCGCCACAGGCTGGGGGTGGGGGGGGGGCCTCGCTCCGGGGCGTCCCCGCGCGGGTCGTCGCGCTCCCGGGGGCCGGTTTAGGGGGACTCGTTCCTCCCCGCCCGCCGCTCAGGGGTCTGGACGTGGGACTCCCCGTGCGGGCGGGTCGGGACCGGGAGGACGCGGCTGGGGTTCGGGGGCCGGGGCATGGGCGGAAGGGTCCTCGCGCGGACGGAGGAGGGCCTGTGCCGCGGCGGGGGCGGGCGGGGGCGGGGACCCCCGGGGTGTGGGCGGGGGTCTCGGGCGGGGTCGGGACCCGGCGGGACGGGGGAGGGCCTGCGGGGGAGGGCGGGGGTGCGGGCGGGAGTGGGGGTCTCGGGAGGGGTCGGGACCCGGGTGTGGGCGGGGGGCGCGGATCTCGGGAGGGGTCGGGACCCGGCGGGGGCCTGCGGGGGAGGGACCCGGGTGTGGGCGGGGGGACCCCGGCGGGGACGGGGAGGAGGGCTGGGGGGGCGGCGGGGGTGGGGGGCGCGGGCGGGACCCGGGTGTGGGCGGGGGGCGCGGGTCTCGGGAGGGGTCGGGACCCGGCGGGGACGGGGCGGGGGCCTGCGGGGGAGGGACCCGGGTGTGGGCGGGGGCACCCCGGCGGGGACGGGGAGGAGGGCTGGGGGTGCGGCGGGGGTGGGGGGCGCGGGCGGGTGGGGAGCCGGGTGTGGACCGGGGGCGCGGGCGGGTGGGGAGCCGCGTGTGGACGGGGGGCGCGGGCGGGCAGGGGGAGGGCGGGGGCGCGGGTCTCGGGAGGGGTCGGGACCCGGAGGGGACGGGGGGGCGGGGGGACCCCGGCGGGGACGGGGAGGAGGGCTGGGGGGGCGCGCGCGGGCACGGGGCAGGGCGGGGGTGCGGAGCCGCAGCGGCGGGAGGCCGGCTCTGGCGGAGCCTGCGGGGGGTCGGGAATGTGACCTTCGCCCCGCGGAGGTGGAATTTCCGGGGCGGCGCGCGGAGCTTCAGCCGGCCCCCGCCCCCGCGCACGACCCCGCCGGCGCAGAGCCGCCCTGCCCTTCCCGCGGGTTCCTTCTCCTCCCACCCCGCGTCCGGCTGCGCTCTCGCTCGCAGGCGCCCCCCCCGGGCCGGCCCCAGCCCCCAGCCCGTGCCCACGGCCGTGACCCCCGGCGTGCGGGGCGGAGGCCGTCAGCTCGCGGAGCGCGGGTTCCGCGGGCTCAGGGCGGTCTCTGGAGCCCCGCAGTGGCCGGAAGCACGTGCGCGGACGCGTTTGAAGCCCGGAGCGGCACTGTCCGCGGGGCCGTCGGTGTGCGCGGAATCTGCCCTGGCGGGGTGTGCGGCGCCGAGAGCCTGCGGGTGGACGTGCCGCCCGGGCGCGCGCTGCGGGCGGGGAGGGCAGAGCCTCCCGGAGGACGCTCCCTGGTCCGCCTGTCGGTGCCTCGCCGGGGGGAGGACAGCCTGCGCTGGGCGAGAGCCGCCCCAGGAGCCCCGCGGCCTCGTCAGCACAGCACGTCCTTTTGGAAACGTCCCTGGCCTTCGCCTCCCCCAAGTCCCTCCCCAGTCGCTCCTCGCGGCGCCCCGGCCCGGCCGCGCGTCCTGTCTCCATGCGTTACCGAAACTGATGTGTTTTGGGACGGTTGGGGTCCTGGGCCATTGATGGCCGAGAAAATTCTGGAGACTTCTTTTCGTGCAAAAAGGTGGTTTTACTTATTAAGGCGTAGGGACAGAACCCGTGGGCAGAAAGAGCCTCTTCCCTCCCCCACGCCCCGGGTCTCTGAGGACTGACGGCCTCCTTGGGAGGTGGGGGAGGGAAGGACAAAGGGAGGTTGTCCACAAGGACTTTGATATGCTAACGAGGACCTAGGAACTCCCGGAGGCGTGGTTGTTGTCCACCCAAGGACGGTTTTCTCCTTAGCGGGGCATTAACGGGGAGTCAGTGGGGAGCTTCCTGGACGATTGTTTTACTCTGCATATTTCTAAGTACTTGTCAACGGGGTGCGGGTTACAAGGACATTTAATTTTATTTACAGTCCGTCTGCCTGTTTCCCACATCTCTCTGGAGGGAAGGGGGATGTTGGGGCTGCAGGAAGCGGAGCTGTGGGTCCCGGAGGTCAGGCTCTCGATCAGAACTCCATCCTGGAAATCACGGACGTTGGGAAGCTATGGAGACTCGTGTCCTGCAGGGTTGTGATCTCCAGTAACCATTTGTGTCGACCCTTCCCTTAGCTTTCAGGCGCGTGGGAGTGCCTGAGGAATGTCACACAGATGCCACCTCCCGGGGGGTCAGCTTCTGCTTTGTCCTCGGCTTGCCTTCTTCATCAAAACCACCTTCTGGGCACTGAAAACATCTCAAGAATTCTTTCCTGACCCTTCACTCCTGGACCCCACATCTAAACACACCAATTACAGTAATGCAGGACACGAAACTCCACTATAATCTGAAACAGTCTAATGATTTACAAGAAAAACACAATGTTAATAGGAGCCAGACCTCCCAGAACCTACAGATTGAATTTCCAGAGCCCTAACGTCACCTTTGCCTCCATAGGATAAAAACCCTATATGGTATATAATCCGTCTTCCCTCAAAAGCTCAGTTCAGATCTGCCCACGGTCCTGTCCCTGTGCTTTAATAAGACCACCTTTTTGCACCATAAAATGTCTCAAGAATTCTTTCTTGACCATTGCGCTTCATTAATATATGCTAATGACACTTAGGAAAAATAACAGAGTTGGGGCGATAAAATGGAATTGTACATCATAATTTTGACTACAGACACGAAGTAGTGGTAAGTAACGTGACTAACACGCATTGTTTGATGTCTAAAGCACAGTTTTCATGACAAATGTAACATGGCACAAGTTTTTTTAAGATTTTTATTTTGTTTAATTTTTAAAAGATTTTATTTATTTTTTTATTTATTTGGCAGAGATCACAAGTAGGCAGAGAGGCAGGCAGAGAGAGGGGGAAGCAGGCTCCCCGCTGAGCAGAGAGCCCGGACATGGGGCTCCATCCCAGGACCCTGGGACCATGACCTGAGCTGAAGGCAGAGGCTTTAACCCTCTGAGCCAGCCAGGCGCCCCATGGCACAAGTTTTTAAACTCTTCAGGAGTTCTGTGACCGCCGGCCGGGAGAACGGTGTATTACCCTGGGTAGTTCCTACGCTGTATAGACAAACATACGGCAACACCTATATCAGGTGGGTAGTGCTCACTAAGTCCCAGATGCTTTTGACATACTAAGAAAGTAGCTTCTCGTCCTTAAGAAAACGAAAAAGTCGGCTATTCCTGGAATAATCATAAAAATCTTAAGCTCCTGGAAGTTCAGGAGTTATGTGGGACATGTTAAGGATATGCTGACGTCCCAGACAACCTGTGTGGATAACACGTATGAAACACGTTCAGATACTAGAAATGGTTCTCGGAGGATATCCTTCTTGACGTACTTTTCTCTAGATAAATTTCTCTTTTAATTTTATAAATGTTTTCTCAAGGTGAAAAATACTTTGGCATTAAATTGTAATAAAGATCACGTTGGGTGCCTGGCTGGCTCAGTCAGTAAAGCATGCAATTTTTTCCTTAATTTTGTTTTTTTAAGTCATCTCTGCACCCAGTGTGGGCCTTGAACGCACAGCCCATAGACAAGGGTCATACACTCTACCAGCTGAGCCAGCCGGGAGCCCCAAGCATGAAACTCTTTATCTTGAGGCATGTTTTTGAGCTGCATATTGGGTGTAGAGATGACTTAAAATAAAATTTAAAAAATATAAAGATCTGGGGCACCTGGGGGACTCAGTTAAGCATCTGACTTTGGCTCAGGTCATGATTTCAGGGTCCTGGGATCCAGCCCCGCATTTGGCTCCCTGCTTAGTGAGGAATCTGCTTCTCCCCCTCCCTCTGCTCCTACTCCCTGCTTGGGCTCTCACTCTCCCTGTCAAATAAATAAATAAATATCTTTAAAAAATAGAGATCACATTCAAGATTCCTAATGTTTTTACAAGAATGTTCTACCTTAGTCAATGTAAAATGTATGTATATTTAATTCACTTATACCAATCCTGAGATTCAGAAAATAATCAACCCTAATAGATTGCATAAACGTTCAAATTCTCATTTATTAAAACACAACAGATATTATTTCCACTTCATTGATAGTTTTAAGCTACTCAAAGTAACTTGAGTGTTTATGTGCAAACCTTTCCACTTCCTGCTCTCCTCTCCAGCAGCTGAAAGAGAAAATGGACAGAACTTTGCAAATAATGTTCATATTCAAATATATGAGTCCTTAAATATGTGAGCTTTTTTTTTTTTTTAAGATTCTATTTGTTTGAGAGGGAGAAAGCACGGGAGGGGGAAGGTCAGGAAGCAGACTCCCCGCCAAGCAGGGAAGTCCTGTGTGGGACTTGATCCCAAGACTCCAGGATCATGACCTGATCTGGAGGCAGCCGCTTAACCAACCGAGCCAGCTAGGAGCTCTATATGAGCTCTTCTTGAACCACTCCTATACCTGTCTTTTATTCATTCAACCAAGCAAAAAACAAACATTCACTGAAAATATCTTTTGTACTAGTTGCTGCATTTGCTCCTGTGGATGTGGGACAAGACATTTATGAAACAACAGAAATGCAAAAAATGCATCTACCCTCCTTTCAAAGACTTCAAAGATTAGTGGGGACACACGAAAAATTATAGTACCTGTGATAATTCTACAATAATAATATATCTGCAATTCTATGGGAAATACAAGAGGCAATGGGCAACTTTTTAACAATAACTGATTGAGGGTCACCTGGGTGGCTCCGACGGTGAAGCATCTGCCTCCGGCTCAGGTCATGATCTCAGGTCCTGGGATTGAGCCCCACGGCGGGCTCCCTGCTCAGAGGGGAGTCTGCTTCTCCCTCTCCCCCTGCTGCCCTCGGCCCCACACCCCATGCCCCATTCCTGCTCTTTCTCTCCCCCACCCTCTCTCAAATAAATAAGTAAAATTTTAAAAAGAAAGGAAGGAAGGAAGGAAATAACTGATTGATAACCCAACTCATTAATACCTAGGAAAATGGTATGTAGTCATGTACCCTGTGCTGAATTGAGACAATATTGCTGTTCTTAAAGGATGACCTTTGGTGAGGCACCTGGGTGGCTCGGTCACTTCACCATCTGCTGTTAGCTCAAGTCATGATCTCAGAGTTCTGGGATCGAGCCTGAGTTGGGCCCCACGCTCAATGTGGATTGGGCTTCTCCCTCTGCCTGCCTCTCCCCCTGCTTGTGCTCACTGTCTCTCTCTCTGCGTCAAACAAATGAAATATTTTTTAAAAGGGGGGAGGGGTACCCGGTTGGCTCCGTGTGGCTCCGTGTGTTAAGCCGCTGTGTTCAGCTCAGGTCATGATCCCTGATCCCATGATCTCAGGTCCTGGATCAAGTCCCACATCAGGCTCCTTACTCGGTAGGGGAGCCTGCTTCTCCCTCTCCCTCTGCCTGCCACTCTGCCTGCTTGTGCTCTCTGTCTGTCCAATAAATAAATAAAGTCTAAGAAATAAATAAAAAAAATAAAAAGGGGAGAGTATTTGATATGTGCGATATATCTCAATTTAACAAAATAAGAGAAACGCCAAGTATTTTATCCATGCGACCCTGCCGAAGGCTCCTCAAATGACCTATAAAGACACTAGCCTGGGGGTCTGCGTCCGTACCCTCCGCTCCCTCTGGTAGGAGGACTCCTGAAATCCTGAGGCATGCCGCCAGGGTGCCGGCACCAGGAAGGACGCCTTTGGCTTGCCTGTGACTCTAGAAAAATTAACCTGCTCCCTTGAGGGCCCAGCATCCTCTCCAGTTGAGCTGTAATACCTAGAGATTACGCTTAGCCAAGAAGAGTCACCAAAAATGTATCTAAGCCAACTGGGGGTCAGAAAACATACTGACCTCATGGGAAGGCTGGAGAAAACGTTACTGCCTGTCCAAGGGTCTTCAAAATGTTCTGGTTGTGCTCAGAGCCCAGGAACCATCACTGCCAAAAACTGAGGCACAGAATGGAGGGGATCCTGGACCAGTCTGAGCTGGAAAATCTGAGTCCCCTTGTTGTCCCAGGAAAGGCTGCCACTGGCCAGAAGGCACAAAATGGCAGCTTGCCGGCCCCAGCTACCTCCTAATGTTCTAAGTCCTCTGGGAAATCCAGGAAAGGCATCTGCCCGTCCTTGTCACCCGGTGCTGCGTCACATGCCAACACCCCGGGCCTTGGGCTCCATAGGCAGATAAGACGTCGGCCCATGAGTCTGAGGGGAATGGATGGCAGAAGGCAGCCAGAGGGAAGGAAGAATAAGACAAAACAGAGAGGGAGACAAACCGTAAGAGACTCTAAACTGTAGGGAACAAACTGCGGGCGGCTGGAGGGGAGGGGATGGGGGTGGGGCAACTGGGTGACGGGCACGACGGAGGGCACGTGATGGAATGAGCACTGGGCGCTCCATGCAACTGATGAGTCACTGACTTCTGTATGATAGATGTCAACTGACTGACCTTAGATTGAAGGAGGAGGAGGAGGAGGAGGAGGAGGAGGAGGAGGAAAGGCAGCCAGGTGCTGAGGGGTGACTGTGCTCCAGACCGAACCTCTGCCCCGTCTGTAGGTCTGGCTCCTGCCTCCACCTGCATTCAGCGGGCAGAACCCTGCAATCTGCCAGCTGTCACGAGAGGGCCTGTCTGGGACTAACGTGGGAGGCTCTACCCACCCTTCAGACCTCTCCTCTAGGGCTTGTGCTCTGCCAAGCTCACGCATGCCCTCCTCCGGGTTGGGTTTCTGCTCCATCCAGCTGGTCACTGTGGCCTATGGGACGGTGTTTTGTGTCAACCTGGGAGCCCGCATCCCATGAGCCCAGACGTTAGTAACTTGTCATATACTTAGAGAAGTCTGTTCACTGCCTCTCCTGTCTCTCTAGGGTTATAATTATCATCAGCAGGGGTGTTGGCAGTGTGCAAGCTAAGGAAAGGCAGAATCTTTGCCCTAAGATACCTTTGTTCGAATAATCGGGAAGGATCTTGGCATGCTTACTCAGAGTTGGCTATATTCTGAATTGACAATTTCAATAAGCCAGATCATAGGATTTCCCCAGGGAATCAAATACAAAAATCATCAAGCCAGAGGGTTGCCTGGTTGGCTCAGTGGGTTAAACCTCTGACTCCTGATTTGGGCTCAGGTCATGGTCTCAGGGTCATGGGTTTAAGCCGTGTGTCAGGCGGTGTCAGGCTCCACACGGAGGAGGAGGACAGAGGAGGCTGCCTATGATCCCCGCCTCCATCCGCCCGCAAGCACGGGAGCACGGCGAATACTCCGTCAAAAAGAAATCTAGTAATAAATACACCTGGGACAGCCGATCTGGGGGAGGCTGTGCAGAGGCTGAAATGCACAGCTGATGTGAACCAGGGCTGTGGGGGACACAGGAATTCTTAACCCACTGAAAACCAAATCCAGAAAACCGCTCGGCTCAAGCTGCTAAAACTGCCGACGTTTTCCTTCTGAATTCAGCTCTGCTCCGAACACAGGACACATGATGTCAAAATGAACGCATCAGTAAAAGACTCGAAAAACGCGTTGAGTGGGTTGGGTGGCGAGGATCTGAAATAATGTTGCCAAGGATGAAAGCGTTGGCTCTGGAGACAATGAGGCAAGCCAGGGGCCTACCTGCGGGCACCTGCTGAGTCTGCTCTCTGCCAGGGAAAAGGTGTCTTATATTTCTCAGTTTTGAAAAATAGCAAAAGAGACTCTTTTTTCTTTTAAGATTTTTATTTATTTATTTGAGAGAGAGCCAGAGACAGGTAGAGCACGAGCAGGGGGAGGGGCAGAGGGAGATGGAGAAGGAGGCTCCCCGTGGAGCAGGGAGCCCATGCAGGGCTGGATCCCAGGACCCTGGGATCATGACCTAAGCCCAAGGAAGATGCTTAGCCCACGGAGCCATTCAGGCGCCCAAAAGCCCACTTTTGATGTATAAAAATTGTATATGAAATTCGATGTCCTTGTGCACTGGAGGCGAACCACACGCATTTGTTTGTGTATGGTTGATGGCTGCTTTTGTACAATTAAGGAAAAAATGAGTAACATGTCGCAGAGACCGAAGACCTGCAAAGCACAAAACATCTACTATCTCACCACTTACAGGAAAGCTTTGGCTGTAGAAGAGATTTGAAGGTAAGCTCCAAGAAGGGAAAACTTAGCTTTTCAGGCTGATGTATTCTAACTCTACAAAGACACCACGTTCACCTGGATTTAGTGGCTTGACTTCCATGCCATTCCGGGATGACCATTAGGTGGACTTACGTATCAGGCTTCTGGTGTCCCAATGTAATATTTGGTGTTATTTGATCAATGGGTCTCAGTAACTTACTAACTAGAAAGCAGGTCTCAGGACAGAAAATACAGATTTCTCCAGGACAGACTGATGCCAGGTGAGTGGGATATACTTGATGGTGGTTGGTGGTAAAGGGATGGCGAAAGCAGATGTGAAGTCTTTGCTGATGGACGAGGACCAGCCTGTGTCCGCCTGCTGGCTTTGGATCACTGAGGTCAGTGGCTCTGGGTGGCCATTTGCCAACAGGTCTTGGGACCTCTGGGCCCAGGATGAGCGGACTGGGTGGTTTGGTGGTGAGGGACGGTGGGGGGTTCGTGGCATACAAGACTGCTATACCACCCGGACATTTATCCAATGTGTAGAAAAGTCATATTTATACTATCCTGTAGCCTCCTAAGTATACAATAGCATTATGTCAAAAACCCCTAGCGGGACTGCCTTTCACTAAAAACATCATTACTTAGGGGCGCCTGGGTGGCTCAGTGGGTAAAGCCTCTGCCCTGGGCTCAGTTCATGGTCTCAGGGTCCTGGGTTCGAGCCCCGCGTCGGGTACTCTGCTCGGCAGGGAGCCTGCTTCCTCCTCTCTCTTTGCCTGCCTCTCTGCCTACTTGTGATCTCTGTCAAATAAATAAATAAAATCTTTTAAAAAAATGAAAATAAAAACGTCATCACTAATAAATGCTCCCCTCTGAGCTTTCAGCGAGTCCTAACCTCTTTGCTGGTGGAGGGTCTGGCCTCGGTGCTGATGGCTGCTGAAGGTGGGGTGGCCATGGTGGTTTCTTAAAATAAGACAACAGGGGTGCCTGGGGGGCTCAGTGGGTGAAGCATCCAACTTGGTTTCAGCTCAGGTCGTGATCTCAGGGTCGTGAGATCGAGCCCCACGCTGGAAATCTGTGCTCAGCCGGGAACCTGCTTCTCTCCTCATCCCTCCGCTGCTACCCACCCCCTTCTCCTTAAAATCAATCACTTTTTTAAAAAAAAATATTTCTAAGTGCTTAATTTGTAGCTTTATTTTGTGGCATTACAGACTTGGCAAAATTTAAAGGCTGATGGAGACAAATTCACAGAATCTGTGGTCCAGTGCTTAGCAGCTCAGTCAGTATTCAACAGAGAACTGTTTTAATTTTGCCACATTCACTCACATATCAGACTGTAAAATGTATTCACTTGCATAATTCACTCTTTTTTGAAACTCCTGATTTTAACTGTAAGAGAGGATACATAAGAATCATTGCAGTAAAATGATTTCAAAAGAAGAACATCCTGGGGCGCCTGGGTGGCTCAGTGGGTTAAAGCCTCTGCCTTTGGCTCGGGTCATGATCCCAAGGTTCTGGGATTGAGCCCCACATCAGGCTCTCTGCTCAGCGGGGAGCCTGCTTCCCTCTCTTTCTCTGTCTGCCTTTCTGCCTACTTGTGATATCTGTCTGCCAAGTAAATAAATAAAATCTTAAAAAAAAAAAAAAAAGAAGTACATCCTGATGGTTGAACGGCTCAGACCGTAATCTCCCCCGTGGCAGCCGCTGGGGCAGCAGTTTGGCTACTAGTAGAAATGTAGGACTCCTAGCGACTGGGATTACAAGTTAAAAAAGAGAACACAGTTTCCTTTCTACAGGAAAGTTAGAAAAAAAAATCTGTATTTCGGCGCCAGAAAACAACCCAACCAGAGTGTATAAAACTCAAAGATACATTTTTGTCCAATCGGCTTACTTATAACTATGGCCCTTAATATAGTATTTTAACTACTGTATTTCTGTTATTATTTTTTAAATTAACATATAATGTATTATTTGTTTCAGGGGTACAGGTCTGTGATTCATCAGTTTTGTACAACACCCAGCACTCACCTCAACACATACCCTCCCCAATACCCATCCCCCAGCCACCCCATCCTCCCACCCCCTCCCCTCCAGCAACCCTCAGTTTCCTGAGATTAAGAGTCTCTTATGGTTTGACTCCCTCTCCGGTTTTGTCTCATTTCATAAATACAATTGTTAAAATAAGGCAATAAAGTTTGCCACATTGATTGACTCTTCCTTTTCATGATTTTCTGTCGCTGTTTGATAAAACTTTGCCCACAGTAGAACTTCTTCCACAAGCTCCTCTCAGACCCTGGGTCTGCCTTATCCACTGAGTGTATGTGATGGTCTAAATCCTTTGTCATCATTTCAACCGTCTTCACAGCATCTTTCCCAGGAAGAGAGTCCAGCCCAGGGAGCCGCCTTTACCCATCCACAGCTCCTCATCTGTTAGAGTTTGATCCTGAAAATGCAGCAGTTAGGAGCATCTGGGGGGCTCATTCATGATCTCGGGGTCCTGGGATCAAGCCCCGTATTGGGCTCCCTGCTCAGTGGGGAGTCCGCGTCTCCCTCTCCCTTTCACACTCTCTCCCTCTCAAATAAATAAACTTCAAAGGAAGAAAGAAGGAAAGAAAGAAAGAAAGAAAATGCAGCAATTCAGTCCCATCTTCAGGTTCCACTTCCAAAGACAAGATTTGGAATATTGCGGGAATTACCAGATGTGACACAGAGACACAAAGTGAGTAAATGCTGTTGGGAAAATACTGCCAACAGACTTGGTCCCTGTAGGGCTGCTACACACCTTCAATCTGTCTGGAACATGGCCTGCGATGTGTGAGAAAAAAAGCAAGTCTGGGCAGAAGTGGGACTCTGACTCACACCGTTCCGCAAGTCCCGCTCTGGGCACTTTGTCATTTACTCCGGGAGGCCTGTGTTCTATTCTCCTGCTTACTGAGGGTTCTTCTGATGGTTTTTAATTATTGTCATCATCATAAAGAGCATCATCATCATTATTATTGATGTTCATCAGCATTATCATAATTACTGCTGCAATTAGTGACCACTGCTGCGGTTATAAAATATTAAATAATGTTTCCCCATCCAATCAGGGTCAGATTTACTGGACAGGATGACTAAGTATTCCCAAGATATGCAAACATACAGGCACTCCCTCCGTCGGTGTTATTTCCCCCGATGAGTGCCTGGAAATCTTCAAGTCCCTTTCCAGATGCCCAGAGCTACCATTTCTACAGGGGAGACTTAAGGAGGGGATCTTGCCCTGCCTGAGCCCTGGAAAACATTCTAAGATACCCAGGGTCCAGTAAGGGCTCATGGCTGCTTAAAGGTATTGGGAGGGCCTCCTTAGACCGCCAAAGTAATTTCAAATCTCCTAAGACCCCCATTGCCCAAACACCACTGGGGCAAGTAGACAAGTCTTGAGAGAAGTCCCCACCTGCTGGTGCCTGTGCAGAATTTTCCTTCTTTTTTAAATTTTTTTTTTTAAAGATTTTATTTAGGGGCGCCTAGGTGGCTCAGTGGGTTAAAGCTTCTGCCTTTGGCTCATGTCATGATTTCAGGGTCCTGGGATGGAGCCCCACATCGGGCTCTCTGCTCGGCAGGGAGTCTGCTTCCCCCTGCCTTTCTGCCTACTTGTGATCTCTATCAAATAAATAAAATCTTTAAAAAAAATATTTTATTTGTCAGAGAGAGAGAGGGAAAGTGAGAGAGTGAAAGAGCACGATCAGGGGGATCGGGATCAGCAGAGGTAGAAGCAACCTCTTTGCTGAGCAGGGGGCCCGACGCAGGACTTGATCCCAGGACCCTGAGATCATGACCCGATCTGCCCAGGTGTCCCCAGAATTTTCTAAGTACATCCCAGAACCTGGGAGTCAGTGAGGCCACCCCAAGGCATCCCCTAATGGCTGGGGAATACTGAGGAGGATGCCCAAGGCTCTCATGGTCCCTCAACTGCCGTAGACAAAGAGCACAAATCCAGACGTGAGGGTGGCAGGCAGAAAGGGCAGCCGGGCAGTCAGCACTGAGACTGGGCCGAGGCCTAATGTTTGCTGCAGGCAGGGCTTTGGACAGAGGAAAAAAGGGATCCTAAGTCCAGGTTCCCTGGAAAACATATACACAAACACATTTATAGGAACCAAAATAGGAACTGCTTCTGAATGACAGATTGTTTTCCAGATGAATATTCATGTCCTGTCATATTTTGCTAATTTCTATTTTCAGCGTTCCGGAACAATAAGCACATGTAAATAGTAATCTAATATTGCTCCAAGGAATGAGTTGGATTACACTAGAAATACATGACCATGTGTTCTAGATGTCCTTCTTGACAAACAAGACTTGTATTAGACATAAAACGTGTCATTTGGAAACCAGATGTCAAGTAAACAAAATTCATGCAAGTAGTCTTTTACATTAAATTTTAAAAAATATTTTACTTATTTGAGAGAGAGAGAGCACGCGCACAAGCAGGGAGAGGGGCAGGCAAAGGAAGAAACAGGCTCCTTGCCAAGCAGGGAGCCTCATGTGGGACTGATCCAGGACCCCGAGATCATGACCTGAACCAAAAGGAGACGCCTCACCGACTGAGCCCGCAGACGCCCCTCCATTAAATTTGATAGTTTCCATGGCTCACTTGATGTAGCTGACAAAAACCATGAACCCTATGAAAGTGAGTTCCTGCTGCCCCCAAACACGTTTCTAATGCATGATGGTAAGTAAGAGATGAATGAAGTTTCCATGAGTCCTTACACATTATGAACCTGAGAAGTTTGTCCTGTGGGTCTTTCATATCTCACACATAGTGCACACTTCATAGATACAATTTCATTTTTTTTTTAAGATTTTATTTACTTATTTGACAGACGGAGATCACAAGTAGGTGGAGAGGCAGGCAGAGAGAGAGAGAAACAGGCTCCCTGCTGAGGGGCTCGATCCCAGAACCCCGGGATCATGACCTGAGCTGAAGGCAGAGGCTTTAACCCACTGAGCCACCCAGGCGCCCCTAGATGTCATTTCTCGAAGGCTTATCAACTTCGTATTATTTCCATCCTAAAAACACCGCAACAAGGTCATTGCAATTGTACCACATGAAAACATCTGAAAAGGAAAAATGGATCACGTATGGTGTGTTTTGTAATTAAACTCGACTAACCAAACGCGGTATTCGTTCACTCCCTTTCGCCCTTACTGTGTCTCTCCAAGTCCATTAGATCCTCTATTTTAGCTTCTTTTTCTAGTGGGAAACGGGAAAAATGAAGACAATAGGCAGGGCGTCCGGCCCGCGGGAGACACACGCCAATGCCTCGCTCGAGCCGGGCACCACCTTCGCCCCCGCGGACCAGCCGCGGCCCTGCCGGCTCCGCCGCGTCTCTTGAAATGTTCTCAGCGGGCACGAGACCCACGACCACCAGCGTCTGCCCGGGAAGGCCGGGGCGGGCGTCCAGGTGTCCACGGTAGCGAACCCCCTGCAGAACCTCCTCCGCCGGCTCAGGAGCCGGGGGGACGCCGCTGCCCAAGGGGGAGCCTGCCCTGGACGCGCGGGAGGCTGGCGTCGGCCTGCGGGCCGCGGAGGTGCCGCGCGCCCCGAGACACCGGGGAGACACCGCGGAGCCGCCTCGTCCTCAGCAGAACCCGGGAACGAGCGGCACGTGTCCCCCCGAGGGCCGGAGCAAGAGCGGCTGGGCAGCCCGGCCCATCCCTCAACATCTGCGGAAAAGGACAAAGAAACGTGAAGCAAACACGCAGCCGGTCGGAGCCGGCCGAGTCACGCGCACGCGGGAAGGGCCGCCGCACGCCGCGCCGACCCGCCAGCCCGGCCGCGAATACGAAGCTCCCGGCACCCGCGCGGGGCGCACGACACGCGGCCACGCCACGGGCGAGCACCAGTGCTTCCGCCACGGACGCGGCAGGGGAAGCGCGGAGGCCTCCCCGCCGGCCCCGCGCCAGCCGGGAGAGGGATGCGGGGACTCGGGGCCGCACGACTCCCGCGTCCTCCCCCCCGCCCGGCGCCGCGGCTCGCCCAGGGCCCTCGCGCCCCGCCGCGGCTCCCGCCCGTAGCACCTCCCACTTCTCCTCCTCGCTCGGCCTCGCTCGCGTCTCGCCGGCTCTCCCGCTGGGCCGCTCGCTCGTCTCCCCGCCCACTCTGCGCGCGGAGATGGAGCGAGGACGCCGGCCGCCCAGCCGCTGAGTCTGCGGCGGGACCGCGCGGGCAGGTACGGCCGGGACCGGGTCTGGGGGCCCCGCAGCGCGCGGCGTCCGCGGGCGGGGTCGCGCCCCCGCCGGCGGGGGCTGCGGACGGGCGGCCCGGGAGCCGCACGCAGGACCCGGCCGCGGGAGGACGGCCGTGGGGAGGCGGGGGTTCGGCGAGGAGGACCGGACCGCGGTGGGCAGAGTCCCGGGGCCGGGGCGGGGGGTGCGGGGCGGCCCGGGAGCCAGCGGGCTGCGGGGCTGGGGGGCGTGCGGAGCCTGGACCCGCGTCCCGAGGGAGGACGCGGCGCGGGGCGGGGCCGCGGGGAAGGCCGGGCGCGCAGGCCTCGGAGCCACTCCGGCCGCACAGACGCTGGCTCGGCCCCAGCGCCCGGCCTCGGGGCGTCTCCGGGCGCCGCGGAGCTCCGCGCGGGCGGGGCGGGCGGGGACGGGGCCCGCGGCGTCCGGGAGGACCGGGCGGGTCGCGGCGGCGGAGCGCGGCTTTGAACCACAAACACCAACGCCCACCCACCACCGCAGGGGATCCTTCGCGCCAAGAGAAGTTCTGGCGCCAGGAAATTACGAATTGGGGCGGAGCCTTCTGGGGGCGGGGCTTGTGGAGGCGGGGTCCGATGGCGGGACGGGGCTAGAGAGTGGCGCGGCCAGCGTGGGGCGGGGCCAGTGCCCGGGCGCGGCCAACGTGGGGCGGGGCCTGGGGAGGGCGATATCGGAGCCGACGCGGGACACGGCGGCGGGGCGGGGCCGGGGCCGGGATACGGCCGGCGTGGGGCGGGGCCTGGGGAGGGTCATCGGAAAGCGGGGACGGGACGTCAGCTGGGGGGCGTGGCCGGGGCCGGGGAGCGGTCGGCGTGGGGAGGAGCCTAGAGACGGCGAGCGCGGAGCCGGGACGGGACGTCAGCGGAGGGGCGGGGCCGCGGCCGGGGTGCGGGCAGCGTGAGGCGAGGCCCAGGAGCGCGAGCTCGGAGCGGGGACGGGACGTCGGCGGAGGGGCGGGGCTAGGGGAGGGCGACCGCGGAGCGGAGTCGGGACTTCGGCGGAGGGGCGGGGCCGCGGCCGGCGCGGGGCGGGGCCCAGGGAAGGCGAGCGCGGAGCCGCGCTGGGACGTCGGCGGGGGGCGGGGTCGGGGCCGGCGTGGGGCGGGGCCTGGGGAGAGCGAGCGCGCAGCCGGGTCACGACGTCGGCGGAGGAGCGGGGCGGCGGCCGGCGTGGGGCGGGGCCGGGACGCCGGCGTGGGGCGAGACGGGACGCCGGCGTGGGGCGGGGCCGGGGCGCGGCCGGCGTGGGGCGGGGCCGGGCCCGGGTGCGTCGGGGGGTAGGAAGAGGCGGCCGCGGACTTTCCGGTCGGGCCCACGGTCGGTGGCGCGCGCCGGCCGGCGGGCCGCTCGGGTCGCTGGCGGCTGCTCGGTGTCCGCGGGAGCCGGCCGCCGCTCCCCTGCGCCCGGGAGCTGTGGGGGGGCACTTCCAGGTGAGACCCGGAGGCGCGCGGCCTCGTGCCCCGCGTGCGCAGACGCGCCCCGGTTGGGGTGACAGGTGTGAGCGCGGCGCCCGTTGTCTGGCCCGGCGGGGCGCGGGGGCCCGGCGGGGGCGGCCTTGGGGCGGCGCGGGGCGGCGCGGGGCGGCGGGGGGCGGCGGCGGGCGGCGGCGGGCGGCGGGGCTCTCGGAGGGTTTTGTGGGGGGAAGTGGGGATGCTGCGGTCGGGGTCTGGTTCCCGTTCGGGGGGACCGTGTAGGAAATGCGGGGCTTTTGCTTTTCGTTAATGAGAAATTAATTCCTCGGCGTCCGAGGCCGGTGGGCACGGATGCTCATTGTTCCCCATTGTTAACCGGGAAGTGGGCCGCCGGCCGTTCCGCAGCGGGGAGCGTCGGGTGTGCGGGGACGCGGGCCAGCAGGGAACAAAGGAGAGGCAGGGGTTTTCGGGAGGAAAGGGGTAAGTTGGGAAGGTCGCTGTGAACGGAAAGTCCATTGGAGGAGACCGGGAGTTGGGAGTGTGGTGGCTCCTCATTGGCTGCGGCGCGGCCGGGGTGCGGGCGCCGCCTCCCCGCCGCGGAGTTGTGGAGTCGCGTCCACGTGCAAGGTCAGGTCCCGGGCGCCGGCTGCTCCGCGGGGTCCGCGCCCGCCGCGCAGCCGCCCCGGGCGAGCCTCCAGTGGGGGTCGGTGTCCCGTGAGCGTGGACAAGCCGGGGTCAGATCGGATTTCAGATTTCGGTAGTTGCATGCGCGGCCTTGATAGACTTCGGCGCGAACGTGGAAGTGAGTATCTCCCCTTGCGCGGCTTCTGGGGAAGCACCGGGGCTTGCGCGGGTTGCAGTCGGACGGCACCGGATCGCATCTGTTCACGCGGCACAGCCTCCCAGAGATCGGTTATGAGCGAGGACGCCCTTCTGGCTTTCACACAAAAATCTTCTTTATTTAGATTTTGTGTTTTATTTGACCGAGTCAGCTAGACAGAACACACGTAGGGGGAGTGGGAGAGGGAGAAGCGGGCTTCCCGCTGAGCGGGACCCCAGGATCCTGACCTGAGCCGAAGGCAGGCGCTTCACCCACTGAGCCACCCAGGCGCCCCATGGCTTTCTCAAAACTTTTACATAGATTTAATACTAATATTTGAGCTCAAATCAATCGAGAATTTGGAGATATTTTTCTGTTAGGCAATAGAACAGTAGCCACTGTGGAGTCCTTAGAAAGAAGGGGGCCCAGTGCTCCTCCAAAGTCTCCAAATCTCCATTCCCCTGGGCTCAGCTTACCCTTCTCAGACCCGCCGGGAGGTGGACTCTGACTCAGGAGCCAGGACTTTACGCCATGGGTGATCAAGTAGTCTTGACATCTGGACTCTCCCATCCCTTCTTCGTCCCCTCTCTGCTTACGTAGGCATCCAGGGATAGAACTCTGTGTGACCCGTCCAGCCTCGGGGCCACCTTCTCCATCACATCCTCAGCGTTTAGGTTTGTATGTAGTATGTGCCTGGGAGTCCCCACATCAGATGGGGTGAGTCCTCTTGAGTCATTATGGGTTGCATAGCTCCCTGTGACAAACGGAGCCCGTAAGGTGGGTGTCTGAGCAAACCAGACTGCCCCACATCTCTGAGTCTGTTTCCTTGCATTCCTTCTGCGGGAGAAGAGGCATCCCTGCAGAAGCAGTGCTTGTTGTAAGGGAGATCATTCTTAGACCACTTTTCATGGAGGTTATGAATTTCTTCACATAACCATGGGAATTTTGCCTTTGTATGGGCTTTTTCGTGGGTGTCTTCGGGGGAGAGCATAGGGATTTGATATTCTCTTACTGTTTTCTGAAATGATCACTGCTTACGTCACATCTGATAAACACCGATTTTCTGGATTGCTAACTTGAAGAACAGAAAGAACCAGCAGTAGGAAGTCAGCTATCTCTGACCCAGTTCAAATATCTTTAATCTTGATGCTTTAAGATTAGCGTCTCC